>NC_090647.1:248771938-249469438 GCF_040937935.1 Hyperolius riggenbachi | reverse complement strand
AATTAGCTTCCTGAAAGCTCTGCAGATGGGGACGGTCGGGCAGGCCTGCTGAAACAGGCTAATAAAACTACTTTGAATGTAAAATACAAGGTAAAATGAAAGTTTATTTCAATAATGAAACAATTGTCGGCATGCATTTTTCATGTGCTATAGAAATGTTCTGAGTGATAAAAAGGTGCTCGGTTCACTTTAAGCATGCCTGCACGCAAGTACGCCTGTGCAGTAAGCCGGAGCCATTCGTACAGAAGCCCCTCTGTGCTACTGTGCAGGCATGGCCGTGCTTGTGCATGAAGAGGAGCACTGTCGCAGTGTGCAGGAGGGCCTGGGTAGAGGGAATTGTCTTAAAGACAGTATAGGAAACTTCTGGGAGATATTTGATTTTTGATCTGAGTTTTCCTTTAGGTCCACTTTAAAGCCCTAATTCACCTTGGTTTTCATCCAATTATTATGAACTGCATCAAAATGCATTTAAAACCGTTGCCAATTCTTTTATTTTTACATTTTAAAAATTAAAAGTGCCTGCTTCAACAGATCACTCTCAACCGCCTAAAGCTTTATTGTGCTTCCACACAACCAGAAAATGTAACATCCCTTACCCCCTTACCATCAGTTATTTGCGAACGGCTGTGGCACTGCATGTTACAGTGAGGCAGGTCTGACCACAATCTCCACATCAAACAACTTTTCATGGAGGGATGAAGTGAAACTTGATCATTTGTATGCAAATGTATGCAGCTTGGAAATTGACCAGTCAAATCTATCAATTGCCACATTTGACTGGTCCAATTCCAAGCTGCATACATTTGCATAAAGTTAGCATTCGATGTACATCATCTCAGAATCATTTGCTTTAGGAGTGCTCATTTTAGTGACAGATTTAATTTTTTTATTATTTGCATCTTGCAGAATGCATAACCGTTATAGTGTGATAAGAAGTCCTAAATCCTAAACCAGTCGAGTTATCAGATCATTTTACCTAGCAGCATTTATGGATCTGTAGTGAGACTCCACACCCTAAGATTTCTTAAATTGAACCAGTGTTAACATTTGTTAACCACTTTTTGTACTAAAGTTTAGTTTTTGGAAATCTGGGCTTTTGAGGCCATTATAAGTTTTGTTGCATTGAGTGCTTGCAATTACCTATGGATTTGTACAGGTTGTGCTGCATCTTGATTACTTACCTTGATTAATCAATCCAGGTGGCCCTGACCACTCCAACATATACATTTCACACTGTATAATTTAAATAAAATACATTAAATCAGACCTGGACAAAGTTTGACATGCCTGGCCTGCTCTTCTCTCTTCCCCCCCCCCCCCCCCGTCCCTCCCTGAAGGTTTGCAAGTGGGAGATTAGCGGGGGTTAACTCGCCTACATAGCACTTCCTGCGTCGTTCATATTAACAGGCTGTCACGTGACACGCGTCACATAACATGGCAGCGTACCACATGTGGGCAGCCAGCGTGTAATACGCTGGTGTGATGTGGTGACCTGTTACTATGGATATGCGATGCAGGGGGCGCTATGTCGGTGAGTTAATCCCCGCTAATCGCCTGCTTTGGACTCAGGAGGGGGGAAAGTGAGGAATCCTGCCGGATTCGGCCCGTGGACCATAAGTTGCCCAGCGCTGAAATAAACGCTCCTTCCCACTCCCCTGCCCCTCATAGTTACCAAAATACAACCGTTGAAAAAAAAAAGTGACAGCATTTAAAAGAAAAATACATAATTACGTTAGGGACTCAGCTTTTTTACTTTGTATGTCATGATATATTATTATTTTGGGAAATAAGCGCATGTAATTATTGTTCTGGTACAAAAACACACCTTTGTACTACTGGCATCATTTAAACATTGTAATAACGGGGACATATGGGCAAATGTGTGTTTTGTTTACAGTAGCATTGTTTATTTTACAGCTATAGGGGTGGAATTGGAGAAATAGTGTATTTTTTTTAAATTAATAGAGAATTGCTGAAAACAAGTATCACCCTAGGGCCCTTTTCCATTAGCAATCGCAATCACAAATCGTAAATGCCAGCGATTGCAAATTTTTTTATTAATTCTGTTATGCAATTGCGATTTTTTTTTAATTTGCATTGCATTATCACTCTAAAAATTTGCTCCAGAAAGCGATTGCGATTTGCAATTTCCAAATTGAATCACTATAGTGAAAAAATACTTCTCATGATTTCTATGATAAAGTAACAACCCTAGCGATTTAAAAATCACTAGCGATTTGCGATTTTGCGATTCAGTTGTGTAGTGGAAAAAGCCCCTCAAAAAGCCTAATTTGTAGCAAAAAAAATCCCCAAGGTATACATCATTTCAGTGTGATAAGTAGTGATAAGGTTATTTGCAAATGAAAGGGAAGAGCACTGACAGGTGAAAATTGCTCTGGTCCGTAAGGGTAAAACCCTTCAGTGGTGAAGTGGCTCATAGCTGCAATTAACATCTTTAACTGGAAATGTGGGTGCCGGAGGCCCATTTGTAGCCACAGTTTGTATAGCAGGCAACACCAGGGGCCCACTATTTTATCAGGCGTCTCCCCCCCCCCCTCCCCCTTAATATCCGGTTATAGCCAATAATCACGGCTATTAACATAGGTGCCTATGACAGTGCCCAAACTTACCCAGCACCTTTTGTGCCCGATAAAATAGAAGGCCTTGCTATTTTTAGCAACAGCTTGGTTAGGGATAGATGGGGTTGTTATGGTTAGATATCGGTTGGGTTTGTTAGGGTTAGGCATCAGTTGAAAGGTTCGGGTAGCCTTAGGTGTCAGTTGGGGGTCAGCAGGGCAAGCATGGGGGTTTGGTTAGGGTTAGGCATCCATTGAGTTCAAGTTTAAATGGGGTCAGATTAGGCAAAGTTACTGAAAAAATTACCAATATTTTACTATTGAAATTACATAGAGTCTAATAGTAGAGTATTGGTAATTTTACCAATATTCAACTAGTGACTATCTCAGGCTCCTAAATTTCCTTGCGCCTCTATTTCATATATGCATTCCAGACAGATACTCCATTGTATTGATACAGCACAGTATATATTTTTGCTCAGCTGGTCGGAGTTGGTTAGAGACTTAAAAAAAAAATCTGTCTTCAGTTCCTTGGCCACAGAGGAGTTTGGTCTGTGGATGTTAAACTTCCCACATGGAGTTAGTTCTCTAGAGTTTTTGCTTTGTTTTAAATATACTTAAGCATTGAATTGCAATTGTTTTTATTTTTTTGATCAGGAAAGTGAGGAATGCTAGATAAAACGTAAAACATTTGCCTTAATCTTCAAAAATGAAACAAACTTCATAACCCTTGTTTATATTTTTTATCCAGTTTTTTAGGACAAATTAGCCTTTTTCTCTAGCAACTGAGACTTTATCATCACTGTTTGTAGTCTGCAGAAGCATAGTAATACACTGCTTTCACAGTGTAGCTTTTTTTTCAAGAAATCAGTGAAGTACGTGATCCTGTACAATGTAATGTAGAGATAAATGTTAAGAAGAGTTTTGATTTTTTTTGTGGGTGTGTGTAAATTGACAGCCGTTGCAACTTAAAATGAGCGACGTGTTAAGTGACAAATGTTGTAGTGACATAATTGCTTGTGTGAATTATTTAAGTGGCCTATCCCTCCAACCATTCGCTAGATTTTATGTGGACTGCACAAAAACCTTATTTTGCTCTGGCAGTTGGATGGGGGGGGGGGGAGGCTTGGGTTGAACTTGCCTTCAAGACAATGTTTATTTAAATTGCTGCTACAATGAAAACATACACTGTTTTGTTTGTTTATTTTAACAAGAAGACATTAGTCAAGTATAATTTTATGTGCAGGCCTCCATCTCCATGCAGCTTACATTCTAAGCATGGATTTTTTGTGCAGTCTCAGCTTGGGGTTTATTTTATAATTTTTGATGACTTCATACAGAGGATTCTTAAAAAAATGTGAAGCCTTAAACACTGGCAAACTCACTCCAAAATAAAATGCTTAGTATTATTCAGATTCCCAGCTCCAGCTGTAATGATGGTGAAAATTCTGTTCAGCACAGAGAGTACTGTAGTTGTTCTCCATTGCGAGCTGTACTCGTGGTCACTTGGGCAATATTGAAAGGACTGAAAGTCTTCATGCCCTTCCTGGTATCCGTGTGGTCACTCTTGATTAATGGAGTGAAATAATAAACTTGTGCTGTCCAAACAGATTACCATTCAATAAAAGGATCTCATTTAGGCGAATTAACAAGTTCAGAAAAGCCAATTAAATGTAAGAATTTTATCAGATGTGGGAGCTTTAAAACTTGGACCAGATTGAATCAAATAACATAATAGTTGAAAATATTGAAACAATTGTTTGACTCGTTTGCCCTATTTTTTTTAAATTTAATAGTTTTATGAAGTTCTACATACGGTATATATTTCTTTGACATCCTCTTAATTGCATTAGTGATACAGTTTTGAAATAAGTGTACTGAAGTCTGTGTATTCAGTACAGAATTGTCAGTATTGTACCACCATTAAACATGCAGTTTTATTTTTTGTGTTCTACAGGTGGTGAGCCAGAGGTTTCCACAGAACAGCATTGGTGCAGTTGGAAGTGCTATGTTCCTCAGGTTTATTAACCCGGCCATTGTGTCTCCTTATGAAGCAGGGATATTGGAGAAGAAGCCACCACCAAGAATTGAACGTGGCTTAAAGCTTATGTCTAAGGTGTCTTGAAACATATATTTACTCCTTTAGCTTGTGCAATCTCTACACATTTTCCCATTTTACTTCAGCTCTGTTTATATTTAACAAGAGGAGACACAGAGGAGTAGGACTTAGGAGACAGGATATCTGTAAATTGCAGAAACCTCTCCAGCTGTTTTCACCAGCCTATACTGAGACCTGACTCTCTAGAATGTTTATTTTTTGTCTAGCACTCTTAAACTTCATACGCCTGCAACCCGAAAATGTTAATTCCTGATCATTTTAGGCTGTGTGGAATAGAGATGGACAATACTGCAGTAGATTGCTGGCACACATTGCTGGTTGATCCCAGTTTCCTGGAGTGCTTCCACTAAGACAAGCAGTTGCATTTACCTTGAGGCTACTTTCCCACCAGGACGTTGCGTTTTAGGGGATGTTATGGTTGCATAACGTGCCCCTAACGCAACACCTGGTGGTGTTGGATGTGGATGTCAGAGCGAGCCGCGTGGTGCAGCTCACTCTGGCGTTCGTGATGCGTACTCTTGGACGCATGCGGCATCACGTGGTCCCGCCAGCCAATCGCCGCACAGAGTGGCCGCTCCAGGAAGTAAACACTGCACACGTCACAAAGTGCAGTGAATATTAATTAGCCATGTGCCTAGCCGCTCTCCCCTCCTCCCCAACATTACTGAGCATGTGCAAGCAGTCTAACGCGGCTTAGCCGCGTATAAAGTACTGCATGCAGTACGTTGTCTTGACGTCTTGCGTTACAATGTAACGCAACGTGGGCACTGTGAACAGCCCATTGACTTTGCATTACTGTGCGGTGGTCTGCGTTACAGGCTGGTCTAACGTGCGCCTGTAACGTTCCACTGTGAAAGCAGCCTGAAGAGAAACAGCAGTAAAGCACATCCAGTGAAATAAAACTCAACATTAAAGGAATACTATCGATTGAAACAACTTTTTTTTAATACTCTATATTAGTGTACACATTACCACTAGTGCTAGGGGCACGTTATTTATTCACCCAGGTCTCTCTCCCGCTATCCCTGCTTAAAAATGCATTTCTCACACAGCTCACAAATATATTTCACTGTGTCACTCACAGCATGCAGGAGACTTGAGGAGAAACAGGCTGATCTGAGGTGGTAACAGGTAACTAAATGAGCTGTAATATTGCTGGAATATAACTAGCTATAACACTAGTCTGTGTTTACACTCAGACTGGTTGCCTGGCTGCCTGCTTGTGGTGATTCACTCCAGGCTGCATCCACTTTACAAGCTGCTGAGAGGGGCAGGCCACTGTCTACAATTAGCATTATTAGTATCTTTATCAGTCAAGAGAAGCAAAGATAATAAACACACATTGGTATAATCTTTAACCCCTTACCACCATATCAATAAGATTCTTTCAGCAAGCTGATAATTAAACTATAAACTGAGGAGTTGATAGCAACTCCCCTGTGCAGAGACATGGTCTAGCCCTCTGGGAGCCGTCAGTATTTAGATACATTTTGTATCCAAAACTGACGGAGGATTTTACAACTGAGAGGAACAGCTGTGTGAGGAATCAAAATGCTCCTAGTACTTGCCCTAATGTGTGCTACAACATACAGCATTTAAAAATAAATGCATACATCGATAGTATTCCTTTAATTTCATCAGTTAAAATCCATTCGCCAGCATGGCTGGCTACAACCTACAAAACTATACAAAGGTGTCTGCACTCTATGGCTCTGTGAGTTGTAATCAGCCATACTGGTTGATAGATTTTAACTGATAAAATACATGTGAAGCTTTATCCACTGGACGTGCTCCACAGCTGTTATTTTTGTTGTTGTCAAGGAATGTGGAATAGAGATGGTGCTAGGCTTCTTGCATGGTGAAGCCACCCACCAGTGCAGAAGTGGTCAGGATGACTATCAGTCAAGCAATGGTAGAGTGTGCATGTACTCACTTGTTTTCAACTCTGATGATCAGCAAGATCGTTTCAGCCAAGGGAAATCTAAAGTGTGTACATGGCTTTAGAAGGGGTGTTCTGTGTCCAGCTCAAAGCTTACTCAATTGCTCAACTTCGCTTTGTTTTTAGTACATAAAATCATGTCACTTCAGTCTTCTATGTGAAGCTTTCTCTACCCAGGGTATATTTTCATTTCTCACCTGATAAATGAAAATTGGATGCCATTTCCTATTTTGGAGACTTTCTATTGAATATAGTTCCATACTAACACACACTGGAGGTTTGCTGCTCTTATTACAATAGGATTTATCCAACTTTTTAACCCCTGACCGTATAAACTCATTAATACTGGCATTGTGCTGATGAGGAGGTTCTGCTTTTGATGATGCCCTGTTTCTACAGAATTTTAAGACAAGAATTGTTATAATATGGAATGGGAAATGTACAATCACCTACAGTACTTCTGGCATCTTTATTAGATATTTAACTATTAATTAAGCATTGGTAATATCTGGATGCAATTAATTTTTATATTGCTTAATTCACAACAGATTCTCCAGAGTATTGCCAATCATGTCTTGTTTACAAAAGAGGAGCATATGCGCCCATTTAATGAATTTGTGAAAAACAACTTTGATGCTGCAAGGAGGTAAGATGCTCATGAACTTTTTTTTTTCCTTTCTCATTACATACTTTGAATGTATCTGGTATATAATTCATGCATAGCTTAACCATTTCAGCCCGCGGGGATTTTTCACCTTATGCATCAGAGCAATTTTCACCTCCCATTTATTCGCTAATAACTTTATCACTACTTATCACCATTTATTTATCTATATCTTGTTTTTTTCCGCCCCATATTAGGCTTTCTTTGGGTGGTACATTTTCCTAAGAATTATTTTTTTATAAATGCATTTTAACAGGATTAATAAGAAACAAATGGAAAAAAATCATTATTTCTTAGTTTTCGTCCATTATAGCTTTAAAATAATCCACGTTACCATAATTAAAACCTATGTATTTTATTTGCCCGTTTGTCTCGGTTATGACACCATTTAAATTTTGTCCCTATAACAATGTATGGCGCCAATATTTTATTTGGAAATAAAGGTGCATTTTTTCCGTTTTGCATCCATCACTATGTACAAGCTTATCATTTAAAAAATGTTCATACTATACCCCCTTCAAATGCATATTTAAAAAGTTCCAGACCCTTAGGTAACGATTTGTTTTTGGTTTTTTTTTGTTAATTGTTGTTTTTCCCATTAAATTTTATTTGGGTAATATTTTGGTGTGGGAAATAAACAATTAATTTTTAATGTTATTATATGTGTAAATTGTAATGTAAAAAATATTTAGATGTAGTTTTACTATTTGGCCACAAGATGTGGCCACCTTGAGTTTTTTTCCCTCCTTGTGCTTCTCGCTAAGCGGAAGCACAAGGGTGACCAGGAAAATTTTACGTGCAGAAAGACTGAAGCCTCTAGTAAGAGTGCTTCGGTTTTTCTGCTAGGGGACATGGATCGATCATCGGGAACCATGTTCCCGTTCACTGATCCCAGGGCTACCGGGGGACAGCACGGGGGCACAAGGGCGCGCCCGCGATAGCGTGCGGCACCGCAGCAGAGCAGCCGCCTGGATGTGAGCTTTTTGTCCGGGCGGCAGAAATGGTTAAAAGAGGGATTGTCAGCCACAAAATCAAATTCCATTTACCCACTGTTCTGTGTTCATTATGCAGCCTAAAACCTTACCCTGCATTGCAAGTACTCCAATATAATCCGAAATATTTCTGCTGCAATAAATCTCATCTGTCAGCTTGGCTCTATTTGTTACATTGCCGACGAGAAGGAAGCTTGTCATCACCCCTCCCTCATTCCTGCTTCTCACTGATTGGCTGAGGGCAGTTTAGTGTAACATAAGGCTGAAATCTGATCTTGCTGTGCTTGCATGTTTACAAAGCAAGCTAGCTAGAGTCGGTTCTCAGAGAAAAAAAAAAAAGTAAGGGAGGAAATGACATCAGGTTTGGCTTCAGTCAGAGGGAACCTAAAGGGCAAATTCCAGGAACCAAATTCTCTTTATTTACTATATAAAATTCACTGAAATCAAAACATGGACCATACAATACATCTGTTATGTATATAGCACAAGTAGTTATCTACCTTTATATGTTTGTTTGTTTTTTACCCTGGCATAGTATGGCTGACCTTGCTGCTCTAACATTTTTCTTTCTACTCGCTATATTTGATAAACCTAAATATGACTTTTAAGTATCCTATATAACAAAACCCATGTTCCTGTGTCTTTCTGTGGATGGGCCCATGCGGCTGTGTGTGTGGGTCGGGCAGGCGTTATTTCACACGCTCACACACACTTCTGAAAAACCAGGATGGAGGAACAGTCGTGACTGCAACTAGTGCTGATAACTACAGAGCTTGCTGCAATTGACACAAAAATTATATGTCTTCTGAACTAATTGACTTTGATATTTAATGAACGTATGCTATATATAGTATATATATTTATATTTCTTTCTCTCTCTCCTCCTCCTCTTTTCCTACCACCCTGGCACAAGCACGCTCACATACTCACAGAAACTATCGCAATCTAGACATGCAATCTGTCTCTGATGCCCTGGCACCTCTCCTCACAAAATTCTTTACTGACCCAGACTCGGCTGCTATACACTACAACAGCTCCATTACAAAAGTCATGGATGACTTTGCCCCTCTCGCCAATGTCCGCCCTCACCGTGTCAGTCGCCAGCCCTGGATGACCAAAGCCACTAAACAGTTAAAAAGATGCTCTAGAGCAGCTGAACGGCGTTGGAGAAAAAGTAACACAAGTGAGGACTTCATTTCATATAAGATGGCCTTGAACAACTTCAGAAATGCACTTTGTGGCAAAAAACAGTCCTATTGTTCTTCCCTAATATCCGCCCATTTCCACAATCCAAACGCTTGTTCAGCACCTTCTACTCCGTTCTCCATCCCCCTCCTCCTCCTCCTTCATCTTCATCAGCTGAAGAATTTGCAACATACTTCACTGATAAAATTGACAAAATCCGAAGTGAATTCTCCATGCAGCCCTCAAATCCCACCTCCACACCTCTCGACTGCTCTCTAACTGCCTTCTCCCCACTCTCTGAACATTCTCTCTCCTCTATAATATCCAAAGATCATCTAACCACCTGTTCTTTGGATCCTATTCCCTCCCATTTCATTCCGCAGCTATCCTCATTTCTCATGCCTACACTAACATCGCTATTTAACCTGTCCCTCTCCACTGGCATTTTTCCGTCCCCACTCAAAAAGCCTGTTGTGACACCACTACTTAAAAAAACCATCCCTAGATACTACCACACTCGCCAACTACCACCCAGTGTCCCTTCTCCCATTTGCATCTAAATTACTTGAACGCCATATACATGCAGAATTAAGCCATTAATTATCTGCTAACTCCCTACTTGATCAGTTCCAGTCTGGCTTACGCTCTAACCACTCCACAGAAACTTCCCTTATTAAAGTGGCCAATGATCTTCTTACAGCTAAATTCAATGGTCAATTTTCCATACTCATCCTTCTTGACCTGTCATCAGCATTTGATACCGTTGACCACACCTTACTCCTACAAATACTTTCAATATTGTCTGTAACCTAAATTAATGTCCAGTGCTGCGTAATATGTTGGCGCTTTATAAATACAATTAATAATAATAATAAAAAATGTAGGAATAAAGGGCCTCGCTCTCACATGGTTATCTACCTACCTCTCTGGAAGGTCATTCACAGTCTCCTACTCAGATCAGATCTCTTCTCCTCATGCTTTGTCTGTCTTGGGTACCTCAAGGCTCTGTCCTTGGTCCCCTCCTCTTTTCCATCTACATGCACGGTCTTGGTGACTTAATCCACTCATTCGGGTTTTAATACCACCTGTATGCAGACGATATACAACTGTACCTCTCAGCCCCAGACCTTAACTCGCTCCTCAAACGTGTTACTGACTGCTTGTCTGCTATATCCTCCTTCATGTCCTCTCGCTTCTTAAAACTTAATATGAAACAAACATAACGAATAATTTTTTCCACCGTCTCTGTCCATCTCTCTGCCTCAAGTAACAATAAATGTTAGTAACACTCCCATAACTTCAGTTCCCAAAGCACGGTGCTTGAGGGTAGAATTCAACTCATCTCTCTTTTACTCCTCATGTTCACTCCATAACCAGCTCCTGCTATCTCCAACTCAAAAACCTATCTTGCACCCGACCTTTTCTCACTCAAGACGCCAAAAATGTTAATACATGCTCTTATAATATCTCGTCTGGACTACTGCAACATACTTCTTTGTGGACTACCTTCTAACAGACTGGCCCCGCTCCTGTCGGTACTGAACTCAGCTGCTCGTCTCATTCATCTCTCTTCTCGATCTTCCTCTGCTGCCCCTCTTTGTCAAGCTCTTCACTGGCTGCCAATTAACCAATGGATCCAGTTCAATCTCCTAACCCTAACCTACAAAGCTCTCCACAATCTCTCTTCACAGTACATATCCTCACTAATTTCCAGATACAAACCCAATCGCAATCTCCGATCTGCACATCTGCACTTCTGTTGTCCTCCTCTAGAATTACCGTTTACAAGATTTTGCACGCGCTTCACCCCTCCTCTGAAATGCCTTTCCACAACACATCCGTCACTCGCCTTTCCACAACACATCCGTCACTCGCCAACCTATGTTGCCTTTAAACGCTCTCTAAAAACATTTGTTCTGACAAGCAATATGCACTACCTTAGGCCACTTCCCTTTGTCCTAAGGCCAAATTGCACTCCTACTAGGTATCCTAAAACACCCTGCCTCTATATATTTGTTGTATACTACCCCTCCTCTTGTTTCCCACCCCCTCCCATTCCCTTTAGATTGTAAGCTCACAAGGGCAGGGCTCTCTCCTCATTTTGTGTCTTGGAAATCATTATACATTTTATTTATTATGTTACTTTTATCACTGTCATTACTAATTCTGTATTTTGTATAATTTTTTTGTATTTTGTCACTAATTATGTATTCTGTATATTGGTCTACACTATTGTCTAGTAATATCGACCCCTTGTTCGTATCCTACTCTGTACAACGCCACGGAATATGTTGGCGGTTTATTAACCACTTTACCCCCGCTCGTACGAATTTCTCCGTCCCTTTTTACATCCTTTAACCCCCAGGGAAGGAGAAATCCGTACTCTCCGCGTTCCCGCCGCTGCCCGCGCTCCCGCTCGCTCTAGCGCGCATTCTCGCGGGTAAACACGCCATCGGCCGCTCGCCCGGAGATCAATGAACGGGAAAATCCATTCCCGTTCGTTGATCTAAGCCCCGCAATGATCCGCTGCTTTTCCGCTAAGCAGCACGATCATTGTGGAAAAAAAAATCTTACCCAGCCTCCTACTACTTTCTCCAAGCATTAAACAAAAAGTTAAACAAACAAAGAGTTAGCCATCTTGTTGCCAAATAGTAAAACTACACCCTAAACATTTTTCACATACAAATGAATGTTAGACACAAAAAATTAACTCATTACCTCCCACACTCCCCATTTTTTTTTTTTTGTAATAAAAAAATTTTTACAATTAAAAAAAATGCATAAATAGTTACCTTATGGACTGAACTTTTTAAATATTTGTCAGGAGGGTACAACACTGTTAATTTATAAACTATGGGCTTGTAATTAGGGATAGACGCAAAACTGAAAAAAATGCACCTTTATTTCCAAATAAAATATTGGCGCCAAACATTGTGATCGGGACATAATTTAAACGGTTTTATAACCGGGACAAAAGGGCAAATAAATTTCATGGGTTTTAATTACAGTAGCATGCATTATTTAAAAACTATAATGGCCGAAAACTGAAACAATTTTTTTTCCCACATGTTTTCCTATTTTCCCATTAAAACACATTTAGAATAAAATAATTCTTGGCATAATGTCCCACCTAAAGAAAGCCTAATTGGTAGGGGAAAAAACAAGATATAGTTCATTTCATTGTGATAAGTAATGATAAAGTTATAGACAAATAAATGGAAGGAGCACTGAAAGGTGAAAATTGCTCTGGTGGTCAGGGGGTAAAACCCCTCAGTGGTGAAGTGGTTAATCAATAATAATTTGTACACACGCACACGCACAAACACACACGCACACTTGTGCCCAGCACTATTGGGGGAGGGAGTAGAGGACATTGATATGATGGATTTATTTGCAATGTGATTTGTTTTAGGAGGGGTTGTTAAATTGAACCATGTTTTCCAGCTAATTTAGACCTCTGCGAATGCTATAGCAATTACTGTTCTTGATATTCCCACTGATCGATAGTTTGTACCTAAAATATATGAAGATATGTGTTCTTTCCGCTGAAAACCATTCAGTCTGCCATCATTTCTGTTAACTGAGCATGTGATGTACCCAAAAATTGTCTTTGCAAAAGTTAGACTTCTCATCCTTGTGTCAGATTTTGTACAAAGAACATTACTTGACATTTACCGTATACTCCAATTGGCTTTGTTTTAATCATGTTTGCAGTATGTAGCAGTCAATTGCAGCCAACAATAGGCAAAACCTCCCTTGGTGTTGAGAACCTCAGAATCTCTGTGATTTTGTGAATTTTTAAAAATTCTGATTAGAGATACTTTTAATTCTTGCTTACGTGATAATTTAATGCAGATTGTATAAAGCTTGGAATTGGGCCAACCCAATGCACATTTTAACTATTCTGATTTATTTAAAATTTTATTTTATTTGCATTCAACTTGCATGAAGTTCAGAATTAATAGCATGACATTGACCATCTCTAGTAATAATACTACTACCAGTCCTGCTCCACTGCCACCTACTATTGGCTTACAAAGGTGCTTCTAAGCATTCTCTATATTTGAATACAGAAAGGGTTGTGGACTTGGATGAATCGCCTCGTAGTAGCACTCCGATTTACTAACTCAAAGGTACACTGGTTTAAATAAATTTTGGGGCCAAATTATTACTATTTTTTTTATATCTTTTATGTTTGTGTATATGCAATAAATGGCTACAGCTATGTGTGGTATTGATGTTGCTATGCAACACAGTGAAAAACTCCTAATTTGTTTTTTTCTCTAACTTAGGTTTTTCTTTGACATTGCCAATAACTGCCCTCCAAGTGACACAGTTAATCATAGCCTCTCGTTCATTACTGATGGAAATGTCCTTGCCTTACATCGTTTACTGTGGAACAACCAAGAGAAGATTGGACAGTATCTTTCCAGTAACAGGTAAGGAACTCATGTGTTCCCAATGCTTGAAAAAACACTGCCTTTCTTTTTAAACGGTTTACTCTATTCTGGTGCCTCTATTCAAGCTTCTCTTCATATTGCCAAGTCCACGCCTGGTGAAGTGGCGTTACCCCTTGTTTCCTATCTACAGAGAGTGACTTCTTAACCTGAGTGGGGTTAAGTCATAAAATCCTCACCCGCCTATACAGTGATTGCCTTTGTGGTAACGTTTTTTTAATGTGAACTCTTATACACCTTACTACTACCTGTAGGTTCTTGAACGTACTACACTATTTTGGGCATACATACAGTGCACAAACATATACCATATTGAAATTAATATAAAATTGGATCTAGTTACAAAAAGGGGAATAGTTTTTTTTTTATGCAGACACCACCACTGGTTTATATCCTGCCATCTGTTTCAGAGGAAAAACAATTACAAAGAGATTGAAATGAAACAATATAAATTGTTTCATTTAAATCATATTGAACATTTGCAAACAAGTTGTCATAAGTATAATTTTTCTGATTTAGTAAGGTTTGCATCAATAATGCAAAACTTGAGTTCCTTGATGTCTTGATTATGTCTGTCTAAAGGCTCATACACACGCTCAACAAAAGTTTTTTAAATGCACGACTATCAAACAACTTGAAGTTGGACAACTTTTGTCAAGTAAAAGACGTGCAAATGACAAGGTGTTTTCAGTTATACGAGGCGGCCAACGACTGATAAGACGCAGCTCAAGTCAATCCAACAGTTGGATTGACTTGAGCTGTGTCTTATCAGTCGTTGGTCGGCTCTTATCAGTGATAACGCCTTGTCGCTAGCATGTCTTTTACTTAACAAAAGTTGTCCAACTTCTTCAAGTTGTATGATCGTGCATTTAAAAGACTGATGCAGGCCGTCTTCTAATACCTGTGTGAGATTATACACATAAATACACTCTTTGTTAATTGTATTTTAGCTCTAGTAATGTCAAGTTCTACTATCTTGACCAGACCAGAAATGGTTATTGGATACAGGTCTCTGATATGCCCCACCAAAACCCCTTATTGGATCCTATTCTTAATTGTTGGAAGGTTAGATGGCAAATAGCTTGTCCAACACAGACCCTTCAAATTCTACTGAAGAACTGTATTCTAGAAAGGGATTGCGTAATTGGACTGAAAAACAAATCTTAATTCATTCCTCCTATTATGAGGTGTTTGTGTATCCAGTTGAGTAATATTCATAATCCAGCCACTAATAAAAAGGGTAGATTTATTAGGCCACGTTTTTTCTACGAAACGACTAGCTTTTTTTTTTTTTTTTTATTAGTATAGTCGATGTAATGAGGAGGTAATCTAGCACACCATGGCCTTTTTTTTCCATTTTTCAGGGGTACTTTAAGACAGAAAAAACAAAACACTATTTATGCTTGTTGTAGAGAGCTATAGAGCTATATAAAACGTAACTTTCAATAAATAATTAAAAGTTCAGGTACCGCCTGTACAGTGAGTGCAGAATTATTAGGCAAATGAGTATTTTGACCACATCATCCTCTTCATGCATGTTGTCTTACTCCAAGCTGTATAGGCTCGAAAGCCTACTACCAATTAAACATATTAGGTGATGTGCATCTCTGTAATGAGAAGGGGTGTGGTCTAATGACATCAACACCCTATATCAGGTGTGCATAATTATTAGGCAACTTCCTTTCCTTTGGCAAAATGGGTCAAAAGAAGGACTTGACAGGCTCAGAAAAGTCAAAAAATAGTGAGATATCTTGCAGAGGGATGCAGCACTCTTAAAATTGCAAAGCTTCTGAAGCGTGATCATCGAACAATCAAGCGTTTAATTCAAAATAGTCAACAGGGTCGCAAGAAGCGTGTGGAAAAACCAAGGCGCAAAATAACTGCCCATGAACTGAGAAAAGTCAAGCGTGCAGCTGCCAAGATGCCACTTGCCACCAGTTTGGCCATATTTCAGAGCTGCAACATCACTGGAGTGCCCAAAAACACAAGGTGTGCAATACTCAGAGACATGGCCAAGGTAAGAAAGGCTGAAAGACGACCACCACTGAACAAGACACACAAGCTGAAACGTCAAGACTGGGCCAAGAAATATCTCAAGACTGATTTTTCTAAGGTTTTATGGACTGATGAAATGAGAGTGAGTCTTGATGGACCAGATGGATGGATTGGTAAAGGGCAGAGAGCTCCAGTCCGACTCAGACGCCAGCAAGGTGGAGGTGGAGTACTGGTTTGGGCTGGTATCATCAAAGATGAGCTTGTGGGGCCTCTTCGGGTTGAGGATGGAGTCAAGCTCAACTCCCAGTCCTACTGCCAGTTTCTGGAAGACACCTTCTTCAAGCAGTGGTACAGGAAGAAGTCTGCATCCTTCAAGAAAAACATGATTTTCATGCAGGACAATGCTCCGTCACACGCGTCCAAGTACTCCACAGCGTGGCTGGCAAGAAAGGGTATAAAAGAAGAAAAACTAATGACATAGCCTCCTTGTTCACCAGATATGAACCCCATTGAGAACCTGTGGTGCATCATAAAATGTGAGATTTACAAGGAGGGAAAACAGTACACCTCTCTGAACAGTGTCTGGGAGGCTGTGGTTGCTGCTGCACGCAATGTTGATGGTGAACAGATCAAAACACTGACAGAATCCATGGATGGCAGGCTTTTGAGTGTCCTTGCTAAGGCCTGGTGCACACCAAAACCCGCTAGCAGATCCGCAAAATGCCAGCAGATTTTGAAATGCTTTTTCTTCTTTTTCTGTGGCGTTTCAGCTAGCGTTTTGCGGTTTTGTCTAGCGGTTTTGGTGTAGTAGATTTCCTGTATTATTACAGTAAAGCTGTTACTGAACAGCTACTGTAACAAAAAACGCCTGGCAAACCGCTCTGAAGTGCCGTTTTTCAGAGTGGTTTGCGCTTTTCCTATACCTAACATTGAGGCAGAAACGCATCCACAATCCTAAAAATGCCTCACCCAGGCATTTTTCGTTTCTGCAAAATGCCTCCCACTCTGGTGTGCACCACCCCATTGAGATACATTGACCAAGCAGATCCGCAGCCGCAAGCAGATCTGAAAACGCCCAAAAAGCCGCTCTGGTGTGCACCAGCTCAAAGAAAGGTGGCTATATTGGTCACTGATTTGTTTTTGTTTTGTTTTTGAATGTCAGAAATGTATATTTGTGAATGTTGAGATGTTATATTGGTTTGACTGGTAAAAATAAATAATTGAAATTGGTATATATTTGTTTTTTGTTAAGTTGCCTAATAATTATGCACAGTAATAGTCACCTGCAAACACAGATATCCCCCTAAAACAGCTAAAACTAAAAACAAACTAAAAACTACTTTCAAAAATATTCAGCTTTGATATTAATGAGTTTTTGGGGTTCATTGAGAACATGGTTGTTGTTTAATAATAAAATTATTCCTCAAAAATACAACTTGCCTAATAATTCTGCACTCCCTGTATTGCCTGTGTGGTTTAATTAACATGTGAGATAAGAGGTAGAAATACGTCAGAACACCCTTTTGGATATGTACAGCCTCAGTATTAGCAGGATGTCTACCCCTTTAAATCACATAAAATAAATGCATATTTGTACACAACACCACCCTCCACCTAGCCTGACATGTTTCACCCCCATAACTTCTGGAGACTTCATCAGAGGACAATCAACGTGCAGTAGTGCGAAACATGCAAAACATAAAATTGAAATACATTCATGTTATCAATGTAGCATAGCCTCATGGCTATAGATACACAAGTCAAACGTCTCACCTGTCCTGCTGGCTCTTATATAGTGAGCAGGCTGTTCATGGCAGTATCCATATCTTCCTGTCCAGGCTGAATCTGGCCCTGACATGATAGGGTAAAATGTATCAGTCGGATGTGCTTACAAATTTCAACCTCTTACAGTGGGTTGCAAAATTATTCGGCCCCCTTGAAGTTTTCCACATTTTGTCATATTACTGCCACAAACCTGAATCAATTTTATTGGAATTCCACATGAAAGACCAACACAAAGTGGTGTACACATGAGAAGTGGAACAAAAATTATACATGATTCCAAACATTTTTTTACAAATAAATAACTGCAAAGTGGAGTGTGCATAATTATTCAGCCCCCTTTGATCTGAGTGCAGTCAGTTGTCTATAGACATTGCCTGATGAGTGCTAATGACTAGAGTGCACCTGTGTGTAATCTAATGTCAGTACAAATACAGCTGCTCTGTGAGGGCCTCAGAGGTTGTCTAAGAGAAAATTGGGAGCAACAACACCGTGAAGTCCAAAGAACACACAAGACAGGTCAGGGATCAAGTTATTGAGGAATTTAAAGCAGGCTTAGGCTACAAAAAGATCTCCAAAGCCTTGAACATCCCACGGAGCACTGTTCAAGCGATCATTCAGAAATGGAAGGAGTATGGCATAACTGTAAACCTACCAAGACAAGGCCATCCAACTAAACTCCCAGGCCAAACAAGGAGAGCGCAGATCAGAAATGCAGTCAAGAGGCCCATGGTGACTCTGGATGAGCTGCAGAGATCTACAGCTCAGGTGGGAGACTCTGTCCATAGGACAACTATTAGTCATGCACTGTACAAAGTTGGCCTTTATGGAAGAGTGGCAAGAAGAAAGGCATTGTTAACAGAAAGCATAAGAAGTCCCATTTGCAGTTTGCCACAAGCCATGTGGGGGACACAGCAACCATGTGGAAGAAGGTGCTCTGGTCAGATGAGACCGAAATGGAACTTTTTGGCCAAAATGCAAAACGCTATGTGTGACGGAAAACTAACATTGCACATCATTCTGAACACACCATCCCCATTGTCAAATATGGTGGTGGCAGCATCATGCTCGGGGGGTGCATCTCTTCAGCAGGGTCAGGGAAGCTGGTCAGAGTTGATGGGAAGATGGATGGAGCCAAATACAGGGCAAACTTGGAAGAAAACCTCTTGGAGACTGCAAAAGACTTGAGACTGGGGCGGAGGTTCACCTTCCAGCAGGACAATGACCCTAAACATAAAGCCAGGGCAACAATGGAATGGTTTCAAACAAAACATATCTGTGTTAAAATGGCCCAGTCAAAGTCCAGATCTAAATCCAATCGAGAATCTGTGGCAAGATCTGAAAACTGCTGTTCACAAACGCTGTCCATATGATCTGACTGAGCTGGAGCTGTTTTGCAAAGAAGAATGGGCAAGGATTTCAGTCTCTCGATGTGCAAAGCTGGTAGAGACATACCCTAAAAGACTGGCAGCTGTAATTGCAGCAAAAGGTGGTTCTACAAAGTATTGACTCAGGGGGCCGAATAATTACGCACACCCCACTTTGCTATTATTTTTTTTTTTAAATGTTTGGAATGATGTATGATTTTCGATCCACTTCTCACATGTACACCACTTTGTATTGTACTTTCACGTGGAATTCCAATAAAATTGATGCATGTTTGTGGCAATAATGTGACAAAATGGGGAAAACTTCAAGGGGGCCGAATAGTTTTGCAACCCACTGTATCTCACATGTTAAACCACATAGGCAATACAGGCTGTACCTGAAGTTTTAATTATTTATATAGCTCTATAGCTCTCAACACGCATAAATAGTGTTTTGTATGTTTTCAGCATAGTGTTTAGAACTTTAAGACAGCCAATCAAAATCCGTAGTTTTAGATTTCAAGAACTTTTTTTTGAGGTTCTTTATTATTTGTGACTAAATGGCACCAAACTTGGAATATTAGCTTGTTACCAATGATCTCTATGCTGGAGGACCATGAGCTGCTTTAAAGAGGAACTGTAACCATGGATTGAACTTCATCCCAATCAGTAGCTGATACCCTCTTTCTCACTAGAAATCATTACCTTTTCTCAAATGGATAATCGGGGACGCTGTATGGCTGATATTGTGGTGACACCCCTCCCAACGTGTGATGCGTGACCATGGTCCTGACATCACACTATGAGAGACTTGTTGCATTGTGGGGAATAACAGCTGTTTCCAACTGTCAAAAAAAGCAGCATCTCCTTCCACAGAGATCACCTGCCAGCAGTAAAGATGTCTTCCTGTGATAAATGTCAGGATGTATATCAGAGAGAGGAAAGATTTTACAATGGGCAAACACTGACTAAATCATTTATAAATGATTATTGTAAAAAATTAAGCAATATTTTTTCATTGTTCTTTTAACTGCAGTTCCTCTTTAACCAGAAAACTGACACAATTTTTTTTTTTTAACAAGAAATGCATTTTACGTTAATTTGTTGTAACATGAAGGTACTACATGAGTTGTGTAGACAGTATAAATTATCATAATCAAAAAAATGTTAGCGTTTCAGTTTTCACCGTTGTTTTCATTTATATTCTTAAGGGATCACAAAGCTGTTGGAAGAAGGCCATTTGACAAAATGGCAACTTTGCTCGCTTACCTTGGGCCCCCGGAGCACAAGCCAGTGGCAGACACACATTGGTCAAGTCTGAATCTTACAAGCTCAAAGTTTGAAGAGTTTATGACCAGGTAATGGTGGACTCTTGTACACTACAGTGTTTTTGCTTGTAATTTCTCCTAGTTTTTAAATTTGTATTTTTACATTCATATTAACAGACATCAAGTACATGAGAAAGAAGAATTTAAAGCATTGAAAACGCTTAATATTTTCTACCAAGCAGGGACATCAAAAGCTGGAAACCCAGTTTTCTACTATATTGCAAGACGGTAAGTAAGATGGCCTTTTCCCCAGAGGATAATGTACATAGCAACCACTGATACTTTCTGGGTTTGTTTCATATTAAAGTTTAACTCCAGTTAAAATGTATTTTAGTTTTGGAAAAAGTTGGGATGTATTACATTGTCATAATGGTATTTTTTGGTGACCTTGTGAGTTTTCCCATAGCAGACTTAAAGTCTAAAAATAAATTCAGTTTGTTGAAGTACAAAAAAAACTGACCACTTGTACTATATTATACGGGTACTGATGTTTAGCCATGCCCCATCCTAAAAAACTGTCACGATGGTTTACTGCTCTGTCAAAGGCTTCAAAGAAATCTTGCCATGGGGGGTGGGTTGTAGCTCTTAGAGCAGCCCATAAGCCAGCCAATCAAAGCGAGGAAGGCAAAGAGAAGAGGTGTGTAGTGCCAACTACAGTATTCACAGTGACAATGTATTATGACGCATACCAGAGCTGTCACAATGCTTCTTCCCTGCTTAATACAGAAAGCACCTGCTGCAGTGGTTAAAAAAATGTGTAACTGTTCAGTGTGTGTGTCATTTAGACTCTTTTGCATTTTGGAATTTACACTATAGGTCCGCTTTTACAGGGTTACTCACATAGTAAGAACCTTAAAGGGAACCTTAACTGAGAGGGATATGGATGTTTCCTTTTAAACAATACCAGTTGCGGATCTCTTTGGTTGCAGTAGTGGCTGAATCACACACCTGAAACAAGCATGCAGCTAATCCAGTCTGACTTCAGTCAGAGCACCTGATCTGCATGCTTGTTGAGGGGCTGTGGCTAAAAGTATTAGAGGCACAGGACCAGCAGGAGAGTCAGGCAACTGGTATAATTTTAAAAGGAAAAATCCATATCCTTCTCAGTTTAGGCTCCCTTTAAAGGACAACTGAAGCAAGAGGGCTATGGAGGCTGCCATATTTATTTATTAAGCCGTACCAGTTGCTTGGCAGTCCCGCCGATCCTCTGCCTCAGATCATTTTAGCTATGGACCCTGAACAAGCATATGCAGATCAGGTGTTTATGACATTGTCAGATCTGATAAGATTAGCCACATGCTTGTTTTTGGTGTGTGATGCAGACACTACTGCAGCCAAATCAATATCTGCAGAGTTGCCAGGCAAGGGGTATTGTTTAAAGGAAAGTAAATGTGGCAGCCTTTGTATTCTTCTCACTTCAGTTTTCCTTTAAAGATGTCCTAACTAAAGTGTGTATTTATTCCTGTCTTTGTACTGGAGAAACTTCAGCTGTTCCTGATAAGGTCATTGAACGAGAAAGCCCCCGAAAGCATTGAAAGAGATCTGAAAGAGGTTCTAACCCTCTTCCCACTCTAACGTTAACTTTAAAAGGAAGTTTTGGCTTTACTTAAAGGACTTCCGAGGCCAAAACTAAGAAAATTACACTGTACCTTTTTTCTAGCCGAATCCACGGAGGACGCCCTGCGCGTCCTCCGCTCCGTTCTGCCGTCAGTGTCGGCCTATTCGTTCCCCCAGGGCAAGCCCCGACCCCACCGAACGGGTCGCATCGATGCCACCCCTAAGATGGCCGCCGCCTTGATCCGCGGCTGCGCAGTACGCTTTGCCGCGATTGCGACTGCGCAGCCTTTAGCCCGCCTCTCGCCGCGTATGGGTCCCGGCATCCTCCTGAAGCGTGCGGCGGGAGGCGGGCTAAAGGCTGCGCAGTCGCAATCGCGGCAAAGCGTACTGCGCAGCCGCGGATCAAGGCGGCGGCCATCTTAGGGGTGGCCTCGGAAGTCCTTTAAAGAAGTAAAAGGCTGATATAAACAATCTTCAAAGCTAAGCATTCAATGAAATTCTGTCTCTTTTCATAAGAGCTACTGGGAAGCTGTGGGCTGCCTATGGTATTTCAACACATTCTCAGCCTCCAATATATTTTCACCCCTACATTTCAGTAAAACTTATTGAAATGTTTTCACATTATTTGAATAAGTGTTTGGAGTTTGCATTCATTTTTAGAAACTGTACTACAGTATTTTTGTGATTTTATTGTGGATCCAAGAAAAGTTCCTCCGTTTCAAATGGGGTTACCGTAGTTTATGTTAAAAAGTCTTTTATTTAATATGTAACAATCATGTGTTCATATGACCTTACTTAGGATCTCACCAGAACTGTTTATAGAACTTTAGAACAGTGCTGCAGTGTGACTATTTTAACCCTCCTTTCCATTTAAATGGGAGCAAACACAGTGTAGAAAGCTGTTCAAAAGTGCAATGCTACCAATACAACCGATTAAAAAATAACGTGATGAAAATTGACCTAATGCATTTTTTTTTAAAAGTGATGCAATAATGGATCTTGCCTTGCAGTTGTACTATATCCAGCCCTATCAGATGTGTATAATATTGGAGATACTTGTAATGAGTCTTCTTGACTTAAAGTGTACCTGAAATGGAGAGGGGAAAACATTATACGCACCAAGGGCTTCATCCAGTCCCCATTAGGCCATTGTCTCCCTTGCCTTCCTCCCTGGCCGCCTTGATCCTCTGTTAGCTGGCGAGGTAGGCAAGTTGGCTTCATTTGGTGCATGCACAGTCCGCTCCCATAGGCCGGAAGTTTCTGCTCCTGCACAGTAGTACTGCACATACACAGAACACTTGAGACGGGTATTGTGCACAGGCTTCTCAAATATACAGAGCCATCCAGTGAGGGTTTAAAGCAACCCAGGAGGACCGGAGGGAGCCAATGGCCTGAAATGGGATAGAGGAAACACCAGGTACTTATACATTTATTTAGTTATTTTTCCTAAAGTTCCTTTCAAGAAAAGTTCCCAATGGGTTTGTGCATTGAACTGTACGAGGTCACTAACCTTTTAGTACTGTATATACTTGCATATAAACCAAGCTTTTTCTGCTCTTAAAAAGCCCACAAAGCAAAATCTCACTTTATCATGCATTGTACCTGGTTTCTGCCGGTCCCACCTCTTTCTCTCATAGTGTTTCCTGGTGGTCTGGTGTCTTCTCACCCTCCCCACATCCTCTAATTGCAGAGCAATGGCAGCAGAGGTGGTGGAAGAATGCCATCTGATCCAGGACTGGATGACACTGTATAGACTGTATAGACTAGCCCCGAATCAGTTGAAATTGTTCATGTACCGCCTTCCCTGCCAATATTCTGCAATTAGGGGATGTGGGGAGGGGAGCCACCACTAGACCACACTCTATGGGAGAGGGAAGGGGGACCACTAGACACCAGGCAAGCTATAAGGGGGTGGGTTCCACTAAACACCTGGTACTCTGTATGAAGGAGAGGAAAGGGACCCACTAGTCACCAGCTCTGCTGTATGAGGGAGAGGAAGGACCCACTAGACACCAGGGCCCATATGCAATTAACCTTTTCTCCTAGGAGATAATGTTTCATCTTGTATTTAAAATAACTTTTCAGCATTTTCCAGATGAAAAAAGTACCAGAAAGTAGTTGGAAAATTACTATCAAAATTATTTTGAGTATTTTCTTGCTTGCTTGGTGATTTAAAATGCATTTTATTTACAAGTTGTGACATTGTGACTAAGGAGAAATCCCAGGTGAAAAAGTGAATTGCATATGACCCAGGTCTGCTGTATGAGGGAGAGGAAGGACCCACTAGACACCAGGCCCACTGTATGAGGGAGGGAAGGGAATCACTAGACCCCAGGTACGCTTTATGAGGGATTGAGAGGGGCCTATTAGATAACAGGTAATCTGTTTGTGGAAGGGAGGGGGGACCACTGGACACCAGTTAGTTACACTGTGGTAGCGGGATGGGAGCCGAGACCAGTAGACACCAGGGAACCTTATATGGGGGAGGGATCACCAGAAAAAAAATTATATGGGGATGTTAATAAAAAAAAAAAAACAGCCTGGGTTTCTTTTCTAGGATTGTATTTGAGTCAAACAGTTTTTCTGGTGTCTGAAGAAAAACATAAGTACATTAGTTTATACTCAGATTTGTTTATATTCAAGTGAATATAGTAAATATAAACTCTCCTTTTCCTACATGAGGTTTTCAAACCTGTGCCACCTGACCATCCAGTTTCTAATAAATCAGGGGTGTTTTGTTGATTACTTTCATTTTCCTTTCCTCTTCAGCCTAGTGAAACTGGAGATACTAAAGGCCTAGCTTACGTACACTTTTTTTTTTTATTCCTGTAAAAGCACATACATCACTTATGTATTTTGGTGCAGCACTAGATGGTTGGATGTTTTATCATGTTTGCATTCATTGTAATATATTTGTGTGGTTCTAAAATTTTGTGAACAGCCTCTGGACCAACAGTGGCATATCCAGGGAAAGTAGTATCTATGGCAAGCACTGAAATTGTGCCACTACACAAAATATGTGGCACTCATCTCTTAGAGGACATTATTGTAATCTCAGCTCAAAGCTCAAAGATCAAGCTTGTTAAAGTAAACATCAGGCAAAATGCAAAAAAAAAAAAAATCAGATCTACGTAGCTGGGGCTTCCTCCAGCCCCTGGAAGCCTATGCGTCACTTTCAACTGGTAAACTGGGAGTGAATCTCACAGATTTTCCTCCAGTCAGTGGCATATCTGGAGGCATGCAGGCATGGCTCATGCTATGGGCGCCACAGCACCCATGGGCACCATACCAGCCATCCCTGGCACCATTGCACCACCTCCCGGTGCCCAATGCCTCTCTTAATCAGATCAGCAGAGACTGGAGAGAGGCAGAGCAAGACGCACACTATCCTCAGTACACGGACACGTCAAATGCGGAAGTGACGTCATTGTCACTTCCTACATGTAATGGGTATGGGTCCTGGCGAGTAGTGTGTGCCCTGCTCTGCTTTTTTCCAGTCGGCCTGATCTGAATTCTGTAAGTAGCGCCCAGCAAAAGCCCCAACCCGGCACCCAGCTTTTATTTTTATTTACAATGGAAGGGTGGGGGCGGCACAATTTTACTATTTGCCATAGGCACCATATTACCCAGATACACCTCTGCCTCCACCTCCAGTGGTATGGCCGGTATGTTGTACAAGGACCCATTATAGTGACCGTGCTTTCTTTTGGACCCTAGTTCCTCATGTACTGAAGCTTGAATGGTGTGGAAGAACCCCTAACAGCAAAACTTGTTTAGTGCTTAAGTACATACGTGTTGATGTAGGATTTATAGACACCGTACTCTTTCTGCCTGTTTGATGTAAGATTACCATGTCTTGAGCGCATAACTTACCTGCATAATATGGGGAAGTGGGACGGCGGGCAACTTTTAATGAAGTGGGCATAACGATCCAATGTGATGGCTGCTCTTGATTTGCGAGTCGGGTCAGGTGACTGGCTTACTGCGTTACCGCTAAATGCATGCATTAACAGTGATTGAAGCATACATTTCATTAACTTAATGCTTCACTGTACTCGACGCAACGAGTGGATAACATGCGGAACCACAGTCCCGATCCCTTGTGTTGCGTTCCTGTGGTCACAGGGAATGTAACACAACGGCTACTGTGAACGTGACCTTGGAATGCAAATTATTGGAGTTGCATGAAAAATTCTTTCTGTGCATATTTCTGTTGACCAGGAAACTGAAGCATGAAGGACTAATCCCAAATTACTGATTGGTTAAATAGAGGCGAGGCTATGTATGTTTATCAGCTGCCTGTTAATTGATTCTTATTTCCCCAGTACACGTCTGTTTCCTGGTTGATGGAGCTTTGCATACAGGGCAATTTTATTTGCTCCTGTGTACAGACTGTATAATGTCATTGTGCTCTACACAGTACCATCTGGGGGGTGAAGGCATCAAGCTTAGCTCGTTCCTTGGTGCATGAAAAGCCATGTTTCTTGTGTTTTTCTAATGCTCTGCCAGCTATTAGATGCAGATGGAGCAGTAGATATTTTACTTCCTGCTGCTTATTGACTGAGCTGTGAACCTTTGTGTACTGTTGTTGACTACATAAAATATGTTGAACCATTCTTTGCATAGATGACTGAACTGGATGGTGCTTGTCTGAAGTTTGGGATTAAAATAGGTGATGCAGGGTTTAAGGCAATGACATTGTATCAGTTTTGCATTTAACCTTTTTGACCCTTTCCTGCGTTTTTTTTATGAGACCCTTTTTTCCCCATCACAATTGTGGGTCTGGCATACTTTCTGCTGCTGATATAATCTGTCTATTAACATGTGATGTATCCCTCGTGTGTGACTGCGCTAAAATTTGAGCACTCGCCCTCTTAAATGGTGTTTTTTAATATCGATACTAAGGTAGAGTTTGTAATCTTGGAATCTGTTTTTGTATAATCTGACAAGTATATTCAGACATAATATAGAAATATGGTTGACACATTACATAGTATCAAACGTGTGTGCTTAAATCTTTCTTGTATGCATTTGTGTAGCAGAATTAATTTATATAGTACTACTTTATCAAGCAAATGTACATTTTGATCTAATACAATCTAAATGTTTTTGTATTCAATTGATTGCACAGTTAATACATACAGGGAAAAAGTTTTAAATATTTATTATAGGAATATGCATTACATAGGCAGATTGCATTTCTGTGCATTAGTGCAGTGACATTAGACTGTTCTCATTCAGTATTAATTAAAGCAATGCTGGTTTACAAACATATAACCCTTGGCAGATTTGTAGACAGTACTGCAGACTTTATTACAGGCTCGTTAAAATTCTGTTAAACCTTCACCAATCGTAACATGTCATTGCACAGTCCTGAAAACAAAGTATAGCAATAAAAACAGAATAGCAAGACACTTATCTTTCTGTGCAGCTGAGGACTGGGTATGATCATTCAGTTGTACAGTTGTGGCTTTTAGCAGTACAGATACAGTTGTGCTTGGCATGATCAAATCTGGACCATCATCTGTTAGAATTTCATTACTCAGAATTGCAGTGGAATCGTACAGTTCAGTCTCCTCGGTTTCACTGGAATTATCATGATTGTCTCTTTCGGTACCAAAGGTGTTAAAATCAATATGGATCATTCCATCTGCAGAGCTTTCATCTATCAGAGAGTCATCTGTGCTTTCATGTACAATACTTATATTGAAGGGATCTTCAGTTAAAACTTCTGGATATTGTATCTTTTTGTGCAGCTTTGTTTCTTGGACTTCCAAGAAAAGTGAATGGCTTGTAGTAAACAGTGGGATGTCATCATCTGTGACCCCATTTTGTGCTTTATATTTATGTGAAAGAGGCTTGGTGGTGATCTCATATCGTTCATTGACACATGGCAAGCCTATTACATTATTGTTTTTTTCCATCCACTTATAAAGATAGTTCATGTCCTGTGTGTCTTTGCATGACCATGGGTTATTGTAAAGGGTGATCTCTTCTAAATGGGTCAAACAGTCAAATGCATTGTTTGGTATGTAGGTAAATCTGTTGTTGTGCAAGTACAGTTTCTGTAACTTGGGCATTCTCACCAGTGTTCCTGGTAGGATTTGGATTAAGGAGTTATAAGATAAATCTACTGTTAGTGTATTACTTGGCATGTTGGTTGGCACAGTCCAGAGATGGTTATAACTTAGATTTAGGAAGTGTAGACTGATCAGAGTGTTGTTAATAAATATTGTCCTTTGCAGGCTGTTCCTGGAAACATCAAGCACCTTCAAATTCCACTGGTATGCAGTATCCAGCTTATGAAGCACTTGTATGTTGTTATTGGATGCATATAACTCCCATAGGGACCTAGGCAAGTGGGAAGGAAGATTTTTGAGCAGGTTGTTTGAAAGGTCAAGAGACCTTAAGTTAGTGAATCGAGTCATCTGGTGGTCTAAGTTAGATAGCTGGTTATAAGACAGGTTCAGGTGCGTGATGTTATCTTGAATTCCGTAAGGCAATGCAGTCAGATTCCTGCTGGAACAGTCTACATTTCTGTTTTTCATGAGGCAAAAACACTTCAAAGGGCAGAGGCAGAAGATATTTGGTACAGTACATAAAAGCATCAGGAGTCCAGGAGAGCTTTTGATTTGGTAATCCATGCTCACCTGCAACCAAATAATCAGTATGCACCTTCAACACAGGCAAAAATAGAACATTTTCTAGTTGTATAGTTGAAAATTATCTCAGTTACCACATTATATTTAGCATAAATTAACACAGTTAAATAAGCAAATTTTATTTTCAGCCATTAGACTTACATATTTTTATTTTAGCTATTGAGTGCTGATTGTGTTAATGGGTTAGGTACACAAACTTGTATTTACTTTATGTGTAGAGTTCAAGCTATTCATACAGATTTTGCTTTTAAACTTATCACTGTTATAATCATTCGGTGCCTCTAATGCTAGTGAATGATCGGTGTTGTGTGGCTTTGCTTTGCACTTCTCAATGTGATTGGTGTTGCTGGGAAACACTGGCTTCTAGTGTTACTGCAGCAAATGGTATATTAGTGGCATGAATAGATCATTGTATGACTTTTAAATGTGTTTAAGTCATAAATAAGACTTACCACTTAGTCTTCCCATCCAGAATCAATATATTGCTATTGCAGAGGATGCTATTAGCTGGTGGGCATGAATCCAGCTCTTGCTTAAGGCTGCTTGCTGCTGGTACTTGTGCCTTTCAGCTGCATTGTGCTACTGTGCGCTTGAGCTCTGCATCCATCTGATCAGCTATTTGGAGGACTGCAGAGCTGATACTAATGCTGACTCGAATTTATTGTGAACATTGCATAGCCAATCCAGCAGACAGTGTGATTTCGGAACTGGGAACAAGCATTCAGACAAAAATGCCCCTGTGAATTCTCACACTTTCATTTGCAGTGCTTTTGGTGTATTGAGAAAAGCCTCTGTCACTTAATACATTACCAAAAGGATTTTGTTTAATGTCCCTTGTAAAATGCTTCCTTATCTATGCATAGATATAAACAAAAATGCTGATACTTGTATATAAAGAAAATATCAACTTTTCTTGCTAAAATTGAGGAGCTATTCTTATTTACAATATGGCTAAGCCTGTATTTATGACGCTTATATAGAACCCATCCATCAGTTTGATAAGCTCTCGAGATAAATAAAATATGCACGCAATGCTTTCTGGAGATTCATAATGCTCCGAAAACCAATCCATACACATGTTCTTTGGCTGCTTTGGTATGTTGCTGCATTTCCATGAGCTCACATTACCTGCATTTTATTCACCTTCCTCAGTGGGGTGTACAATAGATTGTATG
This sequence comes from Hyperolius riggenbachi, assembly GCF_040937935.1. Classification (NCBI taxonomy): domain Eukaryota; kingdom Metazoa; phylum Chordata; class Amphibia; order Anura; family Hyperoliidae; genus Hyperolius; species Hyperolius riggenbachi. The sequence goes on along the minus strand of NC_090647.1, from coordinate 249,439,640 downwards.
TGTAAGTTACATTTTCTGCAGATTGCTCAAGCACACCTGAAGTGAGAGAAATAGAGGCTGGCCATTCTTTCCTTTTCAACAATGCAGATTGCCTGGCTGCCCTGCTGATCCTCTACCTCCAATATGTTTAGCCAAAGATCCTGAATAAGCATTCAGGTCAGGCGTTTCTTACTGAAGTCTGACTAGATTAGCCACATGCTTGTTTCAGGTGTGTGATTCAGACACTATCAATACCAAAGAGATTAGTAGGATTGCCAGGCAACTGGTAGATTATTTAAAACGAGTCCCAGACTGCTGGGGAGCCGGAGTATACATAAAATGATGTAGAAGCCTCTGCGGGCCAGACAGTGAAGCATACCCAGGTGACAACCTGCAGTCCAATTGGACAGCAGTGTCACCTGATGTGGAATTTTATTGGAAACCAGCGAATTACTGCTTTCAGGCTTCCATGTGGATGGGTGGTGCCAGCACTTCTATTCTATATGCGGACCACCAATATTTAAAGATGTAGCCGACCACATTTATAAGTAATACATTTTGTGTGTGTGTGGGGGCGCGGTAAAAAAGCCTCAGGGGCCACATTCGGCCCACGGGCCTTAGTTTGAGGACCACTGATTTAAAATGAAACAAGTATGGCATCCTCCATTTTTTTCAGTTCAGGTGTACTTTAAAACTATGAAAACAATCCACATTTTTGTTCTAGTTTACCTCTTTTTTTTTTCTTTCAATTAAACATGCTTAGTAGATTCCAAAGGGTTTTTTTTTTTTTTTTGATTAAAGGATGATACAAGGATGACACGTGGCAGTATAAAGTATACATTAGATGAGGTCAGAAGGTGGTGGCAAAAGCTCATCATCATCGTTTGGACTGTGGGGGGGATCAGGCATACTTTCTTGATATAATGGAATTTGGGAGCAGTTGTCGTCACTTTGTGGAGAACTTGGTAGAGGCATCTCTTCCTGAATACATTGTATTTCATTTGTTGATTGCTCTTCAATTGGTGGAGGCAGTGGAAACAGTTGGTCGTCTGGTGGGGGTGGTAGATGGGTCTCATAATGTAGAGAATTTATTTCAAGGTTGTTTGTAGATAGCTGTTGGCCTTCAGGGTCTTTTAATGAAAAGCCCATATTGGCTGAAATATCCAGAGGTGGTAGTATGTTGAGTTTTGGAATATGGGACTTCCGTTGTGACCCTTCAGAATTTCCTTCAGACATCTTTTCAAAGGCAAGTTCTTGCTGTGAAGCATGCAGTTCATTGGTTACTATTGGCGTTGTGCTTTTGCACGAAGATGACCTATTTCTGTTAATGATGCATTCATTTATGTTAAAATCATCTTGGGTATTGCCATCTGCCATTGGGGATGGTCCTGCCCAGGTCTGATCAGCTATGTTTCTTCTGATATAATGCCTCCATATTAGAATGCCAGCTATTGCAACTAACATAAGTATTAAAACTACTCCAATGACAGTAGCTGCCACCCAGAGGTATTCCTTGGACTCTTCTGAGCCATCATTTTGTATTCTGGTACCTTTGTCCATGGTATTTGTTTAGTTTTATTTATCTAGAACCAAATTGAAATGTTATTTAGTAGTTGTAAATGTATACAATTGAGGATTGATTAGAGCCGGGGCAAATACTGACAGCTGTAACAAGTTTCTAATGGCATGTACACAGGAGGCATGGGTAGTACAGCAATGTCTTTTCTGCATACGTTTATTTGGCTTTTTTCTCTCGTGCTTGGTTACTAGGTAATACAATTTAACATTTTTAACTCTCATGTCACTCAAGACGTTTCAGATGCTTGGTTTTATTCTGCATGCCCTGAACATGTATTTGTAAATTGTCAATTTGCTTTCTATAGTGACATTCGATACAGGAAATTGGGAATTTCTTTGAGTACTTAGTGCACCCGATCCCAAGCTTGGGTCAAAAAGGAAATACTTACATAAGAAGAGGGAAACCTTTGGATCCTATGGAGGCTTCCCACATCATCCTCCGGTCCCCCATTGCTGCTCGCAGACCCCTAACCCAAGGATTTCTGACAAAGGCTTGTTGGAAATCGAATTTGGGCCACGCTCCTTTTCAAGCTTTTTGCTTATTGACTTGTTCCAACACAACAAAATATTGTGGGGTACAGGTAATGTTCTGACCATGCTGCATTCTGACATGACATCGTGACGACATACAGTCCAGTCTGCTGCTATCATACTTTAACTCATCCTGCTCAGCATTTAGTAACTTGATTTATGTGAGATTAAAAGGGAATTACATAGTACTGTATAGTATATTACTTTTTTGTAAATCTACACAACCAGTACATGTATCAATGAATCATACTCATATATTTATAAATTATGCTCTAGATTTCTACTACCAACTATTAAAATACACCTGAAGTGAGAGGAATACTTAATGTATTTATTTCCTTCTAAACAAGGCAAATTGCCTGTCTGTTCTGCTGGTCTTTTTCCTCTGATACGTTAAGCCGTAAACCCTGAAAAACTACGCAGAGCCAATGTTTCTATCTGGATTAGCTCCATGCTTGCTTCAGGTGTTGTTCAGACACTACTAAAGCTGGAAAGATCAACAAGATGCAAGGCAACCGGTATTATTTAAAATAAAATAAATATGGCAGCTTTAATAAACATCTCACTTCAGGTGTCCTTTAAAGACTCTCTTTTGTTAATGAGAATGTGTTGAGACTTCACCCCAGAAGGGAGGAAGCTTATGTTAGTGTTATAATAAGGTCATAGTTGTGGCCACCCACAATCACATCCATCCTGATTCTTTAAACCACCAACAACAAATTAGGCTGTTTTAATTCTTAATTCTGGAAAACTTCTGATAACTTCTCAGCTTAATTAAAATATAAAAAGTGTACATACCAGTTTAACGTGGATTATTTACTGAGATCCTCTGCTGTCTGCATTCAAAGAGGAATAGAAAAGACTAATCTTATATGTTCAAGCCACATAGAAAAGGAAGCTCGGACAGATTCAGGAAGTCTGTTGATGTGAAATGTGTTATAACCTTTTAAGAGCTTGCCTCTTGCAAAATGTGCTAACGGGAAATGAGGTTGATAAGGATTATGGTACAGATAATAAAGTACCAAACGGCAACTCAAGTAGAGCAAGAAAGCCTGGCACTAGATGCTTGGGGAGAGCTGGAACAGCTGGAGTGGTGCAACTGGAGCTACAAGATGTCCATCATAAATAGAGGTGATGAAGCACCGTGACCATAACATGTTCTTGTTTGTGGGTCTTTGATGAAGCGGAAGCACCATTAAAAAGCTGTGTGGCCAGCGGGAGCCATATAAATCAATTATAAGTGCATATATGTGTGTGAGTGTAGATAGATTATATTCTTATCATATACTTAGTGCAAGTATAAACAATGTGAGCAGTCAAAGATTGATTGTAAAAGTAATTACCAGATCTCAAATGGGAACACAAGGTGGCACTTACAAAAAGGGCATGTACCAAACATGCAGGATGGGGTGGAAGTGACACCTTCATCAGAGTCAGAGCAGTTATGTGGAAATATCCATCAAGCAGTAGGGTAGGGAGAATGAGGCCAGGTATGTTCACTGTGAATTTCTAATGGCAGTGCGCTAAAAGTCCTCTGATTCTGTATTAGAGAGATGCGAGATACCACCTCTGACTGGCTGCCCAGAACTAGTGTTCAAGAAACAAAAAGTCATTTCTGTTGCTAAAATATGTACTGTATATATGAACTAGCAAATTGGTGACCATTGAGCACAGGCAGACTAGGGAGTAACAAAGGGAAGGTCAGGGCACTAGTAACTAGAATATAGGTGGGTGGCTAAAGAACATTGATGGTTGGAGGAAGAGATGTACTATTTCTTGGACAGGCTAGGAGGCATAAAATGTGCAACAAGAGTGGGGTATAGACACGCTGAGTTGTAGGGCGTGATTTGATGGCTGCATAGGTTTGTGGCGCATCAAGTAATACAAACATAGCATTGGAAATAGAGCAATATTTAGTCAGACATCTTCTTAAATCTGATTCTAAATGGAATCAGAAGCGATTCAGAGAGTAACAGTCAGGAAGTTTTATTCAAATGTTTAAAAGTTCTACTTACAGGAGTTAAAATCATATGCCGCATATCAACACGTCAGGAACAGGTTCGCCCATACCTGTGCACACTGTGAGTCCCAGACATCGGACACCGCACTGCTGGCCACGGCCCAGGAAACAGACACTGTACGCTGGAGAGGGGAACCGGTTCTATATTGTTAATGCGACATATGATTTTAACTCATGTAAGTAGAACTTTTAAGCATTTGAATAAAAAATTAGCAAGGCTGTAAGTGTGAAAGAGTGAGTTATGGTGGCCGTACACATTGATTTTTCCTCGCAATTCAACCAATTTGATCGAATCCTCCAGTAATCTATTGGCCCAACATATCAAATAAATTGCCCTAAAGCAATCAAAAGTTAATTCGTCAAAAGTGTGATCTGATGAGTTCAAAATGTACTGTAGTTGTGAGGGGGGTGAGATGGCTGTGTAACCTACTGCATCAAACAGTGTAATACCTGCTGTTCTATTGATGTTCAATACATTTCTGCTGGCATGTCGTGGTGTAAGAATCATAATCCTATAGATTTTCTATAGAAGTGGAATCAGTTGGCATGACCCAGGCTGTGAAAAAGCCAAGACTGGAAAAAATGAGAAGTTTTATAGCTGATCACAAATTAACTGTCTAGTCTGAGAGAAATGTGAAACAGCGTTTGCGATTCAGAGTCAGAAGATAAGTAGAGTGCTCATTGTGGGATTAACACACATTGGCCTCAATTCACTAAGCAGTTTAGACTAGTCTACTGATGGTTTTTAGTCTACTGATGGTTTGGTCAGTTGCATCAAAGGGGAATTCACTATTACCAAATGTTTTATAAAACTGTTTTTAGACCTGGTCTAAACCATTTGGTAATTAGGTGGGTAAAGCAGGGGAAATGATCAAAAGATGCAATTCACCAACGAGTAACTATGATTGGCATCCTTCTCCTTTGATGAGCTCTCCTCTGCCTACAATTAAACTCCTGCATAATTAATTCAAAAGGTTCCATCCTTGCGTCTAAAATACCTCAAAGAATTACTTTAACTACAGAAATCAGCTGGTCTAATCTCTGTCAGAAAAAGTGGGCGTGGTTATTCCTTGTTTGCCTTTGTGAATTGAGTAATTACTGAATGTTAGACCAGGTCTAAAGACAGGTCTAAAACATTACACCAAACCATCAGTAGACTAAAAACCATCTGTAGACTAGTCTAATGCTGGGTACACATTTTCCCGCTCGATCCGCGAGTCAATCGGGATCGATTCGACTATTTCCGACATGCATACTTAACATGCAAATCGACGGCAGGGACGATCGAAGCCCGAATCGAGCATGTTGGAAATAGTCGAATCGATCCCGATCGACCCGCGGATCGAGCGGGAAAACGCATGGTGTGTACCCAGCATAAGCTGCTTAGTGAATTGAGGCCATTGTTCACTCATGTGAGCAAAAGTCCATAATTGGTCAGCAGCACGTGTAGCCAATGACATCACATTATACTGCCCTTATCTATCTTTAGTATTTATACAGTGCTGACATCTTCCCCAGCACTTTACAGAACGTGTACATATACATATTTGATTAGCCATGATGATAAACAGCTGACGTGTAGGTCAGAGTGTTTAACAACCCCCTTTCCAAACACATTTTATAATTTTTTTCATTCAGGTCTTGGGGCCTATTTCCACTACACACGGATTCCGCATGCAAATTTCCACATCAAAAATGCAACACGTCAGTGAATGGAGCTATTTCCATTCAATGTGAATTTTTGACCGCGCCGCTGTGCGGAAAAAATCTGGATGGTAAGCTGCATTTATTCCGCAGGCGGGTGGGATCTGGATGCCGCATATAATCTGCATTACAAATGTGGAAATTCGCATTGCGAGCGCAGATTACCTAGCAAACACGTGACGCGTTGCTGCTGGGCAGTTTTCAAATCGCAACGCCTATGTTCGCATAAAAACTTGTGCGGAGCGCATATCCACATTAAAACCGGATGTGGATTTTCGTGCGTGATTTGAACGCGTGCTAGTGGAAATAGGCCCTAAGGGATGGATTACTGCCTTATACCATATACACAGTTCCTGTGCAGCATCAGAAGTAAGACTTGTAACAAACTTCCTCACATTTTGAATAATTTTTTTCCAGCGTTTCTGTAGTGCAGCAATAGGGAAAATACTCCGTTTATTCGCCAGAATTTTAGCAATTTTTTTTATGTATGCAAACTGTGATTGACAGAGTTGATGTAGGTGATAATTGCTGCTCCATGTCTGACATTTATGTGGGTCTGCTGAAGTAATTAGATCCCTGTTGACTCTTTATATTGCTTATCTTTACAGCTCTATATGTATATAGGTAGAAAAAACGTTTTGTAAAAAATAATACCTCTTAATACCTAACTGATAGTTAAATTATGCGAGCTTTCTGGGATCTAGTCCCCTTCTTCAGGCATATTTCCAGATGTTGGCTAAAGTAAAACACTGATGCAGGTAAATGGTAAACACGAAGATGACAATTCAGCTCTGTGTGTGAAATATTTCCATGTTGACTGTGCTGTTTGTTTTTATTTTTCACACTTTTATGACTTGACTTGATATGAGTTCTAATATGGTATTTGTGTCCTTTGGCAGTAATAGAGGCAAAGACTTGCAGTGGACAGGCAGTATGTATGAGTGAGGCTGTATGTATGAGTGAGGGGAGTGTATGTTTGGAATGGTGACACTAGTCATTGGAACATCCATATGATAAAAACCTTTAGTTGGGTGTGTAAAATTCTATGCTGAGATGCTGTTGATAACTGATTTGTAATTTAAAGCCTTTGTGGTTGTGTATCAACTTTCTGAGATCCAGTTGGGTTGGTGGGACATGGTATAGTATAGTTGTGGGACATTACTACCAATAATGAGATCAAATGTTTACATTAAATAAAAAAAGCAAAATGGTAGAATTCTGAATGCGTTTGATAATTTGATAAGGTCCCGTTGGCGCCTATTTTAACTGTAATATCTTTGTAGAGAGATGCTATTTTATGGATAAGCTCTTCAATTAGGCCCATCTGTTCTAGTGAACCCTTTAAGAAGTCCCAGTGGACTCTGTTGAATTCCTTCTCTGCATCTAAGACACATGGGAGTTGTATTAGATATTAGCGGTCATATTTACCTGTTCCAGGCAGCTGGATGGCGTCTTCTCTCCTCCACCGGCGGTGCGGCACTCTCTGCATCCTCCTTGGAGTTCCGATCACATGGTATGATTTGATCGTAATCCAGGGATGGTGTCAGTGGTGCAGTGCCGCCCGGTGGTGAGAGGAGTAATGGAAGTCTTTTCCATCACCCCTCTTCTACTGCCCTGCGGCGCTGCACGACTGACATTGTCCCCTGGGTTATGATCACGTCGTATGTGATCGAAACTCTGAGGATGGCACAGAGGTTGCAGCACCCCTGTGGGTGTAGGAGAGGAGATGCCATTCAGCTGCCCGGAGCAAGTAAATATAAAGAAGCTCCCTGTGCCACTCTGCACAGCTGTATTAGGCAGCTAAACAGCATATGAAGATGCCCTGGCATGGTGCACACCCAGAGCGCTTCTGACGCTTTTAAAAACGCTAGCTAATGTATTAGAATGGGATGGTTCACACCAGAGCGATGTGATTTTTTTTTTTTCCAAACGCGGGTCCTGCAGCATTGCTGATTTCTGAGGCAATTCATGTTAAGTATAGGAAAGTGGAAAATCGCTCTGAAAAGCGCTAGATCAGAACGATTTTCCAAGTGTTTTTGTGACAAAACCAGTACACTTGCAGCTGTACTGTACATTAAAAAAAAGCTACACAAAAACGCTCCAAAAATCGCTAGGTATAAATAGGAAATCGCTAGACACATGCCTAGAATCGCCTTGAAAAATCACTTCAAAAAGCATTGAGCGTTTGCGATTACGCTAGCACTTTTTGGTGTGCACTGCCCCCCCCCCCCCCCCCCCCCCCCCAAGAAAAAGGCTACATCTGTGCCAAATTACAGTCCCACAACCCTGCTGAGAAAGAGTATATCAAATGCATCTTTTGAACCAGTGGTTCTGGGGGGCTGCAGTTTCGTACACTGGTAGTTTGGGGTCCCATCTCTACCCTACCCTCAAAATTTGGATTGTGTAGTAGCTGAGGGTAGAGAAAGAGCCTTTTATATCGGTAGCATAATATACTGTAGACATAGGAGGATCAGACATCGCATCAGCATAGCAACCTAGTGGAGAGCAGAGAAATAGCAGCAGCACAGGATCAGATTCAGCACTGATGTAGCAGCCTGACAAAGAGCAGAGGAATAGCAGAAAATAAGTGTGAAAAGCAGTCTTTCATGCTGAAAATAATGGCATAATTTTTCAGCGTTTGCAATTCTCATTCAGGGAACGAGAATCACTCCCTGAACGCCAGTAGTAAACATGATTCCTCCCATGCTGCTTGAGGCACTTTTTCTACACAACACTAACAGGGATAAGAGGATTTGTGTTCTCTCTTTTGGTTATATCATCTTCTCCTCATAACACACTCCCTTTGTTTTGTTAAAAAAAAAAAAATTCTTCTTACACTTCCTCTTAAAGAGACTCAAGCGAGGATAAATTCTATTTTTTAACTTGTATTCCTGTCAATGAGTATGCTGCTAAACCGCCGCTATCCCATGGCAAAACGAGGAGTTTATACTCTCCAAATTCCCCTGCAATATCCACGACTTTCTTGGTCGTGGATTTTGCTGCTCCTGGAGGCAGAGCTTTTGGCTGTAGCTCTGCCTGCATGCGTGTCAATCGCCGCGCGGATCTCTGCCTTTCCCCCGCCCCTCTCTGTAAAGATTGAGAGGGGCGAGGAGAGGCGGCGATCAGCCGGGATTGACGCGCTGAGAGGCAGAGCTACAGCCATTAGCTCTGCCTCATTCAGGATGCGCTCCCCGGGCACCACGGAGGGGATTTGGGGGGTATAAACTCCTTGTTCTGTCTGTGATGGTGGCGGTTTAGCAGCTGTTATACTCATTGACAGGAATACAAGTTAAAAAATAGAATTTATCTTCGCTTCAGAGTCTCTTTAAATGTACAAACTAACCAGCAAGCTCATGGTGAACCAGAACTCATTGGAGTGTGTAAAGGCTCATACACACATCAGACCAAAGTCTTTGGAAAATGAAAGATCACAGACCAATTTTACCCCTTCCATGTAGTATGAGAGCCATACCTACACAGTCTATTCTATGGAGCTGAACTCCCCATCAGACAGAAATCTTTGCAAGATGCTGCACACAAAGATGCTGTAGACATTTAAAAGATCACTATCTGCAAAAGATCTGTTCCTGCAAAAGATCCGTTCCTGCAAAATGCATTCATAGTCTATGATATCTGCAGATCATCATACACACCTTGTTTAATAGACATTCATCTGCAGATCAGATCCACCAGGATGGATTTTCAGATATGCAGATGAGTGTCTGATCTGCAGATGAATGTCAGTTAAACAAGGTGTGTATGATGATCTGCAGATCTCATAGACTATGAATGCAATTTGCAGGAACGGATCTTTGGCAGGAACAGATCTTTTGCAGATACTGATCTTTTGTGTGTGTGCAGTATCTTGCTAAGATTTTTTTTCTGATGGGGAGTTCAGCTCCATAGAAAAGACTGTGAAGGTATGGCTCTCATACTACATGAAGGGTGGTAAGATTGGTCTGTGATCTTTCATTTTCTAAAGACTATAGTCTGATGTGTGTATGAGCCTTTAGGGACTACAATGGTCCAAAAAGGCCCCCTTACTAAAATGCTATGGAAAACAAAAGTATGCTTTCTTAAAACATAAAGTATTGGTGATAATTTAGGTTTGAGTGAGCTCCGAGATGTCTCCCTGTGCATCACTGCTGAAATATGCAAATCAATCATTGATTTCCTTGGAAGCTAAACACACCTCCAGATCTGCTGGAATGCAATGATGTGACCGCTTATTTGTACAGAGCCATAATAATCCGACATGCATACAGACTGTTTCAGATTGGTTGATCCTCATCAGTGCATCAGCGAAATTTGTGTAGTATCTGAACTGAGCTTTAGAGCATTTTCACATTGCATGCATTTCAGTCCAATTTTTAAAATACATGCAGTTTGCTAATCACAAGAATGTCAGCATGGCAATGTAAATTTGGGTGCAGTGTTCACACTAGTGTTGGATACAATTCTCTGCGATTGTTAAACACACAGCATTTTTAATATGATGCCACTCAGTGGGACTTTGTAATTGCACCACAAATCAAAGAGCAAGTGCAAAGGAAAAACAATTGCGTTATTCCTGTGTGCTGTGCATTTTATAGTATGAAAAAGTACCTTGTATTGGTAATACAGTATTCATTATGAAATGTGTAACCATCACATAATATTGTGCCAAAAAGAGAAAAAGTTGCTTTAGCAGTAAATATACGGAATGTAATTAAATGCCTACGCAACAGGATAGGATGATCTCTAAAACAACCTCACAGGAGTTTTAATCCTTGATGAATAAAACAACAAACAGCACCACCTTATTCAGCAGTTAGCAATCAGAAGCTTAAAGAAAAGTTCCAGAATGTGATACCAGTAAAATCAAAAAGTTCCTTGCTGCGCTCTCCACAGTCCCAAATGCCATTGCCTATCTTCTGCATTCATATTGTGCTGATATATTACACAATACCTTACAGAGTACACAAAACCATTCACTAGAAATAAACACACATTTCTGCTTGCAGAAAAATAAGAAGGTAAGTGCACTACGCATTCACTTCCTGCCTGCAGTTAATTGGTTTTGAGATGGAATAAATATTGGTAGTGCCATCTTCGATCCGACAACTGGAAAAGTGTCTTGTTCGGCTGAGAGAGTATATGCATAGACTAAACCCATCTAATTTGTGAGGTGGCAACTTTTTGGTGAGCTGCTGCATGATAGGGCTGGGGTATGTGTTACATAGAGAGGCACCTGTCACTTATCACCTGGTAGAGCACTGCATGCACTTAAGGGCCTGTACACACTGCTGCGCTTGCGTTGCGTTTTTAAAATCGCCTTTATGAAAATAGAGAAAACGCATTGCACCAGTGTGTACAGGTCTTCACGATTTTCATAATTTTTCAAAAGGCTTTGCGATTAAAAAACGCATGCGATTTTAAAAGCGCAGTGCAAGTGCAGCAGTGTGTACAGGCCCTAAAGGACAACTAAGGTGAGAGGGATATGGAGGCTGCCATATTTATTTTCTTTTAAGCAACACCAGTTACATGGCTATCCTACTGATCCTCTGCCTCTAATACTTTTAGCTATAGACCCTGAACAAGCATGCAGCAGATAAGGTGTTTCTGACATTATATGTCAGATCTGACAAGATGAGCTGCACGCTTGTTTGTGGTGTGATGCAGACACTACCACAGCCAAATAGACCAGCAGGGCTGCCAGGAAACTGGTTTTGTTTAAAAGGAAATAAATATGGCAGCTTCCATACTAGTTGTGCTTTAACAGTATGACACTCTGTAGAGTTTATTTATCCATAGGCAGCGGCAGTTTTAATCTTGCTTTGATCTTTTATCTATTATAGCTGTGAATAAATGCTTTTTTCACAGCACAGTAACACTTGTTGCTGAGACCATAGGGGAGATTTAACCATATCTACACACAGCAATACTGATCTCTCATAGCCTATAACACCGCCACTCACACACACACGCACGCACGCGCGCGCCCATTCTACTAAGCAATGTAGTCACTGCAGTTGTCTTGTAGGAGTAATGATTTAATATAATTATTTTTAACTGTACACAAAATGTGTGATTTTTCTCAAGGTAAAACAGAAAAAGAAATGTGGCCAAGAACGTAGTAAATGGAGATAAACCTAAACATCCAATCACAAAATGATTAAACTTTTTTGGGGGGGGGTGTCGTACTGGGCATTCTTTCTACATTCTGCAAGACACTAGTTTTTTTTTCAACAGCACTTTTTCTTTTTTTTAGCAAGTGCAACCAAAAAAGCAATAGAGCATGGCACAACTTACACATAAATTAAAGATATGACATAAAATAGTTGAAATCTGAAAACCGTAACACTCTATGACAGAATCAAGTAAATTGAATTTATTTGTGGAGTGTGGGCAGCGGCGGCTCTAGGAAATTTTTTTAGGGGGTGCTATGCAGGTGCTGGATGTTTTCCAGGGGAAGCTATGAAGTTTGTGCGCGCATTGGTGGAAAACAGGGGCGTGGTCAAAAAGGGGCAAGTCTATGCACTGGAAAGTTGGCACGTATAGGTAATAAAGTTGCCCCAAAATAGGTAGTATAGTTCCCCAGTATAAGTAGTACAGCTGCCCCAGCATAGGTAGTAGACCTGCCCAAGCGTGGGTAGTATGCTGCCCCAGTGTAGGTGGTAGATTTGCCCCAGCCAGTAGGTAGTATGCTGCCCCAGTTTATATAGTAGATCTGCCCCAGCCAGTATGTAGTATTCTGCCCCAGCCAGTAGGTAGTATGGTGCCCCAGTCAATAGGTAGTATGCTGCCCCAGCCTGCTCCCCCCTCCGCTCCTGCGGCCGCCGCTCATGCATCCTTCTGAGCTGTCGGCCACTACCTCTATGGCTGTTCCCGCGGCCTCCTCTCCCTCTGTAGTGCTACAAGAAAATGGCCGCTGATGGCCTCATTTGTGGCCATCGGTGGGCATTTTCTTGTAGCTCTTCAGAAGGGAGAGAACGCGGGCGGCGAGCAGCTCCCGCTGCGGGTGTTCAGGGGGTACTTGGACAATCTTAGGGGGTGCTTCAGCACCCCTCTGGTGCCGCCCAGGAGTGTGGGTCATAGTAATAAATCTACAAACAGTTCAGTATATATAAATTTACTATATAGTGTTCTCTAGACCTCTACTGTGGATATGACTGTCATGGTTTCATTTTTTGAGGTTGTGTTTTTGTCCTTGTCCTCTTGATTGTCTTTTGGCTTGTCTCCTACTGGCTCCTCCATGAGCTTGTGATTCTCCTCAATATTGTTTGTATTTCCTAAAGAAATCTCATCCATAGTTTGATTAGCCGACAGAGCTTTCTTTTGCCAGGTCTCCATTCCTGATGGCCACAAAATACTTGAAGCACTTAAAAAGTCTCCATTACTTCTTGCTTGACGCTTTGATTGTGTGAGTTTGGTTTTAAGTCTGGACACTTTGGTTGCCAGTGCTATAGAGCATATGATCAGTACTGCACAAACCAATACTAAAACTGCTATTATAATAGCACAGATCATTATTCCGGTCTTAAATCTATCATCTTTGCATGCATTTGTTGTATTATTAGGGGTTGTGGTGGGAGGTTTGCTTGTAGGAAGAGATTTTTTAATATATTGACTTGAAAGGAAAAGTGCTTTCTTAGTGCTTGAGTACTGTGCCATAAGCGTGGTTGTCATATTTGAAGATGTAGTTGCATTGAAGTCCTGTTTTGTAACATAACTAGCAACGGTAACTGAAGAGGAAGCATTCCCATCATTAGTCAGCTTCAAGGCCCAGACATTGGTTGTTTTGTTTACTTCTGAAGAAATGCTCTCATTCTTCTGGCCATTCTGATCTGTCAATCTTACTTCTGCTTTACAAATGGTGGAAAGTACCAGTATCACAAGACGCAGAGGAGGCTGCATCATTTTCATTGTGGCGTTAACCTGCAGGGACACATAACATTGTCGTCACTATGACTGCTTTTCTCAGTGTGGCTTATTCATCAGAGATGCACAGTGCAGTGTCCTAGTAGTTTATTAATGTCAGATGACTAAAGTTAAATAATAATTTTACTCTCAGGCCACTTTCTCACTTGGAATTACAATCACCCATCGGCGTTTGCATTTTGCGATTCTCATTCTAGTGAACGAGATACATGACACAATGCCAGAAAAATGCTGCACGCAGCACATTTGGGATCGGCAGAAATTGTAAAATTGCTTCAATCGCCGCAGTGTGAGAAATTCCATTGTATTCCTTGTGCAGCAGCACTTTGCTGGCGATCAGCGAAGCGCAAAATGCTTGCTGAAAGTGCCCGAGTGTGAATGAGACCTTAAAGAGAAACAGCAGTGAAAATAACGTAATGAAAAATGCTTAAGGGCCCGTTTCCACTTGCGCGATTTCCGCACCGAATTCGCAGAGTTTTCCCGCAGGCAAATTGCACGGGGAAACTCTGCCACAGGGAGTAATAGTGCAGCTGGCCGAATCGCTTGCGCTAGCTATTCGGCCGGCATTTTCATCCGAAGTTGTGCGGGAGGCTGCGAATCCCATAGCCATGCACGGCTGATGGGGTTCGTCTGCGTACCCACAGACCCGGAAGTGCCGCAGCGCGTTTCGCAGACGCGTGTGGCACAAGTGGAAACCAGCCCTAATTTTTACAATATTTATTTAAAGATGTAGTCAGTGTTTGCCCAGTGTAAAATCTTTCCTCTCCCTGATTTACATGGGGAGGGAGATGCCTGCCCCCCCCCCCCCCCCCCCCCGCTTGTCTCCTGAGCTTTACATACTTTTTGGTACTTTTTCAGTGGCAAAGTGATGAAAAGTTACTTTGTAGAGAGGATGAAAAATTGTGTCCTAAGAAAATTCAGGAGAAAAGTTCATTGCATATGCGCCCTGGTTTCTAAAATCTGAAAAACCCGAGTACTTAGCGGTAACTAAAACCTACAAAGCCCTCTAAAGCATTGTGACTTGTTTCAGGCAAATTCCTAGGCCCCTTTTCCACAGATTGCTGAATTGTGTGCTTGACAGGAACTTCAGGATTCCAGCTACAAGCGCCTTTTTCTAGCTGATTGGCAGCATTTGTAGCACCACCTGTGTCATGGTTTTACACAAGTTAGCCGGCAACCAAAATTTCAGCTGTGACGCCATAAGGGTGCCGCTTCGCCACTGCCTGTGCTGAGAGCTAGCAAGCACCTAGTTACTGCATTAAGCAGCTGACAGGCGGTCATTTTACCATTTTCAGCTTCCTTTGGAAAATGGGCCTAATTGTGACAGAATAAAAGAGACTCCTTTAGGAGGGGAAGCAAAAAATACACGCTGGGGACAGAAGGGGGGGATAATGTAGGGAGTCCCCGATGTGGCGGGGGGTCGGTGGTTCGGGTCAGCGGGTAACGGTAACTTAGAAATTCCCTATGTTCACTGTATAAGACGCAATTACTTTTTCTCCCCACTTATGGGGGGAGAAAAAGTGCGTCTTATGGCTTCAAATAGGGTATGTGGTGTTAGTTGCTGAGCTTTGGCTTATGAATAGGGATAGTCTTACTAAAGTTGATGCAAATTGTATACAAGTTTATATAGCTTGGAAATAACCAATCTGATGCTGTAGCAATTAATTGATCAATTTCCAAGCTGCATACATTTGCAAAAGAAAAATTGCATCAACTTAGAATTATTAGCATCCCATTTATCATCTCTACTCGTAAAGTTAAACCCACCTCTGCTGTCTAGAATCTCAGTGCTTACCATGCTTTGTAATGTATCAAAAACAAGCCTGCTACCTCTGCAGTCAATGTGATTACTAAATCACTGTTGTGAGAGAGTCTGAGTATTTGAGCCAGATAACCGTTCACATTTGGAGAAACCTGGTGATGAAATTCTATAAACTAAAACACTTTATAATGTTTACAACAGCAAACACTCAAAGGACAACTGTTACGAGAGGTATATGGAGGCTGCCATAGTTCCCTTACAGCCCTGCTGATCCTCTTCCTCTATTTTTAGCCATAGACCCTGAACAAGCATGCAGCAGATCAGGTGTTTCTGACATTTTTGTCAGGTATGACAAGATTAGCCGCATGCTTGTTTCTGGTGACCCAACTGCAGCCAAATAGAACAGCAGGGCTGCCAGGCAACTGGTATTGTTTTAAAGGAAATAAATATGGCAGCCTCCATTTTCTTCCCACTTCAGTTATTCTTTAAGATTTAAAGTTCTATTGCTACCTGGAACTATTAGGCCAATGAGATGCAAATAATTCTAGCTTGCAAGCAGATTTCAAGCAAACTCCATGCAGTTGGGAAATGGGTTATTCAAGTGCCTATCCCTTTGCTTTCCATTGGAGATATTTCAAGCTCTATACAAATTTGCTATAACTATTTTCAACTCATTGACCAAATGGACTTGGTCTTAAAGGGAACCGAAACTGAAAAGGATATGGATTTTTCCTTTCAAAATAATACTAGTTGCCTGTCTCTTCTGCTGATCCTGTGTCTCTAATACTTTCAGCCACAGCCTCTCAACAAGCATGCAGATCAGGTGCTCTGACTGAGGTCAGACTGGATTAGCTGCATGCTTGTTTCAGGTGTGGGATTTAGCCACTGCTGCAGCCAAAGAGATCAGCAGGTCTGTCAGGCAACTGGTATTGTTTAAAAGTAAACAGCCATATCCCTCTCAGTTAAGGTTCCCTTTAATCATCTTGCAGAATTGATTGAAAGATCTCATGCAGGAAAATCTCATTGTACATCATGGTTGTATTGTAGGTACATACGTCTAGTTCTCATTTCTCAAAATTATATAATTAAAAAAAGCCCAAACAAACAATAAAGCCCCAAACCATTTCAAAAGGAGGCAGTGTGAATGTCTTTCACATGCATGATTTTGACTCTGCTTACACACTGTAGATGAGACTTGATTACCCGCATTACTATCTATCTACTATGTATCTATATAGTGCTGCAGCACATCTGGTAATGCAGGTTAGATTTCAGACAAATGTTATTGGAAAACCAAGTAATGTGTCCTCACCACAGGTACAGACCAAGCTAAATCTGCACAGAGTATCTTGGTGAACAATTAATAGGGTGCCAAATCTTTCTAGATAGAGACAGTCTGTTTCCACTACATGTGAATTCTGGATGCAGAGAAACTGGCTCCAATGAATGCCTATGGGTCCCCGTTTCCACTAAACACTATTTTTCTGATGCTGAAAAATTATGCGTGGCATGTTACAGATATCTGCGTCATGCAACCGTTCCCCAAACAATGATTTGGCCACATCCAGAAATCTGGATTTAGAAAACTGATGCAGAATGCAACGTGCTAGTCAAAACCTTAATGACCTTAGTGTGAGACAAGACATTCATGCCTGGTGTGTTATGCCCTTTCCCCTCATTCCAGTGTTCTCTATAAGCCTGATTCATTCATGTTATTTAACAATTTGTGTAATTATAACAAATGGCAGATCTAGCAGATCTTGCTTAAAATTCAAACCCTTTTTTTTTTCTCAAAATGTGTAAACTTTCAGTTTCCTAGAGTAGTGATCTTCCTGTATGTGTTGCGTATTATGATTTGCGTACACTATATCTAGTTGTCATTTACAGTTATCAGTGCTCTGAGCACTTTTTGGAAGGGGAAATGCTAAGTGGTCATCTGTGCAAATTTTTCTCTATCCCCCCCCCCCCCCCCCCACGAAGAGGTTTCCTTTTTTTTTTTCCCATTTCTGTTTTCTGTAACTATTATAGAGGAGTTCCTGTAGCTTTGCATGCATTTTTACCCCAGTGTGCAGCTCACTACAGATATTAGAACCTATTAGATATGTTTAGCTGACGATTGCTAAGAATCCTCCTACAAAATTAATCCGTTAGCTTATACAACCTTACCTTAAGCCTTTAGTTTCTTAAATCCAGTTAAATATCTTTTATGCCATCCGCTAGGCGCTCTTTCTTGTGTGAAATCTTTTTGTGCACTAAGTCTTTGCTGTAGCTTCCTTGATGCTAAACCACAGAGATGACAGGCTTCCTGTTTGGTTTGCTCATGCTGAACACTACTCGGCCTTCAAACAAAAAAAAAAACCTACCCATTGCCCTAAACTTTATGAAATACTAACGAGGATTGTGCAATCCTCCAGATAAACTCTGAGCACCAATATTTATAAGTCGTCTACAGCTATCTTTTGTTTAAAGTTTGTTTAGTGTTGGTGTGTCACAGCTGAGTCAGGATAAGACATAGGTGCGTTAGGAAACTTCCAGCTGATGAACAGGGGCTCTTCCGTGATTAGACATTGTTAGAATTGTGCACTGCAAACTCTCCATGGTACTTGACAGTTTACTTGCTTCACAACTTGGTTATGTTCATTGTCTTCCCCTGTCAATCAGAATCCTGTGTTCTTTTCATTGTCAAAAAGCACACACATGCACTCACACACACGTTTGCTTTCTAACATGATCACAAAACAACCTCCTTATAATTAATTCAAATGCATTTTCTTCTGTTTCTTTCACTCTCAAGACAGTTGCTTCTTAGTTGGTGTACCTGTTTATGGAGTCTTTCTGATGGACAAGCAAATGTGAATAGTTTGTCAGAGGTCTAAATACATTTTAAATTTTGTGGGCATTAACTTGACGCAGGAAGCTTCTGTTTTCTTTAGCAAAGTTTAGCATAGCAGCCGCTAGTCTTATGTACAGAACTGTAAAATATGTTCTTGCTTGCCCACACCCACTCATCGCTGCTTCTTGCCTTTACTTGTAGACCTTGTAGGCCTGTTTGTGTCTATTGAACAGTATTAGCTGGTGAATCATTGACTGTGGAGTAATCCATGCTGGATGTGTGACCTGTGTGTACAGAAGATAATGCTTGTTTCTGTGCACAAAATGAAAGGTTATATAGAGGCTTCAGACCCACTCTGTTTTTTTTTTCTCACTCTAAAGCCATTAGGCTGTATATCTCCCAAGCTGTTTAGGCTTATTTATGTGTGCTTCACCTAAGCAAAATCAAATAAAACTAAAGTAACTACAAACTACAGACTAGTTTATCCACTAATTCCAGCTGGAAACAACGTAATTTTTTCTTAAAATCCGCAATTACGTTAAAGTAAATCTGTAATGTTGGGTATTTATGCGAACGTCATTGCTAGTGTTAACATGTACTGCTGTACCTTAAAATGTGGGTTGATTGAGGCTCATCTTTGGCACGCTATGGATTACCTAGTTGTGGTACAGTTCTAGATGGGAGTTGTTGTGCTCATGTTACTAGTACAGACAGTCGACCTTGATTTTTTTTTTTTGCTGGGTATTACGTATGGAGACATGGTCCTATACTAATTCATTAGAAAAGCCCATTTCTTACTAGGAAAGTGATACCACTGAAGTGGGTGAACCTTTAAAGAGACTATGAAGCGAACAAAAATTGCTATTTTTACCTGCTAAGTCACTTCAGTAGTCTCATTAGATGTATACCACCGCATCCCAGCCGGAAAACTAGGGCTTTAGACCCCTCAAATCCTGGGGCAAACATCCACGACCATCTTGGTCGTGGATTGGATTGTGCTGCCCTGAGAGGCAGAGAGCTTTCTGCTGTAGCTCTGCCTCTGTTGACATCAATCGCCGTGCGGATCTCTGCCTCTCCCCGCCCCTCTCTGTGAAGGAAGAGTGAGAGGGGCAGGTAGAGGCGTCGATTGACACCAGTAGAGGCAGAGCTGCAGCTGAAAGCTGTGCCTCTTTCAGGAAGCGCTGGCCGGATTGCCCCTGGGGCAAACATCCACGACCATCTTGGTCGTGGATTGGATTGTGCTGCCCTGAGAGGCAGAGAGCTTTCTGCTGTAGCTCTGCCTCTCTTGACATCAATCGCCGTGCGGATCTCTGCCTCTCCCCGCCCCTCTCTGTGAAGGAAGAGTGAGAGGGGCAGGTAGAGGCGTCGATTGACACCAGTAGAGGCAGAGCTGCAGCTGAAAGCTGTGCCTCTTTCAGGAAGCGCTGGCCGGATTGCCCCCTGGGTATTTGGGGGGGGGGGGGGGGGGTCTAAAGACCTCGTTTTGCGGTGGGGATGCGGCAGTTTACATCTAATCAGAGTATGGAGTACTAGCAGGTAAAAAGAGAAAATTTTGTTAGCTTCAGTCTCTCTTTAAGCCTACTGGGAGACCTGGGCCTATATGCAATTTACTTTTTCTCCCAAGTTGTCTCCTAGCAGGTAAAAATAGCGATTTTTGTTCGCTTCAGTCTCTCTTTAACACTTGAACAGCTATGTAAACAAACTCATACAAAAACTAAAACCATTAAAGGCAGCATTAGGATGACAACAGAATTACATGGAGTGATGGTGCAGATTTTAAGGACCCAAGAATCTTAAGATTCTAGTAAATGGATGGGATTTTGTGTTTTTATAAGCACAATGGCAGACCTTTTAAGTTTGGTAGAAGTATACTCCTCCCACTCTTTGTGAATTGTATATCCTGTTTTTTTTCCTGTCACGAAGTACAACTTTTATAAGAATTTACTGCTAGGACTTGGACAGAACATCTATTATTTAATGGATAAGTGTTGTGGAGATTCATACTGTATATTTGAAACTTGTTACAGAAATATAAATTTTGTACGAATGTTTGCTTTATCTGTTTCATGAATTTTTAAATAGAACAAGTTTAGAAAAGTGAAATGTACTGTTTTATATTATCATTTACATGTTTGAACTTTTACTAGTTTTTCCAATTGAGGATATAAATGTTCTGTTCCTTACAGGTTCAAGACTGGACAAATAAATGGCGATTTACTGATCTACCATGTTCTTCTGACTTTAAAGCCATACTATGCCAAGCCATATGAGATAGTGGTAGATCTCACTCACGCTGGGCCCAGCAATCGCTTTAAAACAGACTTCCTTTCAAAGTGGTTTGTGGTTTTCCCTGGCTTTGCATATGACAATGTGGCAGCAGTTTACATTTACAATTGTAACTCCTGGGTGAGGGAGTATACGAAATACCATGAAAGACTGCTAACTGGCTTGAAAGGCAGCAAGAGACTCATTTTCATTGATCCATCTGGGAAGTTAGCTGAGCATATCGACCATGATCAACAGAAACTACCAGCTGCCACACTAGCTTTGGAAGAGGACCTGAAGATGTTCCATAATGCACTTAAACTGGCCCACAAAGACACTAAAGTTGCTATAAAAGTAAGTAAATCCTTATTATAATGTGCAAATACAGTAAAATCTCAGTTATTCTGGACTTTCAAGCAACCAGGAAAAAAAAAATCCCACATTGCAAAATTCAATCAATCAAGTTCAAATCTTTTTATTCTACAGTATATACCGTACTTTTCGCCGTATAAGACGCACTTTTTCTCCCCAAAAAATGGGTAGAAAAAGGCCCTGCGTCTTATACGGCAAAGGCAGGGAATCCCCGACTTCCGAACGCCCGCCGATATGAACCGCGACCCGCCGTCGGGGATTCCCTGCCTGTGGTGCTGCTGTGGCCGTCTCCTTCCTCCCCGCTTCCCTCTACCCGCACCTCGGGTCCCCCCTGCGTGTCCTCGGGTCCCCCCTGGGTGAGAAACAGCAGCGCTTACCTTCTCCATCTTGCCCGCGGTGATTGAAGACATCTGGCTTCAGTGGGCGGCTTCCTCTAGTGCCGGCTTGTAATGACGCGTCATCGATGACGCGTCATTACAAGCCGGCACTGGAGGAAGCCGCCCACTGAAGCCGGATCTCTTCAATCGCCGCGGGCAAGATGGAGAAGGTAAGCGCTGCTATTTCTCACACAGGGAGGCCCGACCCGAGGACACGCAGGGGGGACCGAGGACACCAGACAACCCGGGGGTGGGGGGGGGGGGGGGGCAGAGAGCGGACACATGGGGGGCAGAGAGCGGACACATGGGGGGCAGAGAGCGGACACATGGGGGGCAGAGAGCGGACACATGGGGGGCAGAGAGCGGACACATGGGGGGCAGAGTGCGGACACATGAGGGGCAGAGTGCGGACACATGGGGGCAGAGTGCGGACACATGGGGGGCAGAGAGCGGACACATGGGGGGCAGAGAGCGGACACATGGGGGGCAGAGAGCGGACACATGGGGGGCAGAGTGCGGACACATGGGGGGCAGAGTGCGGACACATGGGGGGCAGAGTGCGGACACATGGGGGGCAGAGAGCGGACACATGGGGGGCAGAGAGCGGACACATGGGGGGCAGAGAGCGGACACATGGGGGGCAGAGTGCGGACACATGGGGGGCAGAGTGCGGACACATGGGGGGCAGAGTGCGGACACATGGGGGGCAGAGAGCGGACACATGGGGGGCAGAGAGCGGACACATGGGGGGCAGAGAGCAGACACATGGGGGGCAGAGAGCAGACACATGGGGGGCAGAGAGCAGACACATGGGGGGCAGAGAGCAGACACATGGGGGGCAGAGAGCAGACACATGGGGGGCAGAGAGCAGACACATGGGGGGCAGAGAGCAGACACATGGGGGGCAGAGAGCAGACACATGGGGGGCAGAGAGCAGACACATGGGGGGCAGAGAGCAGACACATGGGGGGCAGAGAGCAGACACATGGGGGGCAGAGAGCAGACACATGGGGGGCAGAGAGCAGACACATGGGGGGCAGAGAGCAGACACATGGGGGGCAGAGAGCAGACACATGGGGGGCAGAGAGCAGACACATGGGGGGCAGAGAGCAGACACATGGGGGGCAGAGAGCAGACACATGGGGGGCAGAGAGCAGACACATGGGGGGCAGAGAGCAGACACATGGGGGGGCAGAGAGCAGGTCACTGGGGGCACACAGCAGGACCACGGGGGCACACAGCAGGACCACGGGGGCACACAGCAGGACCACGGGGGCACACAGCAGGACCACGGGGGCACACAGCAGGACCACGGGGGCACACAGCAGGACCACGGGGGCACACAGCAGGACCACGGGGGCACACAGCAGGACCACGGGGGCACACAGCAAGACCATGGGGGCAGACAGCAGACACAAGGGGCAGACAGCTGGGGGCAGACAGCAGGACCATGGGGGCAGACAGCTGGGGGCAGACAGCAGCACACTGGGGGCAGACAGCAGGACACATGAGGACACCATTTGGGGGAGGCCAGGAGGTCATGTACAAGGTGCTCCTGAAATATGGATGCACCAGGTTTAGTTTTTTGTTTTTTTTCTTGGTTTTTGGCCTCTAAACCTAGGTGCGTCTTATATTCCGGAGCGTCTTATACGGCGCGAAATACGGTACACTAATAAAACTTACATTTAGATAGGTTTGTCTTTGCTTGTCTTGATTTGACTTAAACTGCTCTTTCAACATTAATACAGAGTTAATGATATAGGAATTGTATTGCCCATAGTACAGTATTAGTTGGGCCTATTTTTAATAGTTACACTCCAGTAACAAGAAATTAAATTTATCTGGCATATACCAATTCACAAGTACCAGATAACTGAGAATCTACTGTACATTGCTAAGCTGAGACGTATTATTTATCAATCACTGCAGATTAGGTTTGTCCAAGTCCCTTATCACCAGTGTAGGGCAGCAGCACACAACAAAACAGTCGGATCTGCAGTGGCATTACAGCCTCATTTTATGTTGGATGGGGCCTCCTCTCATTACAGCATGACTAGCTGTAGTAGGTGTGACCAAATGATGCTGGACATTGCATAGTTTGAACGAGCCCCAGTGATTCACACTGCAGCATATACACCATTGCTGTGCATAGCAATCAGTTACAGCCTCTTTTAGTGTGTGGGTCCATTTGTTTGGTCCACTTTCAAGATGCATGAGAATCAATAAAACGATCATAAAAATGTGCATCATTTCTGAATTATTTGCATCTCTTTGATCATCCTTAGTGCTGAATTTTGGGACCTCTTCCAGGTGCAATATGATAACATGCAACATGCTTGAAATAACAATCTTGGTACACTTCTATTTTTCATATCATTGACGCTATTTTTTTTCTTTTTAATGGGTATAGGTGGGTTCTACAGCAATCCAGATCACTTCAGCGGAAAGGACGCGGGTTTTGGGCCAATCAGTGTTCCTCAATGATATCTACTATTCTTCAGAGATTGAAGAAATCTGCTTAGTAGACGAAAATCAGTTCACATTGACTATTATTAATCAAGGAACACCCCTCACATTCATGCACCAGGAGTGTGAAGCCATTGTTCAGTCTATCATTCACATACGGACTCGATGGGAGCTATCACAACCTGATTCCATTCCCCAACACACTAAAATCCGTCCAAAGGATGTTCCTGGAACACTACTTAACATTGCATTACTCAACCTGGGAAGTTGTGATCCAAGTTTACGGTAGAAAATTATTCATCTCTGTTCAGTTTTAGCTATAGTGTTAATGAACTTAATCTGTAATCTCTCCCTGGGATTTATATGTTCATAATTGTTGTCTATAGAAGGGGAGGGGGCAAAGGGTTTTTTTAATTTTTTTTTTTTTGCAATTGTATTTCGTGCCTGGGTCAAACATATGAGGGACCAGTGACATTATTTGCGTCAGTTTGTAACCAGAGGTGGACGTGCTTAGTTCTATATATAGGGCACATATTTAGATGTGCATCTTTCACTTAAAATTACATGAAACAATATTTATGAGCTATGTCGTCCAGAAATTGAACACACTTTTATTTGATAAAGCAGCATTTTTTTCTATCAGTACACATCTTCACTGCAAGATGTAGATGACTAGTATTAATAATGTTACTACTGACAGGTATTTAAGATTGAAGGGTAAAATGTTTCCTCTAGGAGGCTGGTTTCTGGTGTCTGTTTCTGTTAAAGGAGCACTCCCTGCAGAGCAGATCTGGCAGAGTACTTGCCTATGGTGGTGAGTGGCAGAAAGAACTTTAAAATGAAGCTCCACGTATAAAATTAAATAGCCCCAGTTGTTGCTGCACTGATATATTAAAGAAATGCAGTAGCAGCTTAATTAAAATAAAGGCCATATATGATTTTTTCTCATAAGCGTTTTTTCCATCTCACTTCTTTCTGCTGCTCCTCCACCCTACCTCCTTCCACCCTAGTCCTCAGCCTGATCAGTAACCAAAAGACACTGCCTGGGGAGCTGATGGCTCATTATGCAAAAACGTCACTAGTAACCAGTGAGTTGACCAAACTGTAGCGCTTTGGTTGTGTTTTTAAAGGTGCCCATTAACGGTACAGTTTTTTTCATCAGATGCGATGTTTCAACATGATTTGAACGATCTTAACTAATCGGAAGGCAATTATCGATTGTTCCCATTAACAGAATGATTTAAGAAGGTTTTACATTCTGATTCAATTATAAAGTCCAACTTTCAGATCGATAACTTTTCCTTTTTTTCCAATCAGCCACAAAATTGTATTACATCGATTTGCGCCACAAACGGCACATTTCTATACAATGAAATCTAAAAAGTGCATCAAAAGATCGAATTTGGAGTAAAAATTGTACCGTTAATGGGCACCTTTAGGCTACCACATGTATATTTTATATTATTTACACAAGGATTGATTGCTGAACATTTTTAGTTATGACCAGAGATATACTATGAGTGTTCCTGGTCAATATACTGCAGTGACTTTCACTACTATTGAAAGTATAACTAATAGTAATGGCCCACACAATATAATCTCAATACGCACAGGAATTACTCCTAAGTATGTGATTGTGATATGTCACTGACAGAAATTTTAGAGAAACCTCTCTAGACAGATCAGAAACTCTTACAATTGAACTAGTTATTCTTATGCTTGTGACACCAATACATTTATGCATTGAATAAAGGAGAAATATGAGCTTGGCACTATTCATGCGTTTAATTGCCAACAAAGTGCATGTCCATACAAGAGTCCAATACGTTTTATGGCTTGCATGGGATGCTGGATGTTGTAGTGGGTGCCAGCAGTGCACGGTCTGATGACCATTTTGGTGTGCTATGATCTTCTGAGACTTAATGTGCACTTTTATGCATTGCATTTTACAGATTATATTGAACAGTGCATGTCTGTATCAGTGCTTACATTGTTTAAGGGCCAATTTGGGGAGGAAACCAGTTAACCTACAAATATGTTTTTTTTGAGATATGGGTGAAAACTTTCATAGAAATGGGACATCACTCCACCTAAATGCAAATAAGTGTTGGTGTTTGAGTCCGGGTTTCCTCATTCATAAACCTGAATTATTAACCCGAATTAAGCTGGAAGGAGGGAGAATCTGAGTCGTGTGAAGCACCACGTGGACAATTATTATTATTATTATTTATCGTATTTATATAGCGCCAACATATTACGCAGCGCTGCACAATAGATAAAAGGGTTAACATACAAGGTAGGACATACAGGAAACTCACAACAAAACAAGATCATGCAGATGATTTGATAATAGTATCATAGGTCAAAATAGAGACTGTTCTAGTCCACAAGAGGGGTGATTGTCAGTAAGATTGCATAATCAAGCTGGAAACACTAAGGGAGATGGCCCTGCCAGAGGCTTACAATCTAAAGGGTGGGGGTGGAGACAATAGGTGTGTCTGCGAGAGGGTGTCTAACAGAACATATTATGGTGCTGGTGTAGGGGGGTATGCGAGCATGAAAGGGTGAGTCTTGAGAGCTTGTGTGAAGGTATTAAAGGTTGGGGCGAGTCTGGTGGCTGGAGGGACAATGATCTCGTGACCCTCTCTACCAGGTTTGGTGCCGAAGTGTGGCGTACAACATAATTCAGGTTTTCGAATTAAGAAACCCGGATTCGAACGTCAACACTAATGCAGATTGTGTCTTGCCCAAGACTTGAACACTGCATAAAAGTGTTGCAAGGTTACTGCTTTATCCACTGTTCCACCCCAAACTGTCCACTGTATTCTACTAATAAGTCTCTTTGCTGCATTTGCAGCATTACTGTTTGCTATGTGATACTAAGTTCAGTATTTTGCACATCATTTTTTCTTCTGCCACAACCTAGCCTACTTGACACGCCACTGCTAGTTCACAAGGGATGGCCAATGAGATGTAAATAATTTTGAGTTGCTGCAGGATTATGCAAATTTATACAGTTTGGAAATAGACCAATCAAATTTTACCTCAGCAGGATTTGATTGGTTCATGTTCAAGCTGCATAAATGTGCATGCAAAATTTGTATAATGCTACATCAACTCTAAATTATTTGCGTCTCATTGACCATTCCTATGGTTCGTGCATGGGGAAATGCAATACCCGTCATCCCTGAAGAATAACACTTTATGTATTACCTAAAATGTGTTTCAGTTGGTGTTGATTTTAGGTGTACTGGATTTTCCTGCTAAAATGTTTTCTTACATGTTGTTGGACAGACTTATTTTGTTGTAAAGTTATTGTTGGCTTCAACAGTGTAATATTAAGAATTTCTTTGCAAAGTTGAGTTAAACATTAGCATTTGACTTACCTCAATGTGCACAACAGGGGCGTTGCTAGGATCCTAAGAGATCCGGGGCATTTTTGGGCACTCCAAATGGTAAATGGGTGTGGCCACGCAGCAGAATGTGGATGTGGTCATGGGTGGAGCCAAATTTACATAAACGTAACAGCAGTAAGTAGACCTGTCCAGCAAAATGTTGGCTGAAGCCCCCTCTCCATTGATAAAAAAAAAAAAAATGGAGCATGTCCCATAAATAGGCAGCGTCACTTAAACATAACTAGGCAGAGTTACCTGGCTTCTGCGCTGGCTAGTCTGGAATTTTGCTGGGCTGGCTGGCCTGCCTCCAGGTTGTCTGGCAGTTCCCTCATAGCATTCCCTGACCTTCTAGTGGACCTACTCTCATGCTCCCACGGAACTCCCATTGAGGCACCACAGCCCCCTGCATGCCCTCGTAAAGGCATCACATCACCCAGCATATCGCCACAGCACCCAGCATAACCCTGATTGATGCACCACAGCTCCCAGCATGCTCGCCATTGAAGCACCA
The DNA here is from genome assembly GCF_040937935.1 of Hyperolius riggenbachi. NCBI lineage: Eukaryota > Metazoa > Chordata > Amphibia > Anura > Hyperoliidae > Hyperolius > Hyperolius riggenbachi. The sequence continues at coordinate 249,411,927 of NC_090647.1, read as the reverse complement.
CAGCTGACTGCCTGGGGGACATCTGGGACACCCCAGAATAGATCCGGGGCATGTGCCACTGATCTTTGGGGCTAGCAACGCCCCTGGTGCACAGTGAGCTGAGCTGAATGGGTTTGGGTAAAATAAGATCCATTTGAAGACTTTTTCCACAGATTACAAGAACCTGTCATAGATTAGCTGAGTTAAACTACTGATATGTATGCCTTAAAATACTCTATGTAAATACTTTAAAAAGGTCTTTGTGTAGCTCAGATTGTAGCTTACAGGGTATTAGAAAATCATACTTCACAATGCAACCTTTGTATCAGAACAGTGGTAAAAAAAATGTACACTGCTTATGCCTGTTCTGTAATATATGTTCTTTGAATAAATATTACATAATGTTATGTATTTTACTGTATTAAGTGTGTTGCCTTGTGTTTTGTTGCAGGTCTGCTGCCTATAACCTTCTGTGTGCCTTAACATGTACCTTTAATTTAAAGATTGAGGGGCAGTTACTGGAGACTTCGGGTCTTTGTATCCCAGCTAACAATACACTTTTCATAGTTTCCATCAGCAAAACCCTGGCAGCTAATGAACCACACCTCACACTTGAGTTTCTGGAGGAATGCATTTCGGGCTTCAGCAAAGCTAGTAAGTACATTTTGTCTACACTCTGTAAGAACCAGACTTTTATAATGGGAAATGGAAGACTGCCTTCAGAAGTGTGAATTTTAACAAATGTCTTACAGGATCACTTTTGTTCCCCATTTTATTTTTAAAACTACAGTATATGAAAATATGCCATTTGCAAAAATTGAGTGCTTGATCTGGAGATCACGTATCTGTTTACTTTCAATTATTTAAATCTTAGAAAATATCATTATGATGTATGTAAGAAGAAAGTAAAACACTGTGCTTACACAAAGGTTAAGCTCTCACCTCCAAATAGTTGCAAACCAGGCAAACGATCAATCATCTGACTTACAAAGCCTGTCCATTTACTGTAAATTTATAAAGTTCTAGCTAAATGGGCTACTTATGGATTCATCAATTTGTACAGAATACTGCAATGCAGGTCTAATTAATTCCAGGATAGTCTTGTAGTATTGTACATGTTTCAGCAATCAGGTTTTCAAATATTGTAATTAAAGCGTGCTCCTATCACCATTAATTAATGATAATTGTTGTCACCCATTGCTTTCCTTTTGGGTTCAGTCTGGCTCACCTCAGTTTCTTCTCTTTCTCACCTTTGACAGATTTCAGGCAGCATACAATATCTACAAGCATCTCATGCAGCTGAGGAATCCTCCAGTAGTGCATAAGCATTTAATTAACCTCCCTAGCATTAAGGATGAGCCTGACTCATTCAGCTGAAAGCGGTAAGGAGGAGTCAGGCTCGTCCATGCTGCGAGGGAGATTTAAAACTGAAGTGCTCCGCCAGCTCTTCTTTTTTTGCTTCTGTGGGCTTCCCTAGGACTGATGGATGTCTGTCAGCACACTGTGGGTAGCAATCTGTGCAACCCACAGTGTGCCAACATGCATCCATCAGTCTCCAGGAAGCCCACATGGAGCCAGCATAGCAGTGCGGCAGCATTCCTATCTCCCGGTACTGTGAACAGTAGCCAGGAGCTGTAGGGCGGAGAGTGTGCGTGCATAGGGAGGGTGAATAATGCTCTCCATGCTCTACTCACAGAACCGCCAGGGGATCTGCAGGGAGGGTGGGGGCACCTATAGCTGGCTAACTATACTGGGGCACCTATAGCTGGCTAACCGATACTGGGGCACCTATAGCGGGCTAACCTATACTGGGGCACCTATAGCGGGCTAACCTATACTGGGGCACCTATAGCAGGCTAACCTATACTTGGGGCACCTATAGCTGGCTAACCTATACTGGGCCACCTATAGCTGGCTAACCTATACTGTGGCACCTATAGCTGGCTAACCTATACTGGTGCTTAACCACTTTGTCCTCCTTGACGTATAAAAACGTCGAGGACAGGCGCGCTCCCGCGCCCGATCGCGCGCGCACTCCCGGCCGCGGATTCGGTAGCCACGGAATCAATGTATCGGGCTATGGAGCCCGTTCACTGATTCCTCTCCCCCGCTGAAAAAGCGACAGCTTCTCTCGGAAGCTTCGCTTTTTCTGAAGCTATGTCCCTCTAAGCGTACATTGTACGCTTAGAGTGACGTCATGTAAACAAACTCAAGGCCAAAAAGTAAAACTACAAGTAAAAGTAAAAACACATTACAATACACAAATATTTCCCCAAATAAAACACTTTTATATCCCACCCTCCCAAAAATGCCCACATAAAATGTTTAAGAAAAAAAAAAATTACTATAAAAAAAAAAAAAAAACACATAACTATTTACCTAAGGGTCTAAACTTTTTAAATGTCTATGTAAAGATGAAATATTTCTCTCTATATTTTTTTTTTTATAAGCTTGTAAATGGTGATGAATGCAAAACGGAAAAAATGCTCTTTTATTTCCAAATAAAATATTGTCGCGATACATTGTGATAGGGACATAATTTAAACGGTGAAATAACCGTGACAAATGGGCAATTACAATACGTGGATTTTAATTATGGAGGCATGTATTATTTTAAAACTATAATGGCCGAAAACTGACAAATAATGAATTTTTTCCTTTTTTTTTTCTTATTCTTACTGTTAAAATGCATTTACAGTAAGGTAGCTCTTAGCAAAATGTACCCCCCAAAGAAAGCCTAATTGGTGGCGGAAAAATCAAGTAGTGATAGTTATAGGCTAATGAATGGGAGGTGAACATTGCTCGGATGCATAAAGTGAAAACGACTGAGAGCTTAAGTGGTTAAACTCCCCATTGGCATGCTTATCTCTCGTTGTGTACCTCTGATAGCTTCCCTAATGTCGTCTTCTACGTCCCTCAGCGGATTTCCTTCTCCCTCAGCGATGACGTTCTCCGACGATCGTTTTTTATGACACCAGGGTCACACAGCGTCATAAACATTTTGTAGCAAACTATTTTAACTTGTATTCAATATAAAAAAAAAAAAGTAAGTACAAAAAAGCTTGAAAATTAACATTTTTTGCACAGAAACGCTGGAGAAATTAAATGCCAGGGAGGTTAATTAAAAGCAAAATAGCTTTCCTCTCTCAAAAGTTGAAACCAGTGAGCTCATATTCTCACAGTACTATGTCCTCACACTTGCTCTGACCGGCCCCCTGCTTCACCCAAAGCATTTTGTCTCCTAAGATACACCAGGGCAGAGGCCTGCGCATGTCCAATTTTTCATACCCAACCCGCAGAACCGCTACCTACACCCGACCCACAACCCGCATTCAGGTGAATTTGATACCCGCAGACCCGCAACCCGCTTTTTCCATTTTCTTCTTAAGTGCACATTTAAAGCAACATTGGGGAGCTGTAAAGGAAATAAAACCTTTTTTTTTATACACAAACCAAAGCCAAAGAAGTGTTTTAAAGATTTTTTTTACTCTTATTAAAATCAATAAAAACAGAGAAGCAATAGTCCTGCTCAAACAACAAATAGCAGAGCATAGCACTCACATTTCTGTCCCTGTAAGCTGCTCCCCATCTACACTACATCTAGTGGAAGTATTCCGCCCCCCTGGCCACTGCAGTGCACACTGGGAGACGTAGTACATTAATGTAATCACAGGAGATGTAGGCACCTTAATGTACTACATCTCCCAGCATGCATTGTGGTGGTCAGGGTGACACTTCCATTGCTGGAGCTATACGAGTAGGTAATCTCTCATACTACACAGATTTAAAATTGGGAGATAATTGGCAAATCCAAATTGGATGTGTATATACACCTTAAATTATTTTTTCCTCATTACTAAATTGCAAAATAAACAGTAATTCATTAAAGTGAACCTTAAGCCAGAAAAAAAATGAGTTTTACTCACCTGGGACTTCTACCAGCCCCCTGCAGCAGTCCTGTGCCCTCGCCGCCACTCACTAATCCTCTGGTCCCACGCTGCCAGCTAGTTTCGTTTTTGCAGACAGGCCCGTCAGGAATGGCCACGCGTAGCTTTTTCCGCATTCCCGACTGTAATTAGCGCTATTGCGGGCCGCAACGCGTATTTTTGTACGTGTTGCGGCCCGCAATAGCGCCAATTACAGTTGCGAATGCAGAAAAAGCTACGTGTGGCCAGTCCTGACGGGCCTGTCGGCAAAAACGAAACTAGCTGGCAGCGGGGGACCAGAGGATTAGTGAGTGGCTGCGAGGGCACAGGACTGCTGCAGGGGACTGGTAGAAGCCCCCGGTGAGTATAACTCATTTTTTTTTCTGGCTTAAGTGTCTCTTTAAGAAAATCAGGATTGCATATGCGTACAACAAGGCTTTTAAGCAGGGAGAACAAATATACTTTATATGCACACCTACTCAGGACTTACCAATTAGAATCAAAGTTAAGATTTATCACAACCAAAAAAAAAAGATAAAAAGCAGCACACACATCAATTGTTTTTTTTTTTTTTTTTTTTTACAATAGATTTCCCTCCATTTTGCATGCACTTGTGTTGATAAATCTGCCCCATTGTCTTGTACCTGTCCGATTATAAAATCCTGTATTTAATTATTCTTGTCTTATGCAGCAAACACATTACCTGTGTGTGCTAGGTGGTTGTGGATGCAGCTACATTGTCTGCCAGCAGATCTTGTCACATGTGGCATGTGCTTCTCAATCTGCCATGTGCTTCTTTGCCTCCTCCCTCCAGCTTTAGAGAACACGCCAGAACATTATCTAGTTCTTGTCCTATCAAATATCCCCAATCACTAACAGACAGAGCTTTCCTATCACACCTTTTCCTCGAACAGAGCATGCCCCAGTGATTTCTGGTTATCTATGAAAAAACACATATTTTATCTCACACTGGCATGTTCCCAGTTATATGCACTAGTATGGGGGGAGGGGAGGTGTCCGCTTGAGAGGAGGAAGGAGTCTGCTGGCATTAAAGAGAAACTCCAACCTAGAATTGAACTTTATCCCAATCCGTAGCTGATACCCCCTTTTACATGAGAAATATAATGCTTTTCACAAACAGACCATCAGGGGGCGCTGTATGACTGATTTTGTGCTGAAACCCCTCCCACAAGAAGCTCTGAGTACCGCGGTACTCTGGGCAAACTGCCACAATGTAACAATGTTCACAGACAGGAAATGGCTGTTTACAGCTGTCTGTAACAGCCAGAACAGCTAGAAACAGCTACATAACCTGCCCACAGTAACAATGTCACCATGTAATAAATGTCAGAATGTAAATCGGGGAGAGGAAAGATTTTACAATGAGCAAACACTGACTAAATCATTTATACATAATTATGGTAAAAAATGAAGCACTTTTTTTACTACATTATTTTCACTGGAGTTCCTCTTTAACCTCCTGAGCGATAATCCCGAGCTGAGCTCGGGGTATGTCGCGCAGGAGGATTTCTCAGGCCCCGCTGGGCCGATTTGCATAATTTTTTTTTTGTTACACGCAGCTAGCACTTTGCTAGCTGCGTGTAACTTCCGATCGCCGCCGATCCGCCGCTACCCGCCGTTCCGCGCAGCCCCCCCCCCCCTCCCCAACCCCTTGCGCAGCCTGGCCAATCAGTGCCAGGCAGCGCTGAGGGGTGGATCGGAACTCCCTATGACGTCACGACGTCATCCCGCCCCGTCGCCATGGCGACCAGGGAAGCCCAGCAGGAAATCCCGTTCTGAACGGGATTTCCTGCTTACTCTGATCGCCGAAGGCGATCGGAGTGGGTGGGGGGATGCCGCCGCGCTGCGGCTATCATGTAGCGAGCCCTGGGCTCGCTACATAATTTAAAAAATAAAAAAATTTAAAAAATAGTGCTGCGCCACCTCCTGGGCGATATAATTGTATCGCCCAGAGGGTTAAAGATGAGAAGCAGTAAACAAGCCAGCAAGAAAGTATTCTGGTGCCAGCATTCATCACAGATTTTGGGAAGGTAAAAGATACAGAATTATCTTATGCTTGTTTTGACTACCCACGACCCGCACCCGCAGCTCGAATCAATTTGGGTACCCGCACCCGACCTACATTTCGGGTAACCTGCGGGTACCCGACCTGCTGCAGGCCTCTACACCAGGGGATGAAGGCTGGTACAGCCAATGTTTTATACCCTCCCATCTCCAACACTCCTTCCATCCCCAGCTTAAAAAACATCAGTAAATACCTTTAACCACCAATTTAAATAGTGGCCTGCAAATTATATTTTCTTTGTTGCAACCAGACAGCACACTAAAAAATTAGACTCCTTTCTGCTTTTTTACCTGCTTTCCGCACGTATGCTTATTCTATTGTAGTTTAAAAAGATTACGAAATCGTGCGGTACATTGTGTGCGGAAAATGCAAACAAAATTTCAATCGCATTGCAATATGAGCAAAAATTGGCTGCGATAACGCAGTGAGGTGTGGTATAATTACAGTTGTTAGACTTGAGCCATACAAAGTACAAGGCAGTAGGTAGTTATGTTAGAGGTAGTGTAGTAACATGTATTGACAAGTAGATGGCAGTGTAGAAAGGCATGAGTATTATCAGAGGAGCTCTGTTAGTACTTGTCCTTACAAGCCCAAACCATGTGAATACCAATCACTAGTGATTACCAATCACTTGACTGCATGGCGTTACAGTATAGACCTAGCTGCTGCACTAAGTTATCTCCTATGAGCTAACTCATGCACAGCATCTCAAAGGTTAAACCTTGTCAATTGCTTCCCAATGCATAAACACCAAATACATTTGTCCCAAATAGAAAACCTATACATAGTTATACAAAAACTATAAGAAATATATACATATTCCATAATTCCAAGGGTCCTCCATTCAACATGCACTAAATGTTGAACATTGCTTATCAGTCCTCTTAAAACTGGTAAATCACCCACATCTTCACTTTTTTTTATTGTGATACAGTCCATATGCATCATCAATCATTTAAATAACCCCCATGTTTACAATCTCAAATGCTCATAACACTATTCTACAGTTTTACATGCAACACATACCATAACCCTGCAATAACCAGCCTTTTATACACCTATATATTGCACCCCCTGCATGAATACATTCCCGCCTCTGTCAGATACCTACCTATTCATTATATTGCACATCCAAAGCATATAATGAAGTGTCTAACAAGCATATGTATATTGCACTCAATATGCTGTATTATATAATATGCTATATTATACACTCGCCTACACTCCTACAGTGCTTTGCCCCTTCTTTTACAACATAATTTAATGCAATCAACCCGAATAATTGAATGCAATCAACCCGCACCTTAGTCTATGTCCAATTTTTACTCTGAAGCTGTCTGTACTCTATGCAATATTTAGCCCAATTCGATAAAAACGTTGTATTGGGCAAAATCAAACAGGGAATGTCATCCCGGTTTAATCACGGTCTGATAGGTGTGGTGGTCAAATAGTGTACGGGTAGCTTAACTGTACAACCCACTTTCAACTTATTTTCCAACATGTGCATGCATTGTACAGAATTATAGCCCTAACTCCATACCAATGTTCCACACCACACATACCAGTTAATACCAATTTCCACACCTTTGTATACACACCAAATGTCCTACAAATCAAAGAAAAGTTTCATAACAAACCTCCAATACAGTTCACCCATTGCATATTCACATATGACTTTATCATCTTGATTCACAATTGTACCATCTCACACAGCCTCAGAAAACATGTAATGCCTGGTACATACCGTGCAATTTCCCATCAGATAGATGGGTCAAAATGATAATTGCTACACACCAGCAATTGTACACAGCAGTGGACGTGAAACTTGCGTCCTTGCATAGGTATTGGGTAGGAAAAGAGGATTCATATCTCATGTCCAATTGAGGTATATGGAGAATGGTTAATATTATTGGCTGAGAGCGGCGCTTGCATGTGGGGGAGCTGCTGGAGCATGTGCACAATTGTGCACAGCCACAGGGAGTTTAAAGCGGGATTGTCACCATAAAAATCAAATTTCAATAGCAACTGGTCTGAGTGTACTGAGTGATAATGATGCTAATCCTGCATTCAAAACTTTCAAAACTCTTTCTGCTGTTATGGTTTGGAGTTATTACAAACCTTAGGAGCACTGGCCCTTTAATAGCCATTGGCAAAAAGTTGCATGCTGGGGGATCTTTTTATCTATAATATATACCTTCTCTTCCCTTTATTTCCCCCCCCCTTCTAATGGCATAAGACAGTGCACTTCCTAGTGTAGACCTCAGTGGGAGTGTCTGAAGACTCTGGGAGGAGGGAGGGTAACAAATACCCAATTGGCCAAAGGAGAAAAGAAGTGAGGGAGCAAATGGTCAGGGGGTCAAAGGTAACAAAAATGGAAACTGCCTTGAATAGGATTCTCTGATTTTCCTCTATAAAATTCACAGGAATCATAACGTGGACAGTGCAATACATCTGTTATGTGAGTAGAACTAGTATTTATCTAATTATATATTTGTTTTTTATTTCTAGGTTAGAATGGGTGTCACTTGTTCTTTAAATGACACCCAAGGTGAACATAAACTAATGAAGTAAACAATTGTATCTATCTTCCTTCTCGTAAAAATTACTTTTTAAGATATTACACAGTTTTATTTCATATTTACATCTACGTTTAAGTTTTTACTGTATTGTTTTTGCACAATGACCCATTCATTGACGGATGCCAGAGCTAAAATCTATTAACTGTTGACTATTTTTATCTCTTTCCTGCTCTCAGAAGCAATTTTCTGCTTGGAAAGTTTTTTTTTTTAAAGTTGTAATTTTTTTATCCGTGAGGGGCACATTGTAGTCTGACCTAGTCCTGACTCACAGGAACTGCCACTTACATACCTGAAGTTAAACTCTTTCAGGCAGAGAAAGAAAAAAAGGAACACAGCATAGGTATTTGTGTGCTTGGCACTGTACATACACATCTTTCTCATCATGTCACATGTCACCTCGGGTATCCTTTAACCACTTGAGGACCCACCCTTTACCCCCCCTTAAGGACCAGCGCTGTTTGTTTGGATCTGTGCTGGGTGGGCTCTGCAGCCCCCAGCACAGATCCTCGGCCACACAGAGCGATCAGATCGCCCCCCTTTTTTCCCCCCTATGGGGATGATGTGCAGGGGGGGTCTGATCGCTCCTACCTGCAAGCATTTTGCGGGGGGGGCACCTCAAAGCCCCCCTCCGCGGCGACATTCTCCCCCTCCCTCTCCTACCTGGCCCCCCGGGAGATCTGGGCTGCACAGGACGCTATCCGTCCTGTGCAGCCAGTGACGGGACGTCCCCTGTCACATGGCGGCGATCCCCGGCCGCTGATTGGCCGGGGATCGCCGATCTGCCTTACGGCGCTGCTGCGCAGCAGCGCCGTACAAATGTAAACAAAGCGGATTATTTCCGCTTGTGTTTACATTTAGCCTGTGAGCCGCCATCGGCGGCCCGCAGGCTATTCACGGAGCCCCCCGCCGTGAATTGACAGGAAGCAGCCGCTCGTACGAGCGGCTGCTTCCTGATTAATCAGCCTGCAGCTGGCGACGCAATACTGCGTCGCTGGTCCTGCAGCTGCCACTTTGCCGACGCACGGTATAAGCGTGCGGTCGGCAAGTGGTTAAGGGAGTCCTTGAAGCACTATGGCACAGTTAAACAGTTTTTACAGACAACAATAAAGTCCTAATTGTTCCTAGCCTCAAAGTGCAACTGAGATGAACTATAAAAAAAGTATATACCACTGGGGCTTCCTCCAGCCCCCTTCTGGCTGATCTTCCGCTAAAGCTCCTTGGTAATTCTGCCAGTTGGTGCAGGGACAGTTTGGCCGCGGGCGCTCCCCTGTCGCATTCCTGTTGCTAGGAACATTCTGCGCCTGCGCAGTAATACTGTGCAGGTGCAGAATGCTCTCGGCGATGGGAGCACCTGGCAAAAATAACGGGTCATCTACTGAAGATCTAGGTAGCAGAAGAGGACGGCGAGGGACCACTTGGGGTCCTTTTACACTTAATGCGTTGGTATGAGTTAGTACGCGTTGGTACCCAATTATTTTTCCATAGCAGCACATTTTGAAAAAGATTTCAGTTAAAAGGCTTGAAAATCAGTTTTCTTTCAGTTATAACTGAGAAAAACTGATTAAGTACAAAAGGGGCCTTTTAGCCTGAAGGGGTCTTAAGGAAGACCCAGGTATGTATAATTTTTTTTTTTTATTGTTTTTCATCTCTGGTTTACTATAACCTGCCATCCTCTATTCAGAACAAAATAAAGTTTTGGCAGGCCTTCCATATTAATAAAATATATCCTATACTATAAAATTCCTGTGTCGCTGCGTCCGTCCGTCAGAGCTTTTTAGCACTGCGCATGTGCATGGCCAAGATGCAGAGACACCGGCGAGAGCTGGAGGAGGACCGGGCCAGGAGGGGCGTGTACGCTGGCGCGCCGCGCGCATAGGAACGGACCTAGCCCGTTTTTAAACCGGCTTACCACTAGTTTTTTATAAATTGATACATTTTTGAACAAATGACAGAAGTATAGGTGATATTTGTATTTGCCTGATACCTTTACATGTAAAATAACTTAAGAGGGTTTCTCACAGACTACTCTATCATGAGATAAACACTGGTTGTCATTGTGTTGGGCTCTATTTTTAGGCTAATAACTCAGTCCCGCCTACAGCCTGGCAGTGTCAGCTTTCTGCATCCTTGGCATGAGAGAATAGGTCCTGATGTTGTTCATTGTATGGATGGGTGGCAGCCACTCCCCAATGGCAACTTTCCAGTGCTGTTATTCAGATGTGAAGGTTTAAGTATTACATGTCTTTTTCCTCTCGAATTCCATAACAATAGTATCTTTTCAGTCATTCTTTCACATCTTTCTATTTTCATTGAATAAAATGTGCACATGATTTTGGAGCTTATGCTGAAATTTATGCTGGCTTGTATTGATAATTTATATACATGCAGAGATGCTGATTATTACAGTGGCATACTTTAGCATGTGGTTTACGTTCTACACATCCTTTTCCTGCTACGTACATTAACTGTATTGTGTATTGTATTCTTCACTTGAAAACCTGCTTTCAGTGACCATTTTAAGTGTGCTCACATGTTTACCTAATCTACACTCTGAATCCCAATAAAAAGCTAGATAGAAAATGTTTTTATTAGCACCATACAAAGCCAATGCCAACAATACTTAGTATGACATTTAGATGTTTTTATGAAGGAGCCAGTCATAGTATATAAATCCTTCGTAGACTTGCTTTTTTCAGATGACACCATGATGTTGATAGGCTGCCTTCCTATTATCAGCATGCTTGGATTATAGCCCCTCCCCCCAAGTTGTATTTAAAAGCATGCAATTAAAATGATGATGCATAGGTGAGCTTATGAGCTTACATTATACAATTATAATTATACAATATAATTCAATCACTTCCATACCCTTGCTATGCATATCCCTTGCTATGCATATACTTGCGGATCAGGGGCGTAGATGTGTATTTTTTTACTTACTACCACTGTTTGCGATTGTCCTGTGACTCCCACTCACATTCGCCGCAATCCTGCACGTCCATGACCGGTGAATGGGAAACAGCTGTTCCCAAACCCAATCACCATGCCTGTGATGGATCGGAGCCTGCAGCAGCGACATAAATATTCTCATTGAAAAAAAACTCAATGTAAACACTTGCTTCCATGTTCGATTTATAGAACACAGAAGTTAGTGTATCACCATCTTGTGGCCTAAGAGTAAAAATACACCCAAATACACCATTATACTATTTTACATAGAAATATGAAATACATTTTTTTTTTATTTTTTTAACACCTATCAAGCCTACCCCATAGTTACCAAAATAAAACGCTTGTTACAGAAAAAATTACATCATTTAAAAAAAAAAATAAACTACATAAATCCTTAGGGACTTTTTTAATATGTCATGAGGGTATATTACTGTTGCTTTTGTAAATAAAGGCTTGTAATTATTGTTATAGTATATGTAACAAAAAGGAAACTGAAAAAAATACACCTTTATTTCCAAATAAAATGTTATTGCCATACATTGTACTAGGCACACAATTTAAACTTTCACTATGGCAGCAGGGTGATATCTAACACCTGCTTATAGAAGATCCTCATACTCTGGACATGATGTGGCGCGTGTGACCTCATCCCCATGAAAGCAAATCCATGGGGTGATTCTGACCTGATATGCCAAGCTGATTGATCCCTATCCTATTAGAATTTGATTGGATAGTGATCAATTCCTACCATAAACGGCAAGCTTAATTTTGATTTCAGCAGAAATCGGTTAAGCATTGATTGAACTGCCAGTGCTGTACTCCTTAATGCACAAAATCTATCCAACTTCTATTCTATTGAACGGATATGTTGGAGCAATAGACCACGATCAGAAAAATCAACGTGTATGGCCGGGAAGGTCAGTGGCATGCTTTTATAATAGCATTTCAACCCTAAAGACCTGCAAACAAGATGGATCAATTTAAAAATTAAATGGAGCAGAATATAATATGCGTTAACCACTTCAGTACAACAGGTTTTTTCCCCTTCAAAAACAGAGCAATTTTCACATAACTCTTTTCCCATTCATTCGCCAATAACTTTATCGCTACTTATCTCACTGAAATGATCTATATATTTTTTGCTGAACAAACTAGGCTTTCTTTGGGCAGTACTTTTTGCTAAGAATTATTTTATTTTATATGCATTTTGCAGGGAAGAAGAAGAAAAACAATGAAAAAAATCACAATTTCTCAGCTTTTAGCCATAGTAGTTATAAAATGTGCTATTGTAGATGAAACACACATTTTATTTTTCCATTTGTCCCGGTTATTACAACATTTAAATTGTGTCCCTAGCTGGTTCCTAGTACAGTGTATGGCGATATTTTATTTGGAAATAAAGGTGTATTTTTTCCGTTTAGTGTTTATTTTTTATTCTTTTTATCCTAGAACATTAGTTACAAGCCTTTATTTACAAAAGCAACGTTTTTTTTTTTTTGTTTGTTTTTTTTTTATACCCTCATGACATGCATATTAAAAAAAAGTCCCTAAGGTAACCTTTTATGTAGTTTTTTTAATTATGTAATTGTTTTTTTTAAACATGTTTTATTTTGGTAACTATGGGGTAGGGGTCGAAGGAGTTAAAAAAAAAATGTATTTAATTTTTCTGTGTAATCTTGTATTTGGGTGTGGTTTTACTTTTTAGCCACAAGATGGTGCTACACTAACTGTGTTATATAAATAGACGGAACCAAGTGTTTACAGGTGCTGTTTAGGTTGGTTTTGTTTTTTGTTTTTTTGAAACTAGAACTTGCACTGCTGCCAGAAGTTCTGATTCATCACAGGCACGGTGATCGGGTTTGAGAACAGCTGTTACTCATTCCCCGATCACAGAGGGACAGGATTGTGGCAAACGGAACAAACGCGACAATCGTGAGCTGCGGCGGTAGGTAAACAGTACACATATCTACGCCCCTGAGCCTGAAGTAAAGTATACTGGGGCGTAGATATGTGTTGCAAGGGTGCTGAAGTGGTTAACATGCCTCATCTTTTGCTAATGTTTTGGAGATCACTGTCTTTATTGTACTCCTTAATAAATATTGGCTAACTAGAGAAAATAACTTGTTTATCTGAAATGATAAATGTGTGTTTCATTTTTAGGTATTGAGCTGAAGCATCTGTGTCTGGAATACATGACTCCCTGGTTGTTAAACCTTGTCCGGTTCTGTAAACTCACTGATGATGCAAAGAGGCAGCGTGTTAATGCCATCTTGGACAAGCTAATAACCATGACCATTAATGAGAAACAAATGTATCCTTCCATTCAAGCAAAAATATGGGGCAGTCTGGGGCAGGTAAGCCACTCATTAACGTCTAATTATTATTATTTGTTGTATTTATAAAGCGCCAACATATTACACAGCGCTGCACAGTAGATAAATGGGTTAACATACAAGGTAGGACATACAGGAAACTCACAACAAAACAAGATCATGCAAATGATTTGATAACAGTACAGTGTCATAGGTCAAATTATAGACTGTTCTAGTCCACAAGAGGGGTGACTGACAGTAAGATTGCATAATCAAGCTGGAAACACTAGGGAGGGGGCCCTGCCAGAGGCTTACAATCTAAAGGGTAATACTATGTAAATTTCATGTTACTATGAAACTAATATCATAGTAACATGACATTTACCTTGTTCTGCCATTACATTTCTGCATTTTTACTGAATGGACTATTACTATTTTCTGTTTCTATAACACCCAACATCTTCCAATCATAGCGCTGTACATGGTACAAAACAAATGCTGTACATATATGGGAAGGTCAAAACACTACAATTAGGACATCCAGCTCAAGTGCAAAGTCGTACATAGGTGTTGTGTGGTTTTAGACCTCACCAGCGCGGGTATATATTCAGAAGGGTAGGGGAGAGCAGGTGCGTGCCGGCACTGTCAGACCATGGCAGAAATGGAGGCAATGGATTGTAGATAGGACAAGTGATATGTAGCCTGCGATTCCCTTTGCTTCCTGTCAGCGTGCTCAGGATCAAAGATATAGAAGAGTTCAATAAACTGTAATGACAAAGTGAAACATGCGGCACTGCTGACAACGGTGTTTAGTCATGCGACCATGCTTAACATCACTTACGGAAGGATAGTATAAAACATGCTGAAGTCCTCCCGGCCAGGTTCAATAAAGTGCATATCTCCTACCGTGCATAGTAGAGGGAGGCGGGTAAATACTCATATGATAAAATAAAGCAGAAGCAAACATTAGGGGGAAGTACCTGCCCTTGTGAGCTTACATTCTAGAAGGTAGTGAGGTAGAGACAAAGGGGTTAGCAGTTGAGGCCGTGAGTTTCCAATGCTAGCTATGACAAATTATAAACTTGTCTGAAAAGGTGTGTTTTAAAGGACACATCCGAGGATAAAAAAAAGAGATCTACTTATCTGGGGCTTCCTCCACCTCCTGGCAGCCGATCTGTCCCTTGCCGCAGTTCTGGTGTCCCGGGATCCCCTTCGTTGGAGATGCCGTCCTCGCCATGTCGGGATCTTTTGCGGCTGTGCGCGGTTGTGCCACTCGTGATTGTTCTCACATGGCCTGCAGTGTTTTGCGCAGGCGTTTATAAATCTGCATATTACAATACTAGTTACCCTAGTTTTCCAAAAGACCTGAGAACGAGTCTTGTGGACATTTTAAATATAGCTGCTGTTACTTAATACATGGCGGTCATTCCTTCACTACAGGTGATCTGTCAAATGTGAATTACATACGGTCACAAATTCCTTCAGATGGTTGCTCACATACAGTTGTGTATCAATATAACAGAAGTGTTTTGACCTTTCAATAGCTGTATAGTTTAATCGTTATAGTTTATAGTTTTAGCGTTAACACTCGTGAAACATAATACTGTCAGCTGTACTAAATATTGTTTGAACTTATTTGCTATAAAAACAAATGGTCACTTTTTCTTTTGAAAATACCCAGTCAGATTTAGAGAGAGCCCGAGGTGGGCTCAAAAAATATTTAAAAAAAAAAGTAGGCTACCTGATCCGCAGGGCTGACCGGATCAGGTAGCCGCAAATAAACGCTGCTTCGGTGGGCTGCAATGGCCCACTTTCACTTGCTTTGACCCCTGGGTCACGACGCTGCGCTGAGAGACTGTGTGGTCTCTCATATCGTGCAGGGAGGTGGGGAAGTGGCAGGAGGCGTGGCCAGAGGAGAAAAAGGAAACCCTGTAAGAACGCCCCTGGCGGGCATTTTAAACAGGGAATTCCTCTCCCCTCTATTTACCTCCAAGTTAGCGAGAAATCGTGTACCTCTGCTAGGGGAGGGGGCTATAGCGCGGCGGTGGGGCAGGGGGCAGATAGCAGGCGTTGGGGGACACAGAGCCATGTCATTAGGCAGAGAACATGGCTCTGTGTTCCATCTGCCCCCCCCCCCTCTCCCCAAAAGATCCACCTCGGGTTCTCGTTAAGTTTATTTTTGTTTTGGTTTTTACCTTCCTAGAGCTAGATTTTGAATGTAATTTAGAAGGATCAAAATAGAAATATTCCCTTTAGTGTTTCAACCTGTCTGCTTTGATATTGCCTTCCGCACATTTTCTTTAATAAGACCTTTTTGTAGCATATACATGGTAGGGTACATGACCTAGTACCGATTAGACATTTGCAGAGAATGAGATGACTGCTCTTACATCACAATATTTTATTTTTCTTTATAGATCACAGATCTTCTGGATGTTGTTCTTGACAGCTTCATCAAAACTAGTGCAACAGGTGGACTGGGATCAGTTAAGGCTGAAGTTATGGCTGACACAGCAGTTGCCTTGGCTTCTGGCAATGTCAAACTGGTTTCTAGCAAGGTTTGTTTTCTTGTGGATCACCTGTAGTCTAGAGAGAGTTCATGGTGTAGATAGAAGGCTTTTTGGTTTCTTGCCATTGTTGATCATCCGAGATGGTTGTGAGATGTGTAACATGCTGAGTTGTTGAAAATATTTACCCACTCAGATTTTAGCAATCGCCCTCACTGATAAGAAATTACAGCCATAAGACTCAATCAGAAGAGAACAGCTTCTGAGTGCAGGTAATGGATAACAAGTTTATATATTTTAGCTCTGGGACATGGAAATACTGTCATTGAGCAGATAAAATGAAACATTTAAACAAAACTGATAATGGTTTAGCCAAACCAGTAAGAAATAATACTGTATATACTAGAGTATAAGTCTAGAAATTTAGGTCTGATTCATAAAAGCATAGGTGTTGACTTATACATGAGTCACGGGCAACACTGAGCCTACTGAGTTGTGTGTACGAATAGTGGCATTCCCATGTGCAGCACTTTTCCCTGTGGCAAGTGATACTTTGTGGAAAGGAAATGCCAAGAGAAAACAGGTCTTTAAGTCCTGACCACAAGAATTAACAAGGAAAGGGGCAGGGGGGGATACTGGGCTGCATAAAAGGGAGTGAATATTTGCAGCACTTGGGGGGCCTGGAGGAGGTATTAGCTGCACTTGAGGGGGAGGGGGGGGGACTTAATGGCTGCAATACTGTATGCAGTGCAGGCATTAACCCCTCCTGAGCCCCAAGTGCAGCCATTAACTTTGCTGGGTAGACTTATACTTGAGTCAGTAAAACATTGCAGCTTAAGAGGGTTGCATATTGGAGTCGACTTATACGCGAGGTTGTCTTGTATTTGAGTATATACAGGTATATAGGAGAATCTGCTCAAGTGAGTGGTAAGAGTTTTATTTATTAAAAAACTTTGATGTGGACAGAGACATCGAAGTTCTACAACCATGTTTGAATAATGTAGACTCTCCTTTAACCACTTAAGTACCAGTGGTCTCTGCTCCTTTAAGGACCAGAGACCGCTGGTACAGAAACTGCGGAATCCTGACGAATTGCCACACATACCCGCCGTCACCGCCGCATGTCAGGAACCTTAGCCACCCACTCTGCCGTCTCTATAACTGCAGAGTTCCTGTAAGCTGGTCAGGAGCTGCTTTTATTGGCTCCTGACCGTGTCTTTCAATGTAAGCCAATGAAATCGGCTCCTGACTGGCTCACAGGGCTCTGCCCTCATAGAGACAGGCAGAGCCTGTGAGCTGCGACGGGACACGGCGGGAATTCAGAGGCGAGATTGGCGGGAGCAACGAAAACGGTGGATGCGCACATCAGCGGTGAGTTGAAATCTATCTTGGTCCTTATTAGTTAAAGTATGTGTGGGGAAAAAAAATCATTTGTAGGAGTAGGTGGATAGATGCACTTATTTCATCAGTAAATGTTCACTTTGGACTCACAAAAAGGTATCCAGGTGAGACTTATTTAATTATTTTATGATGCCAAAACCAGACACAAGGTGCATCTGTTTATTTTCTACCATTTTTTCATATCTCTTTAATCACAGGCTGCCACTGACAGTTATGCTATGCTATCAATCTGAGAAGCTGCAAAAATGATTATTTATTTTGTTTTAGGTGATTGGAAGGATGTGCAAAATAATTGATAAGACCTGCCTGTCTCCTACTCCTACGCTGGAGCAGCACCTCATGTGGGATGATATTGCCATACTTGCCCGTTACATGCTCATGCTGTCCTTCAACAACTCCTTGGATGTGGCTGCCCATCTTCCCTACCTCTTCCATGTTGTCACGTTATTGGTGGCAACAGGTCCTCTCTCTCTTCGAGCTTCCACACATGGACTTGTGATCAATATCATTCACTCTTTGTGCACCTGCTCACAGTTACATTTCAGTGGTGAGTTGTTGTTTGTATGTCTTATGCTTTGTTATTAAATTTTCCTGGCTTTATTTTTAAGGTTTGTTATTATGCAGTAAAAAAATAAAATCTGTATTTATAGATCTCCCACTTCATCCACAATGCCTTAGAGAGTACATAGTCATGTCATTAGCTGTCCCGAGAGGAGTTCAGTCATAGTAGTGAGCCCATTAGCGGTTTTTGGGGTGTGGGGGAAAATCAGAGCACCTACATAAAACCAACACAAACTCCACTTGGATTGTGTGCAGGCCAGAAACTAAACCAAGGACTGTGAGTTTGGAGTGCTAACCACAATGCTCGCATACAAAAGCACAATCATAATACAATCATACAAGACAGAGCAGGAAATTCATAATACAATCATACAAGACTCTGCTCTGTCTTGTATGACACTATGCCAGTGTGCACATCAGTCCTATTTATTACTACAACATTTGAGAAAAGCCATATACTGTACAGTGGTTTGCAAAAGTATTCGGCCCCCTTGAAGTTTTCCACATTTTGTCACATTACTGCCACAAACATGAATTAATTTTATTGGAAATCCAATTTTATTGGAAAGACCCATACAAAGTGGTGTACACGTGAGAAGTGGAACGAAAATCATACATCATTCCAAACATTTTTTACAAATAACTGCAAAGTGGGGTGTGCGTAATTATTCAGCCCCCTGAGTCAATACTTTGTAGAACCACCTTTTGCTGCAATTACAGCTGCCAGTCTTTTAGGGTATGTCTCTACCAGCTTTGCACATCTAGAGACTGAAATCCTTGCCCATTCTTCTTTGAAAACAGCTCCAGCTCAGTCAGATTAGATGGACAGCGTTTGTGAACAGCAGTTTTCAGATATTGCCACAAATTCTCGGTTGGATTTAGATCTGGACTTTGACTGGGCCATTCTAACACATGGATATGTTTTGTTTGAAACCATTCCATTGTTGCCCTGGCTTTATGTTTAGGGTTGTTGTCCTGCAGGAAGGTGAACCTCCGCCCCAGTTTCAAGTCTTTTGCAGACTCCAAGAAGTTTTCTTCCAAGATTGCCCTGTATTTGGCTCCATCCATCTTCCCATCAACTCTGACCAGCTTCCCTGTCCCTGCTGAAGAGAAGCACCCCCCGAGCATGATGCTGCCACCACCATATTTGACAGTGGGAATGGTGTGTTCAGAGTGATGTGCAGTGTTACTTTTCCGCCACACATAGTGTTTTGCATTTTGGCCAAAAAGATCAATTTTTTGGTCTCATCTGTCCAGAGCACTTTCTTCCACATGTTTGCTGTGTCCCCCACATGGCTTGTGGCAAACTGCAAATGGGACTTCTTATGCTTTTCTGTTAACAATGGCTTTCTTCTTGCCACTCTTCCATAAAGGGCAACTTTGTGCAGTGCACGACTAATAGTTGTCCTATGGACAGATTCCCCCACCTGAGCTGTAGGTCTCTGCAGCTCGTCCAGAGTCACCATGGGCCTCTTGACTGCATTTCTGATCAGTGCTTTCCTTGTTCGGCCTGTGAGTTTAGGTGGACAGCCTTGTCTTGGTAGGTTTACAGTTGTGCCATACTCCTTCCATTTCTGAATGATCGCTTGAACAGTTCTCCGTGGGATTTTCAAGGCTTTGGAAATCTTTTTGTAGCCTAAGCCTGCTTTAAATTTCTCAATAACTTTATCCCTGACCTGTCTGGTGTGTTCTTTGGACTTCATGGTATTAGTGAGGAAGAGATCTCAGACATCCTCTGTCGTCTCCGCCAGACAACCTGCGACCTGGACCCTGGACCAACTAAACATATGCTGAAATGCCCTGACCTGCTTGGTCCAGCATTTCACAAAATAGTAAATTGCTCTCTGCAAGCAGGGAGGTTTCCTACCTCTCTAAAAGAAGGAATCATCAAGCCCCTTCTTAAAAAACCTTCCATGGATCCAGATGCTATGAGCAGCTACAGACCTGTCTCCAACCTCCCCTTCTTAGGTAAAGTTATTGAAAAGGCTGTCTATCTGCAACTTGAAACCAGGCTGTCAGTAAACAACATCCTGGACCCTCTACAATCTGGCTTTAAGAAACACCACAGCTGTGAAACAGCCCTCATCCAAGTCTGCAACGATCTGCTCATGGCAAGGGACAGAGGGGAATGCTCCATCCTAATCCTGTTGGATCTCTCAGCTGCTTTTGATACAGTTGACCATGAAATCCTGCTTAACAGACTGCAGGAGTACTGTGGCATCAGTGGATCAGTCCTCCAGTGGTTCAGATCATTCCTGACTGACAGAACACAGAGAGTATGCCTAGGACCTATAATGTCCAAACCTGCACCTCTACAATTCGGAGTGCCACAAGGATCAATCCTATCCCCTCTGCTGTTTGCAATCTACATGTTGCCACTCGGTACACTTATCCAACGACATGGCCTGACGTACCACTGCTACGCCGATGACACACAGCTATACCTGTCCTTCAAACCTGGTGGAACAGACCCTACCCCAAAAATAAACTCTTGCTTAGCTGAGCTTCAGGCATGGATGAATGATAACTGGTTGAAACTGAATGCTGACAAAACTGAGGTCCTGTTTGTCCAAAGCCAGTGCCCGCCATCAAAACAGCTCTATCCTAAAGCAACACCAATCAGGATTGGGAATTCAGACATAAACAGCTCCAACCTTGTGCGCAGCCTTGGCGTACTAATCGATGGGGAGTTGAGTTTCAGAAACCAAATTTCATCTGTAGTTAAATCTTCCTTCTTTCATCTGAAGAACATTGCAAAGATTAAACATCTGATTCCCCCAGAGGATCTTCAAACCCTAGTCCACGCCTTCATCACATCACGGCTGGACTACTGCAATGCCCTTTATGCTGGCCTCCCCAAAAAGGACCTGCGTCGCCTGCAATTAGTGCAGAATGCTGCTGCCAGATTGCTAACAAACCAGCCTCGCCACTGTCACATTACACCGATCCTTCGCTCACTGCACTGGCTACCAGTAGAATGGAGAATACTCTTCAAGATTGGACTGCTGACATTCAAATCCCTGCACAATTTGGGCCCTGGATACATGAAGGACTTGCTGAAGCTGCACCACACCTCTCACAACCTCAGATCAGCAAGTTCTATAAACTTGGTCACTCCCAGAGTGCACCTCAAAAAATCTGGAGACAGAGCCTTCTGTCATGCTGCCCCTACTCTTTGGAACTCCCTACCACACCCAGTAAAGACAGCACCATCCCTGGAGCTATTCAAATCCAGACTGAAAAGCCACCTGTTTAGCCTGGCATTTCCAGATTTATAAAATTCTTCCTCTGTACCACGATGGTCGGAGCCATGCTTATGCGCTTTGAGTCCCACGGGAGAAAAGCGCTTTACAAATGTTATTTGTTGTTGTTGTTGTTGTCATGGTGTTGTTGCTCGCAAGATTCTCTTAGACAACCGCTGAGGCCGTCACAGAGCAGCTGTATTTGTACTGACATTAGATTACACACAGGTGCACTCTATATAGTCATTAGCACTCATCAGGCAATGTCTATGGGCAACTGACTGCACTCAGACCAAAGGGGGCTGAATAATTACGCACACCTCACTTTGCAGTTATTTATTTGTAAAAAAAAATGTTTGGAATCCTGTATGATTTTCGTTCCATTTCTCACGTGTACACCACTTTGTATTGGTCTTTCACGTGGAATTCCAATAAAATTGATTCATGTTTGTGGCTGTAATATGTCGAATGGGGAAAACTGCAAGGGGGCCGAATACTTTTGCAAACCACTGTATATGTTTTCAGTACACAGCACTGCTGTTCACAACTTGTATTCAAACATTTTCAGCAGTGTACCCATTTGAATGTACCCATTTGAAAGTGCATTATTTTCAGGGCAATGCTAGGTATCCTTTAAGGATACATTTATTATTATTATCATCAAAACCCTTTTTGTTTTGTTTTTGTACCTGCAATTTGGGCTGCATCAACTTGGACAGGCGATTAATGTTCCCAGGTATCTTACTAATCCGCAAAAGCTTGTTGTCATAAGTGCAATTGTTTTCTTTTTGTGTTTGTCCACAGAGGAAACGAAGCAAGTGTTACGATTGAGTCTTACAGAGTTTTCCTTGCCCAAGTTCTACCTGCTGTTTGGAATCAGCAAAGTCAAGTCTGCAGCAGTGATTGCTTTCCGGTCTAGCTATCGAGATCGCTCCTTTTCCCCTGGCTCATATGAAAGGGAAACGTTTGCTTTGACATCTTTGGAAACCGTTACTGAAGCACTTTTAGAAATCATGGAGGTAAAGTAATATATACTTTTATTTAGAGGGCATATGTGTTTTTAGTTCTATTCTAATTTATGAAACGACACTTTCATTGAAAATTGTTACATTGTTTTATTTGCCGTGTCAGGTAAAGATATTCTTTCATTTCAATTTGTAGAAGTTAGGAAATTCCAATAATAGCTGAAATGGAATTTGCAGTATTGCATTTCCTCCTAGCATATTTTCAGGTGAGAACAGGCTACAACTGAAGTGTGGTGCAATAGATTACTGTCCTGTCAAGGTACACAGACAGTTTTCTTGCTAGCCCAGACTTGGGCTTTAATTTGCTAATAACGCACACACCGTAAACTGAACTGGAGCCGATGAATGAGATGTAAATGCAAATTATTTTGCTAATTGCATGCAGCTTTGGATTTGACCAATTCATTGCGGCTGCTGCTGATTTAGATCCCAAGCTGCTTGAAATTGGCAACAAATTTTGTATCAACTTTAAAATTAGCGTTTCATTAAACTTATCGATGCACTTTAAATCTGTCACGTATACAGTTTAAGCCATGACAAAGGGCTTACCACTGCCCAATACGTGTCAGCTTTCCTTGTGATGTCTCTATTTTGAATAAAGTTATAGAGTGATTTTACCCCATCTTGTCTGAGTGGTCCATTTACTGCATATATATCCAGCGTTAAAGTGCACCTAAAATGAGTAGTCTCCGGTTTTATATTCCCCCTGAGCTACCTTGAGGCCGCTTGGTCCCTTGCCCTCTCCCCGGGCCACTCCTGTAATGGCCAAATGCTCTGTCTGAGTCGCACATGCCCCTCCTAGTGTATGCCCCCCATCACAACCCAGCAGCCAAGAGCACTCTGTGCCTGTGCGGTAACTTTAAAGCCGATGTCTTCAGTTTTAGAAAAATTCAGGTATGCAGTAAAACATCCAGTGTTGACACAGTACTGCTCTGAATACACTATGCTACTGAACTGGTGGCAATGACTAAGTCCAAGCCTTCTTTTAATGTACACTTAAAAGCGCACCATTGGCTATGCAGTGCAGGAATCTGTAAAGCACATTCAGAGTAGGGCATTAGTGTTTCCTGAATTCATGAGAGGTTCTGCATCATAGGGCCCTAACATATCAGAAAACGTTTTGCTGGTCTTTTTAGTTTTTAAAAAAGAACACTTCCATTGACTTGTGGCAAAATTGGCATAATCTTGTTTTTTTTTTGTTTTTTTTTTAAATCCAGATTGTGCAGATTTTACAGCGCTTTAAATGTATTTCATTTGAAGCGGTTTTAAAAATAAAAACAACCCGCAAAATGCTGTCTGGTGTGTCAGGGCCCATACATGCATTAAAGTACTTATCTTTCCTAATGATCCTATGATATTAAGCAGCTTGTATAATTCTAGGTGTGTGTTCCTAAAGCTCCATTGAGATTCTCAGTAATATTTATACAAAACTATCATTCTTCATAGTTTTGGGCTGCCTATTATGCAAGCGCATGATTTTGAAGTCTGTTTAGGTTCTTTTCTTTGAAGAGAATGAGTGGGAGCAAACTGATGTCGCCTGTGGCGGAAAATAACAGTAACAATTTGGGATGGTTCATCATGCATGATTGCTAATGAGCATTTGGTAGATGCACCTAAAACCACGGCAAGCAATTGTTTTAAAGTGATCACTGCCGAAGCCTGCTATGAGGAGCGAGAGACAACCGCTCTTGCTCCTATTCTGCTCAGCCAATCCGCCCCAGAGGGAGACTTCCGTGTGTCAGGCTGCCTATGCTGCGCAACGGCAAGCATAAGCTGGAGGAGGGCGCGTCATGATCCTTCCCTTCGGCTCCTGCTTCCGATGCATTCAGGAGCAGTGACGCGCCCTCCTGCAGCTTATGTTTGCCATTGCGTAGCAATGGCAGCCCGACACACGGAAGTCTCCCTCTGGGGCAGATTGGCTGGGCAGAATAGGAGCGAGAGCGGTTGTCTCTCGCTCCTCATGGCAGGCTTCGGCGGGTCACTCGCTGTATAGTGCGCTCTGATGTGGGGGAACATGAAACTAGGATAATGCACTGCCGCACTGTAAAAAAGGAATCCCCTCTCACGTAATTAGCTGCCCCATTACCCATCGCCGTCAGTGTGTCAAATGCCGTCTATAAGGTATATTTTTTTTAAAAAAGCTACACTGCACAGCAGAAAGATATGCTGTTTTCGCACAGACTTTTGTTGCAATTTTGAGAAATATTGGACAATCGGAGAGGAACAGAGGTGTGGGAGGGGAAAACAGGAGGGAAAGAGGCTTTAACCAATCAGGCTGCAATTTGTTAAGTCTGAGAGGATAGTAAAGAAGCAAAAAAAGACAACCCAGCATGCTCTGCAACTTCCTTTGTGTGACAATGTACCAAATAAGAGTCAGGTAAACTGGGGAATGATCATTTATCAACAAGAAAAGTAATAGTGATTTTTAACTTTTGGATTGCCTGGTTAGCATCCTTATTACTTGTTTGCCAGATAAAAATAAATGATTTTTTATATTATGCCTGACAGTGACACTTTAACAGATACAGCTTACGATCTGGTACAAACAGGCAAATGCATTTGATGTGTTTTATGCCGAGCGGTTTCTCAGTTGTCGATACAACAGGTGGAAGGTTAATGGACCCTCGGCACCGAAAAGTGGCATTTTGTGATATCTCAAGTAGTTAATATGATTAATTATAACCATTAACAGCTAATAGATAGACATGGCATTTTGTTATCCTAGTTTACCAGGTATTCTCGGAGTGTGCTTCATATTTTGATACTGGTAGTTGGTGCACAAATGTTTTTCTATGAGTCATGTCATTCTACAAGTGACTTGTCTATCAAATGCTGCACTGTAAGTTAAAATGTTCCACCCCTTCACTCTCCAGTTTAGTCAATGGTTGCTCAACTGATGCGTTCTAAGTACCCTCAAAGCATCCATTGTCAGTTTTGCATTAAAGTGCAGTAAAGCAGAAACTATACACAAAAAACTATACATGACCTTGTGGTGCTGTATTTTTGTATAAGAAAAAAATCTCAGATGAAAAAACTTTCAATAATTCTCTAGTCAGTATCCAATGTTTTAATAACCACCTGTTTTGGTTTTTTTACCCCCTTAGGCTTGCATGAGAGATATCCCAACTTGCAAGTGGTTGGACCAGTGGACTGAGCTTGCTCAGAAGTATGTCTTTATGATTACTTCAAAGCCATTTATTTAATGGTTAATCCTTTTGGCTTTGCATTTTCTTAGTACATACTTTTGTCTCTACCCAGGTTTGCATTCCAATACAATCCTTCATTACAGCCACGAGCACTTGTTGTGTTTGGATGTATAAGCAAGCGAGTATCTCATGGACAGATAAAACAGATTATTCGAATTCTGAGCAAGGTGGGAATTTTTTTTTTTGCTATATTTGTGTTCTACGGCTCTGAAAAGAAAGGTGCTTGTCAGATAATATGGAGGTCACATTTTCATATACTTGCAAATAGTTAAAGGATGCCACATCCTGTTATTTTCAGAGTCAATGTTTACCTTAAATTTCAGCTATTAAATCTGTAGAGTCACACCTTCAGCTTATGCTCAGCTGTACTATTAATCACCAGCTTTCAAATATTAATTGTTTGGTGGTTTCAATTCACAATTTTGAAGAGATGTATGCATATATGAATGCATTATACTGTACGCGTGTTGTTTTTTTCCTTACAATATGGACATAATGGCTGCCGGGGCCGAGAATTAGTCAGACCACTATTGCGTTGTTCTCCCCCCACCTGTGGGAATTTGCTCTGTCGCACACCTTTCATTATCCCTCCCCTACATAGCAACAGATATGTCACTAGCCAGGAGGCTGATGATGCTCTGACAATGCTCTGTCACCTGGCAGGTATCAGTAGCAGACCTCTTAGGCGATAAAGATACCTCACAGATCTCCCCCCCCCCTCCCCTCGCCCCCACCACCACCCCATGTGTACAGGGCTTTTGCTGCATGGCCTTGTGCAAGGCTGTCTCCTGTAGTGATAGGGATTCAATCCCTCAGATGGCAGTTCAGGGCTGAGTGTTGTAGAGGCACTTCTGTAGCCTGCAGGTACACTTGCTATGTAGGGGAGTGGAGGGATGGCATGGCAAGGTTAAAGAGAACAATGGCCTTGGCTTGCACTCGGAAGAGATTATCCAGCAGTCCTGTTCTCTTCCAACTTATCTGCGCCACCGTACCCTCACGAGATTCCTTCCAGAGGCAGCCCCAACAAGCCGAGAATCATCTAGCATGTATACGAAGCCTTACTTTCCTATCTGATAAGATTATGCAGTTCCTCACTGTAGCAGTAAGGCATTGAATAGTTGTTGAACTGAGTAATGAAGCTCCACAGCATGAAAGAGGTCTAAGTCACTCAACACCTGACTGGAAAAATATTTAAGTTCTATTTAAATATATTACACCTGAGGCAAAGCTACTCAAGGTAAGCACAGAGGTATATTTATGCTAGATCAACATACCTATGTGTGTTTTCCATACCCCTTTCCCATCTCTGAAATCGCTCCTTGAAAAATGTGGCTTTCAGCTAAAGTCAAAATTTTAAACAGGAGCAGTCAGACTACGTTAGGTAGATGTGCTTTTGGTTAGGTATACTTAAAGTGGATCTGAGATGAACTTCTACTCATTGCATAATTGTGTTCCTTTCCTATAGCTTATAGGGCATTCCTCAAGCCAAATACTTTTTTATTTTTGTTTTAATACTCTTAATTCCCTATAAACTAAATAAGCCCCACCCACAGTTTTCAGAGAGCCTTGGCAGTAGCAAGGGCTCATGAGAGCTCAGTCTGGGCAGGAGGAGCGGGAGGTATTACTAGCCAGAGATTTCAGAGGCAGAGGGGAGGAGGGTGGGATTAGGTTGTTTTCAGTCTGAGTGTTGATGGGGCAGATGAGCCTGCCTCTGTGTAATGTTTACAAACAACATGGCTGCTGTCATTGTATCACAGGAAGAAATAATCATATTCTATTAAAGCAGTATGCAGACAGATAAGCTGTTTAAACCAGCTAAACTGTACATAAGATATATATATAGACAAGTTACTTGTTATAGTTAGTTTTTCATCTCGGATCCGCTTTAAAGGTGATAGGCAGAAATACCAGTAGTAATAAGAGGCAATGATAATAGTATTTCATTTCAGCTTCAGTTATCTGTCATTTCAGATATCCTTTGAAGTAAAACTAAAGCGAAATAAGAAAAAAAAAAGTCCGATATTTGCCTATGAAGAGAGCCTTCCTGTCATCATGGTCCACTCGTTCCAGCACTGCCACCCCGTTTCATGTATTTGACCAACAGGTTGAATACTCTTTCAGGGATCCATACTGCGCATGCTCGACCACACTCTCACAAGCACTGGCGCATGTGTGGTGTGTCATGTGTGGTGTCTTACCCTGCTCCTGCACAAGTCCCGGCGGCGTTCATTACTATTTCCCCTCCAGGTCCACATGGATGGTTGGGAATGATGTAACTTGGCTTCCAGCTATTGCTGGTGCCGAATTACAGTGTTTTAAAAGTAACTTTAGCTCCGTCTTCTGACGGCACTGAAGTTATTCACTGTGCGCCACTATAGTCGTAATTCCTATTAAGGCATATGGTGGTGCCGGCTGCACCCAAATCTCTGCTGCTTTAACAGCGCTCGTGTGAGGTACGTAGTTGTCCATCTTCAGAAGCACTCAGAGACACAAGGGCTCCTGGAGGCAGCAAATTTAAAGCCGGAACAGCGCTGCAATGTGGGCACCGTCAGAGGAACAGGAAGGCTGTGTATCAGGATCCAGAGTCTTTCCTCTCCATATGTATAAGATTTTCATTTTTTTTTCTAATTTCCCTACAAATTTGCTTTAAAGGGGGAAAAAGGTCTTGATATTATCTGTACAATTTAATGTATACAGCTTATAAATAAAAAAAAAACCTTTTTTTCCCTCTCTCTCATGACCTCAAGAATGGTTGAATTGATCTGCAGCCCTGTTAATACAATCTGTTATATCTGTATTTTGTGCTTCAGGGGTTAGAAAGCTGCTTGAAAGGACCTGACAACTATAACAGCCAAGTACTGATAGAAGCCACTGTGATAGCACTAACCAAACTGCAGCCACTTCTGAATAAGGTAAGGCTCTTTGTCATGTGTAGTTTCTGCCAAATGGCTGACTTGATGTATTTCCATAATTATTCCCACATTACATTCAAAGTGACATGTAACCTGATATTATTTTGTGTGTTAGCAATTTTGCTTAAAACTTCCTGTGTTATGGTGCATGAAGAAACCGCAAGACCTTGTTCACCCTCACTTTTTATCTTCACACATACTCTTTCCACTAGCCTTGCTAAGCAAGATAAACAAATGAAAAAATATCTCCAATATACCTTAATGTTAGGGAATTGGCAGTCGTCAAATGGCCAGCCCTACTTTGTGTGTTCCCATAATGGCACGGCGCTAGTTGGGAGATTGAAAGCTGCATTATCCAAACGCCTCAAATCGCTAGCCATGCCACTTTCCTATTGCCTTATTATAAGCTGAGTAACAGCTTAGCCACATGCCACCCTGTGGCCTGATTGGATGCTGTGGTATATGTTAGCTTGACCACACCTCCCTTCCTAGAAGACAGAATGGTCATGTGACCAACCTAGTTTTGTAAAGATGTTTTTAGTTACTAGAGTTAGAAGGCGATAAAGTGATAGTTGAATAGAAATACATACGTTAGACAGTACTACTAAACCCTGGGTGGAAGATTGTTTAGCAGTGCTAAACTTGTTGCCACTAGTCCTGCTATTTTTGGTCTCTTGCATTTAGCAGGGTTTTTTTCTACACTGCTACATCACACTGTCACAGTAATAGCAGATGTGGTACAAAAGTCAAATAACTACTTTGAAAAGCAGTTTAGGAGAACTGTTTATATATTCGGAAGGGTTGTTTACTAAAGATTAGGTCCCAGGCATAAAGGGTTTAAGGTCAGGCAATATGTGGTGGGGCAAGGGGAGCTTTCAGTGTTCAGGCCCTAATTGTTTGAGTTCCTCAGAACCCCTCTATTCCCATTTACAAAACTCGCCTTCTGTGCTGGAGTCTTCTTCCCCTTTTCTCTTCGTCAGGGACATCTGCCCTTTTCTAAGCCAGTTAATATTTGGCAAGCAAAACGCACGCTGCACATTTAACACTTCCGTTGGTGCCTGCTTCTCACGTGTCCACTCCAATCAGCACACTTTAATCCTGATGGACATGCATGTGATTGAGGCCCAGGGGATTGGCAGGGGTTTGTTCACTCAGCAGACATTAATCAAGGGTTCAAAGGTATGTATACAGTATGCTAACGCTTGTCATTTCTGCACTGGGTAGGAGGATAGCTGCAAGATGAAGGGGCCTTTACACATACTGGTGTGTCACTGCTAGGGGTTGGCTTAGTATAGCACAGAAGAGGCATTACATATGAGTGGGTAGAGGGGAAAGGCACTTAATCATTGGAACCTGGACAGTATTCCTCTTCTCACTGTGCCACGGCCAGGCAGAATAGATAAGTCAGTGATAGGTCAGCTGGAGAAAAGATCAGAGAAATATTGGAGCATGAGGGGAGAACTGAAGTAGATCTGGATAAGCCATAGAATAAAGCTGGACTATGGTGTAAAAGAGCTTCAGTGCATTGATGTATAAACACCAGTGTTTATACTTGGTAATGAAGGTGAATACTTGGTAGTGAAGGTGAATAGGAAATTGTGATGTGTGGATGATCTCAAGGCACCGATTCCCTCGTAGTTTACACCACAAAAGCAGTGGCACTTTGAGGAACTCCAATGAAAATAATGTAATTAAAAAAGTGCTTTATTTTTACAATAATTATGTATCAATGATTTAATCAGGGTTTGCTCATTGTAAAATCTTTCCTCTTCCTGATTTACATTCAGACATTTATCACGTGGTGACATTTTTACTGCTGGCAGGTGATGTCACTGGAAGGAGATGCTGTTTGCTTTTTTGGCAGTTACAAACGGCTGTTATTTCCCACAATGCAACAAGGCTCCCATAGTGTGATGTCAGAACCATGGTCCTGACATCACACTGTGGGAGGGGTTTCACCACAGTATCAGTCATACAGAGCACCCTGGTGATCTGTTTGTGAAAAGGAAAAGATTTATCATGGAAAAGGGAGTATCAGCTACTGATTGGGATGAAGTTCAAGCCTAAAGGTGGCCACACACCATATCATTTTTTAAATATCTGTTCAATTTAAGAATTGCAATCAATTTTTCTGACTGATTGTAACATTTCAAAAATATGACCAATGTACCACACACCTATGTTCAATTTTTTCCTCAATTATGATAAAAATGATTGGAAACTCTGAGAAAATTGCTAGGGTGTGTATATTGATAAATTGACAATCCAACACACACCATACAATCTTTAGTAGAAATTGAAGAGAAATATCTGGCATTCCGGATCGATTTAAATCGGAAAAAACGGGAAATCCGATCAGATTTTTCAGTCGAATGAAAAAAAAGCTTTCGATTTTTTTCGAGAGATACGATTGTTTTTATCGAATTACTGTAAAATCGGATCATTTTATTGTATGGTGTGTGGCCACCTTTAGTTATGGTTTCTCTTAAGTTCAGGTTTCCATTAAGCACAGTTGAAATGACTCTGAAATTGAATTAGTAGCTGATTATTTTTTACTTCTAGCAAAATGCTCAAAAGTTTAGCGTCAACACCAATGGTAAATAACTGCGAAGTGGAGAGTCAGAATTGTTTAGGTGTAGCTGAAGCTCTGAACGAATTGCTGTGGTTACTTCCTGTTTAAGTTTATACAAGAAAGTGTCACATGATTGTGATCAGTAAATTAGATCCTTACAAACTATCATCGAGGTGAAAAAGTCAGTGTTGCTATTGATGAACCAGGATTTGGGGAGCGCAGTCAGCTGCAATCCAAACCGTGTAGATGATAGTACACTTCAATCATAAAAATTATCACGTGACCAAACCTGATCATTCTCTTCAAGTTTCTACACAAGAGTGGTTCTAGTCAGAATTAGACAGTCAACACTCTGTATAATTTAACAGATATCCCCAACTCCAGTGAAAATAATGTAATAAAAAAGTGCTTCATTTTTACAATAATGATGTAAAAAATGATTTAGCCAGTGTTTGCCCATTGTAAAATCCTTTAAATCCCTGATTTACATTCTGACATTTATCACATAGTGACATTTTTACTGTTGGCAGGTGATGTAGCTGCTGCATGCTATTTTGGCAGTTGGAAACCGCTGTAAACAGCTATTTCCAACAATGCAACAAGGTTCACAGACAGGAAACTGCCAGGAGCACCACGGTCCTCAGAGTTTCTTGTGGGAGGGGTTTTACCACAATATCAGTCATACAGCGCCCCCTGATGGTCTGTTTGTGAAAAGAAATAGATTTCTCATGTAAAAGGGGGATAAAGTTCAATTCTTGGTCAGGGTTTCTCTTTAAGTGCATTATAGTCAACATCTAAAATGTAATAGGTTGGTCTGCTCCTAGTTTATGGAACTGGTTTTGTCAATTCTTTGCTATTGCGAATATCTTTTCTTTGTGCCTGCTTGATTTCCTTAAGACTAAACTGACAATATTAAATTATTTAATGTCGTTCTTTCTAGGATTCCCCTATGCACAAAGCTCTCTTTTGGGTGGCTATGGCAGTACTCCAGCTGGATGAGGTTAATTTATATTCAGCAGGTACAGCTCTCCTGGAACAAAACCTGCACACTCTAGATAGCCTTCGAGTATTTAATGACAAGGTATGACACATTTTGTACTGAATAAGCTTTGTATATTTGGGTACTTTAGGGGCCTCAGTTTCTCTAGACAAGTACTGTATTTTTTGGACCACAAGACACACCTTGGTTTTGAGGACAAAAAAACAGGAGGAAAAAATACTAAACCTGGTGCATTCATGGTGCGGGGGTGTCTTGTGGATTTTCTCCCCTCCCAATTAAGTCGCCCCTTGTACCTCTTGTGTCCCATTTGTACCTTTAGTGTCTCCCTTGTGTTCTCCTTCGTCCCCGTGTCCTCTTAAATGCCCCCATGTCCCCTTAGGTGCTCCCGGTGGCCTTTAAAATGCCCCGTGAGCTTTTAGGTGTCCCCTGTTTTCCTCTGTCCCTTCCTCCTGTTCTCTTTTGTGACATCCCACTGTGTCCCTCTGTCCCGTCGTCCTCTGTCCCATCCCCCTGTCGTCCTCTGTCGTCCTCTGTCCCGTCCCCCTGTCGTCTTCTGTCCCGTCCCCCTGTCGTCCTCTGTCCCGTCCCCCTGTCGTCCTCTGTCCCGTCCCCCTGTCGTCCTCTGTCCCGTCCCCCTGTCGTCCTCTGTCCCGTCCCCCTGTCGTCCTCTGTCCCGTCCCCCTGTCGTCCTCTGTCCCGTCCCCCTGTCGTCCTCTGTCCCGTCCCCCTGTCGTCCTCTGTCCCGTCCCCCTGTCGTCCTCTGTCCCGTCCCCCTGTCGTCCTCTGTCCCGTCCCCCTGTCGTCCTCTGTCCCGTCCCCCTGTCGTCCTCTGTCCCGTCCCCCTGTCGTCCTCTGTCCCGTCCCCCTGTCGTCCTCTGTCCCGTCCCCCTGTCGTCCTCTGTCCCGTCCCCCTGTCGTCCTCTGTCCCGTCCCCCTGTCGTCCTCTGTCCCGTCGTCCTCTGTCCCGCTCCTCTGTTGTCCTCTGTCCTGTCCCCCTGTCGTCCTCTGTCCCGTCCCCCTGTCGTCCTCTGTCCCGTCCCCCTGTCGTCCTCTGTCCCGCCCCCCTGTCGTCCTCCGTCCCGTCCCCCTGTCGTCCTCTGTCCCGTCCCCCTGTCGTCCTCTGTCCCGTCCCCCTGTCGTCCTCCGTCCCGTCCCCCTGTCGTCCCCCGTCCCGTCCCCCCGTCGTCCTGTCTCGTCCCCCCGTCGTCCTGTCTCGTCCCCCCGTCGTCCTCGCAGCTATCCCGCCTCCCTGTTGTCCTCTGTCCCACCCCCCTGTGTCCCCGCAACTGTCCCGTCACCCTGTCCTCCTCTGTTTTGTCCCCCTCTGAATCCTGGCATCTGTGGGGAGTGTGCAGGCTGTGGCTTACCGCTGGACGTCACAGTGCAGAGATGAACAGTGGTAATCCTCCATGGAAAAGTCATTGGGGGGTCCGTGCTCGCAGCTGAAAGTCTCTCTCCCTTCTCTGCCGAACTGGTGGTGAAAGCTGAAATGAAGGGAGAGAGACTTTGACTGTGAGCACGGACCTCCAGCAGCTTTTCATCGGTAGGATTACCGTTCTTCTCTGTGGCGTCCAGCGGTAACCCACATCCTCAACCCTCCCCACAGATTTTAGGAGTTAGAGGGGAACAAGATGGCCGCAAGGAGGACAGGGGGGGTGGGACAGCCGTGGGGACACAGGAGGTGCATTACCGCCAGGATTTCTACGTGGGGGGAGGACAACTGGCGCCGGGCAGCATTCACACAATAAGACACGGGCACTTTCCCCCCATGTTTTAGGGGAGAAAAGGTGCGTCTTATGGTCTGAAAAATATGGTAATCACTTTAGTGCTGAAGGGTATAACTGCTGTTATCAGCTTGTTAGAATTGCTGTGAATCTCTGAATAAATGCAGCCTCACCTGCAGTGAGTAGAAACCAACCTTTTGTGGAGTGCATGGGAGTGGCCTTTATATACAATACAATATGGGCTTTCATGGAATAAATAACACTTTGGCATTATCATTGCCAGTAGTTAACCTACATCCACCAAATTCTTCATGATACAGTAGTTTGTACCTGTAGAAGGTCTTCTCAAATACAGTAGAGCAGTAATTGCGGTATGGTATATATGGTAATAGATGATGATGCTATTGCCCTCTGTAAATTGTACAAAACTAGAGCAGCACTTGCAAATATCATGAGAATGAGAGTGAAGTAGTGTTTTACTTCATCTGTCTGAAATGTTAATATGCTACACCAATGTACTTTTTACTTTGCAATTGCTCTGATTGAAATTCTTAGCTTTATATACAGTATAATATCACAGTTGTTCAAGGTATTGTGTGTGGTATCTGTAGACCCATCTGAATGGATCTTGGTAATAAGTTCTACCTAATATGGTGGCAGTATGTTAATGTGATGTTTTGTATAACTGGACAGAATATGTAAAACATGTTTTTTTTCCCATATTCTAGAGCCCAGAAGAAGTTTTCATGGAAATCCGAAATCCTTTAGAGGAATGGCATTGCAAGCAAATGGACCATTTTGTTGGCCTCAATTTCAACTCGAACTTCAATTTTGCACTAGTTGGGCACTTGCTGAAAGGTGAGTTCATTAATTCACTCCCCTAAATTGTGTGAAAACATATATGGCATGTTTAAAGGAAATGTCCAAGCAAAATAAAAAAATGAGTTTCACTTACCTGGGGCTTCTCCCAGCCCCATGCAGCCATCCTGTGCCCTCGTAGTCACTCACTGCTGCTCCAGTCCCCCGCTGGCAGCTTGGCAACCTCGGAGGTCGGCGGGACGCATTGCGTACATTTTTACGCATTCCCGCTAGTGCAGGAACATTAACACATACATTTTTACGCATTACTGGTTCATTGCGTAAAAATTTACGCATTGAACCAGTAACGCGTAAAAATGCATGTGTTAATGTTCCTGCACTAGCGGGAATGCGTAAAAATGTACGCAATGCGTCCCGCCGACCTCCGAGGTCGCCAAGCTGCCAGCGGGGGACTGGAGCAGCAGTGAGTGACTACGAGGGCACAGGATGGCTGCATGGGGCTGGGAGAATCCCCAGGTAAGTGAAACTCATTTTTTTATTTTGCTTGAACCTTCCCTTTAAAGGCTTGTTCCTCTGAAGGATAGGACACAGGTTACTGAGACATGTAGCGGACTATGGTGATTCTTATTTTATAGAACACTCTGCATTGCAGTTTCAAGAAATTATTATTTTTGATTTATATAGCGCCAGCAACTTCTGTGGTGCTGTACAATAGCATACAAGGTATAACAATACAGAGTATACAATACAACACTTGATACAAGACGAGGATATAACAGCTAATACAGTGAACAAATTAACTACATGTTTTTACAAAAGGTGGGGGGTTTGTACATCCATTACACAGCATTGTGAGACAAAAGGGGAAGAGAGCCCTGGCCAAAAGGCCTTACAGTCTAAACATTTAAGGCATAGGACAGTGAGTAAATGGAAGCTGTGTGTGGAGTGGTAGAAATGGGTCCTAGGTAGGAGAGTATGCTTGCCTGAAGAGGTGAGTTTTCAGATTGCACCTAAAAATAGTAAGTGTGGGTGAGTGGCGGATGTGTTGAGGGAGGGTGTTCCAGAGGAGGGGAGAGGATCGAGAGAAGTCTTGCAAGCGGGAGTGGGAAGAGCTGATCCAGGTAGAAGACAGAACGATATCGTTAGCAGAGCGGAGATTGCGTGTAGGATGGTATCTGGAAATAAATTGATTTAGATAGGAAGGAGCTATGTCGTGGAGAGCTTAGTAGGCGAGAGCAAGAATTTTAAATTGTATCCTTTGTGTAACTGGCAGCCAGTGAAGGGACTGGCAGAGGGATTTTGGGCTGGAGAAGCTGGAGGAGAGGTGGATGAGTCGTGCAGCAGAGTTCATGATAGACTGTAGTGAAGCTAAACGGTTGGCAGGGAAGCCGCAGAGCAGAGAGTTGCAATAGTCTAGTCGGGAAATAATTAGGGCGTGCACCGGAAATTTGGTAGTGTCCTGTGTTAGAAAAGGGTGGATGTGGGAGATGTTTTTTAGGTGGAGGCGACAAGAGGAGGATAGGTTGTCAATGTGTGGTTTGAATGTGAGTCCAAAATTACACCTAGACAGCGAGCCTGGGGGACAGGTGTTATGGAGGTGCCATCAACACAAATAGTGATGTCTGGCAGGGGCGTTGAGTTTTGAGGTGGGAAGACTACTATTTCAGTAGTTGTAAAGTAGTAGTTTTAAATTATCCTAAATGGTTTCACTCTAGCTCTCAGCAGCACATTTATATTGGTAGACTGACACATTCCTGGCATAAAAAAAAATAAAAATGTAATGCTACATTGAGATTTTTTTTTTTCTGCCGACTAAGGGTCCTTTCACACTGAATCCGTTGTGTTCCGTCGCAACGGGCAATATCATCGCATCCCAACATTGCATCAGCAATGATATTTCTCTGGAATATTAACATAGTGTGCAGGGTGGCGGGTCCCATCAGAGTAACGAGCAGCATGCGGTACTGCCCATTGTACTGTTTCACTGTATATGGTCGCACCGCACATCGTGATTTTTTTGGGCAGCTTTGCAATGGTATTGCCGTGGCGTGCAACATGCACAAATATGAAAGGACACTAAAGAGATCTTTCTTACTTTTCATCTACTTGTTCCTGCTGTTTGTTGTTTCTTTTAAATAATTTTTGGAGAGTGACTTTATTTCCATTATATTTTTGTCTTGCATACTGACGCTTTTTTTTTTATTGTAGGTTATCGACACCCATCTCCCACTACAGTGGCAAGAACAGTGAGAATCCTCCATACTCTGCTTGCACTTGTGAATAAACACAGGAATTGTGATAAGTTTGAAGTCAATACTCAGAGTGTTGCTTATTTAGCTGGTAAGATTGTCATTTATCAAAATAGTTGTTTAAATGTTGATTTTCTCCATAGCTACATAAGGATGCATTCACAGTAGGGCAAGACATTGGCTGGCTATTATTCTGCAGTACATGGCCACCTGCAGTACTCTCCCTTGTGATGCAGTGTCTGATGTTCCTGCATATATTTGGCTCTATGGTCCTGGTTCAGTAAATGTTCCTGAGTGTTCTCAGAGATAGTTTTCTTCTCTAGTCTATGAAATACACTTTCAGCAGCTAGCCTATTAAAAAATTAAAAAGTAGGTAAGCAAAGGAATATGAAACTCATGATTTAAGACAGCTTATTCAGAGAACTTTTTTGCTTCTTCGAGGCCTAAAAGGTGTTTTATTGTTTAAGTGCAAAAAAGGTTTCTTGTTAGAGAGCTGGGCCTATGTGTATTACACTGCACTGTAAATGGTGTGAACAAGCCCTGAGATAAGGCTAGTAAATATCGTATTTTTATGAAGAAAATGTTTATACACTAATTATGCACTGAAAACTGCTTCTCAAGTTGTCTTCTCACATTTAAATAAATTACTTCAGCAGGTAAAAATGAATCTGTTAGTAATCTATGTGCTCTGTGTGCCTTGCTGGTACCTAGAGGTGATTTTATTAGTAAAAGCCTTAAAGGGGTTCTGTGGGGGTTTTTTAAAACAAAAACAGACACTTACCTGTGGCTTCTACAGGCCCCCTGCGGCTGTCATGTACCCGCGCCGTTTTCTACGATCCTCCTTTCCCCGCCGCCGTCACAGTTCAATTATTCATCCAATTAGACGAATACAACTGCGCCTGCGCATCCTAGCTCACGCTCGCGTCTCTGGGAGCTTACTGCGCAGGCCCGGTACAAAGTTTTCTAGCCTAGTTGCCCCCCACCCCCTGAACCACTCCCCCTGCAGTATAGGTAGCTAAGTATAGGTGTCCAAGTAAAGGTCCCGTATGTACTATAGGTATCCCCAGTAAAGGATAGAAAGGAATAGGGGTCCCCAGTAAAGTTGGCTAATTTTAGGTGGTGTATATTTGCTCCCTCCGCAGTATAAGTAGCTAAATATAGGTGTCCAAATAAAGGTATGCAATATAGGTGTCCCCAATATAGGTTAGAAAGGAATAGGGGTCCCCAGTAAAGGTAGTTAGTTTTAGGTGGTGCAGTATAGCTGTAGCTGCCCCCACGCAATCCCCGGTGCCATTACTCACCAACCCTTTCTCCCATGATGCAGCAGCTCCGATCACAGCATCCCTGCCACACACAGCACTGGTCTTCTCTGTGCGTAGCATCGGGAGCCGGCATCATGACGTCAGATGCTCTGCAAAGAGAAGATGGGGCTGTGTGCGGCGGCAGCAGCTGTCATCGGCGCTGCAGAGGGGGTGGGGGTCACCTATAGTAGCGCCCCTATAGCTGACTACCTTTACTAGGACCCCTATATCTTGCTTACTTATTTTCAGAAATAAATATCCAATAGAAAATCTCCTGAGCGGCATGCCTGACACTGTGTCGGGCATACCTCTTTTAGCAAAATTTTCTTGCCCAACACAGTGTCGGGCATACCCCCAAGGAGGTTAAGTAACACAGTTAATTTGGTTGAAAAGACTACCATCCATCAAGTTCAACTGGTTTGCCACTTATCTTTACTAGCAAAGGAAATACTTTCAAGTACACTTGCCCTGATTTCCTGAGGACCTTAAAAACAAAAAATATATGCAGCACTTCTGATTTGATCCTCTCTGACCTCTTGTCGGCCAGACCTTGCAGCTTTGGACCATTTTGCCTGTGAGTAATAGGCTGGCCAATGGCGGGTACTACATTGCAGGCAAATGTAATGCAAATTGTTTTCAGCTTGGAAATGGGCCAGTCAAAATCAAGAAGTGCATATGATTGGCCCACGTCCAAACTGCAAAACACCTTTTGATGATAGTCTTTCAGCCGCCAGAGAGCTGTTCTTTTGGGGGGAGAAGAGGCTTTGTATTTGATGACCGGAGCTGAATATATGTACAGGTGATCTACAGTTCCCAGGGAGAACATATAGTACATATAGAGCTGGTTTATGTGACAGGCTCCAGTATGTTGCATGTGGGTCCATGGGGGGGAAGGAGGCAGAACTGGAGTAATCCCAGGACTTGTGCAGCGTGTTGAAGCTCTTCACACTGCCACGTCTGTCTACGGGTGTTGGAGTCACAGTGCCAAGGACAACACACGCAGCTGTGCACAGTACTTGGGGTCTTCACAGCAGTAATCCTGCAGCTTGTTGCATACACCGTACAGTGTATGCTGGATTACAGCTGGAGTCTGTGTGATTGCTGGCCAGCTGGAGCAAGTTTTAGCTGCATGTGTGTATTGCATGGGACCAGTCAGTCAGGCTGGGGGTCAGAGGGTTCCCTCAATTCCTGGTTTAAATGGGATTGCAGTCACAGTTCTCCTCAGTGATTCATGGATTTCCTTTCTGGTCAATAAATGCAACCTTTTACCAACACAGTATGAGCACTGTATAGTTATTTTTCAAAATTGAATCTTCGTTTTCTTCTGCACAATCTTGCAGTTTGCGTGCCTTATCTCAGGGGTTGTGCCTCAATACATGTAATTTTTTTGTAATCGCTTGTCATTGCTTGATCTGGTGTCAGCCATAGGGATTCACTGCT
This sequence comes from Hyperolius riggenbachi, assembly GCF_040937935.1. Lineage (NCBI taxonomy): Eukaryota > Metazoa > Chordata > Amphibia > Anura > Hyperoliidae > Hyperolius > Hyperolius riggenbachi. The sequence continues at coordinate 249,372,134 of NC_090647.1, read as the reverse complement.
TTTGGTACAATAACACTCAATCTTTTCAGTGCACTAGCAGATTTTATTTTTTTTTTAAGCTGATCCTGTAAATATTTGTGGCCTGATTTTAATAGCCGCTCATACACAAAGTCCAAAGAGTGACTGTAGCTAGAATCTATTTTACAAGTTGACTAATGTAACTGTCTAATTACCAGCTTTGCTCACTGTGTCTGAAGAAGTAAGGACTCGCTGCAGCTTGAAACATAGAAAATCACTTCTGCTGACAGATGTTTCAATGGAGAATGTTCCTATGGATATATATCCGATGCATCACAGTGATCCCACATGCAGGTATTCCTTTGTGATTAATACATACTGTATGCGCCATAGAAATTCTAGAAAAGATTTTTGAGGAAAACACTGCAAGTGTAACTAGCACTGATAACTACTATATTTTTTATATCAACAGAACATTGAAGGAGAACCAACCGTGGTCATCTCCAAAAGGATCTGGCATGCATCTAGCTGCAAGTTACCCTACTGTTGGACAAGTTAGCCCTCGAACAAGGAAGTCCATGAGCCTGGACATGGGGCAGCCATCTCAAGCAAACACTAAGAAACTGCTAGGTTTGTTAGGTCCTATTGGACTTCTAGCACTATTTATCCTTTTCAGTAATACATGAATCGGCTAGTTATTCCTGGATTTCGGTGTCTGTGCCATGGTGAACTGTTACCTTGTATATTTTTCAACCTATATTTTTTCCCCTCTCCAAAATTAGGTACAAGAAAAAGCTTTGACCACTTAATATCAGAAAATAAGGCGCCTAAAAGACAGGAGATCGAATCTGGTATTACTACACCTCCAAAAATGAGAAGAGTAGCAGAGAATGATTATGATATTGGTAGGTTTCAGACTGGAATTATTGGTTAACTAGGAATGTGACTTTTAACATGATGACTTAGGGCTGCTTGGATCTCAGGGTTATAGTTTTGTTCAGGGCTGTGGAGTCGGAGTTGAGGAGTCTGAGTCAGAGCAATTTTGGGTACCTGGAGTCGGAGCTGGTGGTTTCCTAAATGGAGGAGTCTGAGTCGGCTGATTTTTGTACCGACTCCATAGCCCTGGTTTTGTTAGCCAACATAATGAAACTACAAGAAAGCAGGTTGTTGCCTTTAGCTTTAATAACATTTTGTTCCAAGAAATGAAGAATCTACTTATTATTCATAGTATCCGCTGTCTAATTTTCACAACTAAACCCTAAACCATACATGGCAAATTCTAAAAGCTTTCCGGATAAATTAATATAGAGACCTTGTAGAATCATGGTGGTGGACAGAATACCATTGTCATGGGCCAGATATGCTTGGAAGTGCAGTATAACTTCAATTCCTCACTGGATTCAGCTGCAGTTGATCCTGTGTGAGCATGTGATGCCCAAAGAAGGAAGAAAAGTAAATGCCGGTTTACACTTTCTAGCTAATTTACATCACAATAGAAGCCATGTATCTAATTTGGGAAGGTGGTACGTGTAGTTTCCAGAAAGTTGGTGCTGAGCTATTGTAAGTACACACCATGTAATTTTCACTTAAGCTCCTACTTCCAATGGAGAAAATGATCGGATTAGGCAAAATAATATACAGCTGGTTGATTGTGATAGACCGATCCCACACTCAAATTCTATCTTTATCAAGTGGAAGCAGATCAGGCATGTTGGATAATATTGATGGAAATGCTGGTTATCATTCTGTGTGTATGTCCTTTAGATTCATTTTCGATCAATGCCCAATTGAAAAAATGACCAGAAATCTGATTGGAATTTGGAAAAATAGCATTAATGTGTACATTAGCTTTCTTCCATATCCGATCAATGCCAGATCTGAGCACTGATCTGATTTGTCACTCGAATAGTATCTGAAGTGTAAATTGCATAGGGTTTACCAGACTTAAAGTAAATCTGAAGAATTTATACTTACATGGGGCTTCCTCTAGCCTCATGTACTTGGTGGGCTCCCTCACCATCCTCCTGGGTGGCTCAGTTTGTTTTCAATCTTCTCTGGTAGGAAGGCTTCAGTTGCATCAGGCGGGCTAGACAGTGCATGCACGGCCCCATCACTGGAAGCGTTCTTCTGCGTCTGAGCAGGTAGTGCTGTGCAGAATGCTCTCGTCAACGAGAGCTCAATGGGGTTGTACGTGCAGCCCTACAATAGTTTTATGCCAATTGCTACTGTATTTCCCTGTATCAGTAGGTCTTCTGCCTTTCTCCCCTACCTCCCTCTGTCCCTAGGAATGAAATTACTCTGTGACCAAGGCACACATGCATGTTTACATGCCTCTACTCCAAGTTAGTTGGCACATTATATTTTTGACATCTATCTAGTGTGCATACCTAGCTTTACCGCTGTTTTCATAAATCTTGTTTCATTTGAGTGAACACTAACTGCAGCTCCACAAATCTTTGTACTGAATCCTAGATACACCAAGGATATCATCACCTCAGCAACATCCTCACTTACGGAAAGTTTCTGTTTCTGAATCAAATGTGCTTTTGGATGAAGAAGTTCTGACAGATCCGAAGACCCAGGCTCTTCTGCTGACTGTTCTAGTAAGGAATCTTTATAATATTGAAACGTAGAGAATTAAATACCAAGCAATCGTAAAACAAATCCAACAAAAATGATACTGGTTGTGTATTTATTTAAATATAAAAAGAGAAGGGAACAGTTCTAGGGAGCAGTGGAAAGGGGGAACAAGCAAAATAATGAGCATGGACCAGCTATAAAAAGAAAAACACTGAGTTTTGATATTGTTTATTATGTTGAGATTTCTTGACTTATTACTGGACTAGCGTAACAAATAAACAGATTAACCTCCCCACCAGTGACTTTGCCTAAATACAGCCCAAAAGATCACCCCACAGCGAGAAATTGCTGCACAAGATTTAAAAAAAATGCTTAGACATGTCTTAATCCTGTCTATTTCAATTATTAAAATTCTTGGAATGGAAAAAAGGTTTGGCAGTGTATATGAAACCCACCTTGATAGGATGAACATTGAAGCTGATAAACCAGGAGTAAAGATGTAAACGTTAGTTTGTTAGAATTTCAGGTAAAAGCATGTATATGTATAAGTGAATAGTGTTAAGGTAGCCATATATCAGGCAACCATCCGATTCGATTATGTTAATAGAATCGGATGAGAATCTGTGCCGCCTAATGCATGCACGACCAACAGTGCGACCAATTTCAGGCCAAATTAGGTCACATTAGTCATTCGCACATGCTGCAAGATGCGAGCGCTGTGATAACAGCGCAGGAGTTTGGGGGCAGCCGGCGCCACCATAGGCCATAATAGGAATTACGGCTATGGTGGCGCACAGTCAGTAACTTTGGCGCCGTCAGAAGACGGAGCTGGAGTTGCTTCTAAAATACTGTAATTCCACTTCCAGCAATAGTTGGAAGCCGAATTTCAGATTCCCCACTATCCACGTGGATCTAGAGGGTGAATAGTATTTAACGCCACCGGGAACTTGTGCAGCAGCAGGATGAGCCATACCGGCTGTATCCTGCGCCCAAGTCTCCTGGCGGCCAATTCATATGTATGTGCTGCAAGATGTAGGGCCGGATTGTGTGCACAGCAGTAACGGCGTGCGATATTGGGGTGAGTGACGAACACGACAAAACCCCCTGGCTATGTCTCCCCTAATGTTAAATGTACCCCCTGGTGCCCAGTGCAAGTGATACATTACATGTCCGCAGTCTCTGCTGGCTCCGGGATTCCTCTGTTCTCTAGCATATGGTTGTCTAGTAAGGGTGCATGTGATGTCAGACATCACATGCAGCAACATTACTAGGCAACACATTGCAAGCTTGTGTGGAGAACGGAGAAAGCTCGTAGCCAGTGGAGGCCAAGTGGCGGGCATAGACAGGTAATATATCACTTGCACTGGGCACCGGGAGGATGTTTAACATTAGGGGGATAGCGTCAGGTAAGCGAGGCGGCCGGATACAGCATCACAGGCCGATTCCTGATTGATTTCAGCATGAAATTGATCAGGAATTGGCCTGCGGTGTATGGGCAGCCAACAGATCTCTCTCTAATCAGATTCGATTAGAGAAAGATTTGTCTCTTGGTTGAATCTTCCCATCACCGCTAAATGTATGGCTACCTTAAATAGTTCAACTTTATCACATTGAATCCGTATTGTTCCTTTTGATGGCATAGGCGTGCTTGCTAAAGGTGCACATTAACCACCCTGGCGTTCTGATTAAATCGCCAGGGCGGCTGCGGGAGGGTTTTTTTTAAATAAAAAAAAACTATTTCATGCAGCCAACTGAAAGTTGGCTGCATGAAAGCCCACTAGAGGGCGCTCCGGAGGCGTTCTTCCGATCGTCTCCGGCGGCCAGAAGTAACACGGAAGGCAGCAATAAGCGGCCTTCCGTGTTTCGCTTACCTCGTCGCCATGGCGACGAGCGGAGTGACGTCATGGACGTCAGCCGACGTCCTGACGTCAGCCGCCTCCGATCCAGCCCTTAGCGCTGGCCGGAACTGTTTGTTCCGGCTACGCTGGGCTCGGGCGGCTGGGGGGACCCTCTTTCGCCGCTGCACGCGGCGGATCGCCGCGCTGCAGCGGCGATCAGGCAGCACACGCGGCTGGCAAAGTGCCGGCTGCGTGTGCTGCTTTTTATTTGGTGAAAATCGGCCCAGCAGGGCCTGAGCGGCAGCCTCTGGCGGTGTTGGACGAGCTGAGCTCGTCCAGACCGCTCAGCTGGTTAATGATACATTATGATGCTGCGTGTACAATCTTACCATTTCTGCAGAATATCCTTGATAAGATTGTACAATGAAGATTATATCAATGATGGGCATTATCATGATGCACAGCTCTGATTGGCAGGCAAAGTACAGTGAACATGCAGAATGTCATCAGAAGTCATATTTCATGGATTTATTTAATAAACTGAACCCTGATTGAAGTTGCTCATTGCTCCTTGCAATGCTTTAAGTCCATGAATATACAGGTGAAAAACGTTATAGTTTAAATTGGTTTGTTAAAGCTTTATTTGTTGTTGCAGGCTACACTTGTAAAATACACTACAGATGAATTTGATCAACGTATTCTTTATGAATATTTAGCTGAAGCTAGTGTGGTCTTCCCTAAAGTGTTCCCTGTGGTGTAAGTACCCTTTTATATTCTTTCCTATTTCAGTTTTCTGCTGAAAATTCCGCACTTCAAGCTTCCAACTTATGCTGCAATTCCCCTATACATTCTGTCCGTAGTTTAACAATTTTACCACTACAGGTGGTGTTCTCTTTATGGACCAGAGCAGTTTGCACATTTCAGTACTCCTCCCGTTTATTCACTAATAACATTATCACTACTTGTCACACCAAAATGATCTATATTTCGTTTGTTTTTTGCTACCGATTAGGCTTTCTTTGGGTGGTATTTTTTGATAGGAATTATTTTATTTTATATGCATTTTAATGGGAATAATAAAAAAAAATATATATAATTTCTCAGTTTTCAGCTATTATAGTTTTAAAATAAAATGTGCTACTGTGGATAAAAGCCGCACATTTTATTTGTCTATTTGTTCCGGCTATTACAGCATTTAAATTATGTCCCTAGAGCAATGTATGGCGACAATATTTTAGTTCAAATGTTTATCAGTTTTATTGCTCGTTTACACTATATAACTAATTACAAGTCCTTATTTGCAAAAATAACAGTAATATACCCTCATGACATACATATTAAAAAAGTTGCGTTCCTAAAAAAAACTGATTTTTTTTTGTCACTTTTTATCTTTGTTTATTATGGGGGGGGGGGTAAAGGGTTAATTAATGGGGGATATATGTTTATTTAATGCATGTAGGTGTCTTTTTTTTTTTTTTTTTTTTTTTGGCCACCAGATGTCCCCCCACTTTATTTCTGTGTACTGTGAACAGTGCATGTTTTTACTTTCACTTTGTCAATGACCACCGGCATTTGACTGATGCCATTGATCACATGCACATTGATCGGTGAATGGGAACATGTGCAATCGTGGCGAGGTACGTATATCTACGCCCCTGAAGCTAAGATGAAGTCTCAAGGGGCACAGATATACTGGTGCCTGTCCCATAATTGGTTAAACAGCTTAAAGGATATCAGAGCTGAAAATAAGTTGCGCTTTACTTAGCTGGACCTCTTCCAGCCCCTAGAATTCTATCTGGTCCAGCGCTTCAGTTCTGCTGACTTCCAAGGGGCTGCTGTCCACTCCGTTAGACCACCAACCACAGCTGGGGTCGTGGGTGTGCCTCTCAGGAATAAGCTCCAGTGGCTGGGAGCGTTCTGTGCTTGCACAGTTCCAGTCTTTGTGAACTGCGCAGGAGCAGGATGCTACTGGCCATGGGAGAGCAGTCACAAGAGGTGCACATGCGTAGGGGGTCTTACGGACAGACAGCGGCACTCTGGAAGGCAACAGAACTGCAGTATTGGACCAGATAGACTTCTATGGGCTGGAAGAAGCCCCAGGTAAGTAAAGTCTAACTTTTTCAGTTCAAGTATCTTTAAAGGGAAACATTAAAAAAAGGAAATGGTGGCTGACACTTTTAGAACTTGAAAGTCTGGCCCAAGTCTGCATCATTATGATTTGATCATAATAATGATGATTGATGCTGCTACGTAACCGACCCCACCCCCGATTGCAATTTTGATCAAAAGGGCTCAGTCAGGTGCGCGTCAGTAGCGGCGTTCAATCTCCTGACAACCAACGGACCCCCCCCCCCCGGCTGATCTACCCCCCCAGGCTAAAGCTCACCTGGCCTCTGGCGCGCTCCTCCTGTGCCCCGTATCTTCTCTGCATCACTACAGAGTGCTTGTACCACGTGAGCTGACAAGCACGTACAAGGTCACACATATGCCGTCAGGTCAAGAGGATTCAGTTCCCCCACCAGTGATGAGGACAGAACACTAGGTACACTGGAGGAGGCATGCTGGGAGATGGGGGAGCTGCACCGCATCCACACTCACCATGGGCCTGGGGGTACACAAAGCTTGGGGGAGACCTGGGTAGGCAGGCAGAGGCAGATGCGCTAATACAGTCGTTTTCTAAGAGATTTCATGTTTAAATCTATGGAAAATCTGTGTGCTGTATGGACAGCTTAATAGATCCATCTCTGATCACATATGCTCAAAGAGGAATATTATGTATCTGATGGTCATTGATTTATGTATGGCTACCTTGTGAATGTGTAAGGGTCATTTTAATCTATAATGTAGAAAAATGCTGTCTAGAATGGGCTTCACATTTGACTGAATAAAACACTTTTTATATGCATGTGTATACTAGAATGCTATTTTTTTTTCAGACACAACTTATTGGACTCTAAGATCAGCACCCTTTTATCATTGTGTCAAGATCCAAATCTTTTAAATCCAATACATGGCATTGTACAGAGTGTAGTGTACCATGAAGAGTCTCCTCCACAGTACCAGCCTTCTTACCTACAGAGTAAGTAGCAATGTATTTTATATTGTGACTGTGCATCAGATGAGCCTGTTTTTCTGGCTTGGTATAGAGCAGTCCTCCAAAGGACATCTTTTCACAGTGGTTCATTGCATAACGCACAACTTATAATAAGTGTGAATTGCAGTGGCGACTGGACATAGACTTTAACCACCTGCCGCCCGCGTCACGCCAATGGGCGTGGCCGCGGCGGCAGCCCCAGGACCGCCTAATGCCGATTGGTGTAAGGTCCTTTCTATCTGAAATGCGCGCGCATGCCCACGCACATCGCCCAGCATCACTTGCGGGCCCCCTGTGTCATCAGCCCGCCGGCCAATTAGCAGCACCGGGCTGCGATCTTTCAAATGGCCCAATGGAAACAGTATAATACACGTTGTTATGTCAACAACGTGTATTATACTGGCTGCCTCCTCCTCTCCTGGTCACAGCGTGCCCAGACCACCAGGAGAGAGGACGGCAGCCTTGCTTATCACACAGAAACACTGATCCTGCTCCAGTTCCCCGCCGATCGCTGCTGATCACCGCCACTACCCCCCTCACTGGCCGTGCCAAGGCGTCTGATTGAGGTCTGAGTGTCATCTGGTCGCCTGTCACAGCTCTGATCGAGGTCTGAGTGCCATGTGAGTGACATCTATTGCCTGTGCACAGTTTTTTTTACTTCTGATTGATTGCATTGTGATTGGTTATTGATCATCTGTGATTGCTCTGTGTTTTCAATTGCTGTTTACATTGGTTGGCATCTGACAGCTGCACTGTGATTGATATCTGGTCGCCTGTCACAGCTCTGATCGAGGTCTGGGTGACATCTATTGTCTGTGCACTGATTTTTGACATCTGATTGATTGATAGATTAGTGATTGGTATTTGATCATCTGTGATTGCCTGAGATTTCAATTGCTGTTTACAATGATTGGCATCTGACAGCGGCACTGTGATTGATATCTGGTCGCCTGTCACAGCTCTGATCGAGGTCTGAGTGACATCTATTGCCTGTGCACTGTTTTTTGGCCAGTGAGTTAGCTAGGCCCCTTTGTTAGGTAGTTAGTGCCCAGCCCTCTACACCGCAATCACTAATAAGTCGCTGATTAGCGTCATCACTGTCGCTAATCAGCATTGGTACTTTATAGTATCTGCAAGTGATCAGTACTGATCGCACTCAGATCTATATAAGTACGTTAGGGTCACCTTAGAGTAGGCTCCACTAAAAACGCAGTGTTTGCCCGATCAGGCCTGATCGTTCTGACGCACTTGCGTTCAGCCCGCCCCAAGTAAAAGACATTTTTGTTTTCTGATCACTGCAAAAAAACAAAACAATAGCTGCGACGCTATAAAGATTTTTTAATCAAAACTGAGCGATCACAGCTGTTTACTTAACAAATACTCCCATTTGCTAGACAGGTGCATTTTTTCCTGGGTAGTCTTAGAGGAATACCCCCTAAATTTAGCAGCCCAAAATTGCAAAAAAGATGTATTCCCTGCAAGAGGCCTACAGTATTATGGCCGAGTCGGGTGAGAGTGATTGGGACTTCTCATCCGACAAATCATCCGGCTCAGAATTTGAACCTTTAGAGGACAGTGACTCTCTGACCGATAGTTCTGATGACGAGGTTGTGGTCCCTGCTAGTGCCAGGCGTACCCGACCCCATGTCAGTGGACTGCAGGTTGCGCAGGATCAACCTCAAGGGCAGCAGAGTGGTGCTAGCGCTGATCCAGATTTTGATGGTGAGGCATGCACCCAACAGCGCAGCACATCCTGGACTTGAAACCAGTACTGCCGTAGACCCTGGTGAAGTGGCGAGCACCAGCATGGCATTTGAAACTGGTTCGGTGGTACGTGCAGTAGGACCCCAGTCGCAGCCACCAGAAACACGGGCCCGTAGTACCCCTAGGCTCCCAGAGGTGCTGGCAAACCCTCATTGGAAGTTCCCTAATTCTGCCGCACCCGTAGTGTCCCCTTTTACCGCCCAGTCTGGAGTCCAGGTGGAGACAGATCATCTAGGATCGGCCCTAGACGCTTTTCATCTGATCTTCACCGAGGATCTCTACGACTTAGTCGTGGCAGAGACCAACCGTAAGGCCACACAATTTATCACCGACAATCCGAACAGCTCCCATGCCCAGCCTTTTCGGTGTAAAAAGGTCACAGTTTCCGAATTTAAAATCTTTTTGGGCCTTCTCCTTAACATGGGTCTAACTAAAAAAAAATGTATTGCGGTCCTATTGGTCTACGCACCCAATACATCACATGCCCATGTACTCTTCTGCCATGTCCAGGTCACGTTTTGAGGACATCCTGCGCTTCCTGCACTTCCATGATGATACAACCTGTCATGAAAGAGGCCACGCTGACTATGACCGGCTCCACAAATTTCAGCCCCTCATAGACCACATGTCATCCAAATTTGCAGATGCTTACACCCCTGAACAGAACATCTGTATAGACGAGTCCCTCGTACATTTTACCGGGCGCCTTGGCATTAAGCAGTACATCCCAACCAAGCGCGCCCGGTATGGGGTTAAGCTGTATAAGCTCTGTGAAAGGGCCACAGGCTATACATATCGCTTTAGGGTCTATGAGGGAAAAGACACAAAATTGGAGCCGGTCGGATGCCCTGACTACCTGGGGTGCAGTGGCAAGATTGTGTGGGACTTGGTGTCACCCTTATTCCACAAGGGGTACATTCTCTATGTGGGCAACTACTACACAAGTGTGCCCCTCTATCAGCATTTGAAGATACTCGGAATTCCCTGCTGTGGCACCGTGCAGCCTAGTCGCCGGGGCTTCCCCCAATGGCTCACTGCTACCCGACTTGCACGGGGGGAGAGGGCTGCCTTGTGTAATGACGACCTTCTTGCAGTGAAATGGAAGGACAAGAGGGACGTTTACCTTCTGTCGACCATTCACGGAGACACGACAGTCCAAATTCAGCGAGCAACTGAGGTTGTTGAAAAACCCCTCGCCGTCCACGACTATAATTTAAACATGGGAGGGGTGGACTTCAATGTCCAGATGTTGGTTCCCTATTTAGTTTCCCGAAGGACCAGCCGCTGGTATAAGAAAGTGGCTATTTACTTGATTCAGTTGGCAATGTACAACCGCTTTGTTCTCTACAGTAAGGCTGGGAGAACAGGATCCTTCCTTAAATTTCAGGAAGAGGTCATTTCGGAACTCCTGTATCCAGGAGGGGCCGTGGCCAATCCCCCTAATGTAGTTAGCCGGCTACATGAAAGACACTATACTTATGTCTTTCCGAGTACCCCAGGTCAACGCACCTCAAGAAAACATTGTCGTGTCTGTAAGAGGGATGGAATGAGGCGTGACACCACTTTTTATTGTCCCTACTGTCCTAACCAGCCTGCCCTATGCATAGGGGAGTGCTTTGAAAAGTTACACGAACACATTCGCTATTGGAGTAGGGAACGTGAGACACGGTAGTAGTCTCTCAAGGCTCTTTCACACTGGAGCGATGTGTTGCAGCAAATTGCCTAGCGAAAGTCCCACTTTGCGGTCCCCCCCTTACGCCGGAAGTGTTCGACTTAAAGCTAGTGCATACCTACGCTACTGCGCGGCTCCTGTGTGTGAAACCAGACATCTGCTTTTAAGAGACCCAAATACACAAGGTTGCCAGAAACCTCTCCTTTCACTTGGGACAAAGTGCATAGTGTACTTTGCTACATCTCTGCGATTTGCGCTTTGCACACTGTCCCATGGGGAAGGAGAAGTTTGTCCTCGGAAGGTAAGTTAAAAAAAAAACAAACAAAAATAAAACAGGTACGCTAAAGTTCCAAATGTTATTGTTTGGTTAAAAAGGTTTAATAAAGTTTACAAAATTTAATGTTAATTAATTTCTTGCATTGCTGCTTGCTTGTTTTCTCTCTCTCTTTCTCTCTCTCTCTTTTTCCATCCTTTACCCTTCCAGGTGGATCGAGCAGGCGACTGACCGACCAACCAGCTGCAGCACTGATGGTGCATCCTGACAGAAGCATTGCGCGTCTGTCAGATTACACACAAGTCGGGGCATGCAGCGCTGCAGGACGAGATTTCTCCTCCGCAGTAAGATACGTTTGCCAAGGCATATGAGCTGAGGGGCGGTGTTGGAGCTCCTATGCTTTGGCAAGCACTTTGTATCAAAACTGGCAAAGGTTTTTTTCCTCCACATCGATCGATGTGAATGGATTAATCGGGTTTGCCAGGGCATAGGAGCAAAGTGGGTTTGGAAAATGTTGTGGGCGGTGCTCCTATGTCCTGGCAAACACCATGCCCCCCTCTTTTTTCACATATTTCGGCAGATATTTTTTCATCCACATTGATCAATGCGAATGTGAGAATCTTTGCCGTTCATTTTTCATTTTATGGAGAAAAAAGTGCATCACCCGTATGCCCAATATAAGGAGTATAGCAGAAACTCCTAATACTGGTCATACATGTAATGATTGTGGAGACGCTAAAATGCCAGGACAGACCCCCACAAGTGACCCCATTTTTTAAAGCAGACACCCCAAGGTATTCGCTGAGGGGCATGGTAAGTTCATAGAAGATTTTATTTTTTGTCATAAGTTAGCAGAAATTGATTTTTTTAATTTTTTTCCCACAAAGTGTCATCTTCCGCTAACTTGTGACAAAAAAATAAAATTTTATATGAACTCACTATGCCCCTCGTGAAATACCTTGGGGTCTCTTCTTTCCAAAATGGGGTCATTTCTGGGGTGTTTTACTGTCCTGGAATTGTTTGGTGGGGGCCTAAATTGTGAGCACCCCTGTAAAGCCTAAAGGTGCTCATTGGACTTTGGGCAAGTTTGCGCAGCTAGTGTGCAAAAAAGTGTCACATATGTGGTATTGCCATTCTCAGGAGTAGTAGTATAATGTGTTTCGGGGTGTCTTTTCACACATACCCATGCTGGGTGGGAGAAATAGCTCTGTAAATGACAATTTAGTGTAAAAAAATGGAAAAAATTGTCATTTACAGAGATATTTCTCACACACAGGATTGGTTATGTGTGAAAATGCACCCCAAAACACATTATACTACTATTCCTGAGTACAGCAATACCACACGTGTGACACTTTTTTGTAGCCTAGCTGTGCAAAGGGGCCCAAAGTCCAATGAGTACCTTTAGAATTTCACAGGTCAATTTTAATTATTTGGTTTCCAGACTACTCCTCACAGTTTAGGGCCCCTAAAATGCCAAGGCAGTATAGGAACCCCACAATTGACCCCATTTTGGAAAGAAGACACCCCAAGGTATTCCGTGAGGGGTATGGTGAGTTCATAGAAGATTTTATTTTTTGTCACAAGTTAGTGGAAAATGACACTTTGTGAGAAAAAAACCTAAAAAATCCATTTCCACTAACTTGTGTCAAAAAATAAAATCTTCTATGAACTCATCATACCCCTCATGGAATACCTTGGGGTGTCTTCTTTCCAAAATGGGGTCACTTGTGGGGTTCCTATACTTCCCTGGCATTTTAGGGGCACTACACCGTGAGGTGTAGTCTGGAAAACAAATGAGTAAAATTGACCTGTGAAATCCTAAAGGTACTCATTAGCCTGTGGGCCCCTTTGCACAGCTAGGCTGCAAAAAGGTGTCACACATGTGGTATCCCCGTACTCAGGAGAAGTAGTATAATGTGTTTTGGGGTTTCTTTTCACACATACCCATGCTGGGTGGGAGAAATATCTCTGTAAATGACGTTTTCCATTTTTTTACACACAATTGTCCATTTACAGAGATATTTCTCCCACCCAGCATGGGTATGTGTAAAAATACACCGCAAAACACATTATACTACTTCTCCTGAGTACGGCGATACCACATGTGTGGCACTCTTTTGCACCCTAACTGCGCTAAGGGGCCCAAAGTCCAATGAGTACCTTTAGGATTTCACAGGTCATTTTGAGACATTTGGTTTGAAGACTACTCCTCACGGTTTAGGGCCCCTAAAATGCCAGGGCAGTATAGGAACACCACAAATAACCCCATTATAGAAAGAAGACACCCCAAGGTATTCCGTTAGCAGTATGGTGAGTTCATAAAGATTTTATTTTTTGTCACAAGTTAGCGGAAATTGATTTTTATTGTTTTTTTTTTTCACAAAGTGTCAGTTTCCGCTAACTTGTGACAAAAAATAAAATCTTCTATGAACTCACCATACCCCTCACGGAATACCTTGGGGTGTCTTCTTTCTAAAATGGGGTCATTTGTGGGGTTCCTATACTGTCCTGGCATTTTAGGGGCCCGGAACCGTGAGGAGTAGTCTTGAAACCAAATTTCTCAAAATGACCTGTGAAATCCTAAAGGTACTCATTGGACTTTGGGCCCCTTAGCGCAGTTAGGGTGCAAAAAAGTGCCACACATGTGGTATCGCTGTACTCGGGAAAAGTAGTATAATGTGTTTTGGGGTGTATTTTAACACATACCTATGCTGGGTGGGAGAAATATCTTTGTAAATGGACAATTGTGTGTAAAAAAAAAATCAAAAAAATCTCATTTACAGAGATATTTCTCCCACCCAGCATGGGTATGTGCAAAAATACACCACAAAACACATTATACTATTTCTCCTGAGTACGGCGATACCACGTGTGACACTTTTTTGCAGCCTAGGTGTGCTAAGGGGCCCAAAGTCTTATGAACACCTTTAGGCTTTACAGGGGTGCTTACAATTTAGCACCCCCCCAAAATGCCAGGACAGTAAACACACCCCACAAATGACTCCATTTTGGAAAGTAGACATCCCAAAGTATGCAGAGAGGGGCATGGTGAGTCTGTGGCAGATTTCATTTTTTTTTTGTCACAAGTTAGCAGAAATGGAAACTTTTTATTATTTATTTTTTTTGTCACAGTGTCGTTTTCTGCTAACTTGTGACAAAAAATAAAATCTTCTATGAACTCACCATGCCTCTTAGTGAATACTTTGGGATGTCTTCTTTCCAAAATGGGGTCATTTGGGGGGTATTTATACTATCCTGGAATTTTAGCACCTCATAAAACCTGACAGGTGCTCAGGAAAGTCAGAGATGCTTCAAAATGGGAAAATTCACTTTTTGCACCATAGTTTGTAAACGCTATAACTTTTACCCAAACCAATAAATATACACTGAATGGATTTTTTTTTTATCAAAGACATGTAGCACAATAAATTTGGACAAAAATGTATATAGAAATTTTACTTTACTTGAAAAATGTCAGCACAGAAAGTTAAAAAAAAATCATTTGTTTGACAAAATTCCTGTATTTTTTGATGAATATAATAAAAACGAAAAATCGCAGCAGCAATCAAATAGCACCAAAGAGAGCTGTGTTAATGAGAAGAAAAGGACGTAAAATTTGTTTGGGTGGTAAGTTGTATGACCGAGCAATAAACAGTTATAACTGCAGTGGTCTGAATTGTAAAAAATGGTCTGGTCTTTAGGGGGGTTTAGCACTGCAGTCTTCAAGTGCTTAATACAAAGCCAGCATGCATCAAGTGGGAATAATGCAATCTGATACAACGCAGTACTGTAAACAGGCCCATAGAATTGTATGGGCAGTGAGTCAGCCTGCAGAATTATTCTGCAATGCAACTGAGCACTGTGAATGATCCCTTATTTTATTGCAATTAATATATTTATGACAGAGCACAGTGTTTTTCTTTAGGCTCTGTGTACCATGCCCTGTCTCACAATGTTATGATTTCATCCTTATACTGAATTTGTCTAGAAAGACCTTAGATAATTTACTACTTTTAGGGTTCATATTAGCAGCATGCTGGCAACAAGTATGTAATTTTACTGTACAACATGCATGTTCATCATGTTACATTGAGTGCAGTCAGACTAAATTGTTAAAGTGAAACTTAGTTACACTGAAATGAAAATAAACGTATGATATGAATTGTATGTGTAGTACAACTAAGAAATAGAGCACTAGTGGCAAAGAAATTATTGTTTCCAGTACAGGAAGAGTTAAGAAACTTCAGTTGTTATCTATGCAAAAGAGCTTCTCTGAGCCCTCCGGCCAAACTTTGGTCGGTTACAGTGCTGTTTTCTAGAGCACTTATACATAAAAAAAAAACCCCACAGCCAGAGACAGATTTAGATAAGATTTTATTGCAGGGAAGTTCAAAGTGTTATTAGCGCTGCTTGTTTTATAGTTTAAAATACAGAGTGTGGTTTGTAATTGCGAATATGACAGAATTATTAAATGTTATCAAAAAAAGCTATAGATCTGAGAAAAAAATAGACCATTTTCTTTGCTACTAATGTTCTATAAATTATCATGCGGGAGAACAGAGGCGCCAAGAGGATAAAAGGAAGCTAAATGAACTTTTTTTCTTTTTTATCTATTCTTTTCTGGCAGAGAATTGGGCTTCCTAGAGCAAAGTATTTTATGGCTGTAATTCATCAGTAGTCCTGGTCCCTGTCAGTTGCACAACTAAATATTAACTCTGTATTTGTGCAATAGGCACTGTACGTACACGGCTATCTCAGCGTGTCACATGTCACTTAAGGTTCCCTTTAATGAATCTGATGGCAATAACATGCTGTCGTGCGTGTCGGCCTCCTGCACGCGTTCCCAAAACACGGCTGGAAACGCGTGCAGTGTGAACCCCACAATGCTGCTCACTAGAATGGGACTAGATTGCACAAGACCCATAGTTTTTGCCTAAAATATGTTTAAGCTATTTTGCAGATAGAGTGCAGCACTAGTAAATTCCTGGAACACCTTAACCTCTAGCCAACCGCGTCAAGCCGGTGGGCGTGGCCGCGGCGGCAGCCCCAGGACTGCCTAACGCTGATCGGTTGGTGGGCAGAGAAAAGCTCCGCCTTCAGTCTCCGAGCGGCTATTGCCGCTCGGGAGACTTAGACGGCGTAATCGCCGTCTAATTCCATGTACAGCGTTGCGATCAGCAGCAGCACTGTACTGGGGACAGCCGTGTGACACGGCTGTCCCCTACTGAAACACAGAGGTGATCGGCTGTCATAGGCTGAAGCCTATGACAGCTGACAGCTGATCACGGGGATTGGCTGGCTGTCTGGCTGGCTGGCGGGGGGAGGGAGGGAGAGGGTTTACAATGTAATATTAAAAAAAACACTTTTTATATAAAAAAAAGCATAAATACACAGACAAACATTGGGGAGGGGGAGGGGCGATCAGACCCCACCAACAGAGAGCTCTGTTGGTGGGGAGGGGGGGGGGAATCACTTGTGTGTTGTGCGGCCCTGCAGCATGGCCTTAAAGCTGCAGAGGCCAATTGAATGAAAATTTGCCTGGTCTTTCGGGGGGTTTAACACTGCGGTCCTCAAGAGGTTAATCTTATTTTGTAATTAAAGGTTAAAATTTGTTCAAACTTTTGACTGTCATGTGATAGCATTTCTTTGTTGTTTAGGACGCACATTTTGAACTTGTTACTTGTTCCCTGCACTCAGATGTGTTTTTCCCAGAGAGATTTATTACCCAAATTGGTTATTAGTTAGAGTTATGGTACAGTTTGAATGCACTGAATTCTTAAGGGCTCGTTTCCATCCACCCGGCACTGAGCGGGAGGGCAGGGTTTGCAGGGCGAATCCCATGAGCCGTGCCATGCACGGCTATGGGAATCGCAGCCTCCGCCGCGACTTCTGTAGGGGGTTCCGGCCGAATCGCTACTGCAAGCGATTCGGCCGGCGGCGCCGTTATCCCCTATGGCAGAGTTTCACCGCGTGATTTGCCTGCGAGGAAACTCTGCGGATTCGCGGCCCTTACTCTTACTGTGAGAAAAAAAGAAAACTGTTATTTACTAGTTGTAAGTCAGATTGGGACTATAAATACAATTGTTACTCTCATTAAATGTCACTTCGGGTACTCTTTAACATACATGTTTATAGCTTGTTTTGGTTTTAGTGATAATTCTTTGTGTTTACATTTCCAGGTTTTGGATTTAATGGTTTGTGGAGGTTTGCTGGACCTTTCTCCAAGGTATTAAAATTAATTGTCAAAATTGGATTAATGTAACATTTATCAATTAAGACAAGACATTTTCAGAATTAATATGCATCTAGAGTGCAATTCTCCTTCATATTTAAAAAGTAATTTGTAACGTGTTTATTTCCTTCTTTTGTGACTTGTATTTTAAGTACAAATAAAGGACACCTGAAGTAAGAAGGAATATGGAGGCTGACACATTAAATGTTTAAAGAGAGTCTGAAGCGAGAATAAATCTCGCTTCAGACCTCAGAGTTAGCAGGGGCATGTGTGCCCCTGCTAAACCGCCGCTATCCCGCGGCTTAACGGGGGTCCCTGATCCCCCAAATCCCCTCCGTAATGCGGGGGAGCGCTTCCTGGTTGGGGCAGGGCTAACCGCCGCAGCCCTGCCCCACGCGCGTCTGTCAGCGCGTATCTCCGCCTCTCCCCCGCCCCTCTCAGTGAAGGAAGACTGAGAGGGGCGGGGGAGAGGCGGAGATACGCGCTGACAGACGCGACTGGAGGCAGGGCTACAGCCGTTAGCCCTGCCTCCAGGAGCGACCAAGTCTGCGACCAAGTGTCGCAGTGGGGGGTTTGGGGGTCAAGGGACCCCCGTTTAGCGGCGCTATTGCGGCGGTTTAGCAGGGGCACACGTGCCCCTGCTAACTATGAGCTCTGAAGCGAGATTTATTCTCGCTTCAGAGTCTCTTTAAGGACAACTGAGGGGTGTGTGTTTGTGTGTGTGTGGGGGGGGGGGGGGGGGAGGGGTTAGGGTAGAATTTGAATTTTACTTACAAGAGTCTTTTTTTGAGGTCCCTAGGAGGTTTTCAGGTCCTTCTGTTGATCCATTGTCACTCCAACTAAAGTCTGTGACTGGCCGAGTTGCACACTAAGGCGCATATGCTAACCTGCTGAATTTTTTTTTTTTTTTGCCTCAAAAAGTTTTATTAGCAAGATAGAAAAATATTACAGCATATATTTGTTCAGTTTCAAAACCACAGAATATAGTACAAATAATTACTAAGCAAAGCAGTCATAGTATACAAAGAGAACGTAATGAAGAGCCAACATAAGAAAACTGTCATAGTAATAGTCAATTACGAAATAGCACATTGTGCACGTCAAGTAACTATAATAATAAAACAATGTAGTCGCTACAATCAAATTCCAATGTCCACTCAAAAGCATATCTCTCCAAGCTTTCTGACCTTTAGTTATTGCATTTCCAGGTGAACCTCCTGACAAAACTCGGTGAACATGTCGACCACTGATGGTATCGCCTGCTACAGATGCAGGGTACAAGAGTACCAAATTGAGCTATAAACCAGTTTTGTATATGCCCTCTCTTATGCCATTAGCATAACCATCAAGTGTCCACATCTCCCAAGTAGCCTCATCCCATCTAAAAGTATCCATCAAGTAAACCGGCCCAACACCTATGGGTCCCAACCTCCGGAAGGACCATTATACCCAAGCCACTAGTCCAGGATGGACTCCCCTAAGTTATCTTGGGGGGGAATGCGCAGGTCCAAAACCCACATGGTATTGTTCAGATTAAGATGTTAGGGCCACATAGTCCTAAGAGTCTAAAATCTACCCACTGGGTCCACTTAATGGTGAACTTATGAGATCTATCCAGTCTGACTGCTCTGAGTTCCTCCATGGTGTAAATGAAATGCATTTTCATGAGCCATTGTTTAATGGTAGGTACTATAGGGGATTTCCACCTGCGAGGGACAAGGGACTTTGCTGCATTGTGTAAATTAATCAGAAGGGAGTTTTTATGTCTTGACTGACATTCCAGTGTGGTGGAGGAGAATGGAAAATCTATTGGATTGGGACTGAAAGTGAAGAAACCTTCACAGACCAGTGATGGACCTGTTTCCAAAACACTTTACTCCTTGGGCAGTCCCACCATATATGGTCTAATGTTGCAGGTACATAACCACATTGCCAGTAATCAGCTGTATATCCTGCTGATTTTAATTTCCTTAACCATAGTCCCTGAACAAGCATGCAGATCAGATGTTTCTAACGGAAGTCTGACTGGACTAGGTGAATGCTTGCTTCAGGTGTGTGACTCAGATATTACGGATGCCAAAAAGATCAGCATGGCTTCCAGGCAACTGATATTGTTTAAAAAGAAATAAAATAGAGAAGCCTCCACATCCCTCTCACATCAGGTTTGCTTTAAAAATAAAGGCGTGTGAACACATACAAAAAAATAGATACCTAAGATGTAAGCCTCTGAATCCTCTAGAGGCTTCCCACGTCCTCCTTCAGACCACCACTGCCTTCTGGAAGTTCATGGACGAGCGGCTTACTGCATAGGCATGGTTGTATTCAGCAGGCGCAGTATGGCCTCTCTCATGCATGAAAAGGTGCAAGGCCGCGACAAGGCTGTGGAGTCTGAGTCGAGGAGTCATAGTCAGGGCAATTTGTTGGAGTCAGGGCAATTTTGGGCAACCGGAGTTGGAGTCGGAGTCGTTGATTTCGTAAACTGAGGAGTCGGAAGATTTTTGTACAAAATCCACAGCCCTGTTAAGTATTAGACTAAGGAGTCGGAGTCTGAGCCATTTTGGGTACCCGGAGTCGTGGTTTCATAAACTGAGGAGTCGGAGTTGGAAGATTTTTGTACCGACTCCACAGCCCTGGGCCGCGATAATATTCAACAAATTCTATTGTCTGATGTGTTCCAATTGTCCGCACGTGGCAATGGCTGTGGACTCATTAGAGGCATCCCTCTACCTAGGCAAGTATGCAACTTTTTAATCAGGGCGCCTCAGGTACACTTTAAGAGAGCGCTGGACCGAGGTAGGTTATTTAGAGGCAGTGATCTTTTTAAACAGCAAGGGTTTACACATCCAGAGCTATTGCCATAGTAAATCTATCTCTGGATTGTGTCTGGCTGTCAAGTGCCACCAACATTTTTTTTGTTGCTATTCACACACAGGCACAGTGACTCTAGGCGTTTCATAAAAGTGAACTTTGGTTAAATGCCAGTTCACACATCATACATTCTGCTCTCAATACGCAAGTACAACAGGTTTATGAATTTGAATACACCCGTTCACATTTTCCCGCTACCCTATGATGCAGCTTGCACATTTTTCCAGACAACAGCTGCACTGGCGTTCATTTGATGAATGCACTTATCTGCTCCTGGGCAGCAACGGAGTTGGTTGAGTGCTGGATACATATTTCTTTGCACTGAGGCATATGTCAGCAAAATGTAAAAATGTGCTCATTGGCAACATTTTGTGGAACTATGCTACCCTTTGCTGCTGCAAGGGACTTTGCTGTGTTCTGCTGCAGTTACTATTTGAATACAGATGTCAGAAAACTGTCATCTAGGGGGGCTGGTTTAAAGAGATACTGTAGGGGGGTCAGGGGAAAATGAGTTGAACTTACCCGGGGCTTCTAACGGTCCCCCGCAGACATCCTGTGTTGGCACAGCCACTCACCGATGCTCCGGCCCCGCCCCCAGTTCACTTCTGGAATTTCAGACTTTAAAGTCTGAAAACCACTGCGCCTGCGTTGCCGTGTCCTCGATCCCGCTGATGTCATCAAGAGCGCACAGCGCAGGCCCAGTATGGTCTGTGTCTGCGCAGTACACTTCTGGTGACATCAGCGGGAGCACGGGCGTGCAGGCGCAGTGGTTTTCTGACTTTAAAGTCGGAAATTCCAGAAGTGAACTGGAGGCGGGGCCGGAGCATCGGTGAGTGGCTGCACAGGATGTCTGCGGGGGACTATTAGAAGCCCCGGGTAAGTTCAGCTCATTTCCCCCGACCCCCCCTACAGTATCCCTTTAAGTCTCTGCTGTCATGCTTCAATACTCCAAAGTCCTACAAGGTCATATAGGAGTGCTGCAGAGAAAGTGTCTAGTATGCAGCATTGCATATAATTTATTTTATGAAAGCTTTAGGCTGTATTCACAGAGGGACGTTGCGTATTAATGCGACGTTAAAGTCGCAACGTGTCTGCGTTAAGAGGTAACGCACTGCAAGCAGCGAGTTACCACAACGCAACTATTTTTTTAATGCGACTTTGACGACGCGCTGTAATCCTTAGCATTGCAGTGCAGTAAGCTGCGTTATAAGACTTTATAACGCGCGGCAATAACTTCCCACTGTGAATGCAACCTCAGAGTCTCTTAAAGGACTTCCGAGGCCAAAATTAATAAAATCACACTATACCTTTTTTTTTGCAGAATCCACGGAGGACGTCCTGCCCGTCCTCCGCTCTGTTCCGCCATCAATGCACGTCTTATTGTTCCCCTACGGCTCGGCCCGACCCCACCGAACGGGTCGCATGGATGCCACCTCTAATATGGCCGCCGCCTTGCCCCGCGGCTGCGCAGTACGCTGTCGCTATCGCGACTGCGCAGCCTGTGTGCGCCCGCCCGGCGTACGCTTGGGGAGCATGCCGGGACCTAGTACGCGGCGGGAGGCGGGCAATAGGCTGCGCAGTCGCGCTAGCGACAAAGCGTACTGCGCAGCCGCGGAGCAAGGCGGCGGCCATATTAGAGGTGGCATCCATGCGACCCGTTCGGTGGGGTCGGGCCGAGCCGTAGGGGAACAATAAGACGTGCATTGATGGCGGAACAGAGCGGAGGACGGACAGGACGTCCTCCGTGGATTCTGCAAAAAAAAAAGGTATAGTGTGATTTTATTAATTTTGGCCTCGGAAGTCCTTTAAACACCAGTCTGAGATGTTACACCCCCAGCTTGAATGTGACACTACACAGGTTTTCCAACAATTAGTACTATATAAAACCAGTATGCTTGACTAATATCACCACCACGTATGGGGATTGTTATGAGGATGGGCAGATTTTAATAGAACACATGTCTGAATGTGTTTATTTTTATATGTAGTGATTTTATATTGGCTACATTTTTCATATTGTATGCTTTTACATTTTTATTTTGAATAATGTGTTTGATAAGACCTGTGTGTTGATTAAATGTCAAATAGATGTTGTTGCGTTGGAATCTTTATCAGAATTTCTTATTCTTTTGTCAGCAAACGCAGATACCAGACTACGCAGAGCTCATAGTGAAATTTCTTGAGGCCTTGATTGACAAATACTTGCCAGTAATCGATGAAGAAGCGAGTGAGGAGTCTCTGCTGACACCTACATCTCCTTACCCTCCTGCCGTGCAGAGCCAACTGAGTATTACCGCTAACCTTAACCTTTCGAATTCCATGACCTCCCTTGCCACTTCCCAGCATTCCCCCGGTGAGTGGTAAACCCATGTTATTTTTAGGCAGCTTGAACTGTGTCCACAATTGTTAATGTACAGCATTTCAAAACATAAGCTACTTCAAAAGCACTGAGCAGGCTTTTTTTGTTTTGCACCAAGTAGTCTATTTTCTGTTGTGTTGGGGGTATGCCATGGAAGTTAAAGTGTAACAAGTGAAGGCTCTGCCAATAACTGCATTATGCCATTTTCAAGCCATCATCAGTTGAACTTTGCTTTCTTGTAGGCAAACCTTCATGTTTACTATGTGCAGTTTTTACTATTTATGAACAGATTTAAATATTGGAAAAACATTTCCAGTTGTATTTATCTTTGTACGCGATACAAGTACTTGTTTTCAGCAAATGTTTTTTTCTGTATCGGGATTGATATTTAATATTAATGAAAGGTTACTTGGTGCTTTATTTTAGACATAAAAATATTAACCATGTATGTACATTGTAGCAATCCCTTTCTGTGATTTTTTTTTCATCCATGTTTATTAAATTATTTGATGCACTTTGACTCTTTTATTTGTGACATCTGTCTTGTATTAGTAAATTATGTTGTTGTTTTTGTTTTTAACACATCTTTGGCAGATCATAATTATGTAATTACATACATGTCGTGTCTCATCCATGTGTTGGTTTATTTTTCACCATTATTCATGTTATTTCTTTTGTGTTTTTATCCTCCACCCCTTTCATTCTGTGTCTGTGAAGCTTCTCTGCCTTGCTCTAAATCTGCAGTTTTCATGCAGCCGCTCCCTCATCAAGGTACTTCCTTTCAACCTCTATGCACGAGTTCACTGTCATGTGCAGTAGCTTTTGGCGCTTGGCATGGTATATACTAACCTCTAACACTTGGGAGACCAGCAGATTCATGGCTTTTGCAAGAGCCCTGCAGAAAATTCTACTTAGGTTATATAAAAACTTCAATAATGAAAAATATAACCTATTTGAGTGATGCAGCAGTTAAAATGTTATGGTTGAAATCTGCCAGGTGGAATTGGGAAGTGGTACACCTCGCTTGGATTCTTAGGGACCACTAGCTAAATTCACCTACCATACGCTTTACATGCTAGTCTAATGTTTGTTTAGAGTAGATCTAGTATCTTTTATTATAGATTTGTTTTCTAGATTTGTCTGCTTCTTTGTGACGGCTGTAGTTAGTAGCTGTACACAAACCCTGCTTATTGACACAAACCTGTCACTGACCTGGCTTGAAGCCTTTGTTAGATATAGTAGTGGTTATTGCAGAAATTCAGTAACTGCTTTAATTAACCACTATGACAAAAAACAAACTATAAAATACCCATATACACACATACGAAATATGTTTGTCCCTAAGTAAAATGCAATATAAAATCACGATTTCTATTTCACAGAACACACGTGAGTACAACATGATCAAACAGGTGTCACGCCACAATTGCTGTAAACACGCAAAAGCATGAAAATTGCAACAGGACTGACGTAAAATCATGTCAGTCACATCACCCCACAATAATGGAAACCTCACCCCACAATTTCCAATAGTTCTGTATGACCTAACATTTTGCAATCAGAAACAAAGCAAAATGCTGATAGTGGAACAGCCCCTTTTTGCACTCAGTAGTTGTCACTTACAGTAGATGTTATTGTTGGCTCACAGCATTTTACTGGCAGGTTTTGAACAGATGAGTCTCTTCCTCAGGTTTTCTCAAGATTTTCTTCTATTTCAGAAGCACTCTGAACCGCAGTGGCAGTTCAACTACCAGAATAATGTGCACACAAGTGTACACAAGCTGGCATGTTGCTAGAGCAGTGGTCCTCAACTAAGGCCGAATGTGGACCCCTCAGACTTTTTCACCGGCCCCCACTCTTAAAATGTATTACTTATAGATGCGGCCTGCTGCATCTTTAAATATCAGCGGCCCACATATTTTAAATATCGGCGGCCCGCATATAGAACATGGATTCAACTGGACTGCAAATTGTCACCTGGGTATGCTTCACTGTCTATAGTAAAGATGTTATTCGAGCACCACATGAATGAATGAATGAATGGTTGCTGCTGGGAGTTTGTCTCCGGGCATGATGGTAGTGGTGGTTTGTGGGGGGGGGGTAGTTAGAGGTAATGTAAAATCAATGTGTGTGTGTAGTAGTGGATAAATAGCAGTTCATGCAATTGTGTGGGGAGGATAATTTGCAGTTCATGGCATTATTGGTGAAAGGGCATAGTTTTTTTTTGTTGGGGGGGGGGGGGGGGGGGGGGGAGGACCTTTGTAAATATGTAATTTGAACAGTGATGGTTTTGCGCATGTGATTGAGTTTCAGGCTGCTGGGAAAGTGGTTACCGAGTGTAGGGGTTGACTTGTAACAAGTATATTTACATGTATTTTGGTGAGTGCTGTGCAGGGGAGTTATGCTTACTTGGTAAAGGGGAAATGGAGGGCTGTGCTGTATATTTTGTTACAGTGATCGTGTGCGTATGGGTGAGATTGTGCTGCAGGCTTTTGCAGGCCATTGGGTGACATTATGGCTCACATATGACTTGCTATGTTAGTCTCAGTATCTGCACTTGCTGTGCTGTGTTGGAGGGCATACTATCTGCACATTCAATTACCAACACCCACTGTAATTAACAGCTACATTATAGATGGTCAGTGAGATGTTAATTATTAAAATTTGCATAGAAATGTAATGCTAATTGTATGCACCTTGGGATTGGGTCTGTCAAAATCCACAGGAAGTGCAATTGATTGGCTTAATTGCAAGGTAAATGCAATGTGCTTTAAATTTGCATGCAAGTTAGAATTACTTGCATCTCATTGACCATCTCTAAACTGCATAGAAAAAAATCATTTACAGTGGATTTCAATCTGGGACAAATGTACACCGTATATGTGTTTAAAGAGACACTGAAGCGAAAAAAAAAATATGATATAGTGAATTGGTTGTGTACTATGAATAAGTACTAGAAGATTAGCAGCAAAGAAAATATTCTCATACTTTTTTTTTCAGGTATATAGTGTTTTTTCTAACATTGCATTATTCTATAATATGTGCAGATTACACAACACTCAGCATTCAAAATGATTCTTTCAGAGCAGTCTGTGAAGTAATGATCTCTCCTCTAGCAGAGGAAAAGTAAACAGTCCACTTACAGTTGAGATAATAAAAGTCAGATAACAGCCCTCTCAGTGACTAAACTTAGTCGGAGAGCTTAATGGCTTGTTTGCATAGAGATAACAACTGGAGTTTCTCAACTCTTCCTGTACTGGAAACAATTAGACTGATGTATCTGATCTTAATGTTTTATTTCTTAAAGGGAAGGTTCAAGCAAAATTAAAAAAATGAGTTTCACTTACCTGGGGCTTCTACCAGCCCCCTGCAGCCATCCTGTGCCCTCGTAGTCACTCACTGCTGCTCCAGTCCCCCGCTGGCAGCTTTCCGACCTCGGAGGTCGGCGGGCCGCATTGCGTACATTTTTACGCATTCCCGTTAGTGCAGGAACATTAACACATACATTTTTACGCATTACTGGTTCAATGCGTAAATTTTTACGCATCGAACCAGTAATGCGTAAAAATGTATGTGTTAATGTTCCTACACTAGCGGGAATGCGTAAAAATGTACGCAATGCGGCCCGCCGACCTCCGAGGTCGGAAAGCTGCCAGCGGGGGACTGGAGCAGCAGTGAGTGACTACGAGGGCACAGGATGGCTGCATGGGGCTGGTAGAAGCCCCAGGTAAGTGAAACTCATTTTTTAATTTTGCTTGGACCTTCCCTTTAAGGTGGCCATACACTGGCCAGATTCGCCGCCGTTTCGACAGCAGATTCGATCACTGGGATCGAATCTGCTGCCAATCGTTCGCGCTACATGCCGAATTTCGATCCTTTTCGTCCGATCCCGTCGATCGCTCCGTGCGGAAAATTAGCGTCGATCGCCCGCGGGTAGGGAGCGCGTCGCTAGCGGCGTTCGAGTACCCGACGACTGACGCAATAGAGCCGCATACATTACCTGCTCCGCCGGCACGTCTACGCCCGGTCACCGCTGCTCCGTGTCCGCGCTGGTCTCCGGCATGCTTCAGTTCCTCCTGCCCGGCAGGAAGTTTAAACAGTAGAGGGCGCTGTACTGTTTAAACTTCCTGCCGGGCAGGAAGAAGTAAAGCATGCCGGGGCCGGAGACCAGAGCGGAGACGGAGCAGCGGTGACCTGGGGACTGGAGTCGCGCCGGCAGAGCAGGTAATGTATGCGGGCGGGGGGAGCGGCGGCAGCACCACCTCCACCACAACAGATTGTGAACGGTTTCAGGCTGAAATCGGTTCACAATCTGTTTGCAGTAAAGGTAGCCATACGATCCCTCTCTGATCAGATTCGATCAGATAGGGATCTGTCAGTTGGTCGAATCTGATGGCAAATCGACCAGTGTATGGCTACCTTTAGCTGTACTACACATACAAATCATAATATCATAATTTTTTTTCGCTTCAGTGTCTCTTTAAGTGACACTGAAGAGGGAAAAAAAATATATGATTTAATGAATTGTATGTGTAGTATGGATAACTCATAGAACATTAGTAGGAAAGAATAGGGTCTCATATTTTTATTTTCAATTATATAGCTAGGTTTATTTTTTAATCTATAACAATGCATCATTCTCCACTATTTGCAGTGTACAAACTACACTCTGTATTTTAAACTATGAAACAGCAGAGCTAAAGTCCCTTTGAACTTTCCTGCAGTAAAATCCTAAACAAGAAACCGTGAGACTGGTTGAGATAAGTGCTTCAGCGCGGTGGCGTAGTGGTTAGCGCTCTCGCCTTGCAGCGCTGGGTCCCCGGTTTGAATCCCAGCTACAAGGAGTTTATATGTTCTCCCCGTGTCTGCGTGGGTTTCCTCTGGGCACTCCGGTTTCCTCCCACATCCCAAAAACATACAGATAAGTTAATTGGCTTTCCCCTAAAATTGGCCTTAGACTATGAAACATGCACTACACAATACATGCATAGACATAGGACTCTGGTAGGGATTAGATTGTGAGCCCCTCTGAGGGACTGTTAGTGACAAGACAATATACTCTGTACGGTGCTGCGTAATATGTCGGCGCTATATAAATACTTAAAAAAATACAATTAAAAAACACTGTAGCCTACCAAGCTTGGTTGGAAAGCTCAGAGAATCTTTTGTATACATAACTGAAGTTTAACTCTTCTTGTACTGGAAACAATATGAGACTGGTATCTGTGTTACTAATGTTCGATTACTTAGCTGTACTACACATACAAATCATATCATAAGTTTCATTTCACTTCAGATTCCCTTTAACATGCATTTTAAATATTACAATTTTTTACCATAGTGGTCCTTTTGAAGGCTTTAAGAAGCACTATACCATATTTACTCACATATAAGCTGACCTGCGTATAAGCCGAGTTACCCATTTTCCCTCAGAAACCAGGAAAAAGTGATTGACTCACATATAAGCCCCCTCACCAGTATAGCCCCCTCCACAGTAGCCAGATGTGCCCCCAGTACAAGTCAGCTTCCTCCCCATAGATGTGCCCCAAGGATGATACAGTTGTGTCTCAAGATGCCGCTCGATGAAGTCATAGATATGAGAAACATTGATTGCCACAAATAAAGAATCCATGATCATTGCACCTGGCACGTACCACTCAGCAAGGTGGGGGACACAAGTGGTCTCTTGAGCAGCACAGTCTGCACACCATGTTGCAGAGGTTGCGGACACAGCAGGGAGCCAGCTGTAAAGAGCAGGATCACTAGTGCACAATCCTTAGGCTCCTCTGCCAGTAACAAAACCTGCTCCACCATCTGTCCTGCTGCACGGACTTGCATATAAGCCGAAGGGGTGACTTTTCAGCACTTTTGTTTGTGCTGAAAAATTAGGCTTATACGTGAGTATATAAGGTTAAATATTTTGTATATATCAATATAGTTTATGCAGTATTTAAGTGAATCTGTGTCCAGATGGAATGGTACTTTTTACATGATTTTTGATCTCTGGGGCTGAAGTTTTTCATTTTTAAAGTAAGTCTGTGGCAAAGTAACAGCATCTGTTAAAAGTAAAGCTGTACTGTACAGTCTTCTCATCTGTAAGTACTGGTTTTGTGAAACGAGCATGTCAAGAACCACCAAGATGCTTCATTATGTTGTATTTCTTGGTGAAGGAGGATTCTAGCCATGCAACCTAATCAAACACCAGCACTATCCTGGAGCAGAAGCTGCTTTATACTCATATGCTTGGAAAGGAGCTGTGGCCATGCCCTTGGGAGACTTTAACCTAGATTCTTGGAGTCAAATGGTCCAGGGCGTTGTTTCATGAGGTATGGCTTGTATACCTTTAGATCTGTGGTCTCCAGTGTGAATGCTACACTGGGCTTCCTCCATATCGGATTTATAACATTTGTATAATATAAAGCACAAACTGCTGCATTCCAATAGCAGTCATAGTGTAAGTAGAGAACAGAGAACTGTTTGGTTACTACTATTCAAAATATGTGTGATTACTTTGCTATATACCCATGAAAAGCTAATGCAGTGGCCAAACAATGACTCTCGGGTTCAGGGGTGCGGTTGCAATAGCCTCTATGTACACTACTGGATGCAATAATAGCAGTTGGTAGCAGGGCTGTGGAGTTGGTACATAAATCGTAAAGGTGGCCACACACATTACAATTTTTCTTAAATATTGATTCAGTTCGACCAATGCGCTCCAATTTTTCGGTTGACTGAAGTTTTGAAGAAATTGTTAGATTTAACACGTGTTCGAGATTGCTTCAATTTCGGGAAAAAAGATTGTAGATATATAAAAGTTGGTTGGATAGAAAACACTTTCTGCATGGCAACCTTTCACTCAATAATCAACTTTTGATCATTTTGCATTAGAACTACATTTTGCACTGACATTTATCACTATATTCAATCTCTGTACATCTATCAATTTCTCATGTCCTCATCATTTGCTGTTTAGCATAACAATTACAACTGCATGCCACATTGCTGCTTACAACTGCACAACTGCATTTACCACGCTTTATTGTGCTATAAACACTCATGATTTCTGTTTATTAATGACATAAATAAACCAAGTACAATACAGGTACATATGATAATTCTACAAAATAAATAACCCTTCACAATTGCAAAAAAGTTCAATTTTTTTTAAAAATAATTTAAACCAGATTGGGGTAAGATTGAACAGAAAAATGTTAATGCGTGGCCACCTTTCGACTCAGACTCTAAATTAAACTCCCTTATTGTTAAAGTGAACCTCCGGACTAAAAATCGACTCAGCAGCACTGAAAAGGCTTGGTGTTTCTTTAACAGTTTCACAGCATCAGAACTTTGTTTCTCTTACCCAAGCCTCATTTTTAGCTGCACAGAAGAAAACTGCCCGGGCTTTTTTCCCCTGATGCTGTGCAAAGCATGATGGGATTTCTGATGTTGTTGCTCTCGTTCTGCTGTTTTGGTGCAAATTTTTTTTTTACATTTTGAATTTGACATTTGAAGCCTCGCGCACGCAGCTGGGAGGGGTAATCAGGACACAGGATAGTTGGAACTGTGTCTCATGCTCCTTGTCACCTCCTTCCAACCAAAAAGATGGCTGCCCCATGACAAAGATGGCAGCCCCCATGAATCACAAACATTTGCCTGTTCTTTTAAAACAGTGTGGGTAAAAAATTATATTACCTATCTATTCTAATTAACATAACTAATGTAACTTTATGACAGTATGTTTGTTTAGGCTGAAGTTCCCCTTTAATATACTATTTCCATGTTGATTGGAAGAATGCAACAAACAAGGCAGTTCATCACAACCAAAACCTAAAAGAACTACGGGCAAGAACTAACCTATTTCGCATCCAAACCCGTCACTGTCAACATGAGTGAGGAAAGCGAGCGAGCACGAGGTGGGGTTATTAATTTTTTTTTTTTTTTTTTTTTTTTTAAAGTAGGCTACCTGATCCAGGGGGATTCCTGATCAGGAAGTGGCCATCTCCGCCGCTCCAGTGGCTTGCAGCAAGTTGCTTTCACTTTTATCACCTCTGGGATCACCATGCAGGAAGGGGGGCGGGGGAGTGGCAGGAAGGGGGGCGGGGGAGTGGCAGGGGGCGTGGCCAGGGAGAAGAAACAGCTGCCCAATGGCAGCTGGGGGAAGTCTGCAAGTACACCCCCAGTCGGCATTTTGAGCAGGCAATACCTCTCTCTTCCCTTACCCTCTTTCGGGGGCTATAACGCGTCAGTGGGGGGAGGGAACACAGAGGCATGCCGAGGCAGGGAACATGCCTCTGTGTCCCATCTGCCCCCCTGCTGCACCACCTCTGGTTCTTTTTAAAGTTTGGGTCTAAATAGTACACCTAAGCCTGTCATTTTTTTTTAATTATTATTATTAAGAAGCTACAAACATTCATTAACCTTCAAGCAAACCTATAACAAAAAAAATATATTTACTGCAGTAGAGGTAACAAATGACTATCCAGAGACTCTCCTCTCTTTAGATAAGTACAGTATCTAAACTTTAATGTAAATCTCTCAAAAAAAAGGTAAACAAGAGACCACAATTATGTAAGGTTATATTGTTTTATTAAAATGGACCTGGACTCTTGCCCTGGACAGAAGAAAGACCTAGAGTAATGTACCTTGTATGTATTTAGAGAGTTTAGCCTGCCTAACTCCCCCTCATTTGTGACTAATCACAAGTTGTAATTTGATCCCTCCGCTGTGTCAGCTGACTGCCACTGCAGAGGCTAATTTGGAAGCACAGGGTGTTAACAGTATGTCTGCTTCGATGAAAGAAAGAAGTAGATACACTGCAGGTTTATTGCAGGATTTGTATCCGCTGTAACAAAGAAATGTTTTTTTTAAGGTTATTAAGCTGTTGCTTATCTTTTAGAGAAGAGAGGAAGTTCTGAGTTCAGGTCTGCTTTAAGGGTTTATAAAGCCATGGTATTAACACATCTAACAATCAGTAAAAACTAGAAATAGTGCAGCTCAGTTATTAAACAGGTGATAAGAGGTTACAGGGCCTGATTGCCTAGTACTCAAGTGTTATACAAAAACGTATGGTAACGTACAGTTGTGAGGAATGCATTCTTCCAGCACTATCTGAACTTTTTTGGGGGTAATAGACAACACTATTGCATTGGATGTATGCAACATTCTCAGTGGACTCTCCACAGATCTTATGGTATTATTTGTAGAATATAGCAGTACGGTATCCTCCTGACTATATTAATGTGATTTCTGGTACAAAAAGTGGCAG
This sequence comes from Hyperolius riggenbachi, assembly GCF_040937935.1. Taxonomy (NCBI): domain Eukaryota; kingdom Metazoa; phylum Chordata; class Amphibia; order Anura; family Hyperoliidae; genus Hyperolius; species Hyperolius riggenbachi. Next base: position 249,340,227 of record NC_090647.1, on the reverse strand, counting down.
GCACACAGACCACAGTATCACCAGAGTAAAGGCGCGTACACACGCCGGGTTCGTCAGACTTGGCGGATCAGTCAAAAACAGTCTCTGCCGGCAGTTTGTTCTCACGTTCAACTGTCGGCAGAACGACCGCCCCACGGGAGGATCTGACGGACCCGTCGTTTGCAAAAGTACAGTGTGTACGCGCCTTTAGAGTGGTTAATTGGTTTGTATGAGATTGAAGGTTACAGCATGCTCTGTGTTAGCAGACACTGCACATAATGTGACTAAGTAGAGTTTGTATGGCACTGTTGTAATCCAATATTCAGCATTTAATCATGTTGTATGTCACATCAATTAATGCATTCACATACACATACCAGCGTTAGTGCAGGGTGTGTGCAGGAGACGTGTAAACCTGACAACCATTTCATGTTGCCGCTTCTACTGGGGCCTAGTGTGTGTGTACAGCAGGACCGGCAGGAGGCTTAAAGGACAACTGTAGTGAGAACATGGAAGTTGGCATATTTATTTCCTTTTAAACAATACTAGTTGCCTAGCAGCCCTGCTGATCAATTTGACTGCAGTAGTGTCTGAATAACACCAGAAACAAGCATGCAGCTAATTTTGACAGATCTGACAATAATGTCAGAAACGCCTCATTTGTTGCATGCTTGTTCAGGGGCTGTGGCTATAATTATTAGACAGTGTATCAACAGGGCAGCCAGGCAACTGGTATTGCTTAAATGAAATAAATATGACAGCCTCCTTATCCATCTCACTTCAGTTGTCCTTTAAACATGTTCACTGCTGGTGTAACACCAGTACCATGTGTTCTGCTCTCTGCCTTCCATGTAGGCCCAATGACATCGCAAGTTAAGAGATTGTATCAATTGCCGCACCCCTTTGGTGATATGTGCCCTTTGGTGCTTATGCAGCAGTTTTTTTCATTGGTAAGACCTCTCAAGGTTTGGATACAGAAACACTTTCTTTCTATTACCTCTGGCACAGGATGTTCAGGACTCATTGTGCACTTCAGTGATGCACATTCGGGCAACCCAAAAGTACTCGCATTCACTGGCCTCCAACAATGTTTATGCACCATTAATTGTATACTCTGACATGCAACATGAGTAAATTCTGAAAATTGTGTTGCAGCGGTGTAGTAGAAACTATTGTTCACATTAAATATGAACTCTAAGCCCACATGCTATAATACATTTATATATTGAGCCAAGTGAGTTGTAAACTCATGTGGAATTGGTCCTAGAACTGACAATGATTACGTTTTTACAATAAAATTAACTTGTTTAAATCAAACCATTAAAGTTAAATACTTCCCTAACGGTAAATAGAGGAAACACTTTATATTGTCCAGAGGCTTCCCATATCCTTCTCGACTCCACCTCTGCAGGCCGGGACCCTCTTTTTCATGGCCACACTCCAATCCGTGTTCGAGCGTAGCAATGCTGTGCATGCACAAGTATGGTCTGTGCCTGCACAATTGTACAAAGACGGGCGTGAGCAGCTCCAGGCTAATGTGCAGGTGCAGATCATAGTCTTATAGTATAGCCACACTAGTATACAGTCAGGAACGTGGCTACAAGAGCATATCAGACCAGCCCTTGTAGGATATGCTTGGGGGGGACCCAGCACTGCAATGGTGAGCTCGAAGAAGATGGGGCAAGACTCTGGGCTATGCAAAGGTTTCCCTCCACTGAAGTAAATAACTTTTTAAAAAAAATCACTTCAGGTTCTCTTTAAAGGGACTCCAAGCACCTCTCATGGGTATGCCTTTAAGAATCCGACCAGTACTGCAAAGTACTTAAAGATGCATACCTTTCTGTAACAAGTGCTCTCCTCTTTCATTTGATGCATGAATCACCATTCTACAACAAATAGTTTTTGTTCGCGGCTGCCATCTTGGCTATGTTATAACTTCCGGGTCACCCCTGTCTTCTCTGTTTGAGAAGTGCATCACTGAATGAAGCAGGAAGAGGAAGTGACATGCATGGCCGTTGCAAGAGGCTCCTCCAGAGGGGTCATAGCACGACTTTGTTGGAAGTCGTCTGGCTTAAAGGCATGCCCATGAGAGGTGCTCGCAGTCCCTTTAAATTTATTGCAGCTCAAGTAAAATGGAAACCCTTTTTGTAATGTACTATATTCCAGATTAAAATAATATATACAGTACTTTAAATATCAACTGAATGCTACACCGAATAAAGTCCACTGCACAGTTGTTTCAGTAACCGCAAAGAAACACTTTATTATGACTCGTTAATTTAATAGTACATTTTAACCCTTAGGCTGCCACCGACGTCAATAGTTCTGTGTTTTTGCATGCATATGCCATAGGTGTCAAAGCTTTTTAATACAAAACTACTTTCACTTGCTGTGGATGTCTAGGCATTTTTGTTTCCCAATATTCCTTTGCCTCCTCAAATGTATTTATACCTTAAAGCAAGCCAGAGGCGACGCATACTTACCGTTTTATACATAACCAAGGCTTCCTCCAGCCCCATGCGCACGGGTCGCTCCCACGCCGCCGTCATCCTCTGCCTAAAGCTCCAGTATCAGGTCCTGTTAATTCGGCCAGTGGCCGCCAGTCTGTGCAAGAGGAAGTGCGCTCTTTACGTATCTCTCCAGCAGCTGCGACTGGCGGAACTAACGGGACCCAATACCAGAGCTTCAGGTAGAGGACGGCGGCATGGGAATGCACATGGGGCTGGCGGAAGCCCCAGGTATGTATAAAACGGTAAGTATGCGTCGTCTCTGGTACACTTAAATAACAGTCTTTCTGACTTGAATTGTTGTCCAATCCTTGGACTCCGGTACATATAGATTTGGGCAAGTCATTTAATAAACACAATTAAAACACAGCAGGCACTGTAGCTTTTGTAAGAAAAAATAGCTGGCAGTCTAAGGGTTAACATACTGTATTTTTCAATTTACATTGCTAACTTTAACTCCAAGTACCCAATAGTTGCTTCAGATTCCAGGGTCCTAAGTTGGAAGCAAGACAAACCTTTCAGAGTAAGGGATCGGTCCAAGAACCTTGGAAAAAAATACAAAAGGAGAGCAGGAGCCCAATATGGTGCAGTATGTTGTCAAGATGTGAGTAAAGATATGTTACAAAAAACAAGGTACTCACAAACCAGGGTTGTTAAACACAACCACCTTCTGCGCATGTGGGGAATTCGTCCCACACTTGGGGTTAACCCACGGCCTCTCTCTCTGGACGGTTGCTCTCTGAAAAAAAAAGGGGGTCCCTTCCCTCCAGTGGAGGGTACTGTACTAGGAAGATGGGTTGAGAGGAGCCCAAGATAGTGTAATGATAATGTGAATGTCACAGTTGAAAATAAATTGATAAAAAGAGGTGTTCTTGTCTCAATAAAACGTCAGAAATAGGATAAAACAATGGGTAGTTTATTGCACAATAAGACAACTCGTTTCGTGAGACCAAATATTCAATTCCTCAGGCCAATGATGTGCCTATAAGGACATATGTATAACGCTCAAACCTTTCAGAGAAACGTCATACACACTTATAAAGACAAAACTTCCTGCCCCTATTAATTTAACATGATTTGTAACATCCATAGGTCATGAAAAAGATTTTTACCAACAAGTTCTAATTATGAATCGGGACATCTGTACATGCATTCATCTTATTAAGCACAAGTCTGCTTAATAAAGTGTGTGTCCCTTTTAAGTACCCTTGGCTTGAACTACTTGTCTTGTATAGTGACAGTGTAGTATTTACTTCCTTTGCTTCTGACTATGACAAGGGGTGTGGTTATTGTACTGTAAGAGAAAGCTGGCGGAGAGCAGGGTCTTTCAAGCTGAAATAAATCCAACCTACCTAGCCATTGGAGTTGGTTAATGAGATGCAAATACATCCAAGTTGATGCAAAACTTTGTTCATCTTATGTAAGTTTATGCAGAGTGGAGATGGACCACTGTACAAAAGCCAACACTGGATTTTATCTGGTCCATTTGTAAGCTGCATACTTTTGCATGCAAACTAACAGAAAATATGAATGAACTTGGAATTATTTACATCTCATTGATCATCTCCACTAGTCTTTAGGAGCATGGATTTATCATAAAGCACAGACAATTATGTTCAGTGCTTAACCACGTAATGACAAGCTGACTTATACAAACGTCCTGCTAGAGCCTCTTAATGGCTCCAGGACATTTATAGAAGTCAGACAGTGCTGCTGCCGCTGCGCGCGTGCATTCAATAGTGAAAAAAAAACCACCAAGTAAAAATACACATTTATTTCCAAATACTACAGGTCCTTCTCAAAACAATTAGCATATTGTGATTAAGTTCATTATTTTCTTTAATGTACTGATAAACATTAGACTTTCATATATTTTAGATTCATTACACACAACTGAAGTAGTTCAAGCCTTTTATTGTTTTAATATTGATGATTTTGGCATACAGCTCATGAAAATTCCTATCTCAAGAAATTAGCATATTTCATCCGACCAATAAAAGAAAAGTGTTTTAAAACAAAAAAAGTCAACCTTCAAATAATTATGTTCAGTTATGCACTCAATACTTGGTCGGGAATCCTTTTGCAGAAATGACTCTTCAATGCGGCGTGGCATCGAGGCAATCAGCCTGTGGCACTGCTCAGGTGTTATGGAGGCCCAGGATGCTTCTATAGCGGCCTTAAGCTCATCCAAAGTGTTGGGTCTTGCGTCTCTCAACTTTCTCTTCACAATATCCCACACATTCTCTATGGCAGGGGTCCCCAACCTTTTCCGGCTCGGGGACCGCTTTCTGACCAAATTTTTCTCCGGGGGGGGGGGGGGGGTTTAGGGGTCGACCTAGTGGACAGTGTCATATGCAGTGGGTTGGGGGGGGGGGGGGTTGTTGCCCCAGTATAGGGAGATAGGGAGTTTAGTTGCCCCAGTATGGCTAGTATAGTTGCCCCAGTATAGCCAGTATAGTGCCCCAGTATAGCCAGTATAGTGCTCCAGTATAGCCAGTGTAGTGCCCCGTGTAGCCAGTATAGTGCCCCAGTATAGCTAGTATAGTGCCCCAGTATAGCCAGTATAGTGCCCCGTGTAGCCAGTATAGTGCCCCAGTATAGCTAGTATAGTGCCCCAGTATAGCTAGTATAGTGACCAGTATAGTATAGTGCCCAGTACAGCCAGTATGGTGCCCCAGTATAGCTAGTATAGTGCCCAGTACAGCCAGTATAGTGCCCCAGTACAGCCAGTATAGTGCCCAGTACAGCGAGTATGGTGCCCAGTATAGTGCCCCAGTACAGCCAGTATAGTGCCCCAGTATAGCTAGTACAGTGCCCAGTACAGCCAGTATAGTGCCCCAGTATAGCTAGTACAGTGCCCAGTACAGCCAGTATGGTACCCCAGTATAGCTAGTATAGTGCCCAGTACAGCCAGTATAGTGCCCCAGTACAGCCAGTATAGTGCCCAGTACAGAGAGTATGGTGCCCAGTATAGTGCCCCAGTATAGCTAGTACAGTGCCCAGTACAGCCAGTATAGTGCCCCAGTATAGCTAGTACAGTGCCCAGTACAGCCAGTATAGTGCCCCAGTATAGCTAGTATAGTGCCCAGTGCAGCCAGTATAGCGCCCCAGTATAGCTAGTATAGTGCCCAGTGCAGCCAGTATAGTGCCCCAGTATAGCTAGTATTTTGCCCCAGTATAGCGCCCCAGTATGGCTAGTATAGTTCCCCAGTATGGTGCCCCAGTATAGCTAGTATAGTGCCCAGTACAGCCAGTATAGCTAGTATAATGCCCAGTACAACCAGTATAGTGCCCCAGTACAGCCAGTATAGTGTCCAGTACAGCGAGTATGGTGCCCAGTATAGTGCCCCAGTACAGCCAGTATAGTGCCCCAGTATAGCTAGTACAGTGCCCAGTACAGCCAGTATAGTGCCCCAGTATAGCTAGTACAGTGCCCAGTACAGCCAGTATAGTGCCCCAGTATAGCTAGTATAGTGCCCCAGTATAGCTAGTATAGTGCCCAGTGCAGCCAGTATAGTGCCCCAGTATAGCAAGTATTTTGCCCCAGTATAGCGCCCCAGTATAGCTAGGTGAGTGCCCAGTGTAGCGCCCTAGTATGGGTGGGTGTGTAGGTAGTGCCCCTCTCCCCAAACGGACGCGCGCCTGTTACCTTATGAGCGGCGGCCGCTTCCTTCCTTATAGTCCCCCAGGCGCCGCTCTCCTCTTATCGGCAGCATCTAACAGCAGCGCGTATTGCGACTGCTGTAAGGAGGGAAGGAAGCGCGTTAGCGGTTCCCATGGTAACGGCGATGCATATCGCCGCTACAGGAAGCCGCTGATACGCTTCCTTCCCTTCCTTACAGCAGTCGCAATACGCGCTGCTGTAAGATGCTGCCGATAAGAGGAGAGCGGCGCCTGGGGGACTATAAGGAAGGAAGCGGCCGCCGCTCATAAGGTAACAGGAGCGGGGGGAGGGGCGAGAAGACAGACACGCCGCTGCCCGGTAGGAGACTGCCAACGGACCGGCAGTGGGTCGCGGCCCGGTGGTTGGGGACCCCTGCTCTATGGGGTTCAGCTCAGGAGAGTTGGCAGGCCAATCGAACACAGTAATACCATGGTCAGTAAACCATTTACCAGTTGTTTTCTGTGAGCAGGTGCCAGGTCGTGCTGAAAAATGAAATCTTCATTTCCATAAAGCTTTTCAGCAGATGGAAGCATGAAGTGCTCCAAAATCTCTTAATAGCTAGCTGCATTGACCCTGCCCTTGATAAAACACAGTGGACCAACACCAGCAGCTGACATGGCACCCCAGACCATCACTGACTGTGGGTACCTGTCACTGGACTTCAGGCATTTTGGCATTTCCCTCTCCCCAGTCTTCCTCCAGACTCTGGCACCTTGATTTCCGAATGACATGCAAAAGTTGCTTTTTTCTGAAAAAAGTACTTTGGACCACTGAGCAACAGTCCAGTGCTGCTTCTCTGTAGCCCAGGTCAGGCGCTTCTGCCGCTGTTTCTGGTTCAAAAGTGGCTTGACCTGGGGAATGCGGCACCTGTAGCCCATTTCCTGCACACGCCTGTACACGGTGGCTCTGGATGTTTCTACTCCAGACTCAGTCCACTGCTTCCGCAAGTCCCCTAAGGTCTGGAATCGGTCCTTCTCCACAATCTTCCTCAGGGTCCGGTCACCTCTTCTCGTTGTGCAGCGTTTTCTGCCACACTTTTTCCTTCCCATAGACCTCCCACTGAGGTGCCTTGATAAAGCACTCTGGGAACAGCCTATTCATTCAGAAATTTCTTTGTGTCTTACCCTCTTGCTTGAGGGTGTCAATGATGGCCTTCTGGACAGCAGTCAGGTCGTCAGTCTTACCCATGATTGCGGTTTTGAGTAATAAACCAGGCTGGGAGTTTTTAAAAGCCTCAGGAATCTTTTGCAGGTGTTTAGAGTTAATTCGTTGATTCAGATGATTAGGTTAATAGCTCGTTTAGAGAACCTTTTCATGATATGCTAATTTTTTTGAGATAGGAATTTTGGGTTTTCATGAGCTGTATGCCAAAATCATCAATATTAAAACAATAAAAGGCTTGAACTACTTCAGTTGTGTGTAATGAATCTAAAATCTATGAAAGTCTGTTTATCAGTACATTACAGAAAATAATGAACTTTATCACAATATGCTAATTTTTTAAGAAGGACCTGTATATTGTCACCATACTTTGTACTAGGGACATAATTAAAATCTTGTGATAACTAGAACAAATAGGCAGATGAAATGTGTGGGTTTTATGTACAGTAGCAGTGTTTATATTAAAACTATAGGGGATGAAATTGGAGAAAGTGTTTTTTCATTTTTTTTCCTTGCATATTTGCATGAGCAATGTCTCGTGATTAGCCAACAGGCCAAATTTGTAAAGCCAGATTTGTCAGGTTCACTTGGTTGATGCACACATTTTCTCTCTGTTGTAATTAGTGATTAAGCTATTGGCAAATGAATGGGATGAGCATTGAAAGGTGAAAATCGCTCTTGTCCATTAGGGTAAAAACCGCTTTGGGGTGAAGTGGTTAAAGATGGTCACCTTGCATCGCACATTCATTTTGGCATGATTCAGTCACAGTATTATTGCTTTTGTTGCCTATGCATAAGAAATGCAATTTGCATGTTGCTTAAATATTTACACAGTGCACAAAAACTCCCCATGTACATTAATATTATTTTGGGGACATACTGGCAATTTGTCATTTTTAACCACTTGCCGACCGCGCACTCATACCGCGCGTCGGCAAAGTGGCAGCTGCAGGACCAGCGACGCAGTATTGCGTCGCCAGCTGCAGGCTGATTAATCAGGAAGCAGCCGCTCGGGCGAGCGGCTGCTTCCTGTCAATTCACGGCGGGGGGCTCCGTGAATAGCCTGCGGGCCGCCGATGGCGGCTCGCAGGCTAAATGTAAACACAAGCGGAAATAATCCGCTTTGTTTACATTTGTACGGCGCTGCTACGCAGCAGCGCCGTAAGGCAGATCGGCGATCCCCGGCCAATCAGCGGCCGGGGATCGCCGCCATGTGACAGGGGACGTCCCGTCACTGGCTGCACAGGACGGATAGCGTCCTGTGCAGCCCTGATCTCCGGGGGGGGAGCAGGTAGGAGAGGGAGGGGGAATTTCGCCGCGGAGGGGGGCTTTGAGCTGCCCCCCCCCCCCCCGCCAGCCACATGCAGGCATGAGAGATCGGACCCCCCCAGCACATCATCCCCCTAGTGGGGAAAAAAGGGGGGTGATCTGATCTCTCTGCCTGCTACATGATCTGTGCTGGGGGCTGCAGAGCCCACCCAGCACAGATCACTCAGCACAGCGCTGGTCCTTAAGGGGGGGTAAAGGGTGGGTCCTCAAGTGGTTAAGTAACGTACACATCACTTAGGGCTCAGACACACTATAAAATAAGCGCTTTTCTGATCACTTTTTAGCCATCAGCACTTTCTAAGATCTTTTTTTTTTAAAAAAAAGCTCCCATTGACTTGCAATAAAATCACAATTTTAATGTAAGTCAATGGGAGTGGTTTGTTTTTTTTAAAGCCCTCAAAGCACTGATGGCTCAGAAATGCGCTTATAGTGTGTCTGAGACCTTATGGCCCATGACTTTGCAAATTAGAACATCATTTGAGTGGTGAACTCGTATACACAAAATGGCATGCATACGTAATATCTATGCCCGATAACCATTACTGTTTGCCTAGTTTTTTAAATGTTGGCGAAGATGCCTTTCCAGGTGTGTGTATATACATAAATTATTTTTAAATTTGGTCTTACAGTAGGGTCTTGGTTATGCGGCACAGGAAGGGATTGCCTGATGCTGGATATGTGTAAATTCCTGTTACTTCAAGAAACTGGGGGCATTGGTGTAAAACTAAGCCCCCACAGAACCCTCTGCAGAGCAGCAGAAAATGCCAGAGCGCCTTCACTTCTTACAGCTGCTGACTTTCCTGCTGTATTCTCCGTACGGCTCCCAATGCATCCATGTGACCTGATGCAGGTCAGGTGACCCATCGGGAGCCTATGAAGGTTGCAGCATGCAGTAGAAGTGGTAAAAAGCCTGCCTCCTGGAACTCTGGTAAGTAGTTTCTGCAGCTTTACTTTAATGGGAGAGGAATGCCCCATGACCCCCCTTCAGTGCGAAATCAAAAATTACACCATCCAATAATTGCTGGGTTCATCACACCTTGATAAAGGGACCCTGTGAGGCCCCAAAACAATTGTTGGGCAGTGTCACTTTTGACTTTGGAACGGAATACATTTTTTTATTCTACTAATCTGTGTGCAGATTGTAAACTTTGGTTTCTGATGAGAGATGTCTTTTCACCTAGGTAGAGCAGATGAGGATCATGTCCCTCATAGATGTTTATCTATGCCTCTTATCTGTAAGCAAAGCGATCATGGGATCCACAGGATAGAAAGACAGACCCTCACTTTCCTGCAAGCTGTATTCTCTGTTTTCTTTTTACACCTAGCACATGTGAACAGTTTTGTCTATGTGGTTGTGGGTTTTGGTGAATTTTGTTTAAAGGACAACTTTAACAAGAGGGATATGGAGGCTGCCATATTTATTTAAGCAATACCAGTTTCCTGGTATCCTGCTGATCCTCTACCTCTAATATTTTAAGCCATAGCCCCTGAACAAAGCATGCAGCAGATCAGGTGTTTCTGAAATTACTGTCAGATCTGACAAGATTATCTGTATGCTTGTTTCTGGCGTTATTCAGACACTACTGCAGCCAAATAGATCAGCAGGGCTGCCAGGCAACTGGTATTATTAAAAAGGAAATACATATTGCATCCTTCATATTCTTCTCACTACTGTTGTTACAGAATTCACAGGCATACTAATGTCTACAGACATATTATGACTAGTGAAGATGATAGAATCAGGCCCTCTGTGTCCCTTAAAGGGAACCAGAGAGGGAAAATGAAAAAAGATTTTATACATACCTGAGGTTCTTCCAGTCCCATAATACTGGATCGCTCCCACGCCGCCATCCTCCGCTTCCTCTATCGGCGGTACTGGGTCCCGTCACTTCCGGCGGACGTGGCCAATTGTCCGCATAAACAGGGGCTCCCTTCCAACCCTTGCGCATGCGGCTGCGCAGTACGGAGCCGTACGGGTATGGAGGGAGCCCCTGTGAAGCGGACAATTGGCCGCGTGCTGCCGCCGACTGGCCGAAACTGCAGGACCTGGTACCAGCAGATACAGGCAGCGGAGGACGGTGGCGTGGGAGTGATCTGTGCGTATGGGGCTGGAGGAAGCCCCAGGTATGTAGAAAAGCTTTACTTCACTTCATCTCTGGTTCTCTTTAAAGGACCTCTGTCGCGAAAATCTTAAAATTTAAAATACATGTAAACTTATACAAATAAGTACATTTCTTTCAGAGTAAAATGAGCTATACATTACTTTTCTACTGTGTTGCTGTCACTTACAGTAAGTAGTAGAAATTTGACATTACCGACAGATTTTGGACTAGCCCATCTTCTCATAGGGGGGTTCTCAGGGTTTTCTTTATTTTTAAAAGCACTTAGTGAATGGTAGTTGCTCTGTCCAACTGCCAAAAAGTGTGCAGCGAGCAGGGAGGCTGGCCAGCATCTTTGTAACAATCTTTATTAGGGAATGTCTTTATAAAGAATAAAGGCCATACTGAGAATCCCCCATGAAGAGATGTACTAACCCAAAACCTGTCGCTTCTGTCAGATTTCTACTACCTACTGTAAGTGACAGCAACATAGAAGAAAAGTAATTTATGGCTCATTTTACCCCGGAAGAAATGTACTTCTTATTTGTATGTGTTTTACATTTTAAGATTTTTGTGACAGTTCCTCTTTAAGCTATGTACACAAACTGGGTTTGCCTAAAGATTTGGCATGCTGAAGTGTGCCCCGAGTACGTTGTTCTCCTATCTCCCACTTACTGGAAGCTCCTCTAGGCTAGCGACTCATATGTAAGGAACTCTTTCCAATCCCTGCAGACAACAGTTATTGTACAGGTGTACAATACAAGGCTATAAAGCAACAAAAGTGCCAAGATATGTAAAATGTGACCTGTACAACGCAAAGCCACGTATACAAAGTACTGTATAACAAAACAAAAACAAAGTATACATTTTGAAAGACCTTCATTTGTTAAAATTTTAAGAGAAATGCAGTTTTCTACCACAGAACCTGTATAGTTTACCAGAGAGTAGTGGTTGAAGTTGGCAATGTTAGCAATTTCCTCTTTGAATACTGAATCATATACCGCTTGACCTCTGTGAAAGTTCAAGCTGACAGTTAAAAGATTTTTTTCTTAAAACAATATCTGTAATAATATTCCGAATCCAAACATTTGTATAGAGCAAAAGTTGCCACTAAAGTGTGCTCAAGAAGCCACCCTGTAGTGTTAGGGAGTCTTGCCTTGAACTTCTGATTGAATAGGTACTGACCCTAGCCAGGATTCGAACCCAGGTCTCCCATGTCAGACGGTGCCTTTAACCAGTACACTATCCAGCCACTGTAAATAGAGCAGATTTCCAAACTAAGTCCAATTATACCTATCTGTTCACAGTATTAAAAATCTGTTGACCCTCATGCTACATGGATGTGGTAACACTGGCCAGGGATTGACTCGTCAAAATGTGAGTTGTGTGCCAGGCTTTTAGGATGGTACAATATCTTTAGTTGACAAACCTATGAGATGCCTCTTCTCATCTAACAGGAAGTGTATCTGATTGGTCCAGTTCCATACTACACACATTGGTGTCAATTCACCAAGCATTACCATATTCGGTAATGCTGAAAACAGCTGATTTTACCGATCACTTAGGAAAGTGTCAATTCATCAAGGCTGTTACCGCATGAAAAGTTGAAATTACTGAGCAGTAAGGTAAATTACCGACTTGTCTAGTAAACACTGCAACAAATTTCAGTAAATGTCAATTCATCAAGGTTACGCCATGTGGTAAGACACCGTTCCATTACCGGCAGTTCTGTCAGAATCAGTGCGGGACTCACAGAATTCACAGAAGCAGAGACAATTATCTATGACTGACAGGAGCAGAAGCCAAAAGGAACAGCCCCTGTTTCCTGCAAGTGATTTTGATTGGACCCAAAGCCTTCTCCGGCGGGTTTTGCTTACCTACCCCCTCCCCCCCCAGGCACTGAGCAAAGCGAAATAAAACAAGACGCTTCCCCTGCCTCCCTTCGGCAGTTTAATCTCTTCTATTGCTGTTTGAAGATGCAGAGTAACTAGTGGGGAAATCCCCTAAGCAGGACATGTTTAAAGTTTCTTGGAAATACATCTAAGCTTTGGCAAATAAAATGTTAAGAAAGACTAGTGGAGAATAGAGAGATTTAGAGCGAACAGAGGCAGTATAACAAAACCTGTACATCTAAAGGGATGTCAGAATGCCTCTTACTATTGTAATGCTGTCTCTGCATGGAGAACAGCTGTAACAACACGGACAACTCACATTCTTCTACTGTTGCCGACAACTGGGCTTTGGGAAATTACTGAACTTCTACCACACCTGTATGCAAAATAGAATTATTTGCCTCTTACCATCCTTGTCATTTTAGCACATTAGTGCTTTTCAGCTGTGTAGAGGATGCAAGTCTACTGCTTGGCCTATTTGATGCATGAAATCCGGTTAAAGAGAAATTCAATTATATATTAAATAAGTGCCCTCAGATTATGTCAATAAATTTGCAAATACCTCTCTTATATGATTATTGGCATTGAAAGATTGCTATAGTATTTTTTGCTTGGTGATTCTATTTGGTTGGGGAGTTTGAAGCCAGTTTGCAGTAACCCCGAACTATGTTTATAATAAGCATATTCCTTGCAGGCATGACCAGCTTATTACATTTTTTAAGAGCTGTGTGTACTGTATTCTACTGTGAGCTTTTCATGGCCCTAGTCAGAGTTGATTAGATGTACAGATCTAATAGAACACTTGATGTGTCTTATTAAAATAAAAAAATGTATATATCATTTTAAATGTTCCTCTAATACACTGAAATTTCATGGATTTTTCTTAAAGGAGAGCATTGGGAAATTTCAGTGCATTAGAGGAACATTGAAAGTCACACTTAGAGTAAAGATTGTCATCCCATACCTCATACCCTGTACATCCATTTCCAGCTGTTTTACCTCACAAGTAACAAAGCCGCATTTGCTGTTCCTTAACATGGCCATACAGGAAGTCTGAGTCTTTGCAAGCATGAGTTTCGTACAAGTAGGCATTGCACTGTATCCCTAAAGCCAGTCCCACAACAATAGGTCTAGTCAGTTATATCAGTCCTGTCTTTATCACCCTAACATCAAGTAACATTTGTTCTTTTTCAAGGACAAAATCTGATGGGCGTGACTATTTATTGTATTTATAAAGCGCAAACAATGCGTAACAGCATGCTGGATCTAGTGGTGGAGAGGTGGTTTTGTACGATGTCTAATTTTATTCCAATTATATGTCTATTGAAATCTGATGGTAATACAGGATACCATATGGTGCTTTCAATGTGGCTACCTGATCAAAATGTTTATTGCAAAGTATCAGGCTTGAGTGGCCCAGTATCTATTTAAAGGTGGGCAAACACAATACAATAAAAGATCTAATTTTACGGAAATTCAATAAAAACAATAAGATTTTCCACAAAATGAAAAGCTTTTTTTTTTTTTTTTTTTTTTTTTTAAATTCAAGAAAGATATCTGATCGGATTTCCAGTTTTTATTCGATAATTCCTTCGGGAGTGCTGTAGTTTTCTGAAAATGGAATGGTGTAGGGTAGATTGTCAGTTTCCTTATATATACTTCCATGCAATTTTCTCACAGTTTTCATTTTTGTTCTTTGTTTTTCATAATTGGGTAAAGATTGAACACAGGCGTGTGGTATATTGGTCAGATTTTTTTTTTTTAATTTTACAATCAGTCAGAAAAATTGATTGCAATTATTGAATTTAAAATATATTTTAAAAATTGTATGGTGTATGATCACCTTAAAACTACCACAGGTCCTGGTTAATTTACTCAGGTTTTCCAGGAACCCAGTGTTCGAGACCTATGGAAGCTGCCATATTTATTTCCTTTTAAACAAAAGCAGTCGCCTGGCAGTCCTGGTCCAGACAATCTTCCTGGTAAGTAGGGTCTAAATCACACACCTGAAACAAGCATGCAGCTAATCTTGTCAGATTTGTCATAGACCTCTGATCTGCTGCATGCTTGGTCAGGTTCTATGGATTAAAGTATTAAAGGGGCACTGTGGCGAAAGATTGCAAAATTTAAAATATGTGCAAACATAGACAATTAAGAAGTATGTTTTTTCCAGAGTAAAATGAGCCATAAATTACTTTTCTCCTATGTTGCTGTCACTTACAGCAGGTAGTAGAAATCTGACAGAAGTAACAGGTTTTGGACTAGTCCATCTCTTCATATGGGATTCTCAGCAAGGCTTTTATGCTTTATAAAGATATTCCCTAAAAAGGATTTAAACAATGATGCTGGCCAGATTCCGTGCTCCCTACAGTTTTTTTGGCAGTTGGAAAGAGCAACTGTTTTCACTAAGTGCTTATGAAAATAAATCCCTGAGAATCCCCTATGAAGATATGGACTAGTCCAAAACCTGTCACTTCTGCCTGTCACTAAGCCAGCAGGTGAAACTATATGATGAAGAAGGTGTGTGTGTGTACCGATTACAAATACAATGGACCCTTGGGTTGCGAGCATCATTGTTCTGGAAACCTGCTTGTAATCCAAAGCATTCTAATATTTAAAGCAAATTTCCCCATAAGGATTGATGTAAATTCAGATGATTCGTTCCACAATCCAAAAACATTAATTGAAAAATATTTAATACTAAGTACTGTAAAGAAAAATGCATACAATAAAGCAAATTATCCTGGAATTTACTTTGGAAAATAATTTTTGCTGGTGTAGACTAGAGGCTAAGGCTTAAAGGGAAGGTCCAAGCAAAATAAAACAAAATGAGTTTTACTTACCTGGGGCTTCTGCCAGCCCCATGCAGGCATCGTGTGCCCTCGTAGTCATTCACTGCTGCTCCAGTCCGCCGCTGGCAGCTTGCCAACCTCTGAGGTCGGCGGGCCGCATTGCGTACATTTTTACGCATTCCCGCTAGTGCAGGAACATTAACACATACGTTTTTACGTATTACTGGTTCAATGCGTAAAAATTTACGCATTAAGCCAGTAATGCGTAAAAATGTATGTGTTCATGTTCCTGCACTAGCGGGAATGCGTAAAAATTTACGCAATGCGGCCCGCAAGCTGCCAGCGGGGGACTGGATCAGCAGTGAATGACTACGAGGGCACAGGATGGCTGCATGGGGATGGTAGAAGCCCCAGGTAAGTGAAACTCATTTTTTTTTTTGCTTGAACCTTCCTTTTTAAAGGACTTACGAGGTTAAAAACGGAAATAAAGATTACCAGCCGTGTGACATCCCACAGACGGGATCGAGAGAGCGAGAACGTGGCTGGAGGAGGCACTAAAGCTGCGCATCCGCATTCACGTCTATGCGGACTGTGCAGCCGCAGCAATCCTGGCGGCCATCTTATGCAGGGAAAGCTAGCACCACCCATCGTGTGGGGTCTGAATACAGTTACAGAAAATGCGCGGAATGGAAGGTGTAATAAACTGTTCTTATCACCTTGCTTCGACACCATCGTCTCACAGACTGTGAGATCACTTGACTCTCCACACCGCAAACAGGATATAGACTTTCTCAGGCTTTTCCGATATTTACGTTATTTATTCAGGAAACAGGAATACAGATAGATCCCCCTCCATAGAACAACAAATACACACAGGTATTGATCATAATTTCTGTTTTTCACATCGTAAATCCTTTAAGGAGTAGGAACGTTTTCACTATGGCAGAATCATTGCTATCTGTTGGCTCATCCCATCCGTGTGTGTCTTTAAAGGATACCCGGTGTGACATGATGAGATACACATGTGTATGTACAGTGCCTAGCACACAAATAACTATGCTGTGTTCCTTTTTTTCTTTCTCTATCTGAAAGAGTTTAATATCAGGCATGTAAGTGGCTGACTCAGTTCCGTCTCAGACAGGAAGTGACTAGTGTGACACTCACTGATAAGAAATTCCAACTATAAAAACACTTTCCTAGCAGAAAATGGCTTCTGAGAGCAAGAAAGAGATAAAAAGGGGAATTTCTTATCAGTGAGGGTCACACTGTAGTCACTTCCTGTCTGAGTCAGGACTGAGTTAGCCACTTACATACCAGATATTTAACTCTTTCAGGCAGAGAAAGTAAAAAAGGAACAAAGCATAGTTATTTGTGTGCTAGGCACTGTACATACACATGTCTATCTCATCATGTCACATGTCACTTCGGGTATCCTTTAACAAGGAACTTATCCAAGTTGCTTTTGCCTACTTTTGATGATTTAACGGAAATGTGACATTGAACAGGCCCTACACTCAGATTAACCACTTCAGCCTACAGGGTTGAATTTTTTTTGCATCTGAGCAACTTTCACCTCCCATTCATTTGCTAATAACTTTATCAAAACTCGCCACAATTAATGGATCTATATCTTGTTTTTTCCGCCACCAATTAGACTTTCTGTGGGTGATACATTTTGCTGAGAATTAATTTATTGTAAATCCATTTTAACAGGAATATTAAGAAAGAAATGGAAAAAAAATCATTATTCCTCAGCTTTTGGCCATTATAGTTTGAAATTAATACATGCTACCATAATTAAAACCTATGTACTTTATTTACCAATTTGTCCCGCTTATTACACCATTTAAATTATGTCCCTATCACAATGTATGGCGCCGATATTCAATTTGGAAATAAAGGTGCATTTTTTCAATTTGCGTCCATCACTATTTAGAAGCCCATAATTTAATAAACCATATTGATATACTCCTTTGACATGAATATTTAAAAAGTTCAGACCCTTAGGTAACTATTTGTTTTTTTTTTTTTTTGTTTGTTTGTTTTTTTATTAAAACTTGTATGTGGGTATTTTTTTGTGTGGGAGGTAAACGGTATTTTTAATGTTTAAAAATGTATTTATTTAATTCAAGGTGTGTTTTTGGTGCAGTTTGCTATTTGGCCACAAGATGGCCACAGTCAAAAAGTCCTGGGAGCGATTGATCTCGCTCCCAGGAAGAAGAAAGAAGCCCAGAGCCCAGAAAAGCCGCAGCGTCTGAAGAGACACTGTCGGCTTTTCTCCGGGGGGGGGGGGGGGGGGGGTCCGATCAGTGAAAGGGATTTATAATCCCTTTCATTGATCGATGGGCTAACGGCCAGCAGCGGGGGCGCGCACGGGGGGGCCCGCGGGAGCGTGCGCGACCCGCCGGAGTGCGCGCAGCCTAACTGGACGAAAATTTTCGTCCAGTTAGGCTGAAGTGGTTAAATACAATCCTGCAGTTTCAAAGTCAGGAACCATCTGCTCAGTTGTGGTGACGTGATGCTCGTATACATTCCTGTGCTTGGATATCAAGAAGTTGCTTATCAAGTCAAAATTTCATAAACCTTTTTTCTCATCTTGCAAAGCGCTCTTAAACCAAGTTACTTGCAATCGAAGGTTTTATTAAAGTCAGCTTTTTGAAGACTTGAAATTCTAGTTGAACGTTATCTGTAGTCTTCATGGCAATTACGGTACATAATTTTTCGAGTATGGTTTTGTTTTTAATTTAGACTACAGTACTTTAACCACTTCCCTATCACAGGTTTTTTCCACTTCTAAGACCACAGCAATTTTCACATCATTCTCCTCCCATTCATTCGCCAATAACTTTATCGTTACTTATCACACTGAAACGATCTATACATTTTTTTTTTTGCGGGACAAACTAGGCTTTCTTTGGGCAGTACTTTCAGACACATTTTATTTGCCCAATTGTCCCGGTTATTACAACTTTTAAATTGCATCCCTAGTACAATGTATGGCAATATTTTATTTGGAAATAAAGGTGTATTTTTTTTTATGCTATAAAAATAATTACAAGGCTTTATTTACAAAAGCAACAGTAATATACCCTCATGACATACATATTAAAAAAAGCCTCTAAGGTATCTATTTACTGTGTCATTTTTTAAGTGTTTTATTTTGGTAACTATGGTTTAGGGGTGGAAGAGGTTAAAAAATAAATATTTATTACATGTTTTAATGTAAAAATGTATTATGGTATATTGAGTGTATTTTACTTTTTGGCCACAAGATGGCATTACACTTTCGTCTGCGGTTAACAGTAGACAGGAAATCATGTTTGTGTAACAGTTTGCTCTCAGCTTTGAATGAGAGTTACGTCTCACTGCCGCAAGCTATCATTCATCACAGGCATGGGGATTGGGGTTGGAAACCTCTGTTTCCCATACCTTGATCGCGGAAGGACGGGGATGTGACGAAGACGAATAAAAACGGCTTGGGGATCGTGATTGGCGGCGGTAAGTATATAGTATATATGTGTGTGTATATAATAATATGCCACTGATCTGCAAGTGAAGTACACAGGCGTATATATATCGTATTAAGGATCCAGAACTTGTTAAAGTATTTTCTAACAATAATTCTAACATTTGTATAGCACTTTTCTCCTGTCAGACTCAAAGTGCTTGAGAAGTGTAGCCACCAAGGGCACGATCAGTAGGTCACCCTGCAATGTTAGGAAGTCTTGGCCAAGGACTGCTTACTGAATAGGTCCTGGCTTACTGAATAGGAAGTATCCCAGTAATTTCCTTCACCAGTTCAAACAAAAGTCTGCTTTATTAGTATCTTTTACATACTATGTACTTATTTCTTCAGCATAAGGAGCCAGTGTCCACGTGTTGGGTATGTATTCCTTTTATCTTCATGTCTGAAAATGACTGTGTTGGCTTTTCTGTCCAAGGTAAAGTCCCAACCTGGTAGCAGAAGCATATGTGCAATACATCGATGGCTTCAATTAAAACTCCACTCTAGTAGTCAAGGCAGGACAGTCCTGCTTTGACTGCTAATATAGAGTGGGGTTTTAATTGGAGCCATTGATGTGTTGCAAATGTGTTTCTGCTACCATTGTGGAGTAATAAGAAGAAATGTTTTCTCCTGCACCATTGTGGTATAATGGGAGTTGTAGTGGTAAAGCTCTAGCCTCTTCAATACTTTCTCTGGCTAAACAGCTGACCTAAAGATTTCATTAAAGCTAAACTGAGAACAGATGCCCCTAAAGCCGACCCGAAACTTTTTTTATTTTATGACCATCCCCTGATAGGAAGCAATAAAGACTACATTAAAGAAGTAAAAAAAAAAATCACTAGACTCTTTAACAAAAAATGTACATCCAAGCATGGAGATGGTAAAAGAGGTGCAACTAAAGCCTTGTACACACATCCAATTTTGATTGGGCAGCGATTGGCCAATTTTTCCACCTGCAATGTAGTATGAGGGCCAACACATTTTTTGCATACTATGAACAGATTGTGTGCGTAAGCTCTCATACTATATATTATTATATTATGCCTAAGCTCTAATGACCAGCTAGCAGGCATTACGGCATGGTTGTACGCACTGTTATCAAAGTTGCAAATGTGTAGTAACCAGTTATGTTGTACGTTTGCTGGCCTAACTTTCAAGTATCATCCACTTTTATGAAAGACCTGAGTACTGGAATTGCAGGCATGCCCTGTAGCCCATTCTGGCCTTTTTGCCAGTGCAGAGTTTGGAGTGTGGGACAGTTCACTGGCTGTCAGGCATCAGTTGAACAGAACTGTTTGGGAACCCTGCCTGAGCCGTCCTTTGGAAAACTGGAGGAACAAGCTGGTAATGCTAGATTTTATGCTGTTTTACTTTTTCTGCTTTGTTTACGAACTGAAAACGGACATTAGCCACTTCAAACCCCTCCAATGAGGGTTTAAAGCATGTGTGTTTATGTGTTCCCATGACTTAGAGGAACTCCTGTGAAAATAATGTCATTAATTTTTACAATAATTATGTATAAATGATTAAGTAAGGGTTTGTCCATTGTAAAAATATTTCCTCTCCCTGATTTACATTATTTACATTCTGACATTTATCACTTGGTGATATTTTTACTGTTAGCAGGTGATGTCAGTGGAAGGAGATTCTGCTTGCTTTTTTGTCAATTGAAAACAGCTGTAAACGGCTGTTATTTCCCACAATGCAACAAGGCTCCCACAGTGTGATGTCAGAACCATGGTCCTGACATCACACTGTGGGAGGGGTTTCACCACAATATCAGCCATACAGAGACTTTATGTGCACAATCATTTTGGCAAAATGGGCTTTTATTAAACATCCTATTTGCACTAATTAGAGCACAAATAGGATATTTTAAAACCTAAATTTTGCTTCAAGTGATTAAGAAGCAGCCCATGGGCAATTCTTGCATCAGTTTTATTATTATTAAACTCTATAAATTGCCAACAAATTACACAGCAAATTCCTTATGTCGCCTTCATAACCTAAATTGTATTTTTCTTTTCTCCAGCTTTTCATAATACCCTGTTTTTAATTATGTGGGAACACTTCAGAGTTATTTTAGCCATGTATAAGTATTTTGAATTGCAAATGATGAGTTCCATTCATACCTGGTAGGTTGTGGTATCTTCACCATAATGATATGAGCATTTCTTTTATGTTCAGAAATTACTGGACACTAACTACAGTGGCTTGCAAAAGTATTCGGCCCCCTTGAAGTTTTCCACATTTTGTCACATTACTGCCACAAACATGAATCAATTTTATTGGAATTCAATGTAAAAGACCAATACAAAGTAGTTTTACACGTGAGAAGTGGAACGAAAATCATACATGATTCCAAACATTTTTTACAAATAAATAACTGCAAAGTGGGGTGTGTGTAATTATTCAGCCCCCTGAGTCAATACTTTGTAGAACCACCTTTTGCTGCAATTACAACTGCCAGTCTTAGGGTATGTCTCTACCAGCTTTGCGCATCTAGAGACTGAAATCCTTGCCCATTCTTCTTTGCAAAACCGATCCAGCTCAGTCATATTAGATGGACAGCGTTTGTGAACAGCAGTTTTCAGATCTTGCCACAGATTCTTGATTAGATTTAGATCTGGACTTTGACTAGGCCATTCTAACACATGGATATGTTTTGTTTTAAACCATTCCATTGTTGCCCTGGCTTTATGTTTAGGGTCATTGTGCTGCTGGAAGGTGAACCTCCGCCCCATTCTCAAGTCTTTTGCAGACTCCAAGAGGTTTTCTTCCAAGATTGCCCTGTATTTGGCTCCATCCATCTTCCCATCAACTCTGACCAGCTTCCTTGTCTCTGCTGAAGAGAAGCACCCCCAGAGCATGATGCTGCCACCACCATATTTGACAGTGGGGATGGTGTGTTCAGAGTGATGTGCAATGTTAGTTTTCCGCCACATATAGCGTTTTGCATTTTGGCCCAAAAGTTCCATTTTGGTCTCATCCGACCAGAGCACCTTCTTCCACATGTTTGCTGTGTCCCTAACATGGCTTGTGGCAAACTGCAAACGTGACTTCTTATGCTTTTCTGTTAACAATGGCTTTCTTCTTGCCACTCTTACATAAAGGCCAAATTTGTACAGTGCACGATTAATAGTTGTCCTGTGGACAGATTCCCCCACCTGAGCTGTAGATCTCTGCAGCTCATCCAGAGTCACCATGGGTCTCTTGACTGCATTTCTGATCAGCTCTCTCCTTGTTCGGCCTGTGAGTTTAGGTGGACGGCCTTGTCTTGGTAGGTTTACAGTTGTACCATACTCCTTCCATTTCTGAATGATCGCTTGAACAGTGCTCTATGGGATGTTCAAGGCTTTGGAAATCTTTTTGTAGCCTAAGCCTGCTTTAAATTTCTCAATAACTTTATCCGTGACCTGTCTGGTGTGTTCTTTGGACTTCATGGTGTTGCTCCCAATATTCTCTTAGACAACCTCTGAGGCTGTCACAGAGCAGCTGTATTTGTACTGACATTGATTACACACAGGGGCACTCTATTTAGTCATTAGCACTCATCAGGCAATGTCTATGGGCAACTGACTGCACTCAGACCAAAGGGGGCTGAATAATTACGCACTCCCCACTTTGCAGTTATTGATTTGTAAAAAATGTTTGGAATCATGTATGATTTTCGTTCCACTTCTCACGTGTACACCACTTTGTATTGGTATTTCATGTGGAATTCCAATTAAATTGATTCATGTTTGTGGCAGTAATGTGACAAAATGTGGAAAACTTCAAGGGGGCCGAATACTTTTGCAAGCCACTGTATATCTTAACCTTATATTCTGTACAATTGACTTGAGCTGGTTAGATTGAAGGCAGACCCAGAGATTTGTATTAAAATTGTGCAAGGTGTAATCAACTGATACGGAATCTAACAGTGTATCAAAGAGAAAGCATCAGAGAGAATCACATTTAAAGATGATACATAGAGCAAAATGTGCCTTTTAATTTAAAATATAAGCAACCTCCAGCTCATTATAATACATTCTGTCCGAAATACAAACTACCTAATGCTAACATGTTTCACTGTTTATGGACATGCCCTACGATTAGACTATTGGGGAAAAGTAAAAAAATTACATAGCCAACGGTTCTTTGACTTGGCAGAAATGTATTATTAACACATATACTAGCACAGAAATAAAGCAAATGGTAGACCAGTTTAAATATACTAGCTGGTGTAATATCCTAGGCAGCTGCGGCGAACAGCACCGCTGCCGCAGCTGCCTCCATGCGGCCATCCGTCCGTTCAGCGTGCTGGACGCCGAGGACGGAACGTTCTCCCGTGCTGGGGGCTGCCATAGCGCGCGGGCGTGCGCATAGACGGGAGCTTTATGCGGGGAGGAAGCCCATCAGCTGACCTGCTGGACGGCTGACGTCAGGGGAGACCCACGGCGCCCAGGATTGGCTGATGAGAAGGGGGTGTGCCAGTGAGGTCTCCTCTGCTTCATAAGCCTCCGGGCTGCATTGCTACTTTGTCTGTTGTCGTGAATACTTGCGTGTGAGCGCACAGACCTTAGGTAGTTCCCTGGTGTTGATGCTACGGATTTCACACCAAGCTTAGGAATTTTGCAGTCTTGTTGTTGTTATTTTGTTAGACTAGTTCCGGGGTGTTGTTGCCAAGGATTTCACACCCAGGCTAGGTTATTATTATTGTATTGATCTCCTGTATACGACTCTGGCTAGCACTCTGACTTTGAATCTGTTTTCTGATCCTGTACTTCTGCCCATCTGCCTACCTGTTGCTGAACCTCTGCCTGATTGCTGATTACTCTCTTGCCTCCCGATTCTATACCGATACGTACCTTCCTGTTGCTGAACCTCTGCCTGATTACTGATTACTCTCTTGTCTCACGATTTTGTATTTACTTACCTCTCCGTTGCCGAACCTTGCCTGCCTGACCATTCTACTCCCCAGTGGGCCCTCGCCACTGGTGAGGTACTAGTTACACCAGCTCCTCTGGTGGAACCGTTCTGTTAAGCTGTAGTACAGCCCCAATTACCTGCTCTTATAGGGTATCTGTCATTGTAGTAGTATTGTATCTCCTAGGCTGCTGTTCAGTCTGGCCCGGGTCACCCGCCCCACGGGTGTCCTTGTGCCTGCAGTACTATCTGAATCACCCGCTCCTCGGGAGATTCAGCCTCTTCGTTATTGTACTCTCCAGCCTGCTGGAACTTGTACGCTAGTGCACGTTTAGTGTACTGATAGTACCTCTCCAGCCCCTCTGGTGAGGTCTGGTCAAACTATTAAAGTTACTGTTGCACCCAAACACTTACACTTTGCTAGGTGTCCAGAGGTTAGTCATACTTACGTATTATTGGTGATTCTGCAGATCATTAATAATCAGGTATACGTCTGTATTGTTGGTGATACTGCAGATCACCAATAATCAGATACTCTGTGTGCTGACGCCGATCTTTACAGCTGGTATGTATATGCTGATCTGCAGGGTACATTGGGTAGGTTACGAGTTACGTAATATGGTCTCGTGTGTTTGTTACATTGAATAACACTGATGGTGTGGGCGAGGGTTTGTTTCTGAGAAATGGGGTTAGGGAGGGAAGGTAGAAAAAAAAATTCCTTACATTGTTTTCTTGTTTTTGCTTCAATTGGGAGGCAATGGATGTGAAACTCAATGCCATCATGAACGATGTATGTGAATTTTGAAGATAAAATATTTTTTAATAATAAAATTAAACAAGGCAAATTCTAATAAGTGGTGAAATTAATATAACGGTTTATAAGAACAAAGTGGGGTCTGAATAACTTGTTTAAAAAGAACCTGAGCCGGCCCATTACTATTAAAATAAAAACCATACTACCTAATTCGGGGAGCTAGCCGGATCAGGTAGTCATTCACTGCTGTTTCTGTATCTTTTTTTTTTTTTTTAAGTTTTGGTTTGTTGAAAAGGAAATGGCTGCAATCCGGGTCATGAAGCTGCAGCGTTCACCTCTGTGCTTCTCATCAGAGAGCACAGCAGGGTGGGGAGGGGCGTTCCTAACGCCAGAGGATGGCATTATGCAGAAGTGCTTCTGCAAAGGACGCCCCTCCCCTATTAGGCTGCCGACAAGCTCTAGGACGGTAGATTCGGGGGAGGGAGGGGGATAGAGGAATGTTATGGAGCAGGGAACATGCCTTCTGTGTGCCTTTGCACCCCTAAATTCCACCTTAGGTACACTTTAAAGGCCAAATATAATTGCAAATCTCCACTACAGGACTCATTTTGGCCCATTTGGATAGAGCCAGTCAGTGAGATGTGACTTTAAATAAGAAGACCAATACATGCAAGGCTTCATTTCCCTGCACAATAGGGGGTGACAGTGAGCATGGGATAGGCACTTAGACCTGACCTGTGTTCCTTGCCTTTTATTTTGATCTTGTTGCAAGTATAGGATTGAAGTATTAACCGTGACTCTTGTTAGAGATGTATCTTTATATTACCCAGCTATGTTACTGTCCTGAAATGCAGGTTTGGGAATTCATTCATATGAGATAGCTACACATGAGCAGGGCTGTGGAGGCGGTACAAAAAAAATCATCCAATTCCTCAGTTTATGAAATCACCTACTCCGACTCCAGGTACCCAAAATTGCTCAGACTCATTGACTCCCGACTCCACAGCCCTGCACATGAGGTGGGAATAGTGGATCCATTGGGTACGGAATATTGGCAATCTGCCTGCCTGCGTGTACAAGTCCTACCTTAGCTGCACACACCTCCCGCCTATCCATATTCATTTTTATGCGCTAGAGATGGTAGGTCAATCACTATTGCATCTACTGCTTGGGGGTGCAGACTTAAGAGTTCATAGAAAGTTGATCAACGGCAGAACTAATGTAAAAAAACGATATCCTGAAAACTTAATGTTCAGCTATGTTTTACAGGTTATCTTTAAAGGACAACTGAAGTGAGAGGTATATGGAGGCTGCCATATTTATTTCTTTTTAAAGCAATACCAGTTGTCTGGCTATCCGCTGATCTATTGCTTCTAACACTTTTATCCATAGATCCTGAACAAGCATGCAGCAGATCAGATGTTTCTGACATTGTCAGATCTGACGAGAGTAGCTGCATGCTTGCTTCTGGTGTTATTCAGACACCTCTGCAGCCAAATAGATCAGCAGGGTTGCCAGGCAACTGGTATTGTTTTACAGGAAATAAATAAGGCAGCCTCCATATACCTCTCACGTGAGTTGTCCTTTAACTTGAAAAAAATTAGTTCCAAGGGGAAACCTTTCATCTTTATTAATCACCATGAATATTTTGAGAACTTACTTCATTCAATTTTGGGTTTAGTTGATATTTATTATATGCATTGGAGGCTTCTAATGGTGATATATTGCAAACCTGAGATGGACCTAAAGAAAAAAATTATACACACCTGGGGCTTCCTCCAGCCCCCTTTGGCTGATCAGTCCCTCGCCGTCCTTCTCCGCTCCCTTGATCTTCCGCAATTCAGCCCGGTAATTCGGGCAGTCAGTGCGTACTGCGCATGTGCGTCCCGTCACACTCCCAACGCTGGTAAAGTTCTGCACCTGCGCAGACGCTCCTGGCTATGAGAGCACAACGGGGTAATGCGCGCAGCCCGGACTGCCTGCACCAACTGGCTGAATTGTGGAAGATCCAGGGAGCGGAGAAGGACGACGAGGGACCGATCAGCCTAAAGGGGGCTGGAAGTAGCCCCTGGTATGTGTAATTTTTTTTCTTTAGGTCCATCTTGGGTACATGTTAATCAATTTGCTTATGAATGCATTTAAAGGTAGCCTGAAGCCAGAGGTATGAGATGGTGGTGACATATTTCTTTTTAAACAATACCAGTTGCCTGGCAGTCCTGTTGCTTTCTTTGGCTGCAGTAGTATCTGAATCACAGACCTGAAATGAGCATGCAGCTACTGCAGTCAGACTTCAGTCAGAGCACCTGATCTGCATGCTTGTTCAGCACCTATAGCCAAAAGTATTTGAGGCAAAGGACCCCCAGGAGAGCAAGGTAATTTGCATTGTTTAAACGAATGTTAATGTATAAGCCTCTATAGCCCACTCACATCTGGTGTGCTTTAAGCATTGAGCTTTCTTTATAATTAGATCTTAACTGGGCTGCAATTGTATTGAACACAACTGGGCTTATTCAGTGAATGTCATATAACAGTGAGAACAGAGATGAGAAAGCTCTGCTATAGGTCGCCATATTAAAATAAGGAGCTACAGCCAGAAATTTGGTTGCAGGGGTGCCCAAAGAATAGCGGCAGTACAGTTCCACTACTATGTAGTGGAGCTTTGGAGGAACAGCGGTGGGCATGCAGGAACCAATAGTTCACCAGAGTTTGGATACACTGTAGCAGAACGTCTGTGTAAAATAGCGGCGGGGTGGGGTTGGCTAGTGTTAAAGAGAACCAGAGATGAAGCACCCTCTTGTATTTTACCTTATAAATCAGTGGGAACATGACAGTAAACACCTAATCTACCCTTTGTTTTATTGTTCTCTGTGTAATCTGACTGTTATCACCTCTGATAAGAATCCCCGACTGAGCAGTCAGGCTGCTCCGTCTAGCTTTGCTACAGAAAGATTATAGCGAAGTCTGTCTTCTGTGGTGTTATTTCAAGCCCAAGCCTGCCCCCTTGTGGCTTTGCTATAATGACTCAGCAATAATCATTCCCAGCAAAGCCAGATTTAATTGCTCAGTCTGGGATTCTTGTGACTGCTGATAACACACACTTTTAGCAGTGAGGACGAAACAGACAGCATGGTAAGTGTTTTCTCTAATGTTCTTACTGATATACATGGTAAAATACACAAGGGTGCTTCGTCTCTGGTTCCCTTTAAGCTCCGTACACACGCTAGATGAAACTCGGCCGAGGCGGTCAACAACCACCGCTTCTGCCAAGAATCCAACATGTGTATGGCAGCCACCAACCTCTCTCAACCATTGTGGATCACCTCTCTCAACCTGGTGGATCACTTCAGATGAGCAACAGCCGAGAGCATTTTCTCACCATTTACCCCACCCACAAAAAGATGTCACTCCTGCTTCCCCCCAGGCAGAACATAACGCATTTGCACCCTGCAGTGATGCCTGAGGGATCGGGTCCCTGATCTCCATTGGGTGACAGTAAGTGTGTGTACGGGCTTAAAGGGAACTTGAAACGAGGTATACGGACACTGTCATATGTATTTCCTTTATAACAATTCCATGTTTCCTTGCGTCTTTTTTGCAAAGATGCTGCACACATGGCTGCTATACTTACACACACACTTTTAATTTTCCCACAGTTCCTATACAGCTTTCAACTGTCCAATTTAAAAAAAAAAAAAAATGCTATGTGAAGGTGAACTGAATATTTGCTACAAGCCACCAAGTTTTATACAACAAATGCAGTAAAAACAATCTCTGCTTGTTTCTGTGTCGCAGGGATCGACAAGGAAAATGTGGAATTGTCCCCCACCACCGGTCACTCAAACAGCGGTAGAACACGCCATGGTTCAGCAAGCCAAGTGCAAAAGCAGAGAAGTGCTGGCAGCTTCAAACGTCACAGCATCAAAAAGATTGTGTGAAGATTTTTTGAATTATCCTTTCTATTTATTTTACAGTTCCTTTTCTAAAACTGACTTATGCGGGTGGCTTATCTGTGGCCCTGCGCACAATATGATGCTGCACTTAATTTTTTTTTTTAAATGTTCCCATGCAGTCAGCCATGTCGCCAGAAGATCAACACATCACTCGAACTTTGTACCATTTGGTTTCCTCAAGCATTTCCCTTTATTTGCCTTTTCTATTCATTTGATGGAGTTATGGTCACAAGCATATCAACAACTTGTGAGATTTCGAATGAAGAATTTTGTACTTTGATAATGGTGGCCCTGCCTATACTGCATTAACTGTGTACACATAAATGGCATTTCTTTCCTCTCGTCTTTATTATTGTCTTTTTTTTGTTGTTTTTGTTTTGCATTTAACTAAATGTTAAAGCTAATCCTTTATAGTGGCTTTTGTGAGAAAAGAAAATATAAATCCTCCCCCTAAAAACACTTTTAGCTGTGGAATTTTTTTTACCCATTTGCTTAATCTAATTTCCCACCCAGAAATAAAAAGGGAAAAAAAGGTTTTCAAACGGTACTTTTGTTAACAGAGCTACGAAAGGGGCCATCATACTAATTAGATTTCTGGGTACATGCAATAAATTTGTTAAACTGATTATTTTTATTCTTATAAAGTATATATATATCTATTCCAGTTTATTTTTCTTCGTTTGTTTTTGCGTTTAGGTATTACTGCATCTCTTTCATCTTAAGATATCGTGTTCTGTCCTTACAATGCACTATTTATGAAAGGCAGAATGTAATCTGAAGTTAATGTGTTTAAGATATTATGTAAATATGTTAGTGTATTCATCTAAAAAAACTGTGTTTTTGAAGTATAAAAGTTCTGGTAAGCAAATTGGGTGCATCAGAGTAGTAAAAGGGCTTTAACTCCTTTCTGCTTGACGATCATTTCCTTAACCCTTCCAGAGAGGCGTTAAAAGATTTCTTGCACTTAGGGGCTGAACTGATATGCGCTCTAAAAGATTAGAGAATTGTTTTCAGTCCTAAAAAGGAACAAACGTTGTTTGAAAACTATTCACTTTTCTGTGCAATGATTAAAGAATTAAGAGGCGGTTGCCTTTGCTCAGGCCAGCAAATGAAATGGTACTTTTGAACTGACAAGATCCTCCCCCGAGGAGTGGCATCATGAATCATGTGATGCACTTTAACCTTTGAATAGACTTGCTATAAGTCTCTTAGCAGTTTGTCTTATGCACACACCCCTTGTAGTCCATTCTTTGCATATAGAAGTTTATATCTGTAGTACTAAAGGTGGCTGTCAATGTATCTCATTATCAAAATGTACTTTTAGTTGTAATCATCTTTTATTCTAAATTCATTTAACTATTTCCATATAAAATTAATGTCCATAAAAATACTTCTATTTGTTTAGATCTAGCATAATGTATGTGTATTGTACCAGGGCATACAAGCTAAACTTAAAGCATGTTCTATATCACTGTGAAAGGTTGCAACTATAGGATTGAAGTATTAACCGTGACTGACTAAGCATTTGACACAGTTACATTGTATGTGTCATTACATTGAATGATGAAGCAAAACGCTATCTACCGCACTTCGGTGAAAAGGGAGGCGACTGCTGTGCAGGGCTTTAGACACTTGTCCAGAACATTCTTAACTCAGAGGAAAACAATCCTTTTTGACAAATTTAAGCAAAAGGGAAAGACATCTAGGTGCTTGTTTTTAGGGCTTAAATATATTTACTGCTAAACATGTATAGTTGAAATACTTAGATGCTATTCTACAACTTAGATCTTGGACTCAAGTCCAAGAATGGCTTTAAAGTAAAACACACAAATAGAATTCTATGTAATAAAACTATAGAGTGGTTTAAATCTACTTTAGTAAATCAAACTCCACAGCTAAACAAATATAATAATGGTACAAATAAGTGTTGGGATTTATTCATTATAGCACATAATCTGCATTTAACCACATGATAACGCGTAATTCAGAAATGTAAATAAAAGTGTCTTATTTTGTTTTGGGTTTTTTTTCTGACATTGTGATGCTTTGTTTACAGTCCTGGAAAAATAAAAACTGTGGACAGAAACCTATTATGCAAATAGTCTGCCAAAATCCCAGTGTACTTATGTTTAGCTGTTTTACAGTAGCTAGTGTTGATGAGATGAAGGTTCAAGTCAGAACAGTCTTTACCAGGAAGTGATTGTAGATCCCTCAGCAAACACAAGATAAACTGGACGGTTGGAAAACTGGAGTCGTTGCTCTTAAACTTTCGAATCCTGATTTCATTTCCAACGCTGCAGTAGAAAAATTTCAGCTGTAGTTTAACCCATTGCTTCTGCCACCTCCATTTCCCCTTCCTTCCAGTTTTCATAATTGAGCTTTTGGGCACAATTTAAGTCATTACTTAATGGCACTATGTTTGCTAATAGATTGATAGACTTCAGTATTCACATCAGAGATGCTGTCTGTGTAGGCATTCTACAATGTGGTACTTCAGCATTTGCTTTGAGTTCACTTCCATGTCTAAATGCCTGTAAGTGGATAACACAGCCTATATTTCTAAGCTGCGGTGGATCTTTAAATCCTAGTTAATCTATATTCCCAAAGTAGGCTACAACTGGTAAGAGTCACGTTGCTGGTGTGATATAGGTTTGTCAGACTGCTGTCTGGGGCATTTGTATGAAGTAGCATTTTAACAAGTCATCTTGATGTTCAATAGAAAATGTTATTACAGTTTTATTTCCCCCTGCTAGTATTCTTTTTATCACTACTCCATACTGTATTATATGCATTGAAATCCATTTTAATGGTAAATACTTCCTCCTTACCGGACATCTGAAAAACTACTAGTACTGTGGGAATTCGTAAGCCTGTAGATAACTTCATTTTTTAGCAGATTTTGTTAAAAGCAGAAGCTCATTCCTCCAATGAAGTGGTGCTCTTGATTGATGCTGGACAATTTTCTATAAAAGCCTTGCCATAATGTATTTTGTTTAGTAAAAAATAACTGCACTGAAAATTCTGAGGGGAATCTAAAATATGGAGGCTATTTTCTAAATGAAATCCTCAATTTACAGAAATTGCTTCTATGGCCTTTTTATTTTATTTTTTTTGCTCCGCCACTTTTGAGCAGACAGAAATATCACTCTTGAGTTCAAATAAAGCTCCTTACAGATGTAGACAACTTCAAAGCAAAGAGGAGAGCAGCAATAGGTGTCACATTCAATACTTTTCATCAAATCTGCTTGTTGATCCAGATCGGTAAATTGATTGTAAGAGGGGGAAAATTTTCATCATGTGTAGGAATAATGGAAAATCAACACCATGTTAGCAAATTGTCAGCATGGTGGGGGAGAGAAATGGATGTTTTGTATGACATCACGTGCAAAACCATGCATAGCATCAGTGGCAATCGGTTCTAATCAGATTTGAACTAGAAATGTGATTATAATTGAGAAAACCCAGTGTGTGCAGAAAATGCAGTGTGTGCTTCAATTCTTCCTCTGATCATAATTTCCGTCTAGGAGCAGTTCCACTACATAAAATGCATAGTAGGGCTTTAAAGAGGATAAATCTGGGTGGTGTAAATTGTTTGCAATCAGTTTGCTCCAGACAACCTCCCTCCCCCAGCTTTATTATTTTACAGTTGGATACTTTACAATTTGAAGGTATGGGGTTATGCAATTGACCTTTTTTTTTGTGGGTTGCTGGCTGTATTAAATCTCATGTGTTAAGAAGGCCTGCTATGAATAACACAGATGACAGCCAGTAATTTTAACTTGCTTCCCTCAACCCACAATATGAAACTAGCTGTTATATATGTTAAGGCCAGAACCCGAAGTTTGGCCACTTCTAGTTCTGGCCGGCCACTTCGGGTTCTGGCCGGCCAATGTGCGAAGTGGCCGCTGCGCTGCGGCCAATGTTAGAAACGGATTGATTCCTGCGACATTAATGTATCTTCTGGCCGCAGCGCAGCGGCCAAACGTATAACCACTTAGTTAATTTGTTGCAATTAAGCCGGCGGCAATGTAACAATTCAAGCCGCCGGCTTTTTATCTGCCTCTCGCTCTCCTCTTATGGCCAGCCGGCGGGGGACACGCGTGTCCCCGAGAGTCGTTCGTGGCAGCAGAGCGGGGAGGCTGCAGACATTGCTTCTGCCAGCACCCGCTCTGCAAGAACGGCAGGCTTCCCTGCTGCGACGAACGACTCGGGGGGGACACTCGTGTCCCCGCCGGCTGCCCATAGGAGAGCGAGAGAGGCGTGGGGAGGAGAGGGAGGCGGGGGGGGGGGGAGAAGGAGAGAGAGGCAGAGAAAAAGCCAGCGGCTTGAATTGTTACATTGCCGCCGGCTTAATTGCAACAAATTAAGTGGTTATACGTTTGGCCGCTGCGCTGCGGCCAGAAGATACATTAATGTCGCAGGAATCAATCCGTTTCTAACATTGGCCGCGGCGCAGCGGCCACTTCGCACATTGGCCGGCCAGAACCCGAAATGGCCGGCAAGAACTAGAAGTGGCCAAACTTCGGGTTCTGGCCGTAACATATATAAAAAAGAACTTCAATTACTTTAGTTCTACTTCCCTTCAGCAAGGTAAATTAAAAAAAAAATGTGTATTAGCTTTCCTTATTCAAATTTTATCAAAGAAATCAAGAGCTACCGCTAGTTCAATACCACTCAACCGATGAACTGTTTAATTTCCATTATATAAAACTGATATGGTTACTGGCCTGAATCTCTGATGTGCATATTGGCGTCAGTTTATAGATTTGGTTTGGCAAGCCTGGGTGCTGGTCCTGTACTTGGAGGCAGTCGGAAGTCTGTAAGGTTCTTAACATTCAGTTTTAGGCAGTTTTTTTTTCCCTTTCCCTTCAAGCATGTGTTATCCAATGTTATGCAACAGACTTTACCACAAAAAGTCACTTTTGAGTGTTGGCAACATTACTTTTTTAATGCAGTAAATTCATCTGTAAATATTTTTTGTGTAAAATTTGACAGAAAGGTATATTTACTACACTGTAAATACATGTGTCAATATATTGTATTATTTTGCTTTTTTGTAAAGCAGTTAGTTGCTGTACATGTATAACATACGAAATTTGATTATTCTAGTGTTAGTAATTGTTAACTTCTCTCCTTCCTGCTGTTGAGTATGTCATTTAAATGAAAAAAAAAATGCTGTGTTCTACAAACTCACGGTGTATGATATATTTCCTTTCAGGCCATACAGTTTCAACTCTTCCTTTTACTCACTATCCTGTTAATATTGTAAGCAAGTGTATGCCAGCAGGAATAAAACTGCCACCGCCAGCCAAACTGGCATCTAGATACAGTTAGCAGATATGATTTATCATAACTGTTCTCTCCCCAATGTTCCCTTATGTATGTACATCCCCTTTTTTGAAGTAAAATGTAAATTCAACCTGCTTTCCTGTATCTTTGTGGTTTGTACAAGACAAGTGAATGTGTTATGCTGTAGAGGAGTGATAAACTGAAGTATATTCTGGCACGATTCACTAAAGTTTTCAAGGGCTGGAGAAAACTGGTTAGCATACAAGAGCCAGCAAACCTGGCATGGATAATGCAGTTGTAATCTTTAAGATGACGCGAGTTTGCAACCTTCCCCTGGGTAATATTGATGTTTATTGAAATAGTCATGTATTTGCTGTCAGTATTTTTTAAAGATCATTTAAACCAGGGTTGGGCAAACTTATGCAGGACTGGGCCGCATCCCTAGAAGGTGACCTGCTGCTACTGTCTCCCTCCAGAGTTTGTGGGCAAAGATGATTGGGTTTAACTCTCCCAGTTGCTTATTCCAGTGGCGATCTCCATGACAATGGCGGCGTCATGTGACAAGATGGTACATAACGACTGCATGTCACAGAATCGATTGGGCGATTGGGTGAGTTCCTTGTGATGTTGCATGCTGAACCCAACATTGAAAGGACAATGGGAGGAGAGGGATCTGGCCATCTAGCCGTTGGATGGCCTTACTTCAGCTGTGGGCTGTAGTTTGCCCAGGCCTAAATGAAGATCTATAAAAGCAGGGCTGGTGCTGACCATTCCCTTATGCTCTCTTTAATAGTTGGTGAGTGTGGCCTCCTCACTACTGCTTTAGTGCATGTTCATAGGCACACCACCTAGTTTTAGTCTATGGGAGCCAAGACTGCTAGAATTTGGTAACTGCAGCACAGTCCTAGCTCTAGAATGTTGAGCATCTGGAAGGGGAGGAGGTTGTAGTTTTTTTTTTTTTTAACTCAGCAAGTCATATTTATTGGAAAGGTAAGCAGTTGAAATACACAGACATTCTCTGCTCGCAGGCAGGGTATATATAAACTAATGAACGATTCATCATACAAATAAAGTTGCCCTGTGGCAGAGAAAAAGTTCCAATATATGATCCTGCTGAAACACTGAAGGGCTACAGCTAAACAAGATAACATGTGGAATTACCACAACTAAGCTGTAGGAACAAGAAATAAAATAGTAAGAAATGACAATTAAAAAAAATTAAGCAAAATACCCTAGGCCCCGCCAGGCCAACCCCATCCAATGAGATAGAGCTATAAAGGAGTCTAAGATCCTGTGTTCACCACCTTAATAGAAAAGAGCTCAGAAACGTACTGTGTGAATCCAGGGGTCCCAGATAGAATGGTATTTGGCAACCGCACCTCGTCTTTGGTATATAGCTTCATGGTAAGGGAGAGTGTTTTTTACTGATGCGACCCATTCTGCCATCGAGGGTACCAAAGGAAGAATCCAGTGCTTGGTTAAAGTTCTACGAGCAATTTGCAGGACATAGATGATCAATTGGGTAGTAAATTTGTTATATGTGTTAGGAGGAATAATGTTAAGAAGGCAGATCTTAGGGTCCAGGGCCACAGAACAGCCCATCTTATCATGAATAAATTTTGTTACTTGTTGCCAATACAAGTTTACCTCAGGACAGGACCACATCATGTGAAAGAAAGAACCTTGAGCCAAGGCGCATTTTGGGCAGAGAGGGGAGTAACCTGGTTTAAATTTAGATAAGCGTACCGGGGTTAAATATGCTCTGTGCAATACATAAAGAGCCAGCAATCGATCAGGGATATGGGGGGATACCCTCGGAATATTATCAAGGGCATCTTCCCAGTCCTCATCGGTCAGCACTCCCACATCCCGCTCCCAAGTGGATTTTTTGAGAAAGGCCCTACGAGTGGAAACCTCGGTCAGTATGATGTTGTAGATTGTAGATATCAACTGAGCGGATGAGGCGCCCTTAATTATAGACAAGATTGGTGAGTCTGAGAAAGCGATTGGCAAAGTTGAAAATTGGGCCTTGATTGCATGAGTGAGTTGGAGGTAGGCGAATCTCATGTGTGAGGGAAGATTATATTGAGTGGAGAGTTGTTCGTACGGAATAAGGTGGCCTGAGTCTATTATTTGGTAAAGATATAAAATACCCTGATTGATCCAGAGCCTGGCATTTGGCAGTTTGCGTAGTTCAGGGAGGCTGCGATTTTCCCATAATGGAGTGTATTTAAGAGGGTGTTTAAGGCGTAGATATTTGTGGGCTGTATCCCAGACCTTTAAGGTTTGGAGAAGGGTGATTGGGTATTCTTTAGCGTGATAGGAGTTTTTAGCTCCTAAAAGTATAATAGTAATGGGGTCAATTTGTTGAAGTGCTGGGGAGTCTGATAAAAGTCCCACCAGCCTGTCTTTCTGAAGAGTAAGATCAAAGTAGATGTGCGATAGCTGAGCAGCCAGGTAATATATGTGACAGTTAGGCACTGCCAAGCCACCAAGGTCTTTGGGGCATTGTAGTGTTTGAAGTGGAAGGCGGTGCCTTCCCCTATTCCATACGAACTGGGTAAGAAGGGTGTTTATTTTGGAAAAGAG
Source organism: Hyperolius riggenbachi (assembly GCF_040937935.1). Lineage (NCBI taxonomy): Eukaryota > Metazoa > Chordata > Amphibia > Anura > Hyperoliidae > Hyperolius > Hyperolius riggenbachi. Next base: position 249,303,809 of record NC_090647.1, on the reverse strand, counting down.
CGAGAACGGGAGGTACAGAGGAGCATTCCAGGATACATATAAAATACGGGGTAATAGAATCATTTTAAAGAGATTCGCTCTACCAGCCACGTTAATCGGCAGTTTACACCATGCCTGAAATTTAGACTGTACATATTGGACTAATGGATTCCAGTTAAGATTAATAAATTCCTGAGGATACCTGGAGATACGTATGCCCAGGTAAGTGATCTCTGACGCCCATTGAAGGGGGGTGGAGGCCTGAGGCAGGGATGGAGGGAAAATGTCTAAAGGAAGAATAGAGGACTTTGACCAATTAATGTGAAGGCCAGAGTAAGAGCCAAACTCCTCGATCACTTGTAGGGCGCGTTGAAGAGAGTGACCAGGATCAGACAAGTATAGTAACATGTCATCCGCATATAAGCTGATTTTATCCACGTTAGTACCCTGATGGAGCCCATGGATTTCCCTATCATTTCTAATCAGAGCTGCGAGGGGTTCAAGGGCCAGATCAAAAAGGAGGGGAGAAAGGGGGCAACCCTGCCTCGTGCCTCTAGCCAAGGGAAGGGCGCCAGAGATCCAGCCATTAATTCTTATGCGGGCATAAGGTTCAGTGTACAGTAGCTGTACCCATTTTATAAATTTAGGTCCAAAGTTAAATTTTTTGAGAACCGCATCTAAGAAGTCCCATTCTATAGTATCGAAAGCTTTAGCAGCATCAAGAGATACCACCACTCTGGTCCCCACCGTGTCGTGCAAGGACTGCATTGCTAAGTGTAGTCTTCTTATATTGAGGGCTGTGGAACGGCCTGGAATAAAACCAGACTGGTCAGTATGAACCAAGGAGGTTATAACGGTGTTCAGTCTTAGAGCCAGGAGCTTTGCAAGTATTTGAACGTCTACTTGTATGAGAGAAATGGGACGGTAAGACTCGCATTGCAGCAAGTCTTTACCAGGTTTTGGGATCAAAGTTATGAGCGCTTCGCGCATTGTGGGGGGGAAAGTTCCACTATCTAGGGCAGAGTTATAAAGTTTTAATAATTTGGGTGCCAAGACAGGTGAATAAGATTTAAAGAATTCTGCAGGGAGACCATCTAAGCCTGGGGCTTTAGATGACGGGAGAGCAGCAATGGCATTCAGGGAAGTCAGGGAAGGGAGTGGTATTGCCTCCACATACTCTGCAATTTGGCAAAGTGATTTAGATGTGGATTTGGCATAGAGGTCTGTGTAGAACTGAGTGAACCTATCTAGGATACCGGAGGGCGTGGTAAGTATAACTCCATTGGGATCTGCAATGCGGATTATAATTGGGGGGGAAGTTTGCTCCTTAGATATTTTAGCTAAAAGAGAGCCACATTGTTCTCCTAGTTCATATACCCTTTGTTTAGTGAATATAATTTTCCTATGCGCTTTACTGGTAAGGAATTGTTCATATGCGTATAGTTTAATTCTATGGTTTCTCTGGGAGTGCTCAGTTGGATTACAGGATAATTCATTTATGGCTTGCTCTAGATCTAGGGCCAATTTTTGCTCTACTTGAGCTGTTTCTATTTTAATACGTTTAATTTCGGACGATAGGTATCGTCTGACAAAGAGTTTAAAGGTCTCCCAAATTATCGGAAATGTAGTGGACTGGGCCTGAATTTCAAAAAAGTTAGTAAGTGCAGTGGAGATTGGAACTGATTCCTGAATCTTAGTGATCCAGAAGGGGCTCAGTCTCCAGGTAGGTGACTGGTGGTGAGAGTGCCATGTAAAGTGGACTACGTATGGGGAGTGATCTGAGAGCAGAGACGGCAAGAAATAGGCCTTAGTTAGACTAGGAATCAGGTTGCTAGTGGAAAAAATATAATCCAGCCTGGAGTGAGTCTTATATGAAGCAGAATAGCACGACACAGCGGGGACCCCGGGATAGAGAGTAGACCAGGTATCAAGGATGGCGACATCCTGAAATATTGTGTATAGTTTAGTGTCCCTAGTAGGGGATTGCGGTACAGCTGGCTGGGGGATTTTATCAAGTATGGGGAAAAGAATGTAGTTAAAATCCCCGAGCCAGACTGAGGGCAAATGAGGGTACTGTGATACGTAATCCAGGGCCACCTTAATAACCGAGAAGGAAAAGGGTGGCGGTATATATATACCACTAGTAGTAGAATTGGGGTATTATAAAGTAAACAATGAAGGAAAATGTACTGACCTTCAGGGTCTATAACGTTGCTAATACATTGAAAGTGAGTGCGTTTAGATATGAGTAGGGAAACACCTCTGGAGTGAGAGGAATGGGTGGAATGAAAGTCCCATCCGATCCAAAAACGGCGGAGGGCCTTGGGTAGGTCTCCATCCAGATGTGTTTCCTGCAGAGCTATAACGTCAACCGACTTCTTACGTAGAAACTCTAAGACAACCGTTCTCTTAACCTTGTCTCTCAGGCCCCTCACATTCCAAGTCAGAAAAGACACAGTGTCATGTGAAGATTGAGAGAGTGTACTAATTAAGTAGGTTAGTAAACACACAAATCAGCAGTATTAAAAGTAGTAGTGGCCTGGCGGGGCAAGAAAAATAATAATAAAAATTAACAAGACATAAGACCCAGCTCATGGCCCTAAACGTAGGGTCTGAGCATTTACCCATAACGTAACACAGTTCAAGGTAGCTGCAATAGTGGAGGCAATCACGGAATATCTCCGCGTGTGTTATTACTAAGCAGTGCTTTACATATATAGCAGCTACCTGAGGGTGTGACATCTGAGGAGCAGGTGTCACATATGGCCTTGCACACTTCTACACATTAGGCGACAGGAGTTATGTCCATGCAAGAGTAAAATACTTAGTATTCTGAGAAAACCGAGGGGGGGGGGGGGGAAAGAAAACGTGTATGGCCTGTGACAAGGGGAAGGCTACTGCAGTTCAATTGTAGACAGAGAATAAAGTATAGCCTAGGATTATCAGTCTTGCCTGCTTGTATGAGAGACATTCTTAGTGTAATGAGTTTCCAGCCATGAGAAGGCCTCCGATGGAGTTTCAAAAAAAAGAGTCTTGCCGTCAGCAACCACCCGCAGGCGGGCTGGGAAAAGCATGGCGTACACCAGGCCGTGCTGTTTGAGCTTACGCTTAGCTTCTTGAAACCGGGCCCTGAGTTTTTGCGTTTCCACGCCAAAGTCCGGATAAATCGAAATAGCGGTATTATCAAAGCTCAAGTTACCTTTATCCCTCGAGAGGCGGAGTACCGTGTCCCGGTCTTTATAGTTGAGCAGCTTAGCGATGAAAGTGCGTGGCAGGGCCCCGGGAGGATTAGGCTTTGCTGGGATGCGATGTGCTCGTTCCACAGAGAAGGCTTGTGTAAAGACCTCGCGGCCGAAGTGCTGAGTGAGCAATTCTTCAAGGAAAGAGACCGGGTCATTACCCTCCGCCTTTTCGGGAAGGCCTACCAGCCGGATAATGCATCGCCGTAGCCGGTTCTCCATGTCTTCTTGCCGGATAACAACAGCCTTAAGTTGAGTTTGCATAGTTTTCATGTCGGAGGAGAGTGGACGGATGTCGTCCTCTAGCTGGGATATGCGGGCCTCCGCTGCCGAGACTCTCTCCCGTACCGCTCGCACGTCTTGGCGGAGAAGCTGGAAATCTGCCTTCACCTCCTCGATTTTGATGGTAAACGTTTCAGTGAGGGATGCTTGGAGGGTGGAGATGGCCTCCAGGATAGTTTGGGCTTCTGCCGAGTGAAGCGTGTCTGGGGCAGGCGATAGTGCGTCATCTCCTATGGAGCCGGCGCCATCTTGGTCTGTGCGGCGGTACTTGTCGAGCGGGCCCACAGTCTTCTCCGGCTTGTCGTTCTTTTTAGGCGGCATTTTAACTGCAGAAAGCGGGTTCCCCAAGTACAGGAGAGGTAGGATAAGGGTTCACGTACCCAAGGAGGCTCGAGTGTGCCTTACAGGGTGGATTTGACGGATTAATGTAGCCCGTGTGCAGAGGAGCTCCGAGAGATGCTGCCGCTCACATCCTCGTTCCGGCCACGCCCCGGAGGTTGTAGTTTTTAATTAGGGCTTTTTGTTAGGCTTTATTTACATTTCTAAACTAGAAAGACAAGAGAAGGGCTAACTTATAATAATAAATAATTCCAGTATTTGTATAGCGCTTTTCTCCTGTCGGATTCAAAGCGCTTGTGAGGCAGCCACAAGAGCGCACTCAGTAGGCAGTAGCAGTGTTAGGGAGTCTTGCCCAAAGAGCTCCTTACTGAATGTGTGCAGCTTACTGAACAGGAATAACTTAATGTATATTTACATAATACAATTGGTAAATCAATAAAATTGTTTATTGAATCATAACTGAATGTAAGGTCATATCAATAAATTATAGTATATAGTGTAATTGGATGGTTTAGAATAGAATGGTTAGCTACTGTTGTTGATTGGTGAAATTCAAAGCTGCATGACATTTGCATTAAAGGATACCCGAAGTGACATGTGACATGATGAGATAGACATGTGTATAAACAGTGCCTGGCACACAAATAATTATGCTGTGTTCCTTTTTTTCTTTCTCTGCCTGAAAGAGTTAAATAACAGGTATGCAAATGGCTGACTCAGTCCTGACTCAGACAGGAAGTGACTACAGTGTGACCCTCAGTGATAAGAAATTACCCTTTTTATCTCTTTCTTGCTTTCAGAAGCCATTTTCTGCTAGGAAAGTGTTTTATAGTTGGAATTTCTTATCAGTTCAGGTCACACTGTAGTCACTTTTTTTCTGAAAGCAAAAAAAGGATGAAAAGCTGTGGTGTCACAGACAATTAAAAATGTTTATAACAAGTTACATTTCCTCTGCTCTCTGCAGACAGCTCAGTCAGAGACAGACAGCTGCTGAGAGCTTTCTCAAACACACAGGTTTAACGGATGCACTGTGAGGGAATCACCTCCCCTCATGGCTTACTCTGCTGCCAGATTTGAGCAGACGGCCGTCAGTTAAGAGTCAAAGGAATTTGATACAGTAAACAAAAGCAATAAGCAAGTGATTTGTATAAATCATTATTTACCAGCACTTCAGGAACTCTTTCAATCCCAGATAAAAAACAAATGTTAATTGATTGTGTTCTTTTAAGTGTAGGCCAACAACCTGTACTCTGGGATTGTCAATGGGATGCATATAATACTGAGTTGCACCCTGAAGTGGAATTTAATCGGTCCATTTTCAAGATGCATACATTTGCATAATCCTGCTTCAGCTTGGAAAAATTTGCATCTCATTGATCATCTCTACCTGTATAAAGTCAAGAAAGTTTGCTGAACATTCAATCTTGCATTAATACTGTAAGTCTCAGGGAGTCAAACCAGAACACCCAGACCTCTCAATGGGTGTGAACATCCAACACAATTCAAAGATGAGGCGGGACTCCACCTGAATTAATATGCTGATGAGCTTTCAAATCACATACTAGTGACAAACACACCGTTTCAGTCTGTACGACCTTTACAAAGTGCTAACTAACAGGAAGTGTAAACATCCTTTTTATACATACATAGGCTTCAATTCATCAAGCATTACCACATTCGGTAATGCTGAAAATAGCTGACTTTACGGAGCACTTCAAAAAATGTTAATTCATCAAAGCTGTTACCGCATGAAAAGCTGAAATTACAGAGTAATGAGATAAATTACCGACTTGTGCTCAACACCTGTCAGCAAATGTCAGTAAATGTCAATTCATCAAGGTTACAGCATTCGCTAACACATTCGGTGATTATCTCTAGTTCTCCTCTGTCGTTAACTGGCTTCCAATGCCTTCCTGTGTATGTTCTCATGATTAACAGGAGCAGGCAGCCAATAGAAACAGCTCCTGCAAGTGCCGCTGATAGGTCTCAGACCCCCCAAACAGTGAGCAGAGAGAAGGGACAAAACATATTTTCCAGGTTCCCTTCGGTGGTGTAACCCTTTCAGACCCTGTTTGAAAAAGCAAAGTTGCTAGTGGTGAAATCACCAAGCATGGCATGTATAATGTCTCCGGGAAGTTCATCTAAGTTGTGGCAATTAAATAAAATGTTAAGAAACACTGATGGACAGATTTAGAGCAGCAGAGGCAGTATAGAAAACCGTGAATGTAACAAATGTTTACATCTAAAGAGATGTCAGAATGCCTTCCATTGTAAGTGCCTCTGCAGCTTGTAACAACACAGAGACAGCGCTGCTCCAGCTGCTCTGCTGTTATCGAAGCCTTAGTAGTTCGGTAACTTAAAGAGGAACTCCAGTGAAAATAATGTAGTAAAAAAAGTGCTTCATTTTTTACCATAATTATGTATAAATGATTTAGTCAGTGTTTGCTCATTGTAAAATCTTTCCTCTTCCCGATTTACATTCTGACATTTATTACATGGTGACATTTTTACTGTGGGCAGGTGATGTAGCTGCTGCTAGCTGTTTTGGCTGTTAGAGACAGCTGTAAACAGCTAATTCCTGTCTGTGAGCCTTGTTACATTGTAACAAACTGCCAAAAGTACCGCGGTACTCAGAGCTTCTTGTGGGAGGGGTTTCAGCACAAAATCAGTCATTACTCACAGTATAAGTATTTTTCTTTGTAAAAGCACTATACTGTACTCTGAAAGTTTGACAAATGGACTTACTAGGATCCCAAAATAACAAACCCTGGACAGACCTGCACTTTGCGCACTGCAGAAAAAAGATGGGTGTGGCCAAAGATCAAAAGTGGAGTATTATACTGGGCATAACTTAGAATTGTGTTATCTTACATGCTGTGGAAATTTATTTTAAAATTGCATCATGGTCTAATTTACCCACCCGGACTGAAAATTTACAAGGTGGCCATACCTGGGCGTTCTTCAACGCCCCATAATTTCCATGGCCCCTCAGCTTTGTCAAGCTCCCGTCCATCTCGGTGCTTTGTCCCTAAGTTCTTGCGGTGCATACTTGCTCTTCATGCACGCTACCGAATGGGAGCGTCCTTCGCACGTACAGTTAAAAATGTTTCCGAACCCTGCATGCCCAAAATGCTTTAGGCAGGGATGCTCACCGAGGTTGATCACGACTGACTACTCAAATAAGGGTAAATTGCTGCAGGTGTGGGGCTGGATGTGGCGGGGTTAATTACCCATAATGCCGATGTTCGCCCTGCGTGTCAACAAGATTGCAAGCGTTGCTATGGCGCACTAACTCCTTCCGGCTTGGAGGAAGTGCGCCATAGCGAGGCTTGCAACGCGACTAAAAGAACGCAATCTCATTGACGCCAGGGGCGGACGGTGGCATTATGGGTAATTCAGCCCCGCACCTGCAGCAATTAACCCTTATTTGAATCACAAGTAATCAGTCGTGATTACTCGTAATTAACCTCAGTGAGCATCCCTGGCTTTAGGCCATGGCTGCCATGCACAGCCGTTTGGGAGTGCGATTGAACTGGGTGCAGGGAGATGACAAAGCATGTGCCCAGGCTCTCACTAGATTCAGTCGGAGCTTTGATTGGGAGAAAGCACCACTACGGAGGGGAGGCTGGAAAAGCTGAGGGGCCATGGAGCTTATAGGACGACTAAATAAACGCCAGGTATGTCTAGTTCCTGATTATTAGGAAATATGCTGACCTAGGTGAATATATGATAAACAAATACTGAACAGTGACCACTAAAAGTACATGTAAATGGGCTTGGGGAACAAAACAAATCACATTTAAAAAGACCAACAGGGTAAATAGTCCTAATTATAAAGTAACAATAAGTAAAATACTAAAGGACCCACAGCTTTTTAGACAAGTGATAAGGCCTTGCCTTCATAGTAGGTAAGCAGTGTAATTAAAGCGGAATATAACCCTGCATTTCAACTTTGCTCTAAAACATTATTTACAGTATATTATATGCAACCAGCATTTTTTTTTTACTAGACCAGCATTGGAAGGGTTACACAGGGCTTTAAAGTCCCTAGAGATTTCTGCAGACGCATCCGAACTTCAGTTAGATACTTTTTGTTTACAAATATGTATCTTTTAAGTGTTTATTGTGACTCATCTCTCTCACTGAGAAGGAGCTTGGAGGACACCCAAAGAGTGTGTAACTGTTTATCAATAGATACATCTAACTAAATAGACTGTAACTATCTGAACGTCTGCACGGAACTTAAAACCTCTGTGTTTAACCCTTCCAATGCTGGTCTAGTAAAAAAAAAATGCTTTTTGCATATAATATGCTGTAAATAATGTTTTAGAGCAAAGTTGAAATGCAGGGTTATATTCCGCTTTAATCAATAGTAAAAAAAGAAAAGGTGCATTATAATAATGTGCTCATATTACTGGCTGCAAATAGCTGCTAATATTCGCACCTTTTGCATCACCAAAGAGAGACAGTGAGGGCCCATTCACACTAGAGCGTTTTGCCAGCGATTTCGGCAAAATGCTCAAGCGCTAGTGCTTTTTAAAGCGCTAGTGCAATAATACCCTATGGGCCCGTTCTCACTTGGGCATTTTGCGTTAATCGCCGGCGATTAACGTAAAGCGCTAAACGCAACTGTGTAGCCTACACCATTTTCAGATGATTTTACGGCGATCACGTTCAGTGCTATAGAAGCGCTGAACGCGAAGAAATCGTCAAGTGTGAATGGGCGCTAGCGTTTTGTGTTTTCCAAGTGTGAATGGGCCCTAAAGACACATCATCGACTGTCTGTTCATGTTTTACATTATATCTTGCCACCTACTCCTACCTTTCTCCAAATTGTGATGCACACTGGCATCACGTTCTGTTGGTTACTCATCAGTCAGTCTATGTCAGGTGAGGGGGTAGGGTAACTCCAGTCAGGCAGCAGAAGCATTCTCTCTCCTCCAGTATCCTGTCATTTGCTGCTCTCACTTATCCCAGATGCAGCAGCAACACAAAAGTGCATTTTTATTTTACACAGTGGCACAGAGCTGCAGATAGTTGAAAGGGGCAGGGCAAAACTGTGTGGATGCAAGAGTGGCACACAGACTTCACTGTGGAGGTGGGTGGTGCTATATGCAGAGTCGGGAAGATGGGTGCTGGGAAGCCTGTACATTACACTTCTCTCTCCCTTAGTACTACCTCATATAAAAAGGGAATTGCATACGGGCCATATTCTCATTGAGACGTGCCCGAGCTGTCCCAGTTGCTGCAGCTTCCTTACCCCTGCAATCAACACAGACTAACCTTGCTCTCTGTGCACTGAGTATGAGCTGACCATTGAGAAAGGAAGCCAAAGAGCTGTTGCTCATCACACCAGTATGGCTTAGTAGTGACGTAAACTGGCGCCTTTCATAGAGATTGTGCTCTAGGCCACTGCCTGCTGTGTTTTTGCCAAAAAAACGGCCCTAATAGTATTGAAATTCACATTGAAACCATAGGGAACCAATGCGTTTACATTAATCCATCTGCTCTCTCTTTGAAGTAGCATTGCTCTTGGATTGGTTGTTTCCGGACGAACTCACCCTTTCCACAATACACCACCGGAGAGCGCTAATGTTATGGTGATAATAAAAATAAAAGGTGAATATGTTGGCCATGTGTTTACTTAAAGGTAATCCGTAACAAAAAAAACAGCCCCTGGGGGGGGGGGGGGGGGGGGGTACTTACCTCCAGAGGGAGAAGCCTCTGGATCCTAATGAGGCTTACCTGTTCCTCTTCACCCTCTGGTATCTAGCGCTAGCAGCCCCAAAAAATCAGCCTCACAAATCTAACATGGACCTAGACAGGCACTATGTGACATCATCACTGGATCTTTAAAGAGGAACTTTAGCGAAAAGGGTAAAATATAAATAAATGCATTACAAAGTGAGAAGTTAAACAATAGAAGAGAGATCAAGAAATTATTGATATTCTCCATGTAATTTGTTCATGTTGTTTGATCCACAATGAGCCTACAAGTCATCATCTTTACTACTGGCAGACAAAAAAAAACTAGTAGGACAAGAGCGGGCAGCACGCAGCAGGGTCACATACCGAGGTTCTTAGTACCACACTGGGTGGGAGAGGGTCCGAAGTGGATTAGGGCCCTTTAGAAGTAAGTGTTACCTCGTATCGCCTGTACTGCCCTTTTTATTCAGAAATAAACAAGATTGATATTATCCACTGAAAGCATCCCTGTTTTGCTTTATCCGCACATTGAGTGCATATGCAAGTGGCAAAGTGGAGAAATACACATCCAAGGGAAGAATATATCTGCGCTCTGAATTACTACAACATTGCTGATAACTTGGATATAAGGATTAATCCTAACACAGCTGCAATCCTATTCTTCACACCGACTTGGGGCGCCACAGTAATCGCACTATAGACAGAAAAAAAAACTAGACAGCACCAACTGGTATTATCTATAACCACACCCACTAACATTGCAATAGGCTAAAAGTTGTTGTTTTTAATAGATATACAAATGCAGATAGAGAAATGCTGGTTGATTGGCAGTTGGAAACATCTGTTATTTCCCACAATGCAACATGGATCATAGACCGCAAAACGTCAGCACCTAGGTCCTGACATCACACTGTAGGAGGGGTTTCACCACAATATCACCCATACATGACCCCCCCCCCCCCCCCCCTACTTTTGCTCTATTGACTGCAATAGCTTTTGATGTTGTAGATCAGGGTTTCTCAACATGTTATTGTTATGTACCCCTTTTTAAACCCTGTACTTACCAAGTACCCCCTAGCAGAGTAAACATTAACACAAGTACCCCTTGACAAATATATATTTAATCGTAGTACATGAGATTTGGTTCTAAACAATTTTCAAGCATTTACTATTGCTTTTAATTAGCTAAAATACTAATTTGGCATTGTTTAAATAAGTTTTATCATTTTCTAAAACTCTAAATTTGTTATTCTTGGTTAAGTATATCAAGCCCGAGTACCCCCTGGGGTACGCGTACCACATGTTGAGAACCTAGGTTGTAGATCATGAAAGACTGTGGCAGATACTCGTGGGAATGGGGCTACCAGGCCATCTCATTTCCCTTTTGAGGAATCTACTGTATATACTCGCATATAAGCCGACCCCCCAACTTTTACCTGAAAAACCAGGGGAAAATTAACCCCATATATGCCGGGGGTAGGAAATGCTGGATTAGTGCAGGCGCGTGATCCCCCCAGTGTGTCCCAGTATAGCTAGTATAGTGCCCAGTATGCGTAGGTAGTGCCCAGTATAGCTAGTAAAGTGCCCAGTATAGTGCCCCCCCCTCCTCCTCCCCCCACGGCCCCGCTGCTATTACCTGCTTTAGGCAGCGGCCGCTTCCTAATCCGTGTTCCCCTCTCCATCATGCGTATACCGTAAGTGTATCACAGCAGCGCGCCCGGCGCTGCTGCTGTGAAGATGCAGGGGGCAGGAAAGAGCGCGGCCTCCTGTAACAACGATGTGTATCGCCGTTACCAGGGGAACCGCTCTTTCCTGCCCCCTGCATCGTCACAGCAGCAGCGCCGGGCGCGCTGCTGTGATACACTTACGGTATACGCATGATGGAGAGGGGAACACGGATTAAGAAGCGGCCGCTGCCTAAAGCAGGTAATAGCGGCGGCCGTGGAGGGAGGGGGCGGACCACGGAACACCACCCACGACTCGCGTACAAGCCGACCCCCCAACTTTTGGCCCTCTTTTTGGGGGTCAAAAATTCGGCTTGTATGCGAGTATGTACGGTAAATGCAAACCAAGAAGCAACGGAGTATGGAATAAATGACTGGTTCAGAAATGGCAAAGGAGTGTGACAAGGTTGCGTATTAGCTCCTTATTTATTTAACTTATCTGCTGAATCTGTAATGTGGAAAGCTGGTTTGGATGAGTCACATGCTGGAATTATAATATCTGGCAGGAATATTAACAACCTGAGATATACTGATAATACCACTCTGTTGGCTGAAACCTGGGAAGAACTGAAACTGGTCAGTGGGTTGCAAAAGTATTCGGCCCCCTTAAAGCTTTCCACATTTTGTCACATTACTGCCACAAACATGCATCAATTTTATTGGAATTCCATGTGAAAGACCAATACAAAGTGGTGTACATGTGAGAAGTGGATCGAAAATCATACATCATTCCAAAAATTTTTTTACAAATAAATAACTGCAAAGTGGGGTGTGCGTAATTATTAGGCCCCCTGAGTCAATACTCTGTAGAACCACCTTTTGCTGCAATTACAGCTGCCAGTCTTTTAGGGTATGTCTCTACCAGCTTTGCACATCTAGAGACTGAAATCCTTGCCCATTCTTCTTTGCAAAACAGCTCCAGCTCAGTCAGATTAGATGGACAGCGTTTGTGAACAGCAGTTTTCAGATCTTGCCACAGATTCTCGATTGGATTTAGATCTGGACTTTGACTGGGCCATTCTAACACATACATATGTTTTGTTTTAAACCATTCCATTGTTGCCCTGTCTTTATGTTTAGGGTCATTGTCCTGCTGGAAGGTGAACCTCCGCCCCAGTCTCAAGTCTTTTGCAGTCTCCAAGAGGTTTTCTTCCAAGTTTGCCCTGTATTTGGCTCCATCCATCTTCCCATCAACTCTGACCAGCTTCCCTGTCCCTGCTGAAGACAGAGATGCACCCCCCGAGCATGATGCTGCCACCACCATATTTGACAGTGGGGATGGTGTGTTCAGAGTGATGTGCAGTGTTCGTTTTCTGCCACACATAGCGTTTTGCATTTTGGCCAAAAAGTTCCATTTTGGTCTCATCTGACCAGAGCACCTTCTTCCACATGGTTGCTGTGTCCCCCACATGGCTTGTGGCAAACCGCATGGAAACCACATGCTTTCTGTTAACAATGCCTTTCTTCTTGCCACTCTTCCATAAAGGCCAACTTTGTACAGTGCATGACTAATAGTTGTCCTATGGACAGAGTCTCCCACCTGAGCTGTAGATCTCTGCAGCTCGTCCAGAGTCACCATGGGCCTCTTGACTGCATTTCTGATCAGCACTCTCCTTGTTCGGCCTGTGAGTTTAGGTGGACTGCCTTGTCTTGGTAGGTTTACAGTTGTGCCATACTCCTTCCATTTCTAAATGATTGCTTGAACAGTGCTCCGTGGGATGTTCAAGGCTTTGGAAATCTTTTTGTAGCCTAAGCCTTCTTTAAATTTCTCAATAACTTGATCCCTGACCTGTCTTGGACCTGTCTTGTGTGTTCTTTGGACTTCACGGTGTTGTTGCTCCCAATATTCTCTTAGACAACCTCTGAGGCCATCACAGAGCAGCTGTATTTGTACTGACATTAGATTACACACAGGTGCACTCTATTTAGTCATTAGCACTCATCAGGCATTGTCTATAGGCAACGGACTGCACTCAGATCAAAGGGGGACGAATAATTATGCACACACCACTTTGCAGTTATTTATTTGTAAAAAATGTTTGGAATCATGTATGATTTTCGTTCCACTTCTCATGTGTACACCACTTTGTGTTGGTCTTTCATGTGGAATTCCAATCAAATTGATTCATGTTTGTGGCAGTAATATGACAAAATGTGGAAAACTTCAAGGGGGCCAAATACTTTTGCAACCCACTGTAAGTGCTACTTACCCAGGGCTTCGTCCAGCTCCAAGCATGTCCCTCGCTGCAACTCTCCCCGCAGCCATTCGCCACCTCTGCCTCCCGGTCCGCGGTAATAGCATCAGGCCGACCTGGAGGTCGGCTTGTACTGTGCCTGCGCGAGCGGCGCTGTCAATCACCGCCACATGGATCGGAGCGTACTGCGTAGTACACTTCGGTCCAGGTCGGCCTGATGTCATCACTGCGGATTGGGAAGCAGAGGCGGCGAACGGCTGCGGGCAGAGCTGCGGCGAGGGACATGCTGGGAGCTTGGAGCTGGACGAAGCCCCGGTTAAGTAGCACTTACTTTAGCAGAAAATTCCTGATAACTCCTTTAACATTAAGAAAACTTAAAGTCATGTAATCTGCTTCAATGAACAATCTACAAATAGATGGGGAAAAAAATTGAAGTTGTAACAGATTTAATCTTCCTGGGATGGAAGACATTTGCAGATGGTGACTGCAGACATGAGATTAAGAGACACTTGGTACTTGGGAGGAAATTTGGACAAGATACTAAAGTATAGAGATGCCAACGGACCAACAAAGATCAGGATAGTTAAAGCTATTGTCTTCCCAGAAGTAACATATGGCTGTGAAAGGTGGACTATAAATGAGGTCATGAATGGAAAAATGTATGTGTAAGGCTTGGTGGTGTATTCTCCACAGTCAGCATGCAACGCATGAGCTGACGTGGAGGAGGTACACACACTAGCACAAGGAAACAGGCTATCCCTAGTATAGTGGAGGGGAGGACTGACTCCAAAAGGAGATTGTGGCGCACAGAGCCGGTGCAGATCCGACAGCCACAAACAATGCTTTCGCTATAACGTCTCAGCGCAAAGTAGCGCTGAGCGCATAAACCAGAACTGAGGAGATCAGGACAGGTAGACAGAATGAACGCTTGCTAGCTAGCCGCTACTTAGTGACAGCAAGCGTCCACAACAAGACAGACTGGAATGAGGCAGCCAATGCGTAGCGGCGATGGTGTGCCTCACAAAGACAGGACAGGATAGTCAGGAAATAGCAGGATCAAGATAGATGAACGTAACACAGATAAATATACAAATAGTATGATTTCCTAGCGTATTACAATTACAGCTATCAATGAAACTATTTGTAACGTCTGACTAACATATGTATATATCGGCAATGAACCGATATATGACATAAGCGGGAACACTGACTTAGGACTGGAACGATACAGGGAACAGGATTCAGAAGGATTCGTTATCTCCTTGCAGAGATGAACGCAATCCACAAACAGGACCAGGAACAGGATAACTAGCTCAGCACGGGTGATCAACGTGCTAGAACTGACTAGCTGAACACAGGATATAAACAGTTCGTGTACGTATATATCAGCGTCACTGATGTATCAACGTAACACGAATACAAGGAAAATAATAAACGTGCTGGTATGCATATATATGGGCAATGAACCAATATATAATGCAAAACCAGCAAAGTATCTTTAGAACAAGAAACACGATCGGGGGCTGAAGCGACAGCAAGACAGGCTTAAACTGAAGCTATGAAAACCCGAGGAGTCCTGCAGGAAGCAGATCTTTATACTGAGGTCATCCAATGGGAGCAGACATGCAGATTCCCACACAGGTGAATGATAATCAGTCACAAGCTGACAGCAGGGAAAGGCAGACAAAGCTATGCAGCTTGCATGGAAAGAGATCAGAACTGCCTGAGCTGCAGCACTACTACTTCCAGCAATACCTGCTGCAGCAGCGATCATGACAGTATGCTTTTGAATCGTGGGTTTGGAGAAAGCTATTGAGAGTTCCCTGAACTGCCAGATCAAACCACTCAATACTTAAAGAATTAAGGCCAGAGTATTCACTAGAATGGTTGATACTTCTATTAAAAACTTAAACACTTTGGACACATAAAAGGGCAAAAGAAGAAGAATATGGCACAGGCTAAGATGGATAAACAGTATATGTGAAGCCATGAACATGCCCGTGCAACAGATGAAAGAAGCCGTAATTGACACACACCTGCATGCTGAAGTACATATGGTCACGAAGAGTCTTGAGTCGACCAAACTAATGAGGAGAGAGAGATCTGATCAAATCATGAAATCTATTGTAAATCTGTGAAGCTGCGCACTGCCTGCAGGGCTCACCCGGTCTCCCATCCATGAACTACCCCCCAGTCCATGTCTCTTCTCTCTCGGGGTGCCTGTGTTACGTGCCAAATTCTAGAGCACAGGTGTCAAACACAAAGTCTGCGGGCCAAATGTGGTCCTCATTGCCATTTTATGTAGCCCTCCAGAGCTTCAAATGTGTGTCATTGTAAGCAAAAAAAATTACGACGGCACACTGCCTTCCTAAGCAGAGGAGCGTGACAGTGACAGTGTCTCTGGTTGAAACATTGTCAGTTTGAGGTGGGGTACTGCAACAATCCATGGGACCCTCAGCAAAATTACCATGAGGCCCCCTCGTGTGCTAGCATCTTGCTTTGGGCCACATTTCATCTTGAAGATTTTCTGCCAAAGCAGCACTGGGGCAGATAAAAACTAAACTGCTCCACTGCGCTACTCTGCAGAAGGGGTAGAAGCTACCAACGTGTTTGCTATAAATATGCCACTTAGTTTGAGAGTGTTCAATAAATGTTAAAACTTAATAAACAATTTGGTCTATGCCGGCGAACAGGTGAGTGTAAGCTCCTACAAAGCACATAGTTTTAAATTAAACGGCACTACTGCTGCCCTCCCGAGCTGCTGGTGATCAAGTAATGTCTTCTTTCTGGCGAATCGACTGATTAGATCACTTTTGGTCAGAGATCAACCAGCCAACACCCCTCCCAGTGCTCAGCTCTACTATAGCTGAGCACCACAGCCAGACCCCAGCACCTACAGTAACCCCCAGTCACTCAACCATAGTATAGCAAAGCACATATCACCATAGCTGATCCTCCAGCCCTCATCACAGTTGAACAACTTGCGGGCAAAGCGAACTTCTTGCACTTGGCTGTAATATAGCTGAACGCACAGTCGACACATGCATCCATTGACTATTCCTAGTGGTTGGCAACACTGCTAAGGCAGTTTCTCAATGGACTATTTGCAGCATTAAATAAAATACTCTAAAGTGCCATCTTGTGGTCGTTAATAAAAATACAGCAGTTTATCCCTTTAATTGCTGTGAATTGAACATGCAATTTATATTATACTTACTATAAAAATGACACAAAGATCCATCCTTTGTTGAGACCATTAGGAATGAGGGGTTTTAAATAGCACCTAAAGTGTGCTCAATAATGAAAGTAAAGTCTTTAATGTATTATATTACCCGCTCGCCCGTATTCTAGTAAAATTATTATTATTGATTTATAAAGCGCCAACATATTCTGTGGAGCTGTACAAAGTAAGAAACGAACATGGGGTACATTATACAGACAAATTGAATACAGCAATATACAAAATACATAATTAGTGACAAAATACAGAATTGATAATGACAGTGACAACAGTATCATGATGAATAAAATGTATAATGAATTCCAAGTCACAAAAGGGGATGTAGGGGGGAAAAAAGGTGGAGTAGTATACAATAAAGGTAACAAAGGTTGAAGAGAGATGGATGTGTTGTGGGAGGGCATTCCAGTGGAGGGGTGAAGCACGGTCAAAATCTTGTGTACGTGAATGTAAGGTAATTCTAGATGAGGACAACAGCAGGTCATGTGCAGATCTAAGATTATGATTGGGTTCTGGAAACCAGTGAGGAGATGTACAAGGGAGAGAGATTGTGGAGAGCAGTTGTGTATCATCTGCAAGTGGTATTGAAACCCAAATTAGTTGATTAAGTTGCCAAGACCGTGCATGTAGATGGGAAAGAGGAGGGGGCCAAGGACAGAGCCTTGATGTACAACCACAGACAAAGGATAAGGAGAAGAGATCCGATCTGAGTTAGAAACTGTGTAGGACCTTCCAGAGAGATAGAAAGATAACCAGGAGAGAGTGAGGCCATTTATGCCTTTGGTTGAAAGAATCTGTAGGAGTAAGATGTGGTCAACTGTATCAAATACTGATAACAGGTCAAGAAGGACCTTTGGATTTAGCTGTAAGAAGATCATTGGCCACTTTAGTAAGAGATGTCTCTGTGGAGTGGTTAGAGAAAAAGCCAGACTGGAACTGATCATGAAGGGAGCTAGCAGATAAATAATGGCTTAGTTCAGCATGTACATGGCGTTTAAGTATTTGGATGCAAATGGGAGAAGTTACACCGGTAGTTGGCGAGTGTGGTAGATTTCTAGAGATTTTTTTTTAAGTAGTAGTGACACAACAGATTTTTTAAGTTGGGACGGAAAGATGTTAGTGGAGAGGAACAGGTTAAATAAAGATGTTAGTACAGGCACGAAAGATGAGGAAAGTTGCAGAATGATATGGGAGGGACTAGAGTCCAAAGAACAGGTGGTTAGATGGGATTTGGAAATTATAGAGAAGAGTGAATGTTCAGAGATTGGAGAGAAGGCAGATAGAGAGCAGTCAGTGAGAGGTGTGCAGGGGGGTTTGGTGGTTGCCAGGAAAATCCACTTTAGATTGTATCAATTTTATTAGTGAAGTATGTTGAAAATTCCTCCAAAAAGGAGGTTTAAGGGGACGGAGAATGGAGTTAAAGGTGCTGAACAAGGGCTTTGGATTGTGGAAATGGGAGGATATTATGGCTGAAAAATAGGACTGTTTTGCCACAGAGAGTGCATTTCTAAAATTGTTCAAGGTTTTTTGGTATGAGATGAAGTCCTCACTTGTTAGTTTTCCTCCAATGCTGTTCAGCTACTCTAGAGGACCTTTTCAACTGTTTATTAGCTTTGGTAGCCAGGGTTAGCGACTAACCCGATGAGGGCAGACATTGGAGAGAGGGGCAAAGTCATCCATGACTTTTGTGATGGAGCTGTTGTAGTGTGTAGCAGCTGAGTCTAGGTCAGTGAAGGATTGTGTGAGGAGAGGTGCCAGGGCATCAGAGACAGAATGCATGTCTAGGTTGCAATAGTTTCTGTATGTGAGTGTGCTTGTGCCAGGGTAGTAGGAAAAGAGGAGGAGAGAAAGAAGTTTAGTAAGTTATGGTCAGAGAATGGGAGCAGATCATTAGTAAAATCAGTAACAGAATACAGACAAGTGAATGTGAGGTCAAGTGTACGGCCATCAGAGTTAGTTGAAGCAATCGACCACTGAGACAGGCTGTAGGAGGAAGTGAGTGACAGAAGTTTGACGGAGACAGAATTATTGGTATCAATAGGAATATTAAAATTTCCCATGAAGGTGATAGGTATTTCAGAGGACAGGAGCTAGAAAAGCCAGGCAGAGAAATTATATAAGAAAACAGAAGCAGGGCCTGGAGGGCGGTAAATAACTTGAATTTGGAGGTTAGAGGGAGAGTGTAGTCGGACTGCGTGGACTTCAAAGGATGGAAGGGAGAGAGAGGGAATAGGAGTTAGTGACTTGAAGAAGCATTTATCAGAGAGGAGAATGCCCACACCACCTCCATATTTATTTCCACTTCTAGGAGTGTGACTAAAGTGCAAGCCCCCATAGGAGAGGGTGACAGGTTAAACAATGTCAGAAGGAGTCAGACAAGTTTCAGTGATCCCAAAGAACATGAAGGCATTGGAAGGGAAAAGATCATGGATGAAGGGCAGTTTATTGCAGACTGAGCAGGCATTCTAGAGGGCAGCCAAGATAGGAGGGGGAGTAGAGGAAAGAAGTGGAATATTAATAAGGTTATAGTAATTGGGAGGTGAATGCAATTTGTTACTAACAGTGTGATTAGCAAGGGGAGGCAAGGGTCCAGGGTTAGGTGAGATGGCCCCTACAGCAAAGAGGAGAAGGAGGCAAAGAGAGTGAAGCAGAGGGTGGCATTTAGACTTATATTTAGACACAGCGTGAGAAGTCAAATGAGGTTGTAAAAATAAGAAAATCTCATGAGAAGTGAGCTGTGGAGTGGATAGGAGAGATGGTGAAGGGTACAGCAAATTGCTGACGGCAGGATGATGTAGTGTGTGTATAGATTTGAGGATGGCTGGGAAAAGCATAATAACCTTTAAAGAAAAAAAATGTCTTTGTTACAGCTCACAGAACTCCTACAATAAATCTGCAGTGTCTACTTCCTGGTTTCATGGAAGAACAGAAGGAGTTTACCCTCCTGTGTTAACATATTACCACATAACTCACCATACAACTCACACTACAGTTCAGACCGAGCTGACATCTCAAATTACACTTGTTATTACTTGCAGATAAGGGAGAATTATCAAGCTATTTTCTCTAAATACACTCAGGCCGCAGCCACACTACAAGCGCTTTTCTGAGCGCTTTGTGATTGATTGGTGCTTTATAAAAATTTCTCCCATTCACTTTCATTAGAATCGTGATAAAAATCACTGCAATTTTTACCGCGATTTTATTGAGTTTAATAAGTGAATGGGAGAATTTTTTAAAAAGAGCTCAGAAAGCGCTAATCAATCACAAAGCGCTCAGAAAAGTGCTTATAGTGTGATTCCGGCCTCAAGGTGGATTTCTTTGTGTTTTCCTTCTCTCTGCAAGAGTTTAGGTCCACTTTAAGAAAATCAGCAATAACATATTGATGGGAAAATTCCTTTGTAAACCACCTTGTGGTACCCACTAAAAATATGTCTAGTTCTCATTAGAGCATCTAGCCCATCATTCATTGTGGGGTGCTCCAGAGACAACAAGGTTGCCATTTAGGCTCCATGCCCTGGGTGAGCCCATGCTACCCACCTAACAGTAACGCACAGCCATTGTAAAGGCCTCTGAAGTCAGTTTTATTTAAATAAACTTTGCCATCAGGTGGATAAACTAAATATTTTAGTTCAGGGTGTTCAAAGAGGCTACTTTTAACGGCAGAACTGAATTGACTACTGTTACAGGTATCCAAGTCTCCCCAGCAGCATTTGTTCCTAGAGAACCCAACATCCCTTTACAAGATACATGTTTTTTGATGCCAGGAGCAAGTTTACAGCTTTCCGGAGTTCTCGCCTCTACTTCCCAATCCAAGTTGTGAAAAGAAGAACGCATCAAAGTCAGAAAAATCTTGCAAGGGGAACCTCAAGTTAGGCCTTTCAAAATATGGAACAAGACAAGGTACTTGCTAAAGTAGCAAATTTTTCTAGCGGATTTCTATAAATCCAGGCACACAAAAACGCTGCAAAAACTGATCTTAAAACCTACAGCAAAGGCAGCAGCCAGAAGAAGCGTATTTCTCTGAGTTTTGAAGATGGAGCCTAGCTACCCAGTGAAATTACACTTTGCTCTAGCATTAGTTCTATTTCGGTATCTCTAAACACAACGATCTTGAATTCTTGAAAAGTCTCTTGGACTTTGTGACACAGTCTCTGCTCTAGTCATCCTTAAAGAGTAACTGTCAGGCTGCAAAAGCTAATTTAAACCTCTATTCTCCTGTGTTAAACAGTTTAGAAGGAAGCCAAAAAGGCAATACTGAAGTTAAAAATCTCTGTTACTTTTGATGTGTGCTGAACTGCAAGGCTGTTAGACCCAAGCTCTCAAAAGGACGAAAGGCCGCATACCATACTGCAAAGCATTCTGGGGCTGCTTGGGTCCTCCCCTCGGCTGCTAGTGAGAAAGTACAGGCTCAAGTTACAACAGCGTAGCACTGAAAAATCTCCGGGCAGAGTACACTGCAGGAGCCCGCTATTGTTCCTAGCCACATGGCTAATCAAAAAGTAAAATTCCTGTATACATTTTTGTCCAAATTTATTGTGCTACATGTCTTTGAGGAAAAAAAACTATTCAGTGTATATTTATTGGTTTGGGTAAAAGTTATAGCGTTTACAAACTATGGTGCCAAAAGTGAATTTTCCCATTTTCAAGCATCTCTGACTTTTCTGAGCACCTGTCATGTTTCACGAGGTGCTAAAACTCCAGGATAGTATAAATACCCCCCAAATTACCCCATTTTGGAAAGAAGACATCCCAAAGTATTCACTGAGAGGCATGGTGAGTTCATAGAAGATTTTATTTTTTGTCACAAGTTAGCGGAAAAAATGACACTTTGTGACAAAAAAAAAAAAGTTTCCATTTCTGCTAACTTGCGACAAAAAAAAAAAAAAAATGAAATCTGCCACAGACTCACTATGCTCCTTTCTGAATACCTTGAAGTGTCTACTTTCTAAAATGGGGTCATTTGTGGGGTGTGTTTACTGTCCTGGCATTTTGGGGGGTGCCTAATTGTAAGCACCCTGTAAAGCCTAAAGTGCTCATTGGACTTTGGGCCCCTTAGCGCAGTTAGGCTACAAAAAATTGCCACACATGTGGTATTGCCGTACTCAGAAGAAGTAGTATAATGTGTTTTGGGGTGTATTTTTACACATACCCATGCTGGGTGGGAGAAATGTCTCTGTAAACGACAATTTTTTGATTTTTTTTACACACAATTGTCCATTTACAGAGATATTTCTCCCACTCAGCATGGGTATGTGTAAAAATACACCACAAAACACATTATACTACTTCTCCTGAGTATGGCAATACCACATGTGGCACTTTTTTGCACCCTAACTGCGCTAAGGGGCCCAAAGTCCAATGAGTATGTAACGATTGTGGAACTTTCCCCGTGATCAGCGCACAACGCGTGCGCTGACACGGCGGAAATCCTCCACAAGCGTATAATTTGCAGGAACCCAGCAAAAGGTGCTACGCACCCGTAGAGGGAAAATTCCTGTCGGCAGATGGCGCTGGGGAGTGCAGAGGAACCAATCCTCTGTACCTCCACAAATGCCAGACAGGAATTGTACGAAACGCAGAACGCAATCGCAAGAGAGGCGATTGCGAATGAGAATGAGCAAAGGGACAGGTTGTGTGTGTGCCAATCCAGTCGCCACCCCGCAACCGCACACACACAACAGCAGATATGAAATAGGAACGCGATCGCGAGAGGTGCGATCGCCAGACGAGACACAAGGCAGATCAGAACAGAATACGAGGTTAGCAAAGGCACAGCAAATAATACAATGAGGAGATACGGAAAATAACAAATGCTAGCTAACCGCGAACACCGCACTCATTCGCAATAGTGCACGCGGTTATGCGCGGTCTCCACGTGATAAGCACAATAGAGACAAGCACGCCTAACTAACCATTAACAGACAAACATGAAACAGAGGACGCGAGCGCTTGCTTAACGGTTACCTCACCAAGCCTCCAGCAAGCATAGCAGACAAGACAGACACACGAAAACAGGAACAAGCGAGAGATAGGATCCACAGCACTAGCGAAAAGTGGCTAGCGCGATCCCAGAAGACAGAACAGAAGGATCCCCAGCGCTAGCGAAAAGTAGCTAGCGCGATCCCAGGAGACAGAACAGAAGGATCCCCAGCGCTAGCGAAAAGTAGCTAGCGCGATCCCAGGAGACAGAACAGAAGGATCCCCAGCGCTAGCGAAAAGTAGCTAGCGCGATCCCAGGAGACAGAACAGAAGGATCCCCAGCGCTAGCGAAAAGTAGCTAGCGCGATCCCAGGAGACAGAACAGAAGAGATAGCTGGTAGCAACCGCTGCACCAGCTATACTCCAAGAACAGAGATCAGAACCATTTCCTGTCGACCACCGTAGGGACTGGACAACGGCAACAGGCAAGACAAGACAGAACAGGCAATACAGATAATACAATCCTAACTGCACTAGGGAAATCTGCCTAGCGCAGATTCAGGAATTACTCTAAGCTGATGTTCAAACAGAGAGCAAGGCTGACACCCCACCAGGAGTGTTACATGGGACGAAATCCTTATGAACAGCATTGTGGGAAAGACATAGTACTTATAGTACATGCCTCCAATGAATGTGGCCAGGCAATTTGCATGACAACGTATGCAAATTCCTCTGCAAGCACAAACTGCAAAACTGACAGAAGCTCTTCTTTCCAGAGTCCTGCAGCATGCAAACCTACACAATGGTCAAAAGGCTGGCTGCCTGCACAGGCAGCTGAGCAAATCATCACAGAGTACCTTTAGGATTTCACAGGTCAGTTTGAGACATTTGGTTTCAAGACTACTCCTCACGGTTTAGGGCCCCTAAAATGCCAGGGCAGTATAGGAACCCCCCAAATGACCCCATTTTAGAAAGAAGACACCCCAAGGTATTCCGTTAGGAGTACGGTGAGTTCATAGAAGATTTTATTTTTTGTCACAAGTTAGCGGAAATTGATTTTTATTGTTTTTTGTCACAAAGTGTCATTTTCCGCTAACTTGTGACAAAAAATAAAATCTTCTATAAACTCCCCATACTCCTAACGGAATACCTTTGGGTGTCTTCTTTCTAAAATGGGGTCACTTGTGGGGTTCCTATACTGCTCTGGCATTTTAGGGGCCCTAAACCGTGAGGAGTTGTCTTGAAACCAAATGTCGCAAAATGACCTGTGAAATCCTAAAGGTACTCATTGGACTTTGGGCCCCTTAGCGCACTTCGGGTGCAAAAAAGTGCCACACATGTGGTACCACCGTACTCAGGAGAAGTAGTATAATGTGTTTTGGGGTGTATTTTTACATATACCCATGCTGGGTGGGAGAAATATCTCTGTAAATGACAATTTTTTGATTTTTTTTACACACAATTGTCTATTTACAGAGATATTTCTTCCACCCAGCATGGGTATGTGTAAAAATACACCCCAAAACACATTATACTACTTCTCCTGAGTACGGCTATACCACATGTGTGACACTTTTTTGCAGCCTAGGTACGCTAAGGGGCCCAACGTCCTATTCACAGGTCATTTTGAGGCATTTGTTTTCTAGACTACTCCTCACGGTTTAGGGCCCCTAAAATGCCAAGGCAGTATAGGAACCCCACAAGTGACCCCATTTAGAAAGAAGACACCCCAGGGTATTACGTTAGGTGTATGGTGAGTTCATAGAAGATTTTATTTTTTTGTCACAAGTTAGTGGAAAATGACACTTTGTGAAAATAACAATAAAAATCAATTTCTGCTAACTTTTGACAAAAAATAAAAACTTCTATGAACTTGTCATACACCTAACGGAATACTTTGGGGTGTCTTTTTTCTAAAATGGGGTCACTTGTGGGGTTCCTATACTCCCCAGGCATTTTAGGGGCCCAAAACCGTGAGTAGTCTGGAAACCAAATGTCTCAAAATGACTGTTCAGGGGTATAAGCATCTTTTGATGACAGGTGGTCTATGAGGGGGCGAATTTTGTGGAACCAGTCATAAGCAGGGTGGCCTCTTAGATGACAGGTTGTATTGGGCCTGATCTGATGGATAGGAGTGCTAGGGGGGTGACAGGAGGTGATTGATGGGTGTCTCAGGGGGTGGTTAGAGGGGAAAATAGATGCAATCAATGCACTGGGGAGGTGATCGGAAGGGGGTCTGAGGGGGATCTGAGGGTTTGGCTGAGTGGTCAGGAGCCCATACGGGGCAAATTAGGGCCTGATCTGATGGGTAGGTGTGCTAGGGGGTGACAGGAGGTGATTGATGGGTGTCTCAAGGTGTGATTAGAGGGGGGAATAGATGCAAGCAATGCCCTGGCAAGGTGATTAGGGCTGGGGTCTGAGGGCGTTCTGAGGGTGTGGGCGGGTGATTGGGTGCCCTAGGGGCAAATAGGGGTCTAATCTGATGGGTAGCAGTGACAGGTGGTGACGGGGTGATTAGATGGCAGAACAGATGTAAACAATGCACTTTGGAGGTGATCTGAGGGAAGGTCTGCGGGCGATCTGATGGTGTGGGAGGGTGATCAGATGCCCGTAAGAGGCAGGTTAGGGTCTGATCTGATAGGTGGCAGTGACAGGTGGTGAATGACAGGTGATTACAGGGGAGGATAAATGTATACAGTACACAGGGGGGGGGGGTCTGGCCAGGATCTGAGAGTGGGGGGGGGGTGATCAGGAGCCCTCAGGGGGCAGTTTAGGGACCAATCTAAAAAATAGTGTTGACAGATAGTGACAGGGAGTGATTGATGGGTGATTAGGGGGGTGATTGGGTGCAAACAGGGGTCTGAGGGGTGGGCTGGGGGGTCTGAGGGGTGCTGTGGGCGATCAGAGGGAAGAGGGGGGGGGAGATCAGTGTGCTTGGGTGCTTTCCTTGATGGCTGCAGCCTGCCCTGGTGGTCCCTCGGACACTGGGACCACCAGGGCAGGAGGCAGCCTGTATAATACGCTTTGTATACATTACAAAGCGTATTATACGCTTTGCATGCGGCGATCTCGGAGCTAGTAACCCGCCGGCGCTTCCAAACGGCCAGCAGGTTACTGCGCAAGGGGGGTGGAGCCTGTCGCCGGTGCCTGATCGCGTCACGCGTGATGTGATCGGCGCATAATCATGCCCGCCGCCACCGATGGGCGTATTGCGGTCGT
The DNA here is from genome assembly GCF_040937935.1 of Hyperolius riggenbachi. Lineage (NCBI taxonomy): Eukaryota > Metazoa > Chordata > Amphibia > Anura > Hyperoliidae > Hyperolius > Hyperolius riggenbachi. The sequence continues at coordinate 249,277,966 of NC_090647.1, read as the reverse complement.
TTGGGCCCAGCCCTTGCCGCCGCCCGTCGGCTGTGGGCGGTCGGCAAGTGGTTAATGATAATAATATTGTAACGATTGCGGAATCGTCTCCGTGGTCAGCGCACCAGACGTGCGCGGACGCGGCGGATTTCCTCCACAAGCGTATAATTGAGGACACCCAGGCTAGGTGCTATGCACCTGCAGAAGGAAATTCCTGTCGGCAGGTGGAGCTGTGGAGTGCAGAGGAACAGCTCCTCTGCCCTACCACACACGCCAGACAGGAATTGTACGAAGGGAAGAAACGCAATCGCAAGAGAAGCGATTGAGAGTGAGCACAGAGACAGATTGTGTGTGTGTGTGCATATAATTAGTCGCCAACCCGCGACTGTGCACACACCACAGCAGATAAGAAGCAGGAACGCGATCGCGAGAGGTGCGATCGCTAGACGTGACACAAGGTTACAGCAAGGCGGAACACGAGATTAGCAAAGGCACAGCAAGTAATACAATGAGGAGATACGGAAAACAACAAATGTTAGCTAACTGCGAACACCGCACTCATTCGCAACAGTGCACGCGGTTATGCGCGGTCTCCACGTGATAAGCACAATAGAGACAAGCACGCCTAACTAACCATCGACAGACAAACATGAAACAGAGGACGCGAACGCTTGCTTAACGGTTACCTCACCGAGCCTCCAGCAAGCGGTCGTAGCAGACAAGACAGACACACGAAAACAGGGACAAGCGAGAGATAGGATCCACAGCACTAGCGAGAAGCGAGTGCGATCCAGATACAGAGTAGCAGAACAGAAGGATCCCCAGCGCTAGCGAAAAGTGGCTAGCGCGATCCCAGGAGACAGAACAGAAGGATCCCCAGCGCTAGCGAAAAGTGGCTAGCGCGATCCCAGGAGACAGAACAGAAGAGATAGCTGGTAGCAACTGCTGCACCAGCTATACTCCAAGAACAGAGATCAGAACCATTTCCTGTCGACCACCGCTGGGACAGGACAACAGCAACAGAACAAACAAACAGATAAACAATCCTAACTGCACTAGGGAAATCTGCCTAGCACAGTTTCCAGGAATTACTCTAAGCTGATCTTCAAACCAAGAGCATAGCTGACACTCTCTAGGTGTGTGTACTACAAACCCTGAAGGAATGACCAGCAAAGGACTGTGGGTAATCCCAACCTTTATACTGCCAGTCATCACAGGAGGCAGGTAGGGGATTTGCATAACGAATGTATGCAAATTCCTCAGCAGCAAACTGCAATACAGACAAAAAGTCTCTCTTAAAGAGACCTGCAGAATGCAGACCTGAACAGTGGTCAAAAAGCTGCCTGTTTACACAGGCAGCTGAGCAGATTCTCACAAATATTAACAATGTATTAATTATAACAGTAATAATAAAATAAGATTACAATAACAATGACATTGTGTGTCTGGTCATATAAAAGGACAGTACAAGTTACAAAGCTATGTAATGCAATGTATACATATGTATACATATAGTCATACAAATGATGTTCTACCAGGAAGTTCTTTAGAGACTTTTGCCATAATCAACTCTGGTGACTAAATTTGTGTTCTCAGTGTCATTCTACTCCAGCAGCTCCAGTTACCTCATGGAATGAAATCCTGCTCCTTGTCTATTCAACTGGCTGATGGACCAGCCATAATTTCTGGGCTAGTTAGTCAGGACTAATACCTCCTTTTGTGCACAAGTATTATTATTCATTTAGAAATTACAAGTTCCCGAAGTACAGTTTATTTGCTCTCAAAGCTGCCATTGCATTTTATTCATAGCTACAGTATTTATATATTGTAATGTAGCCAGTGAAATGTACTGTTCTATGTCTGATCTGCACAGTAAGAAGTTTTAACCACTTCGGTACACTAAAACGCCACTTCCCAACGAATTGCCGCAAAAATCCGATGGTCACGCAGTTCTGTCCCCACCACAGGCTCCTCTCTCTGCCGTCTCTATGACGGCAAAGAGCTGTGCGCCGGTCAGGAGCCGCTTTCATTGGCTCCTGACCCTGTCAATCAATGTAAGCCAATGGGATTGGCTTACAGTGATGACAGAGCCAGGAGCCAATGAAAACGGCCCCTGACCTGCACACAGTGCTCTGCCGTCATAGAGACGGCAAAGCGATGAGTAATTGCGGTGGGGTCAAAGCGGCAAGATCGGCGGTAACGGAGGGGACTCAAGGTTAAAGGGAACCAGAGACAGCCAGAGAGGGAAAATGAAAAAAGATTTTATACATACCTGGGGCTTCTTCCAGCCCTATAAGCCTGGATCGCTCCCACGCCGCCACCCTCCGCTTCCTCTATCGGTGGTACCGGGTCCCGTCACTTCCGGCGGACGCGGCCAAATGTCCGCATGCACAGGGGCTTCCTCCATACCATTACGCATGCGGCTGTGCAGTATGGAGCCGCACGCGTTCGGGTATGGAGGGAGCCCCTGTGATGCGGACGATTGGCCGCGTGCTGCCGCCGACTGGCTGAAACTACGGGACCCGGTACCGGCGGATACAGGAAGCGGAGGACGACGGCGTGGGAGCGATCCGTGCGTATGGGGCTGGAGGAAGCCCCAGGTGTGTATAATAGCTTTACTTTACGTCATCTCTGGTTCTCTTTAATGGGACGTTGAACCTACGTCCAGTCAGGGCCGCAGCGCCACCTGCTGGACATAGATTCAATCTACGTAGGTCCGGATCCGGTTAAAGGAGTTATCAGGCTAATGTAAAGAAAATAAGTGCTACTTACCCGGGGCTTCCTCCAGCCCCAATCTCCCAGCATGTCCCTTGCCGCAGCTCTGCTGCCAGCCTGTCCCGGCCGCTGCTTCCCAGTAGTTCTGCACCTGCGCAGTCCGCTCCAGTCCACGTGGTGGTAATTGACAGCGCCGCTCACGCAGGCGCAGTACAGGCCGACCTGGAGGTCGGCCTGACGTCATCGCCGAAGACCGGGAAGCAGCGGCGGCTGATGGCAGAGCTGCGGCGAGGGACATGCTGGGAGATTGGTGCTGGAGGAAACCCCGGGTAAGTAGCACTTATTTTTTTTCATATTAGCCTGATAACTCCTTTAACCTATTGGGGACCGCCGCAGGTTGAATCAACGTCCGGCAGGTGGTGGTACCCTTCTGACCTTCATTCAACGTCCGCGCTAAACCACCGCTCCCGACGCAATTGTGCGCACCCGGAGGGGGAGATTAAGCTGTCATATGACAGCTGGCATCTCCCCCTAGTGATCAGCAGCCATCGCGTATGGCTGCTGATTACGTGATCACTACGATCGCCGTCGGATCGTAGTGATCACTCTGACAGCGGCGGCGGCAGGGGGGAAAAGAAGAGGATCCACTCACCTCCCTGCCATTCCAGCGACGATCGGCGCCCCCCTCTGCTCTGGCCGGCATCTCTGCTCCGTCTGACGTCAGCGCCTTGTCCCGGCTTGATGACGTCATCAAGCCGCGACCCGACCTGAGCGTCATTTGGAGCGGAGAAGCCGGCCGAAAAAGAGGTGGCTTCTGCGGCTCATCGCTGGAGCCTGGAAGGTAAGTGATGGCTGCCAGCTACAGGGGGGACACTTGCCACCATGGGGGGGACACTGCCCAGCCAGCCACAGAGGGGATCCGGCCGCCCGACCCCCCCAAAAGCGCGCACCCCCCTCCAAAATGCCCTGGTCCTTAAGGGGGGTTAGGCGGCCGGTCCCAAAGTGGTTAAGCACTGCCAGGGAATGTTTACATTCCTCTCTTGCTACAATTACATAAACAAAAGATAATGTTATCACCTCTTCAGATTCAGATCTCACTGCAGGGAGCTTTCTATTTAAAAAAATAAGTCATGTGTTTAACTGTTTAAATGCTGTTCTGCTAAAAAAAAATTGTGGTAGTATCTTATATGCTGTAAATAATATTTTAGAGCAAAGAAGAAATGCTGGGTTTCATTCCGCTTTAACCATTTCACATCCCCAGGCCGTGTTTCTTGTGACCAGAACTGTTTTCACGTTTTAGCTATGTCTCTATTTAATCAGCAATAACTTTATGACTACTTATGACATCTAAATGATACATATCATTGTTTTTTAAGCCAGCACCTATTCAGTAGGAGACCTTTGGCAAGTCTCCCTAACACTGCTACTGCCTATAGAGCGCGTTCTAGTGGCTGCTGCTCTGGCGCTTTGAGTCCGCCAGGAGAAAAGCGCGATATAAATGTTATTTGTCTTGTCTTTTTTTTCAAGAGAAACCAGGCTTTCATTTGGCAATTTTTTTTCCCAAGAACAATTTTGTTTTCTATGCATTTAGTGGGAAAAATAGGAAGAAATAGAAAAAATACATTATTTCTCAGTTTTTACCAATCCCAGTTTAAAAATGAAAAGTGCTTCTGTAGAGAAAAAAACACATTTTTTTGGGGGGGGGCTATTTCTCCTTTTTTTTCATAAGGTTTAAAATATGTTCCTGTCAATTTATGGTGATGATATTTGTTACTGAAATAAAGGTGGCTTTTTGCTACAGTGTGTACTTTTCACTTAGAATTGAGAAAACATTAACTATATTCACCAGATTGTTCAAAAAGGTCCGCGCTCACAAACATAGGCTACAGAATAAAAAAGTCTCACATCCCTTATTCAAATCCTCAGCGGATAATCTGAGGTGGATGATCCAAGGTGAAGTTTGGGTCAGACCATCCACTTTAATTCATATGAGCCATGAATTCACGTGACATGCAAGAAAAATACAAAAACACATATAGTGCATGACTGCTGGATTGGTACAAATTCCAACACCTCTCCGCAGTGCTCCTCCTTCACCTCACACTACACCTCTGTGCTGGGACACCCCCCCCCCCCCCCCCCCCCCCCTAAGTGCCCGCACTCACCCGAATGCCCTCCAAAATATCCGGAGGTTGGAATTACAGCTTTTGGGAGTTTGGAACCATCAATACTCCAGTCCGCTCCTACTTCCTAATAACCACTTGTTCCTCAGTGTCACTAAAACTTAAGAACAAACTGACATAGTGTAAAAACTTCAGGTTTTAATAAATAAAAAGGGGGTAATGCACTCACAAGCAGTGACTTCAGACAAGCGTTTCAAGTACAAGGATGGTCCCCGGGTGACTGTCCCGACTGCCGCCGTCTCAGATGCTCGCTGAACGCTGCTCCATACACTTCCGTGTATTCTCAATCTTCGCTTGCTGGTCACGTGTGCCGTAGCTCCGCCCAATGCATTTAGTCAGGAACTGACTCATCAGGGGCTATTAAATATATTGTAAATGGTAAAAATTAGGGAGAAAAGGTAATGGGAAAGGTTAATAATTTTAATATGTAGAGTGTGTGGGCTTAAAAGTAGGCGTGGTTAACCACTTGCCGACCGCGCACTCATACCGCGCGTCGGCAAAGTGGCAGCTGCAGGACCAGCGACGCAGTTCTGCGTCGCCGGCTGCAGGCTAATTAATCAGGAAGCAGCCGCTCGCACGAGCGGCTGCTTCCTGTCAATTCACGGCGGGGGGCTCCGTGAATAGCCTGCGGGCCGCCGATCGCGGCTCGCAGGCTAAATGTAAACACAAGCGGAAATAATCCGCTTTGTTTACATTCGTACAACGCTGCTAACAGTAGCAGCGTTGTACCAGATCAGCGATCCCCGGCCAATCAGCGGCCGGGGATCGCTGTCACATGACAGGCAGGAGCCTGTTAGAGGCTGCACAGGACAGATCCGTTCCTGTGCAGCCTCGGATCTCCGGGGAAAGGAGGGAGGAGAGGGAGGGGGGGAATTTCGCCGCGGAGGGGGGCTTTGAGGTGCCCCCCCGCAACACCCAGGCAGGCAGGAGCGATCAGACCCCCCCAGCACATTATCCCCCTAGTGGAGAAAAAAGGGGGGGCGATCTGGTCGCTCTGCCTGCACCCTGATCTGTACTGGGGGCTGCACAGCCCACCCAGCACAGATCAGCTAAAACAGCGCTGGTCCTTAAGGGGGGGGGTAAAGGGTGGGTCCTCAAGTGGTTAAACAGTATATTTTCATGTAATAGTTGTCACTGCATCCCTATTATTACATTTTACCCTATTACATTTCCCCATTTGATTCATGTTACCCCTCACTTAAAGGAGTTATCCGGGCTAAATACAGAAAATAAACGCTACTTACCGGGGGCTTCCTCCAGCCCCAAGCTCCCAGGACCTCCCTTTCCCAGGACCTCCCTCGACAGCGGCGCTGTCAATCACCGCCACGTGGGCCGGAGCAAACTGTGCAGGCGCAGAACTACTGCGCCTGCGCAGTCCGCTCCGGCCCACGTGGCGGTGATTGACAGCGCCGCTCGCGCAGGCGCAGTACAAAGCAACCTGGAGGTTGCTCTGACGTCATCGCCGGGGACCGGGACGGGGCTCCGGCGAACGGCTGCGCGCAGAGGTGCGGCGAGGGAGGTCCTGGGAGTTTGGGGCTGGAGGAAGTAAGTAGCGTTTATTTTCTGTATTTAGCCCGGATAACTCCTTTAAAAAGATCTCTCTTGCAGCCTAGTGGCAACCCCGTACGCTCCCCTGGCAGGGCCAGCCAAGGTTCTCAAGCACCAGAAATTTCAAAGTGTGCCCTCCTGCCCCCCCAAATTGTGCCCACCCCAGTATAGGTAGTAGATGTCCCCGCAGTATTAGGTAGCCCCCTTCCACAGATGTGCTCCCAGTATTAACCCCTCTATAGGTAGCCAGGTGTGCACCCAGTATTAGGCTCCCCCCAGTATAGATAACCAGATCTCCCCCGCCCAGCACAGGTAACCAGATGTGCCCCCAATATTACCCCCCCTATAAATAGCTAGATCTGCTCCCAGTATAGTCAGATATGCCCCCAGTATAAGACCCCCACTTTAGGTAGCCATATGTGCCCCAGAATCACCCCCCTTACAGGTAGCTAGAAGTGCCCATAGTATTAGGTCCCCCCCCAGTATAGACAGTCAGCTGTGCCTTCAGTATTAGCCCCCCCCCATATAGATACTCAGATGTGCCACCAGTACTACTCCCCCACCATAGATTGCCAGATGTGCCACCATTACGTAACCCCCAGTATAACCAGATGTGTCCCCCAGTATTAGTCCCCCCCCCATACCAGATGTGCCTCCAGTATTGTCAGCCCCCTCTACAGTGTGCCCCCTTGTAGTAGGCAGCCCCCCATGCCCTGATAAGTAAATAAAATCTGAAAAGAAAAGCAGGACTCACCTCCCTGGATCTATACTGTAGCGGGGAAAAAGTGGTTTCACTTCCAGGAAGCCATGTGCGCTCCTGCGCGTCCACGCGGCCGATCGCGCGCGTGCACGCGCGCTCCCAGCTGGCGGTTTGTTAGCCAGTGAATCAGTGAATCGGGCAACGGTGCCCGATCACTGATTCCTCTCCCCCGCAGAAAACCGACAGCTTCTCTCGGAAGCTACGCTTTTTCTGCTTCCTATGTCGCTCTAAGCGTACGTGGTACGCTTAGAGTGACGTCACTGTAAACAACTCATGACTGCCATCTTGTGGCCAAAAAGTAAACTACATCTAAATGTTAAATAAAAATAAAAATACACATATATTTACAAAAAAAAATACAATTTCAATCCCACCCTCCCAAAAATACCCACATAAAATGTTTAATTAAAAAAAAACAAAAAACATTACAATAAAAAAAAAAAAACACAAATATTTACCTAAGGGTCTAAACTTTTTAAATATCTATGTAAAGATGAAATATTTCTTTTTTTTTTATTATTATAAGCTTGTAAATAGTGATGATTGCAAAACGGAAAAAATGCACTTTTATTTCCAAATAAAATATTGTCGCCATACATTGTGTTAGGGACATAATTTAAATGGTGTAATAACCGGGACAAATGGGCATATACAATACATGGGTTTTAATTATGGAGGCATGTATTATTTTAAAACTATAATTGCCGAAAAGTGAGAAATAATGATTTGTTTCCGTTTTTTTCTTATTCTTCCTTTTAAAATGCATTTACAGTAAAGTGGCTCTTAGTAAAATGTACCCCCCAAAGAAAGCCTAATTGGTGGCGGAAAAAACAAGATATAGATCAGTTCATTGTGATAAGTAGTAATAAAGTTATAGGCTAATGAATGGGAGGTGAACATTGTTCGGATGCATGAAGCGAAAAACGACTGAATGCGAACTGGTTAAGAGGCATGATGAGATAAACAAGGGTACATAAATTACTAATCCTACTAATAACTTAACTAATGCTGGGCATACACAGTACGTTTTGTACCATGTAATCGAGCCGCTGATGGCTCCATTGATAATTTCCGACGTGTCCGATACACCGTCGAATCGATTCCGCGCTCGATACCGGCGGGCAGGACAAAAGAATAAATGAGCGGAAGATAAGAAGTCGCCCGCGGGGACGAGCGTGAATCGATCCGGGCGCCCACGGGGACACGCCGGAATCGAGCCAGCGGCTCGATTACACGGTGTACCGTGTATGCCCAGCATAAGGTCCCTTTCTATATTTTTTTTTTTGCATTGCAAGTGTTAATAAAACTGTGCTATTATTTATGCTGAGCTTGGACATGCTTTCAAAGGCAGTAGAGCCTAGCATGCTGTGGTCCATGGGGGTCACAAAGTGTTGGATTCAACTGAATAGCAACTGAACAACAACAATTATTTATGAAAATGAAACGATTAAACAGCAAGTCAAATTCAGATATACTCTCCTAAAAAATAATCAGAAACAAAACACATTTATCTGGCTGTGTAAGCAATGTTGATAGCAGGAGAGTGCTCCCAAGCTAAGGAAGCAATCACACTAATGCATTTCGGCAGCGTTTGGCCACAATGTAAAACGGCATGTAATGATTTTCTATGGGGCCACTGCATCTTCAGGAGGCAGCTGCGATTCTGCATAGTATTTAAAAAAAGGTACAATCTGCACTACTTTTCTACACAACGCATGCAATTTCTTCATCAAAATGACTGTCTACTGTAAAAAAAAAAAAAAAAAAAAGGCCCCTCTGGTATTATGGTATTGATTTACACTCTTAAAGTGACTCTGTAACAAAAATTACAACGTTTTTTCTACCATCCTACAAGTTTCTAAACCTATTCTAATCTGTTCTGGCTCACTGCAGCACTTTGTACTATCACGGTCTCTGTAATAAATCAATGTATCTTTCCCCTGTCAGACTTGTCGGCCTGTGTCTGGAAGGCTGCCAACTCTTCTGTGCTGGTCTGTTCCTCTATGCACACTCCAGTGTGTGTTTTATTTACATAAGCCAGCAGCTTCTCTGCTATCTTATCAGTGATAGAAGAGAGCTGGATAAGGCTGTGAAAGTAGCTGGCTGACACATACTGAGGAATTACAAACACAGGCACAGGCAGAGCTGTCTGCAGGAAGCCTGTAATGTTCAGTGCATGAGAGAAGAAGGGGACAGAAGGTAAACACACAAATGATCTTTTGAGATTCAAAAGGAAAGCTGTATACAGCCTGCTTGTGTATGGATGTATTTTCTATGTGTGGACATATTGTACATCAATCTACTTCCTGTTTTGGTGGCCATTTTGTTTGTTTTTAAACAAACTTTTTAAAACTGTTTTTGACTACTTTTAATGCGGCGGGGAGCGGTGAAATTGTGACAGAGGGTAATAGGAGATGTCCCCTAACACACTGGTATGTTTACTTTTGTGCGATTTTAACAATACAGATTCTCTTTAAGGGTGCTCTTTCGGTTCCTCCTGGATCCTCGCCACTGCATCTTCCGTGACAGCAGGAACAGAACAGATTGAGAACGCAGAGCCACCGCACGGCACACGCTATCCGTGTGTTGTGTTAGTTACAGTGAAGCATAGTCATTGAAAAGTATGCTTCACCTTTCCTGTTATTACCGTGTGTATTTAGTGGTAACACACAGCATGGGTTCCTGCATGCAGTGCATTACTATACCACAACCCATTATACCGCAACACTCCAGCCGCAATGTGAACATCGCATAGGTGGTGCATTGCAGTGCGGTGAGCTGCGTTATAAAGCATCCATTATACCACACCACTGTGAATCTAGCCTTGGGGCCCATTTACAATTAATCAGTTGGTATGCGTTAGTGCGTTTTTTTTCCATAGCAGTGCATTGGGAAGATTTCAGTTAAAAGGCGTTAAGTGTGAAAGGTGCTATAGGAAAACCTGGGCATTACTTTTAAAAAATAAGTTTTCTTTCAGTTATAACTGAGAGCAACTGATTAAGTGTAAAAGGGGCCTTAGCTGTGAAATATTTTTGGAGTGCTGGGACATCACAGTAAGCTGTTTCTGCTATGCAGGATCCCTGTAGGGAAATGAGGATGCATGTACAGACCTTGGCAGGAATCTCAGTGCCATTGCTCATAAAGTGAAAGTGTGCCAAGAATATGTATTGCCTAAAGGCTTATGAGATCTAAATCTAAAAAACAATGGTAAACAAATTGAGGAATCAGTTGGCCTGGGACACACTAGCAACGGTTTTTTAAGCATTTGTGATTTGTAAAACTCTTGCTAATGTAATGCTTTGGGGAATTAAAAAAAAACACAAGTTGGATACACATATAGCATTACATTGGCAAGAGAATTGCTGCTAAGGTGTGGTTAAAATAAATGCAACTTTGTCACCATTTGCAACCTTTCCCATTCTTCTCCTATAGGGTGAAAATTCTGACAGGTTGCATAAAATACTACCTGTAGTGAAAATATTTGCAACTTCATCAGAATTTGCAACCTCCACCATTCCTCTGCCTCACATGAACTTCCAAACGTTATGCCTCCTGGGGGTATCTATATACCTGGCTATCTAAACTAGGGGCACCTATGCCTGGCTACCTATACGGGGGGCACCTAAGCCTGCCTACCTATACTGGGGACACCTATGCCTGCCTACTTACTCTAGGGGCACCTATGCCTAGCTATCTATACTGGGGATATTATGCCTGGCTCCCTATACTGGGGGCATGGTAGGGTGAAGGATTCTGCATCTGCCTAATTGTGCTTTGATTTGGGGAGGGTAATCTGCAGCTGCCCAATCAAGCTGCAATGGAGTGGGAGGGGGGATTCAAAGTTTAGTACTTGAAATGTTGGTAGATCTCTAGGGCTGGGTAGTTTTCCAAGTAGCTCGCCAGTTAGAGTGTGGGCACCCCTGTTCTATAGGATGCGAATTCTGATCTGGTTGCAAAATATGCTACCACGCCAAGCCTCTTCTTCTTTTACAGACATTCATCTGCATATCTGACAATCATCTGCAGATCTGAAGATTCATCCTGATGGATCTGATCTGCAGATGAATGTCTGTTAAACAAGGTGCGTATAAGGATCTCCAGATATCATAGACTATGAATGAATTTTGTAGGAACTGATCTTTTGCAGGAACAGATCTTTTGCAGATACTGATCTTTTGAATGTGTACTGCATCTTTGTGTGCAACATCTTGCAAAGATTTTTATCTGATGGGGAGTTCAGCTCAATAGAATAGACTGTAGAGTATGGCTCCCATACTACATAGAAGGGGGTAAAAGTGGTCTAATATCTTTCATTTATCTTTCAAGTCTGTATGTAGCATTAGCTAGCTACTCCTTACTGAATCTGATCATCTCGTCACTATTCAGTAGATGCCTAATCCTCCTAACCCAAACCGAGTCTGTCAGCAGAAGTCACAATACCCGGTTTGAATGTTTATTCTGTGATAGCTACAGGGTTTATAAAGAAAAACTGCAAACAAGCCTAAGGCGCTTGCTCAAATCAGCAAATCAGAATCATTGGTTGCCCTGGGAAACTGCCCCAGTTTGCATAGCACGTGTCATCTCCACCTATGTTGTAACAGACGACATGCATGTACAACAAACAGGCGAGACACGTTTTGAAAAAGGAAGTTAATTCTTATTTCTTCCCTCCCCCTATAAGGATGTTTACTACGCTGCCAGACAAGTTGTACAAGGCAAGTGCGCTCCGGGCAATGCATGTATGTGTGGCGTGTGACAGTGTCACTGAAGGGCAGCGTGACTCCCATGTGTTCCTTCCCACATGGAGCGCACTGGCAGCAGGATCATGGGAAAAGGAAGCGACGTCACACAGTGGGTGCCGGCTGACGCATACCGACGACCAAGTAATGACCGGGCGGGCATGGCTTCGCTCTCCACGCTATAACGTGTGTTGTGTTTCTATACCTCTTCCCTCGCTCGCAGTGACGCCTCTAGGCCAAGCGCCTGCTGATTGGTCAAGGCGTGGAAAGAAGGCGCCACGCTCCGCCTTCCTAGCGATGTACCCGCCCCTCAGACGGTGTACGGTGCAGTAGCAGCAAGCACTTGTCGTAGGTGAGTGTGAAGCTGGCCTGCGGGAGCTGTGATTGAGCGAGGCGCCGCTCTGGCTGACTTATCGCTGGAGGCTCTCCTGACTGGCTTGGCATCATGAGGTGTGGAGTGCGGCGGGCATGGAGGGGTTCCGAGTGATGGTAGCTGGCTGCTACTAATGTGGTACTCTGTGGAGAGCGTTACCGACCCCCTGCCCCGGTGCACAGTGTCCTGTGGAGGGTGCCGCTATCACGGCAGCTGCTCGCTGAGATTCCTCGCGGCTCAGCATTGTAGTGACGTGCGCGGTGTCCCCGGACAGCGGGGCTGGTGGTCGGCCTGGCATCTAAAAATAGCCGCTGCCATCATGGAAGCTATTTATACGCAGATGTTTCTGCGTGGAGGTTGGGGGGCAGCGCGCACGTGTGCGCAGAGGGCTGAGGCAGAGAGTGCCCAGCGTGCCCCCATCACTTTACTCTGGCCTTGAACTTGCACCCTCTTCGCTTGTCCTTTATTGGGATGGCCCAGCGCAAGCAGTGACGCGTTCACCTTCAGGATACAAGTTTTTGTGGCAGTGGAAATGGGTTTGAATGAAAGGACAGCATGTGTGTGACCTGAGGTGCTTCCACCAAGGTCACCCAAACTTCACACACATTTCCATACCAAAGGTCACCACAACCCTTCCCTGTCGGCAGGTGACTGCAAAGTTTTTTCGAGTGCTTTTATTGTAGACACAGTGCTTGCTGTGATTTAGTATAACTGGAAAACTGTAATAAGGAAGTAGGGAAGACCAGTGCTGATAATTGCAAATTGAAAATGCTAGTGGTGCTTTTTTAACAAGCACTGTGGTAACTGTCTATATTTGATCTAGTTACTGGTGAAATGCAAAGTTTTAAGCATGTTTCAGATGAGCACTTTTTTTTTCTACATGGCTTTACTGCAATAATGGTCTAATTACACTACAGTGTACTAGCATCTTGGTAGGTGCTGGTACTAGAACAAAGTTACTGATGTATTGCATTATATTGTCTAACGAAACTCATGGTGTTTTCCAACTCTCGTTCCAGCCTTGGTTAAAACAAAGATAATGTTGGTAGTTGTGGTTCCTCCTGGTTTTGTGTGAGTATGCTTTAAAAATTGTCTGCACTGTACAGTATGCAAAATCTTGCAATAACAGTATGCATACTACAGTCGGAAACTTGCATGTATGACCAAAAACTGGGAACCATGCATGTACGGAAGTATGAGCTTGAATTACGTTTTGTGAGAGTTGTGCTCTACAGGAACCATACTTATAGTTGCTTGAACCAGGTATTTGAAGATGGCTAATTAGATGTTTGATCAGCTAGAATCTGATCAGTCCTGTACAAAGTTAGTTTCGCAGTTGAAATCCAAAAATAAACGTGATGTACCTGCAAATCAATCTTACATACTTAAGGGGCCCATACACTGGTCAATTTCAGTGATCCAGTGTTCTCCCCAGGCTCTTTTAGCCGGGTGCTCCACCCGGCTAGATTTGGTGACCACCCGGCTGTCATCGGCTCACCTCCTCACCTCCTCCTATGCTGTAAGCAGAGTTGCCCTGCTTTTTCATGCCACCCGGCTACTATTTCATGCCACCCGGCTGGAAAAAAATTCTGGGGAGAACACTGTGATCGATTCAGTAGAATCTTTCCGAAATCTATTCTATTGAATCAGCCGATCGATTTTTGTGGCCGATTTCGATCGATTTGATCTGACAGGTTGGAAAATCTAGGTCAATTTGCTTCTAGCAGCAGATCGATGGCCCATAGAGCTGCATTGGATCTAATGGTGCAGTACTGACTTTAGATTTCCAATAGATTTCATTTTGAAATATATTGGAAATCTGTTCCTACTGTGTGGCACACATCAGATATTTCCTGTCAGATTTGACATGACGGGCATCTGACAGAAATCTATCTGATGGTCGAATCTGCTACAGATCTGTTATAGATTTGCAGCAGATTCGACCATCAGATTTGTCCGATGCCTGTCAAGTGGAATCTGACAGGAAATATATCTGATGTGTGCCACACACTAGGAACAGATTTCTAGTAGGTTTCAAGATGAAATCTATTGGAAATCGATCTAAATGCATTATTGGACCATCAGATCCAATGCAACTCTTTGGGCCATCAATCTGCTGCCAACAGCAGATCAACCTAGATTTTTCATCCTGTCAGATCAAATCGGCCACAAAACGATCGATCGGCTGATTTGATAAACTTATTTCCATAGAATCGATTGACGGCTGAAATCAACCAGTTTATTGGCCCCTTTACTTTGCCGTCAGTTCCTCTCAGAAGCTCACCATTTTCTTCTTACAATTCCTTTGAGTTCTGACAAGGTACTGTCAGGACTGAAATATTTCAGTTGCTGTCAGTTATAACTGAAAGGACAACCGATTAGCAAGGTCATGTCCATGGTTTTTCTATGGCTCAAGTGGGTGATATTACAGTTTAAGTGTGCAGACCAGGAAGCTATTGTGGGGTAATGGCCATTTTCAAAATGGAGGACTTAGAATTCCATCAATCACAGTGGACAAACAGGATGCAGGAGAGGATAAAGACCTTGAGTAGACTACATGGGAGGTAAGTATGACGTGTGTATTTTTATTTTGACTTTTAATTCTGTTTAGGTTTGCTTTAACCACTTCTGTACCAGCAGCCTCTGCCCCCTTAAAGGAGTCATCAGGGGAAATATGCTAAAATAAGTGGTACTTACCGGGGGCTTCCTCCAGCTCCAAGCTCCCAGAACGTCCCTCACCGGAGCTCTGCCCGCAGCCGTTCGCCGCAGGTCCGTCACGTTCTCTGGCGATGTCAGAGCGAACTCCAGGTCGCTCTGTACTGCGCCTGCGCAGACGGCGCTATCAATCACTGCCATGTGGGCCGTGTCTTTATCCTCTTATAGATTAAAGATTTTCTTCTGTAGTAAGTCACATGTGATAGAATATTCCAGAAGGACATTTTAGAAATCAGTGTAATAGGTGACGCAGCATAGGTAGCTAGGGATAGGTGTAGCCAGTAGTAGTTGGCTGCAGCATGGGTAGCCAAGGATAGGTGTAGCCAGTAGTAAGTGGCCGTAGCAGGGGATAGGTGTAGCCAGTAGTAGGTGGCCGCAGCACATGTAGCCAGGGATAGGTGTAGCCAGTAGTAGGTGGCTGCAGAATAGGTAGCCAGGGATAGGTGTAGCCAGTAGTAGCAGGTTGCAGCATAGGTAGAAAGGGATAGGATTACCGCAGCATAGACCGGGGGGGGGGCAGGGGTAGGGGTAGAAATGCTTGCCGGTGGGTCCTGCACGTGTGTACAGGCTACATTCTTCCTGTTCTTGCTTTCCATCACCCCTAAGCGCTTTAAAAAGTTCTTGAATACGTGATTTTTGTGAACGCTTTTCATTAGAAAGTATGTTAGATATACAGTTCCAGGTCAGAGTTCACTTCCTGGTTTGCGCTGATGATTTATGATGTGAACCAAGCCTTAGGGTGCGATTCCACTTGAGCGGCGCGCGTCTGCGAGATGCGAGCCGGCTCGTCTGGGTCTGTGGGGAAAGCAGACGAATCCCATCAGCTGTGCCATGGGATACGCAGCCTCCCGCGCCGATTCGGATGGAAAAGCCGACCGAATTGCTAGCGGTAGCGATTCGGCCGGCGTTACCATTGCACCCTATAGCAGTTTCCCCGCACTATTTGCCTGCGGGGAAAGGAAACTCTGCGATTCACGGCGGTTTCCGCTCAAGTGGAAACGCGCCCTTAGAAATGCACTGCTAGTGGGTCCCAGACCTTCTCCTTTTTGCAGTTATACTGTGCCCCAGCCAAGTTATATGTTAAAGTGGACCTAAACTAAAAATACTAGATTTCAGAAATAAAATCTATTTTCTAAATTATAATGATAAATAGCGGCCTTTTTTCAGCTGCATGATGACAAATATAAAATATTTTACATTTATTGGAGAAACCCCTTCCTTTCATATTGCCGGGATTTCTCCGGCAAACTGATCAGAATCAGTTTTATTTCGCCAAGTACAGCTGGAGCTATAATCGGAATTATTTGTGGTACACATGGCATAGACAGAGTAGAGACACACAAACACATGCAATTTGAAATACAGTAGTCAGATAGACAGATAGTGATGCCGGTAAATGCTAGTAAAGGCCCCCATTTCCGGATTGAGACCGGGGACCAGTTGACCTCCCGGCAATTAGAAAAGCAGGCCGGACCGGGGAGGGTCAGAGTTCAGTGACCGAACGGCTTGGGGGAAGAAAGTGTCCTTCCGCCTGGTGGTTTTGGCTGGTATAGTCCTGTAGCGACGGCCCAACGGGAGGAGCTTGAAGTAGTGGTTGCCAGGGTGAGAGGGGTCACGGGAGATCATGGTGGCCCTCTTCCTCAACCTAGTGGAGTGGAGGAGGTCAAGAGGTGGAAGAGGAGACCCGATGATTCTCTCTGCATCAGCTATGACCCTCTGCAGTTTATGCTTATCGCTTGCCGTGGCGCCCGCATACCAAACAATGACTGAGGAGCAGAGGATGGATTCTATGGTGGCAGTATACAAGCTGGTCAGTAGTTCCCTGGGCATGCCAAATCTCTTCAGTTGGCGCAGGAAGAACAACCTCTTCTGGGATTTCTTTTGAATTTTTGTGGCGTTTTGCCCCCATTTCAGGTTATTGGTGAGTCGTGCCGAGGAACCGAACCGATGACACCGTAGAGACTTCTGTTCCTCCAATGAGGACAGGTGGGAGGGGGGGAGGGTTCCTCCTGAAGTCTACAACTAGTTCAACAGTCTTTGCTGTGTTGAGAACTAGATTGTTCACCCTGCACCAGTTGCATATTCTCTCGACCTCGCTCCGGTATTCATGCTCCCCGTTGCTTCCAATTAGGCCAATAATAGTGGTGTCTGCAAATTTGATGACCTTCACGGAGTCAGCGGATGTGATGCAATTGTTGGTATAGAGGGAGAATAGTAGAGGTGACAGAACACAACCTTGTGGAGCCCCGGTGTTGGTGGTTCGAACACTGGAGTAGTATTTGCCGAGCTTCACCTGTTGCGTTCTGTTAGTCAGGAAGTCCTTGATCCATGCTCGGAGAGTGGGATCAACTCCGAGCTGGGTCAGGTTGGTGATCAGGATGTCAGGGCAGATCGTGTTGAACGCTGAGCTAAAGTCTAGGAACAGGATCCTGGCATAGGAGGCCGGGCTGTCTAAGTGCTCAGTGATGTGTGCCACGCTGACATTGATGGCATCCTCCACGGATCTGTTTGCCCTATATGCAAATTGGAGCGGGTCTAAAAGGGTGTCCGTGGACCTCTTCAGGTGGGCAAGGACCAACCGCTCAAGGAGCTTCATGATGTTAGAGGTTAGGGCCACTGGGCGGAAGTTATTATGCTCAGTACTGCCTGGTTTTTTAGGGACTGGTACAATTATAGACCTCTTGAAGCAGGAGGGGACTGTACCATCAGATAATGACTGCTTAAATAAGGAGGTGAGCACAGGGGCTAGCTGATCGGCACAGGTTCGCAGGCAGACAGACGACACTCCGTCCGGGCCGGAAGTTCAGCTTCCGGAGATGCCGGAGTACATCTGATTCCATAACAGCGCTAGGAGCCAGGGCGCCAGGTTCACCCGAGGTCGATGCGGATTTGCCCACGGGCTGGTTGGGATGTTGCTCGAACCTGCAGTAGAACTCGTTTAGCTCCTCCGCCAGTCGAGGGCTCGGGGTCGCCGTTTGGGATGCTGGTTTGAAGTTCGTGGCAGCTCTCAGGCCCTTCCATACTTACCGTGTGTTGGTGGACTGGAGGAGAAAAAAACAAACAAAACACAGGCTGCTACTGATGATGTCACAGGGGAGGTGATCTCAGCTAGTGTGAGATTTCACATAGACTACAACCCTGTGAGTGAGGGTAGCTGATGACCAGCACACCAATGATCTACCTCCTACTAAGCTCAGAAGTAATGGCTGCCACCTGTATAACCCTAATTATGAAAAGAGAAGGGTGAAAAGCATGCTCTGAAATGCTCATAGGCTTGAAGGAGTGTTTATCTTTGTAT
The DNA here is from genome assembly GCF_040937935.1 of Hyperolius riggenbachi. Lineage (NCBI taxonomy): Eukaryota > Metazoa > Chordata > Amphibia > Anura > Hyperoliidae > Hyperolius > Hyperolius riggenbachi. The sequence continues at coordinate 249,259,656 of NC_090647.1, read as the reverse complement.
GTGTCAGAGTGGTACAATTAAATATTTTGAATTAAAAAAAAGTTTGGTTTGGGTCCGCTTTAAGGGATTTTGCTATCTGTGTGGTATTTCCTAATCTTGGTGTAATTACCTTCTTAAAACAGAAGGAAATTTGCAATAATTCAGTTAGAAATGAACATTTGTGGTTACCCACAATGCACACCTACTAAATATGCAAATTATCCCTTTCCGCCCTTGTTAAGCCAAGCAAGCATCCAGAACCGCTGGTTTATAGCTTTGCTTTTTTTAGTAGGAGGGCTTTTCGGTTCCTTTCATCCCCCTATACATTCCTAGTAGTTTGGGTCACCCTAAGCTGCTTGGTTACTCTGTTGTATTTCCTAATGTGATCAGTATACCCAGATGTGATTTAATGGGTTTTTTTGTCTGTTTTAGTTGTATTAGTTTATTCTGTTCAACCTCTGGCAGTTAAAGCCCACCCCAAACCCCCAATAGTATTACATACACCCAGTTCAGGAAAGAGCCTGAATTAAAGCAATTGATTAGAGTGCTGTAACATTAGACTCTCTAACATTTTTCTGTCCCTGGTCAGCCTTGCTTTTATTAGTCATGGAGATTCTTGGAAAAATCAAAATGAAGTGAAACTCCTTTTCATGAGAATTCAAAACTAAAATACAATCTGTTTAAACCTTGAACTTTTGGAACAGTATTTAAAGAGAATAAAGTATTTTTTTAAGTTATTGCTGATCAGTATGCAGTGGCATTTTTTAATTTTTTCCCTGTTTTTAGCCTTCTCGCAGAGCATAGGGTTGAAAGTTCTTGATACTTGCAGATAGTGAATGAATAGTCGTCCTCTGGATAATTGTGGTTCATCACCTTTAGCTGAACACTGACTATGGAGAATGAAATACTGTGTCCACTCACCAAACTGATTTGTTTTGTTTTTTTTACTTGATTAATATGGATATTCATTAAATTGCTTAAGAAAATGCAGAAACGCACATGACAGAAAACTGATGGTTGTCTGCATAGACGAGTGTGACCCCAGCCTTAAAGTCCCAAGCTGAAGCTCTGGATCAAAATAGGATACTTAGAATCCTAATGAGGCTTCCCATGCTACTCCGCTGTCCCCATTGCTGGGCATAGCCCCCTCCACATCGGGGCCACGCAGCTCCTCTTCTTGAAGCGTGGCCGCGCAGTAGGCCCGCAGCTCCGGCTGAACCTGGGCCTATTGCGTGTTGCCGATCGGCTATTGCACGGTCACACTGCAGACAGAGCTGTGCAGCCCTGATATGATTAGCGCCAATGCCTTGTCGGTAATCCTCCAAGGGGCACGCTCTGCGATGGGGGACATCAGAGCAGGGAGGGAAGCCTCAATAGGATTTTTTGTTTTTTACTTTAAATCCTCAGCTATTTTTGTTTTAATAGAAAATGGTGAACTGAGATGTATTATATATCCGTTTCCTCTGAGATTGTCCTGCTCTTGCCATCACCAGAAGCTGCCGCTTACTTATAGCTTGTGACGCCTTAATTGAAGTATGGCAGGTTCATGGAGGGTTAACAGGTTGCAACTTACAAACACTACGGCCTGGTGCACACCAAAAACCGCTAGCAGATCCGCAAAATGCTAGCAGATTTTGAAACACTGTTTTTTTATTTTTCTATGGCGTTTTGCGGATTGCTGCTGCGGTTTTCAGTATAGTAGATTTCATATATTGTTACAGTAAAGCTGTTACTGAACAGCTTCTGTAACAAAAACGCCTGCAAAACCGCTCTGAAGTGCCGTTTTTCAGAGCGGTTTGCGTTTTTCCTATACTTAACATTGAGGCAGAAACGTATCCGAAATCCAAAAAATGCCTCACCCCGGCATTTTTCGTTTCTGCAAAACGCCTCCCGCTCTGGTGTGCACCACCCCATTGAGATACATTGACCAAGCGGATCCGCAGCCGCAAGCGGATCTGAAAACGCCCAAAAAGCCGCTCGGTGTGCACCAGCCCTAAATTCTGTTTCTAGGTATTTAGAAAACTGTTTTTGCATCTGTTTGCATGTTCTTTTCTCCCCTCCCACCACTTCCAGAGGAGCAAGGTTTGCATGTTGATTTACAGTGTAGCAGTTTTGGGTTACATTTCAGCTGCTGCCATTCTTTTTCCTTGTAAAGACTGAGCATGCTTACCTTAGTTGCATTTTGATTTTTGTCTGGGTCTTCTCTGACCCCTACAAACAAGCTGTGCATTAATTGTGGAAGCAAAGAATGTATAGTTTTCTGCTTTTATATAAGAACAGTTTGTGTGCATTGTCAAAGCCTTTAACCACTTCACAGCTTCAGTACAGTATATCTACTCCCCTGCAGACTTCATCTAACCGCCCAGGGGAGTAAATATACGTACCCCCGCTGCTACCACTGCTGTAAGCGCTCCCGCTTATTTGTGCGCTCGTTCATGTTGCCATCTGCCCGCCAGGAGATCAATGAATGGGAAAGCAATTCCTAATCATTGATCTAAGTCCCCGTAGCAATTATCGGCGCCTTTTATGAGAAGCTGCACGATCATTTTAATAAAGAAGTTTCCCATCTTCAGTACACTTCCTGTAAGCATACATATTTTGCTTACAGGACGTATTAAAAAAAGACTGGGGCCATCTTGTGGCCAAAAAGTAAAACTACATCTAAAAGTGTTTTTTTTTAAATGCAAAGACCTGTTTTTACATTTTAAATTAACCCCTTGCCTCCCACACTCCCCAATAGTTACCAACATTAATTTTTTTTGTAAAAAAAATACAATGAAATAAATTTACAATTATAAAAAATGCATAAATAGTTTTCTTAGGGACTGAACTTTTTTAATATGTATGTCAAGACGGTATAATACTGTTACTTTATAAATTATGGGCTTTTTATTAATGATGGATGCAAAACTGAAAAAAATGCATCTTTATTTCCTAATAAAATATTGGCGCCAGACATTGTGATAGGGACATCATTTAAATGGTGTAATAACCAGTACAAATGGGCACATAAATTACGTGGATTTTAATTATGGTAGCATGCATTATTTAAAAATTATAATGGCCGAAAACTGAAAAATAAGGATTTTTTTCCAATTTTTTTCTTTTTCCATTAAACATTTAGAATAAAATAATTCTTGGCATAATGTACCACCCAAAGTAAGCCTAATTCGTGATAAAAAAAGAACACATTGAACACATTTCATTCTGATAAGTAGAGATAAAGTTATTGGCAAATGAATGGAAGGAGCTGAAAGGTGAAAATTGCTTGGATGCTGAAGGGGTAAAACCCCTAAATTGTGAAGTGGTTAAACCTCAATGTATGGAAAGGTAATGGCTCATTCATTTTTATCGTATTTTTGCCAAAACAAAAGTTCATGTGCATTGCTTAGTAATTTTTGTGTAAATGTATTTATACTTCCCTCACAGCAGCCAAGTTGGCTCCTAGAATAGCAGTGTTCTCCCCAGGACCTATTAAGTGGGCGGGCCGCCCGGCTGTTTTGAAACCCCGCCCGGGTGCTCCAAGGCCCGCCCGCATCACATGCTCATGTGCGCTGCTGTCTGCTCGCATAGAGCGGGTCTCCCTCTGAATTGCAATCCCTAGTTCCGGCTGCGCTGCCCTCCTGGCGCCTGTAGAGTTGTCATATTAAGAGCAGCGGCAGCCTCCTTGAAGTAGTAGCGCTTGTCCACGGCACCGTCTTGCCGCTCTGCTGGAACACTGTGACCCACTTCCTCAGCCCGCTGATGCCCGGCTTCTGATCGCAGTACGGCGTCACGCTGAGTGTCTTCACAGCCATGATGGCTGCGAGGAGTATACACGTGCTGCAGGCAGCCCAGGGGAGCCACTGGCCAGGCCACTGTACGGACGGGAGGGTGGGTGAGAGTACTGGAGGGGACCGGAGGATGTGCTCCCTAGTTCCGGCTGCGCTGCATCATTATAGCGCATTACTGCAGCAGCACATCACTTCTCTCCCATATCCCTGCGGCAGCGATCTGAAGATCGAAACAGAACTCTACAGGCAGGAAGCGCAACCGGAACTAGGGAGCACATCCTCCGGTCCCCTCCAGTACTCTCACCCACCCTCCCGTCCGTACAGTGGCCTGGCCAGTGGCTCCCCTGGGCTGCCTGCAGCACGTGTATACTCCTCGCAGCCATCATGGCTGTGAAGACACTCAGCGTGACGCCGTACTGCGATCAGAAGCCGGGCACCAGCGGGCTGAGGAAGTGGGTCACAGTGTTCCAGCAGAGCGGCAGGACGGTGCCGTGGACAAGCACTACTACTTCAAGGAGGCCATTCAGCTCATCCTCGCGGCTGCCAATGGGGTGAGCAGGGGGAGGGGGTGACATTGGGAAATGTTAAGGCATAGCTCCCACCTGTGCCTCTTTGGGAGCCCTGTCCCCCTGTCCCTCTCTCCTCCTCATTCGTCCCTCTTTCTATGTAAATATATTTATCTATCTATCTATATATATCTCTCTCCACTAAAAATGTGTTTGATTGTAAATTTTATTCCCATCCTTTAAATTGATATATCACTAATAGTAAAATGTTACCATGAAGGAAAATGAACCAGGATAAAAAGGACCAGGGTGGTTTGAATTATAAAACATATTTTTCTTATGAAATCTTTATGGTATGCATGAATAGGGTTGTGATGGTGGTGTGGCAGGGGCATGGCTTAAGTGTCCCTCTTCCTCATCTCAAAAAGTTGGGCGGTATGGTTAAGGGGAGGAAGCGGTGTTAAAGTGCAAGCATACTGGATCAGGGCAGAGGGGTACCCTATACTGCAGGGTGTAATAATCATAGAATGGTTGTGTATTTATAAATAGAATGGTTGTAGTAATGCTGCAATGTATGTGCTGTAATGTAGGGTGATGGGATGGGATCACTAATAAGCTGTAGGTCGGTGCAATCATGTGGAGTGGGGCGGGTGATGTAAGGGAGCATACTGAAGTGCAGTAATATGTGGAATGTGATAGTGGTACAGTATTGTATGAAATGTGTCTGAGTGCAATAACCTATGTTATAAGGTAATAGTATTGTTTGAGTTGTCTATTGGGAGATAGGTGGAGCTGCAGTAAAGTATTAGGTGAGAGTAATGGGGGTGAAGGGACGCATGGTGATAGGGATTGCAGTAATGCGTGGGATGTGATAGGGGGTGCAGCGATGAATGTGATGTGATAGGGGGTGCAGGAATGCATGGGCCATGATAGGGGGTGCAGAGGACGTAATAGGGGGTACAGGGATGTCCTATGCTGTAAGCAGAGTTGCCGGCCCTGCCTTTCCCTGGTTGCAACCCACCCGGCTACTTTTTCATGCCACCCGGCTGGAAAAAAATTCTGGGGAGAACACTGAATAGCATCAGTAAAATGTAAGTTATGGAACTTGCCACATTATATTTTACTCTTGTTAAACATACTAGTATTCATAATATAATATATAATTAATTATATCAGCTGTGCCACACCCAAACTTGCAATCTGGAAACACTGGTCCTGGCTATTAGCAGCTTGGAGTTGGATTGACTTGAGCTGTGTCTTATTAGTTAGAACAACTGCAAACAACGTTTTTTGGGTTGGTGTCAACAGCAAAAGTTGTTTAATTGTGCATTTAAAATAATTTTGTTGAGCGTGTGTATGAGCCTTGGGATTGCAAAATTATGTCGTGTGTTGGTGAAATAGAAACTCCAAGACCTCTGCTTAAACAATGAGCTGATCAGAAGGTTAGAAAGTTTGCTGTGGCAGCTGGCACAACCTAGCTGTGTTTGCACAAGCCAGCCAGTGCTAACCTTATCACAGGAGACTGAAACCTTTTGGTGTGCTTTTAAATAGATCTGCTATTCAGCTTGAGTGTAGGAAGCATGAATTATGGAGTGACTTGGGAGATAAGATACGGAGTAGGCAGATTATAAGCACATACAGTTGCTCATGTAATATACAGCGTACAAATTCTGTTAGTGACTGAGTACTTTCACAAGTTTTGTATCTTCCATGCAAGTTTCTATAATTGCGTACACAAATACTACGGGGACTCAGGTCTGTCCCTTTCAAAAGCAGCAGCCTAATTAGAAATGTATGTTTGACATAAAAAAAAAATCATTGACTTGTACCATTTTCCTGCGCCATTTAGGCCTGGTTCACATTAGCGGTTGTTTGCCAAACGGACCGGATGACCTGACCGGATCCGGACCGGATCCGGATCGGAACCGTACGGTTCTGATCCGGATCCGGTCAGGTTGCATCAGGTGTCCATCAGGATGCGATCCGGATCCGTTTGGCAAAAGTAACGTTAAAAACAAAAAAAATGTTGGGGTCTGGGAGGTCAGCAGAAGGGGGACCTGTGGAATCAGGCCCTCTGCTCTTTAGCACTCACCTCCACCTCCGACATGCTGCCAACATCTCCGGATCCGGATCCAGCTGTGCTGCTCCACTCCAAAATGCTTGCCCATGTGTCCCCATCCAATATCGCCACAACAATCCCCATAGGAAGTGGGGTAGAACATCCGGATTTCTCAGCCAGTGTGTTGTGCGCTCTCCGGTTCCCATTGGTTTGTATTGGCCGGATGGTGCAGTCCGGCTCCGCCCCGGATACGGCTGCCGGAGGAGCCGGATGAAAAAATAGCGCATGTTGGAACGGAGGCCGGAGTCCGGATCCGGCCCAGCTCCGGTTCGGCAGAACGGACGCATGTGAACGGACGCATAGGCTTTCATTGCTATGCCGTGCGTCCGTTCCGTCCGTTCTGCAAGCGGTGCGGCTCCGGTACGGCGATTCCGGAGGGCCACCGCAAGTGTGAACCGGGCCTTAGCATTTTAGTTAGATTCACACACTCACTCACTAACTCCTCTCTACCTCCTCAGGATTTTCTGTCTTTTCAAAAGCTCTTAGTGAGGGCTTGTTTCCACTGTTGCGACGCGATTTCGGCCGCATTCCGACGCTTGTAAAAACGCATGCGGATGCATTTCCACATGCGTTTTTACCCGCGATTTCGCATGCGATTTCGCATGCGATTTCGCATGGCAGGGTGCCATGCGAAATTAACCATGATACTGCCAGGGCTAAATAAAATTGAAAAAGGTGCGAAATCGCACGCGAAATCGCGGGTAAAAACGCATGTAACAAACGCATGCGTTTTTACTATTAAATACATTAGCGGCGATTCGCACGGATTCCCGACGCAGGCGAAATCGTTGGCTCTTTTGTGCGTTTTTTTCACGCTGAAAAAAACGCACCTCAACAACGCTACAGTGGAAACAGGCCCATCCACTTGTATTACATGTGCGGATCTGCATGCTTTGGACGCATGCAGATTCGCGATAGTGGAAACGAGCCCTTAACGGCAGTTATTTAGTCCATCAACCAGAGTAGTGTGCGATAGTGGTGGCACAAACTGTTCATAGGTGAACGTCCGCGGCCGCCCTTATACTTTAACATGGAGCAAGCTTTGTGAGCATTTGCTGCTGTTCACCTACGAACAGTTTGTGCCATCACTAGTATGCGAGCGAAGAGGCTGACTGTCTGGCATCTTACAGGTCCTTGCCAGGAAATGCTTTTAATAGAATATGGTACATTTCTGTTTTTGTCAAATGACCATGTACACTAATTGTATATCTTCCTGATTACTGTAAGTTGTAGTTAATGCAGCTTGTTTGATATCTGAATTATTTTTAAAACAATAGTCAAAGCTACCGTGTCTGTTTACTTTTGTGAGAACATTGATGTGTCATGCAATACTACTTGTCAGTTTTTGATCAAATTGTATCTCTCAGCGAAAAATTGTAAAATTAAAAACTTGTGCAAACATATATAAAGAAGCACATTTTTTCCAGAGTAAAATGAGCCATAAATTACTTTTCTCCTATAATGCTGTCACTTACAGTAGGCAGTAGAAATCTGACAGAAGTGACAGGTTTTGGACTAGTCCATCTCTTCATAGCAAGAAGTTTTAAATCCGGATACCATTTATTGGCTAACTATAAAAAGAATAGGAATAAGCAAGCTTTCGGCCTTGCAGCTTTTGTCGGGCTTCATAGGGGATTCTTAGCAAGGCTTTTATTCTTTATAAAGATATTCCCGAAAAAGGATTTAAACATTGATGCTGGCCAGCTTCCCTGCTCACTACAGTTTTTTTTTTTTTTGGGGGGGGGGGGGGGAGTTGGACAAAGTAACTGCCATTCACTAAGTGCTTTTGAATATAAATATATCCCTGAGAATCCCCTATAAAGAGATGGACTAGTCCAAAACCTGTCACTTCTGCCAGATTTATACTACCTACTGTAAGTGACAGCAACATAGGAGAAAGGTAATTTACAGAAGTGCAGAATTATTAGGCAAATGAGTATTTTGACCACATCATCCTCTTTATGCATGTTGTCTTACTCCAAGCTGTATAGGCTCGAAAGCCTACTACCAATTAAGCATATTAGGTGATGTGCATCTCTGTAATGAGAAGTGGTGTGTTCTAATGACATCAACAGACTATATCAGGTGTGCATAATTATTAGGCAACTTCCTTTCCTTTGGCAAAATGGGTCAAAAGAAGGACTTGACAGGCTCAGAAAAAAAGTCAAAAATTAGTGAGATATCTTGCAGAGGGATGCAGCACTCTTAAAATTGCAAAGCTTCTGAAGCGTGATCATCGAACAATTAAGCGTTTCACTCAAAATAGTCAACATGTTCGCAAGAAGCGTGTGGAAAAGCCAAGGCGCAAAATAACTGCCCATGAACTGAGAAAAGTCAAGCATGCAGCTGCCAAGATGCCACTTGCCACCAGTTTGGCCATATTTCAGAGCTGCAACATCACTGGAGTACCCAAAAGCACAAGGTGTGCAATACTCAGACATGGCCAAGGTAAGAAAGGCTGAACGACGACCACCACTGAACAAGACACACAAGTTGAAACGTCAAGACTGGGCCAAGAAATATCTCAAGACTGATTTTTCTAAGGTTTTATGGACTGATGAAATGAGTGAGTCTTGATGGGCCCGTGGCTGGACAGGTAAAGGGCAGAGAGCTCCAGTCCGACTCAGACGCCAGCAAGGTGGAGGTGGAGTACTGGTTTGGGTTGGTATCATCAAAGATGAGCGCTTGGGGCCTTTTCGGGTTGATAATGGAGTCAAGCTCAACTCCCAGTCCTACTGCCAGTTTCTGGAAGACACCTTCATCAGTGGTACAGGAAGAAGTCTGCATCCTTCAAGAAAAACATGATTTTCATGCAGGACAATGCTCCATCACACGTGTCCAAGTACTCCACAGCGTGGCTGGCAAGAAAGGGTATAAAAGAAGAAAAACTAATGACATGGCCTCCTTGTTCACCTGATCTGAACCCCATTGAGAACCTGTGGTCCATCATAAAATGTGAGATTTACGAGGAGGGAAAACAGTACACCTCTCTGAACAGTGTCTGGGAGGCTGTGGTTGCTGCTGCATGCAATGTTGATGGTGAACAGATCAAAACACTGACAGAATCCATGGATGGCAGGCTTTTGAGTGTCCTTGCAAAGAAAGGTGGCTATATTTGTCACTGATTTGTTTTTGTTTTGTTTTTGAATGTCAGAAATGTATGTTTGTGAATGTTGAGATGTTATATTGGTTTCACTGGTAAAAATAATTGAAATGGGTATATGTTTGTTTTTTGTTAAGTAGCCTAATAATTATGCACAGTAATAGTCACCTACACATACAGATATCCCCCTAAAATAGCTAAAACTAAAAACTACTTTCAAAAATATTCAGCTTTGATATTGAGTTTTTTTGGGTTCATTGAGAACATGGTTGTTCAATAATAAAATTATTCCTCAAATACAACTTGCCTAATAATTCTGCACTCCCTGTATGGCTCATTTTTTGTATATGTACTTTTCTGTACTTGTTTGCACATGTTTTTAATTTTACAATATTTCGCTGTAGTGCCCCTTTAAGTGTAAAGGTTGGGTTATACTGCTCTGCTGACAGTGGTGAGCAAAAACTTTTTGAATGCCAGGATTGTTTTGAGTTCCTTTTCTTTAGATAGGACTGCTCCTTAAATTCTTCTTCTTTTTTTTTTTTTTTTGTTTTTTTGTTTGGAAAGTGGAATTTCCAATGTCAGTGCTGTCCCCAAGGCAAATTCTAAAACCCGCCATATTGATCACCATAATTATAGGTCTTACCTTTTGAAATTGAAGTTTTTAAGTTCAAAAAGCTTTGTATGGCTGTCTGCTTGCAGCTATGCACTCATCTATTCATACTTCAGGGGCCCATACACTTTAACGATTTTCCCGCCGATATACAGCAGATTCGATCACTGTGATTGAATCTGCTGTGAAATCATTGCGCAACGCTGACCGAACGATCAATTTCCGTCCGAAATCGATAGTTTCCAAGCGGAAGATTTAGCTCGAACGCCGGCGGGTCAGGAGTGCGTCGATAGCGGCGTTCGAATGTCCGACGCTAGTGACAATGCATTACCTGTTCCGCCGGCGCGTGTCCCCGCTCTCTCCGCTGTCCCTTCTCCGCGCTGGGTTCCGGCTTGCTTCACTTTCGTCCTGTCCCGAAAGGAAGTTGAAACAGAGCTCCCTCTACTGTTTAAACTTCCCCCGGCAGGAAGTTAAGTGAGGCTGGAGCCCAGAGCGGAGAAGAGACAGCGGAGACCAGGGGACTCCTGCTGGCCGGATCAGGTTATGTATGTGGGGGGTGCGGCATAGTGAAATTGATTCACAATCTGTAGTAAAGGCAGCCATACGATCCCTCTCTGATCAGGTTCGATCAGGGAGGGATCCGTTGGTTGATCTGATGGTAAATCGACCGGTGTGTGGCCACCCTTACGCTTTACGATTTTTGGCAGCGTTTTTGGAATGTGATTTGCCAAAGAAAGTCAATGGAGGGGAGCCCACTAGAGCAATTGTTCTGCCTGCAGCATTTTTGGACTGATTGTACTCCAATGCATGCAAGCTACAAGCGCTACAAAAAAATGTTGGTGTTCTCCCCAGGCTGTTTTAGCCGGGTGCTCCACCCGGCTAGTTTTGGTGAGCACCCAGCTGTCATCGGATCACTATCTCCTAAGCAGAGTTGGACAGCCGGCCCTGCATTCTCTCACTGCGCACCACCCGGCTACTTTTTCATGCCATCCGGCTGGAAAAAGATTTCTGGGGAGAACACTGGTAGTTAGCAATTTTTTTTGCTTCTATACACTATATTTACATACAATATTATCCTTTTGCTGTTGGAATTTACTTTATTAAACTGTGTTTAGCTGGAGTTTAACAAAATACTGTATATACTCGCATATAAGCCGACCCCCCCCCCCCCCCCCAACTTTTACAAAAAAAAAACAGGGAAAAATTATTGACCCCCCATATAAGCCGGGGGTAGGAAATGCTGGATTGGTGCAGGCTGCGTGATCCCCCCCCCCCCCCCTTCAGTGTGTCCCAGTATAACTAGTATAGTGCCCAGTATGGGTAGGTAGTGCCCCAGTATGGGTAGGTAGTGCCCCAGTATAGCTAGTGTAGTGCCCCAGTATAGCTAGTGTAGTGCCCCAGTATAGCTAGTGTAGTGCCCCAGTATAGCTAGTGTAGTGCCCCAGTATAGCTAGTGTAGTGCCCCAGTATAGCTAGTGTAGTGCCCCAGTATAGCTAGTGTAGTGCCCCAGTATAGCTAGTGTAGTGCCCCAGTATAGCTAGTATAGTGCCCCAGTATAGCTAGTATAGTGCCCAGTATGGGTAGGTAGTGCCTCAGTATAGCTAGTATAGTGCCCAGTATAGCTAGTGTAGTGCCCTAGTATAGTGCCCCAGTATAGCTAGTATAGTGCCCCAGTATAGCTAGTATAGTGCCCCAGTATAGCTAGTATAGTGCCCCAGTATAGCTAGTATAGTGCCCCAGTATAGCTAGTATAGTGCCCCAGTATAGCTAGTATAGTGCCCCAGTATAGCCAGTATAGTGCCCAGTTTAGTGATCCCCGTCCGCCTGCCCGCCCGCAGCTCCCTCCGCGGCCGCCGCTGCTATTGCCTCTTCAGCCGGCGGCCGCTTCCTCTACTGCGGGTGCCCCTCTCGCTCTGCTCGCCGTGTATCACAGCAGCGCGCCCGGCGCTGCTGCTGTGACGAGGCAGGAGAGAGTGGTTCCCCTGGTAACAGCGACCCGCAGTAGAGGAAGCGGCCGCCGGCTGAAGAGGTAATATTAAGCGGCGGCCGCGGAGGGAGCGAACGGGCGGGGGGGCGCCGCGGACCACCACAATAGAGACTTGCATACAAGCCGACCCCCCTCCCCCCCCCCCCCCCCCTCCTCCCCAACTTTTGACCCCCTTTTTGGGGGTCAAAAATTCGGCTTGTATGCGAGTATATACGGTACATTGCTGCTATAAGTGTTGCATCAGATATCATAATCACAAACCTGATGCAATTATACTATAATGGGAAGTTCACATTGGCACATTAAAGTTCAGTGTGGCAGAATCCATCAGAATAATTTAAGGTATGCTGTGCTGTACTGGACAGTCTGTTTACAGTTGCAGTAATGCATGCTTTTGTCATGTATGCGTCACATCACAGGTGTAATGCACTGTGCTGTCATAAATCAATCTGGCAGGAACCAATGGGCACAAACTTTTAGAGTGTTTAGTTTGGTGGGCACAGTGAAACAATAATACACTATGCAGCTTTTCCCCTCTAGCATTGCAATCCTGTTTTTACAGGATGTGCAACTCCCACTGTGAAAGTACAGATGAAACACACACTTTTTGAAAATGTGGGTCCCTGTTTTAGGCTAAACATCTAGTTTAATCCCAGAGACTGTTTAAAAGATTTAAAACCAGCAGCTGTGTATTTCCTCAAGGCCTACCTGTTTATTTTTTTTTCTTTGTTTGTTTTTTACTTGCTGCTTTTTCTTTTCTGCTTACTGTTGAACATTGATACTGACCTCGTGATGCTGGAGTAGTTGGCAGGCCCTACAAGGGTATGTGTATGAAACTGTTTATGGTAACTGGGTAGCCTGGAAGCTTGAGATCCACTGCTTGCAGCGAGGGCAGCAGAAATAAACGCTGCTTAAAAAAAATCCAACAACCAATGTGTGAAGATCTGTAGTATTTTTACAGTGATATTTACAATCTGGAGGCCTGTTTTATTATCGTTATTAATTCCTGTCACTTTTTTTTTCTTTGTATTTATATAGTGGCAAAGTGTATGGGAGACAGTAAACTTTACTGCATATCCAGTATTTTTTCAGCCTCCTCACTGTAGCTGCTGTTTTACCATCAGCTGAAAAAAAAGTACACAGAAAAGTTATTCTAATGCAGTAAAATAAGTATACACAGATTTTGCATATTACAATTTTGTTGATTGAAAGTATGTAACATGTAATGCATCTCTTAACTGCCAACACTTAGGAATTGTAAAATACAACTGAAGTGAGAGGGATTTGGATGCTGCCATATTTATTCCCTTTTTAAACGATACCAGTTACCTGGCTAGCAGGCTGATCTTCTGCCTCCAATACTTTTAGTCATTGACCAAAACTAGTCCATGGTAAGAGTACTTGTAGAAGGTACAGACAGGAACAAAGAACATCTATCAGGCCCTAGGCAATGTGACTGTGGGTACATGTAAGAGTGATGTGCAGGTACTCTGCAGGGGAATGAGGCTATCCTTCCTTTTACACATTCTTCAATTTGAACCAGGTTTATGGGTGATAGACAACACTTCTGTGTTCAATGTGCACAACATTCTCAGCGTATTCTCTGCAGCTCTGTGGGGGGTGCATAAGTACAATTATTATTATTATTATTATTATTATTTTTTTTTTTTATAAATGGGGCTTCCTCCAGCCCCCTTCAGGCTAATCAGTCCCTCGCTGTCGTCCTCCCACCTGGATCTTCTGCTATGGGTCCAGGTACTTGAGCCAGTCGGGCGTAGTGCGCATGCACACACTCCACTGCTGGGAGCGTACTACACCTGCGCAGCACTATTGCGCAGGTGCAGAATGTTCCTGGCTGTGGAAGCGACACGAGACCGGACTGAGCTTAGCCTGAAGGGGGCTGGAGGAAGTGTGTATAAAACTTATTTTCTTTTCTTCCGTCTCGGGTACCCTTGAATTTGTAGTCACCGAATTTTAACATATCAAATTATTTGATTTCATGAGCAAATTATTACATTTGCGTAAACCAGCATCAACGCAGAATTATTTCCATCTCATTGACCGTCTCTATTAGTGACACAGCTACACATCAGGCTTTATTATTACAGCATTGATGTTGTTTAGTATACAGCAGTGTTCTCCCCAGGCTCTTTTAGCTGGGTGCTCCACCCGGCTAGTTTTGGTGAGCACCTGGCTGTCATCGGCTCACCACCTCCTCTGCTGTAAGCAGAGTTGTGCAGAAAAGCTCCAGCCCTGCATTCTCTCATCTCGCCCCACCCGGCTACTTTTTCATGCCATCCCTTGGTGGCCACCATGTACCCATCCTCTGATGGCTAATTCCAGCAGGATAATGCACCATGTCACAAAGCTTGAATAATTTCAAATTGGTTTCTTGAACATGATGAGTTCACTGTACTAAAGTGGCCCCCACAGTCACCAGATCTCAACCCAATAGAGAATCTTTGGGATGTGATGGAACGGGAGCTTCGTGCCCTGGATGTGCATCCCAGAAATCTCCAACTGCAAGATGCTATCCTATCAATATGTGCCAACATTTCAGCACCTTGTTGAATCAATGCCACATAGAATTAAGGCAGTTCTGAAGGCGAAAGGGGGTCAAACACCATATTAGTATGGTGTTCCTAATAATCCTTTAGGTGAGTGTATGTATTTGGTTGCTTTAAAGGGACACTTAACCACTTAATGACCGCCCACTGCACAGGGGCGGCCGGAAAGTGGATCCCGCAAGGACCAGCTCATGCCCAGAGGCGGCGGTCCTTGTATGGGCATGGGCGGCGCGATCGCGTCATTCGTGACGCGATCGGCCGCCGGGGATTGGCTCCGCCCACCTCGCGCTGTAACCCGCCGGCCGTTCGGAAGCGCCGGCGGGTTACTAGCACCCGGATCGCCGCTTACAAAGTGTATAATACAGGCTGCCTCCTGCCCTGGTGGTCCCAGTGTCTGAGGGACCACCAGGGCAGGCTGCAGCCAACCTAGTCTGCACCCAAGCACACTGATTTTCCCCCCCTGCCAACCCACCAGACCACTGTTTGCACCCAATCACCCCCCCCCCCCCCCTAATCACCCACCAATCACTCCCTGTCACTATCTGTCAAAGCTATTTTTTTTTTTTTATATTCCCTAAACTGCTCCCCTCCTGATCCCCCCCCCCCCCCCCCCCCGTGTACTGTATGCATCTATCCCCCTGATCACATGTCAATCACCGCCTGTCACTGCCACCCATCAATCAGCCCCTAACCTGCCCCTTGCGGGCAATCTGATCACCCACCCACACCAATAGATCACCCGCAGATCCGACGTCAGATCACCTCCCAAGTGCAGTGTTTACATCTGTTCTCTACCCTAAACACCCACTAATTACCCATCAATCACCCCCTGTCACTGCTACGTATCAGATTAGACCCCTATCTGCCACTAGGGAACTCAATCACCCGCCCACACCCTCAGAATGCCCTCAGGCCCCAGCCCTGATCACCTCGCCAGTGCATTGCTTGCATCTATTCCCCCCTCTAATCACACCTTGAGAAACCCATCAATCACCTCCTGTCACCCCCTAGCACACCTACCCATCAGATCAGGCCCTAATTTGCCCCGTGTGGGCTCCTGATCACTCGGCCAAACCCTCAGACCCCCTTCCGATCACCTCCCCAGTGCATTGATTGCATCTATTTTCACCTCTAACCACCCCCTGAGACATCCATCAATCACCTCCTGTCACCCCCCTAGCACAGATCAGGCCCAATACAACCTGTCATCTAAAAGGCCACCCTGCTTATGACCGGTTCCACAAAATTCGCCCCCTCATAGACCACATGTCGTCAAAATTTGCAGATGCTTATACCCCTGAACAGTCATTTTGAGACATTTGGTTTCCAGACTATTCACGGTTTTGGGCCCGTAAAATGCCAGGGCGGTATAGGAACCCCACAAGTGACCCCATTTTAGAAAGACACTCCAAGGTATTCTGTTAGGTGTATGACAAGTTCATAGAAGATTTTCTATGAACTCGCCATACTCCTAACGGATTACCTTGGGGTGTCTTCTTTCTAAAATGGGGTCATTAGTGGGGTTCCTATACTGCCCTGGCATTTTAGGGGCCCTAAACCGTGAGTAGAAACAAAAATGACCTGTGAAATCCTAAAGGTACTCATTGGACTTTGGGCCCCTTAGCGCCGTTAGGGTGCAAAAAAGTGCCACACATGTGGTATCACCGTACTCAGTAGTATAATGTGTTTTGGGGTGTATTTTTACACATACCCATGCTGAGTGGGATAAATATCTCTGTAAATGGACAATTGTGTGTAGTAAAAAATAAATAAATAAATAAAATCAAACAATTGTCATTTACAGAGAGATTTTTCCCACCCAGCATAGGTATGTGTAAAAATACACCCCAAAACACATTATACTACTTCTCCTGAGTACGGCAATACCACATGTGTGGCACTTTTTTGCAGCCTAACTACGCTAAGGGGTCCAAAGTCCAATGAGCACCTTTAGGCTTTACAGGGGTGCTTACAATTTAGCACTCCCCCGAAATGTCAGGACAGTAAACACACCCCACAAATGACCCCATTTTGGAAAGTAGACACTTCAAGGTATTCAGAGAGGGGCATGGTGAGTCCATGGCAGATTTTTTTTTTTTTTTTTTTTGGTCGCAAGTTAGAAGAAATGGAAACGTTTTTTTTTGTTGTTTTTTTGGTCAGTGTCATTTTCCGCTTACTTGTGACAAAAGAATATCTTCTATGAACTCACTATGCCTCTCAGTGAATACTTTGGGATGTCTTCTTTCCAAAATGAAATGGGGTCGTTTGGGGGGTATTTATACTATCCTGGAATTTTAGCCCCTCATGAAACATGTCAGGTGGTCAGAAAAGTCAGAGATGCTGGAAAATGGGAAAATTCAATTTTTGCACCATAGTTTGTAAACGCTATAACTTTTACCCAAACCAATAAATCTAGGCTGAATGGGTTTTTTTTTTTTATCAAAAACATGTTTGTCCACATTTTTCCTGCTGCATGTATACAAAAATTTTACTTTATTTGAAAAATGCCAGCACAGAAAGTTAAAAAAATCATTTTTTTTTTTTTTTACAAAATTCATGTCTTTTTTGATGATTATAAAAAAAAGTAAAAATCGCAGCAGCAATCAAATAGCACCAAAAGAAAGCTTTATTAGTGACAAGAAAAGGAGCCAAAATTCATTTAGGTGGTAGGTTGTATGAGCGAGCAATAAACCGTGAAAGCTGCAGTGGTCTGAATGGAAAAAAGTGCCTGGTCCTTAACCACTTCAGCCTTCAGTCGTTTTCACTTTATGCTTCCGAGCAATGTTCACCTCCCATTCATTAGCCTATAACTTTATCACTACTTATCACAATGAACTGATCTATGTCTCGTTTTTTTCCGCACCCAATTAGGCTTTCTTTGGGGGGTACATTTTGCTAAGAGCCACTTAACTGAAAATGCATTTTAACAGGAAGAATAAGGGAAAAACAGAAAAAATGCATTATTTCTCAGTTTTCGGCCGTTATAGTTTTAAAATAATATATGACTCCACAATTAAAACTCACGTATTGTATGTGCCCATTTCTCCCGGTTATTACACCGTTTAAATTATGTCCCTATCACAATGTATGGCGACAATATTTTACTTGGAAATAAAAGTGCATTTTTTCCGTTTTGCATCCATCACTATTTACAAGCTTATAATTAAAAAAATATATAAATATTTCATGTTTACATAGATATTTAAAAAGTTTAGACCCTTAGGTAAATATTTGTTTTTTTTTCTTTTTTAATTGTAAATTTTTTTTTTTTCATTATTAAACATTTTATGTGGGTATTTTTGGGAGGGTGATGCAAATCAATTTTTTTTAGGACATATTGGCAGGGCTGTGGAGTCGGAGTCGGGCAATTTTGGGTGCCTGGAGTCGGGAAAAAAATGCATCGACTCCTAATGAATTTGTAACTGTAATTAAAATAGAAAATATGATAAAATGTTCTATTTCTCAGATAATAGTCATTAAAAATAACGTGTATATATACAGTAATAGCTGTGCTTAGTCCACAAAAATGAAATAAACCAATCAAAATTAGTTACTTGTGCTGCTTCAATAAAGCAGTCCCCGTATTTTTAAGGTCAGATATACAGATCTGATTGTGACTGTATATATGATGTGTACACAGGAATCTCTTATATATACTAAATAACATCTATGCTGTAAGAATAAAGCCTGATGTGTAGCTGTGTCACTAATGGAGATGGTCAATGAGATGGAAATAATTCTGCATTGATGCTGATTTATGCAAATGTGTGCATTCCCTTTGCTGATGAAATCAAATAATTTGATATGTTGTTAAAATTTGGTTTGGTGACTACAAATTAAAGGGTACCTGAGACGGATGAAAAGTAAAGTCTTTTTATACATACCTGGGGCTTCCTCCAGCCCCCTTCAGGCTGATCAGTCCCTCGCTGTCCTCCACCACCCGGATCTTCTGCTATGAGTCCTGGTAATTCAGCCAGTCAGCGCTGTCCGGCTGCATGCTGCTCCCACAGCCAGGAACATTCTGCACCTGTGCAATAGTGCTGCACAGGTGTAGCATGCTCCTGGTGGCGGAGTGTGTGCATGCGCACTACGCCCGACTGGCTCAAGTACCTGGACTCATAGCAGAAGATCCAGGGGGTGGAGGAGGACAACGAGGGACTGATTATTCTGAAGGCGGCTGGAGGAAGCCCCAGGTCTGTATAAAACTTTAATTTCATCTGTCTCAGGTTTACTTTGTTACACAGTAGTACTATACTCTACATATGCACTCCCCACAGAGCTGCAGGGAATCCACTGAGAATGCTGTGCACATTGAACACAGAGGTGTTGTCTGTCACCCATAAACCTTGTTCAGATTGTGCATGAAGAATGTGTAATAGAGGAAGAATCTCCTCATTCCCCTACAGAGTACCTGCACATCATTCTTACATGTACCCACACTTACATTGCCTAGGGCCTGATAGATGTTCTTTGTTCCGGTTTGTACCTTTTACAAGTACTCTTACCAAGGACTAGTTTTAGTCTAAAGGGAATAAATATAGTAGTCTACATATCCTTCTCACTTCAGTTGTCTTGTAAAATTCCTAAGCGTTGGCAGTTAAGAGACGAATTTCATGTTACATATTTTTAATCAACAAAATTGTAATATGCAAATTAGAGGAGTCGAGGAGTCGGTGTCGGTGGAATCCTAAACTGAGGAGTCGGAGTCGGTGGATTTTTGGACCGACTCCATAGCTCTGCATATTGGTCTATTTTTTATTTATTTATTTTTTTGCATTTTCCTGCAGTTAGCTTTTTGGCCACAAGATGGCAGCCACGAGTTTGTTTACAATGACGTCACTCTAAGCATAACACGGACGCTTAGAGTGATGTCGGGGGAAATGGGAACAGAAAAACCTCAGCTTCTGTGCGAAGCTGACGGTTTTTCTCGGGGGGAGAGCAATCAGTGATCGGGCTCCATAGCCCGATTCACTATTTGCCTGGCTAGCGTACCGCGGGCCGGGAGTGCGCACGATCTGCCGCGGGGGCGCGCGGCAGCGCATATGGCCACCTGGGCGTAGCTAGTACGTCCAGAAGCCAAAGTAGTTAAGGGGGGTAAACCCCACGGTCCTCAAGTGGTTAAGGCTATTTAAAAAAAAAAATAGTTTTACTCACCTGGGGCTTCCACCTGCCCCCTGCAGCTGTCCAATGTGCAAGCTGTCTCGCTCTGATCCTCCTGGCCCCGGCGTCAGCTACTTCCGTTTTCGGCAACAGGCCTGGGAACACGAGTGATTCTTCGCGTTCCTGGCCGCAATAGAGCCCTCTATTGCGTCCAGGTACGCGAAGCATCCCTCACGTTCCCAGGCCTGTCGGTGCCTGTCGCTGAAAACGGAAGTAGCTGCCAGTGGGGTCAGGAGGATTGGAACGAGACTGTGTGGGCACCGGACAGCTGCAGGGGGCTGGTGGAAGCCCCAGGTGAGTAGAACTAATTTTTTTTTTTTTTTTTTTTTTTTTTTTAATAGCATTAAGTGTCCCTTTAACACAGAGGCACCATTTGATCCCTTAGGATAAGAACCCACTAAGGCATTTTTGGCAGCGTTTTGGCCGACTATTCCCTAACGCGCTTTGCCAATGAAACTGAGTGAGGGGGATCCCATTAGTCCGATTGCGATTAGGGGTAATCACAATCGCAGGACATAAGCGCTGCAGAAATCGCTTATCAAATCGATTATGCAGCGCTTTGGGGGGCCGAGCGATCGCAATTTAAAACTTTACCCACTGGTTTGATTTGCTTTTTTCTGTCTGTAGCTCCACCCTTAAAGGAAGAGGTCAAAGGCACTTCTCTAGTTCTAGAGAAGCACGTATGACCTCTTCCTTTAGGGGGTGGGGCTACGGACAGAAGGACGCCTGGTAAGTATATATATATTATTATTATTTTTTTATTAAAAAAAAAAACTCCAATCTTACAGTGCATCTAAGCGCCAAGAAATCGCAAAAGTCCTAGGTATATTTGCACACCGTGCTGCAGCGATTTTAAAGCGCTGCAGCAATTCCTAGCGGGTTCCAGGCCTTAGGCCACATACACACATCAGACCATAGTCTTTTGAAAATGAAAGATCACAGACCAATTTTACCCCCTTCCATGTAGTATGAGAGCCATACCTTCAGTCTTTTCTATGGAGCTGAACTTCTCATCAGAAAAAAAATCTTTGCAAGATGAAGCACACAGAGATGCTGTACAGACACAAAAGATCAGTATCTGCCAAAGATCTGTTCCTGCCAAAGATCCGTTCCTGCAAATTGCATTCATAGTCTATGAGATCTGCAGATCATCATACACACCTTGTTTAACTGACATTCATCTGCAGATCAGACAATCATCTGCAGATCTGAAAATCCATCCTGGTGGATCTGATCTGCAGATGAATGTCAGTTAAACAAGGTGTGTATGATGATCTGAAGATCTCATAGACTATGGCCTGGTGCACACCAAAAACCGCTAGCAGATCCGCAAAATGCTAGCAGATTTTGAAACGCTTTTTCTTATTTTTCTGCAGCGTTTCAGCTAGCGTTTTGCGGTTTTGTGTAGCGGTTTTGGTGTAGTAGATTTCATGTATTGTTACAGTAAAGCTGTTAGTGAACAGCTACTGTAACAAAAAACACCTGGCAAACCGCTCTGAAGTGCCGTTTTTCAGAGCGGTTTGCGTTTTTCCTATACTTAACATTGAGGCAGAAACGCATCTGCAATCCAAAATCTGCAGCAGCCCGGGAGTATGCATTTCTGCAAAACGCCTCCCGCTCTGGTGTGCTCCAGCCCATTGAAATACATTACCCTAGTGGATCCACACCCGCAAGCGGATCGCAAACTGCAGCCGAACCGCTCTGGTGTGCACTAGGCCTATCAATGCATTTTGCAGGAACGGATCTCTTGCAGGAACAGATCTTTTGCAAATACTGATCTTTTGAATGTCTACAGCATCTTTGTGTGCAGCATCTTGCAAAGATTTTTTTCTGATGGGGAGTTCAGCTCCATAGAATAGACTGTGTAGGTATGGCTCTCATACTACATGAAAGGGGGTAAAATTGGTCTGTGATCTTTCATTTTCTAAAGACTATGGTCTGATGTGTGTATGAGCCTTTAGGCCTGGTTCACTCTGAAATAGCTTGTGATTTGAAAAGCTCTTGCTAATGCAATGCTGTTTGTGATTTTCATAAAATTAAATGGCTTAGGTGAGAACACACACATAGCATTATATTAGTAAGAGCACAAGTGCTTGGAAAAAGCTTTTGCAGTGTGAACCAGCCCTATGACTGATTCACACTAAAAGAGCTTTTTAAGCACTAGAGATTTTAAAAGCACTTGCTAATGCAATGCTATGGGGGATTATTACAAAATCACATCGCTCCAGTATAAACACACAGGATAACATTAGCAAGAGCTTTAACCACTTCCCTACCACGCTATTTTGTGCTGATCGGTGCTGCGTGGGCTCTCCAGCCCGCAGCACTGATCAGCTAGCAGCCAGGCCGATCAGACTTCCCCCCCCCCCCCCCCTTTTTTTCCCCACTAGGGGGATGTCCTGCTGGGGGGGTCTGATCGCCGCCGGCTGCTTGCGCTTGCGGGGGGGGGGGCTCTTCAAAGCCCCCCTCCGCAGAGCTTCCTGGCCTCCTTCCCCTTCCCTCCCTCTCCCTCCAGCTGTGAGCGGCACAGGACAGATTTCCGTCCTGCGCCTGATGGGATAGGCTTTAGCCTATCAGAGGCCGGGGATCACCGATCTCCTCTACGGCGCTGCTGCGCAGCAGCGCCGTATACATGTAAACACCGGGGAAGGTCTTCCCCGTGTGTTTACATTTACCCTGCGAGCCGCCGATCGGCTCGCAGGGTGTTCACGGAGACACCCTCCGGGAACTGACATGGAACGGCCAATACACTTCAGGATTCAGGGGCGTGTATATACGCTCCGAGAATCCGGAAGTGGTTAAACACAAAGTGCTAAGAAAAGCTCTTGTAGTGCATGAACGAGCCCTTAGGCCTGGTGCACACCAGAGGAGTTTTTTCTGAGCGTTTTGAGTTTTTGAAACCTCGCTAATGTTACCCTATGTGTCTATGCACACTGGAGCGATGAGGTTTTGTGTAAAAAAAAAAAAAAAAAAACCCATAGCATTACATTGGGAAGAGCTTTTGAAACCTCTAGCATTTGGGGAGCTTTTCTGGTGTCTCAGCCCTTAGTGACACAACTACACGTCAGGCTTTATTTTTAGAGATATTTAAGATTCTTATGTGTACATCATATACAGTCCCAATTAGATATGCATATCAGACTTTAAAAATAAGGTGGCTGCTAAAGGCTTTTTTTTTTTTTTTTTTTTTTTTTTTTTTTTTTCCCCTCCCCTGCATGGACTGTTGAATTGTGTGCTCAGCAAGCAGTGAGCAGGCAGCAGTGAGCAGGCAGCAGTGAGCGTTTAGGAGGCATTTCACTGCCAATCAACAATCTGTGGAAAAGAGGCCTTATTGCAGCGGTATAAGTAACTATTCTTTGACTGGCGTTTCATTTTTGCAGACTATAACTGTGTAAATAAGTTATTGTGACTATTATCTGAAAAATAGAACCTTTTTATATTTTCTATTTTAATTATTAAGCAGTCAGTTGCGTTTTTCCCAACTCAGACTCCAGATGCTCCACAGACCTGTAGTTTGTCAAAATACTTTAAAGAGATCCCGAGGTGGGTTTGAAGAATATTATCTGCATACAGAGGCTGATCTGCCTATACAGCCCGGCCTCTGTTGCTATCCCAAACCCCCCTAAGGTCCCCCTGCACTCTGCAATACCTCATAAATCACAGCCACGCTGCTGACAAACCGCTTGTCAGAGCTGGCTGTGTTTATCTCTATAGTGTCAGTCTGCTGCTCTCCCCGCCTCCTGCAGAACTCCGGTCCCCGCCTGCATCCCTTCCCTCCCTGTTGATTGGAGGGAAGGGACGGGGGCAGGGACCGGAGCTATGCAGGAGGTGGGGGGAGCAGCTGAGACTGACACTACAGATGTAAACTCAGCCTCACAGCATGGCTGTGATTTATGAGGGATTGCAGAGTGCAGGGGGACCTTAGTGGGGTTTGGGATAGCAACAGAGGCTGGGCTGTATAGGCAGATCCAGCCTCTGTATGCAGATAACATTCTTTGAACACACCTCGGGTTCTCTTTAAATGTATGTGGATTTAATGTTTTTGTTTTTTTAATTGCTTTTAGTTTTTTTTCTAACGTATTGATTTTTTTTTATATCCAGGTAACGAAACAGCAGTTTGCGAGATGGGTCTACATGTGCGAACCATCATGCCCTATGCCCTTCCTGGGGTGCTGGCACTCCTTGCTTGCTGGTGGTTCTTCTCTCGCAAGAAAGATGGGCGTAGTAAGAAACATGATCATATATCTGCTTGTGCAGGTAATGAGCCTACAGACAGTGTGCTGGAAGAACTTCCTGGAGAAGAAATACACAGCAGTTGTAGGGCACAACCTGTGCAGCTGGACAGAGAGGAGGAAAAGGTGTTGCAGGAAGACATTGTATGCACCTTACCTCTGGGTGCACAGGTAACATCCTTGAGTAAAATGCAGACTTGCAGAAAGGATGACTTGCAGGAGTTTCACATGCAAAGTGGGATCGTGGGTGCCTTACAAGCATCTCCTAATCTGAACTTTTTTGAAAGTAATAACACTGAATGCCTCAGGGAAGATGAAGTCATTAAAGTCCAGGAAGATGGAAACTACTGCACTACTTCAGTTATCCACTTTAAACTTGAGACAAACCAAGCTGTAACTCAGAATTCTGACACAGATTCAAAGGATATAGAAAACAAATACTCACCAGTCACTGAGCTTCAATGTGGATGTAGTCAAGAAAGTGACATTCAGGAGTTTCATACCAAAGCAACTAATCAGCACAGCAATGATATCCACTATTTTGCTTTGCCAGAAATGTGCTCTCAGATTGCAGCCTTTGAAGACACAACAGAAAAAAAACTACCCATGGAAGAGCAGAGGATTTTGTCCCATACTAATAATATAAAAGCAGTGGATCTGTCAACTTCAGTAGAAACAGTGCCTGTGGAGATTGCATTGTCATCTGAAAAAGTAGAAATCCTTTCGTCAGATGCTTCAGAACGTACAGGACCATTATGTCACAGTGATCAGAGTAAGCTGAGCAGTGAGGTCTGTGATCTTGCACCTGTAAAACCATGTTTGCAAGCTGAAGAGGTAGAAACTGCTCAGACAGAAATGATCAGTGTAATATCTGTCAAAGAAAAAGCTCAGCTCTTGCCTGATGAAATACAAGTAGAGGATACAGTGTCCCAGCAACCACAGTGCTGTCAGTATGTAGCAGATGAAATAGGCATAGTAAACAAACAAGATATAAACCTCTGTGACTCGCAGTATTCAGAATATACTAAATTAGAGCAAGCAACAGAAATACATTCTTTGGATTTTAAACCCCATATGACTTTTAAAGAAGTAGAAGGTGCAATTCCCCAGCCTGCAGATTATATAATAGCAGGTGAGCCCTCTGAAAGCTGTGTAAAGTCATCTATCACTCAATCAGCAAGAGATAGTAACTGTACTGATATACTAAATGCCTTTTCCAAATGCTTGGAGAAAAATGAACCGCTTTCAAGTTCTGGTACAGTAGTTGACAGTTTGAGAGAAGCAAATACTAAAGCTTTTTTGGGAGACTATGAGGCCAAAATAGTCGAAAAGCTAGCTATAAACATAATTTCAAAAGTGATTGCTGCTGCTACGCAGGAGATTTTGTCTGGCTCAGTAACTGATGCATCAGATAGCAGTTGTCAAGCTCTAGATGAAAGTCAAGGTACTCTAGAGAAAGATGCCAAAAGTAAGCATGTGCTTCCAGACACAGATGACTATGGCTCAGTTTCTGCAAACCTTACAGTAGGTTTAATACATTTTGACCTTACTTGTGAATCTACACAAACGGACCCATCACAAACTGAAGATCTCAGCAATGTAGAAATGACAAGTAGCACACCTTTTCTGGAGAAGAGCAACGATGAACATTATATTGCACCAAACGAATCTGTTCATCTGCTGCCATCATTGTCGGACTACAGTCCACTTCATGGAAGAGCTGATTTTCTTGAAGAGTCTCAAGCTGCTTTGGAGGATTCCAGTCTAAGTGTTTGTACATCAGAGGAGGGCATCAGTTTGGATGATCCATTGCAGAGCACTGTGTTATCGACTGGCGGTGTTGGCTCCTATGACTCTCTAAGTTCGTCAGGGATTGAGCTGTCAAGGGAAACCTTTCATGTGTCTAGTGATAACGCAAAGGATATGTTAATGGAAAGCAAGAATGCACTATATAGTAACGGTGATATGAAGAGTGGGTCTCCGGACTTAAACAGTGATGGGCCCTTGACTGCTGAATCAGATCATTCAGGAGGTAAGACAAATTGCCTTCCCCCCCCCCCCCCCCCCTTCCCTTATTTGAATTTCGGCCCAAATTGGTCACTATAGCCATAATTCTCTTTACAACCTTTGGCAATGCCCAAAGCACTGCGCTGAAACTGGCTGATTCGCCTCCAACTATTGCCCTTTGTGCATTAAGCATTGCTTTGTGTTGAGGGTTTTCTAAACATGCCTAGCAGTTTTTGGAGCGTTTTTGTGTAGCAGATTTCAAATATTACAGTAAAGGTGTTACTGAACAGCTTCTGTAACAAAAAAGCCTGGAAAACTGCTCTGATCTAGCGTTTTTCAGAGCGGTTTTCCGCTTTCCTATACTTTAACATTGAGGCAGAAATGCCTCAGCAATCTAAAAATTGCTGCAGCCCCCGAGTTTGCATTGGTGGAAAAAACGAACCGCTGTGGTGTGCGCCAACCCATTCACTTTCATTAGCTAAGCGATTTTCCCCATGCAAGCGTTTTAAAAAACGC
This sequence comes from Hyperolius riggenbachi, assembly GCF_040937935.1. NCBI lineage: Eukaryota > Metazoa > Chordata > Amphibia > Anura > Hyperoliidae > Hyperolius > Hyperolius riggenbachi. Next base: position 249,233,096 of record NC_090647.1, on the reverse strand, counting down.
TCCTGAACCGCTCTGGTGTGCACCAGCCCTTAGTTAGGATTCAGAGAGCAATAAAAACCCTGCAGATTCTTGCATGTTCAAAGCCACTAAAAGTGGTGGTGTGTGTGGGGGTTTTTTTTTTTTTTTTCGGTGACCTGTATGTCTACCAGAGAGACTCAACCTTGCTTACTGGTCTTCATTAAAGGGAACCAGAGAGGATGCAATATACATACCTGGGGCTTCCTCCAGCCCCATACGCACGGATCGCTCCCACGTCGCACTCCTCCGCTGCCTGCATCAGCCGCCACCGGGTCCCGTCATTGCCGCGAGTCGGCAAGTCGGCCGGCGGACGCGGCCAATTCTCCGCATCACAGGGTGCTCTCCCCATACAGATACGCATGTGGCTGTTAACTGCGCAGCCGCATGCGTACATGTATGGAGGGAGCCCCTGTGATGCGGACAATTGGCCGCGTCCGCCGGAAGTGACGGGTCCGGTACCGGCGGATCCAGGAAGCTGAGGATGGCGGCGTGGGAGCGATTCAGGCTTATGGGGCTGGAAGAAGCCCCCGGTATGTATAAAATCTGTTTCTTTTTTCACCCCCCGTTCCTCTCTGGTTCCCTTTAAAGAGACACTGAAGTGGAAAAAAAATTATGATGAATTAGTTGTGTAGTACGGATAATTACTAGAAAATTTAGTAGCAAAGAAAAATATTCTCATATTTTTATTTTCAGTTAGTGTTTTTTTATTACCTTGCATCATTCTCTAATATGTGCAGTTTACACACTACTCAGCATTCTAAATGATTTTACAGAGCAGGCCAGTGAACTATTGACCTGTCCTGTGCAGAAGAAAAAAACAATACAATGACAGTTGAGATAACAAGCCTCAGACAGAACTCTCTGCAACTTGACTTTGAAAGGGGTGGAGCTCAATGGCTTTTTGCATAGATAACTGGAGTTTCTTAACTCTTACTGTACTGGAAACAATATTAGACTCTCTGCTCCTAATATTTTATTTCTTAGCTGTACTACACATATAAATCATATCAAAAAAAAATTTCGCTTCAGTGTCTTTTTAACCATGTCGCTGAGATGTTTTCCCTACCAGGACCAAGTCAAAAATTTATCAGTATATTTTAAAAATATGAGTAAATATTTTTAAAGGGCAACTGAAGTGAGAAGAATGTGGAGGCTGCCATATTTTTTTTTTTTTCCTTTTAAACAATGCCAGTTGCCTGGCAGCCCTGCTGGTCTATTTTGTCTGCAGCAGTGTCTGAATAACACCAGAAACGAGCATGCAACTAATTTCAGAAACGCCTGATCTGCTGCATGCTTGTATCAGGGTCTATGGCTAAAAGTATTTGAGGAAGAGGATCAGCAGGACGGCCATGCAACTGGTATTGCTTAAAAGGAAATAAACATGGCAATCTCTGGATCCTTCTCACTTCCGTTGTCCTTAACCACTTTACCCCCGCCCGTACGGATTTCTCCGTCCCTTTTTCCATCCTTTAACCCCCAGGGACGGAGAAATCCGTACTTTGCACACTCCCGCCGCTGCCCACGCTCCCGCTCGTAAACATGCCGCCCGCCGCTAGTAAACACGCCGCCGCCCGCTCGCCCAGAGATCAACGAACGGGAAAATCCATTCCCGTTCGTTGATCTAAGTCCCGCAATGATCCGCTGCCGCTCGGCTGAGCAGCGCGATCATTGTGAGCAATAACAAACTCCCAGCCTCTTTCTACTTCCTGCAAGCATCCGGAAGGACGCTTGCAGGTCGCATGAAACAAAAAGTTACTGTTGCCATCTTGTGGCCAAATAGTAAAACTACACCCTAACCATTTTTTACACACAAATAAACTAGTTTTACACAAAATTAACTCCTTACCTCCCACACTCCCCAATTTTTTTTTTTTGTAATTAAAAAAAAATAAAAAAAATTACAATTAAAAAAAAAATACATAAATAGTTACCTTAGGGACTGAACTTTTTAAATATTTGTCAAGAGGGTATAACACTGTTACTTTATAAACTATGGGCTTGTAATTAGGGATGGACGCAAAACTGAAAAAAATGCACCTTTATTTCCAATTAAAATATTGGCAGCAAACATTGTGATAGGGACATAATTTAAACGGTTTTATAACCGGGATAAATAGGCATATACATTTAATGGGTTTTAATTACAGTAGCATGCATTATTTAAAAACTATAAAGGCCGAAAACTGAAAAATAACAAAAAAAAATTTCCCACATTTTTTCCTATTTTCCCATTAAAACACATTTAGAATAAAATTTATTCTTGGCATAATGTCCCACCTAAAGAAAGCCTAATTGGTGGCGAAAAAAACAAGATATAGTTCATTTCATTGCGATAAGTAATGATAAAATTATAGACGAATGAATGGAAGGAGCGCTGAAAATTGCTCTGGTGGTCAGGGGGTAAAACCCCTCAGTTGGGAAGTGGTTAAAGCCAGAGCTTCACTTTTTTAAAAAATCTGTTTCTATGCACAGATATTAATCATCATCACCATCTGAAAGCTTAGTAAAAATCCATGTTTAACTTTCCTGGGTTCGTGGTACATGAAAATACCCAACTAAGCATTGTAAGTCCAACTAGACCCCAAAATTAAACCAGACATTTGCCTCAATTCACTAAGATCATGCTGGAGATAAGGCAAGAGAAAACTTACCTCCACATAAGAGAGAGTTATCTTATCTCTTCATTCCTTAAGTTACCTCATCTGTAGTCATTTTACCTCCTCTGTAGTTATTTTCACATGCAGTTAATAAACAGCCAGTCTTTAACTCTGGAGTTATTTTAAAAAATTGAAGAGTTAACTTAAAGACAGAAGAGTTAACTTTAGGTTTGCCTGAGGTAAAATGTTTCCTGAATACTACATGCCTTATCACCATGGTAACAACTCTAGAAGAGTTATTAAAGACAGGAGATAACCTTAGTGAATTGAGGCCTATATCTTTAATCGCAGTCAGATTGTAGTTAATGTAAACAGCTTGCAGAAGCAAAGTTGTATACTTGCATGGGCTGAATGTGCCTGTCAAATTCAGCTTCAGTGTTAACTGTGAGATGTTGCTATTACAGCCTCCTAAAAATAATACCACCACCCTGTACTTATAAAGGGATCGCTTTGTGAGCCTCTCCTGGGGACAGGTCAGTGACAGAGCTGTCCCCCAACAGCGCTGCACTAGATCGCAGCGCTGTACAAGTTAAAGGGAACCTAAACTAAGAAGGATATGGATTGTTCCTTTTAAAATAATACCAATTGCCTGACTCTTCTGCTGATCCTGTTTCTCTAATACTTTTAGCCTCAGCCCCTGAACAAGCTTGCAGATCAGGTGCTCTGACTGAAGTCAGACTGGATTAGCTGCATGCTTGTCACACAACAAAGATAACCATGACTACAGAAAGTATTGCGCACACACATGTATCGCACCTTCACGGTGCTTCTTCGGAGAATCTTCAGAGTATCTCTGAAGAAGCACCGTGGAGGTGCGATACATGGGAGTCTCATCCCCTGTCAGACGTGCTGAGAGGTTAGTGTGCGCACAGTGGTAAGCAGCACTCTTTTATAGCATTTATTATTCAATTTTACACCGGTTGCAGTCACATTCACACCTGACCATGGATTTTGAACTTTAGAGATTGGTCTAATGGTGGTGCAGGCGGGTTTCATGTTTCTTTGTAGCATATGCTGTACCATTGCCCTCTGTAGATATCCAGAATTGGTTGTCATTTGTATTTTGTACATCCAGCCGTTTCTGGCAGTGTAGATTGTTTTTTATCGCTTTGGGATACTGTATTACTTTATTTGATCATTTGTGTGCAATGCTTTCTGTAGTCATGGTTATCTTTGTTGTGTGATATGGTAGTCATTATTTCCATGACAATGATCTACTTTTTGTTGCCCTATTTCTTTGTGTTTATTAGCTGCATGCTTGTTTCAGGTGTGGTTCAGCCACTGCTGCAGCCAAAGAGATCAGCAGGACTGACAAGCAACTGGTATTGTTTAAAAGGAAACATCCATATTTTTAAGTTCCCTTTAACTTGGCAGTTTTTTGGGTTTGGGTTTTTATAGCCTGCCAGCTCCAATCACGGCTGACAGGCAGTTTACGGAGCAGAGCGGTCATGGGGGAGCCACTCTGCGGTCTCAATCGGCGGTTGCAGAGTGATTAAAGGACATTCACTAAGATCATGCTGGAGATAATAAGGCAAGAGAAAACTTACCGTATTTTTCGGACTATAAGACGCTCCGGACTATAAGACGCACCTAGGTTTAGAGGGCAAAAACCAGGAAAAAAATTAAAAAATAAACCTGTTGCGTCTATGATTCAGGGGCGTCTTGTAGATGTTCTTCCTTTGGTGTCCTCCTAATGTCCCCTTTATGTCCCCCTTTGTGTCCTCCAAATGTCCCCCTTTATGGCATCAATATGTCCCCCGTTTATGGCACATCTATCTATCTAATGGCACATCTATCTATCTATAATATGTACTGTATGTGTTCTCCATTGGCCCCCTCTTCGTGTTCTCCATATGTCCCTCTTCATGTCCCCCTGTGTGTCCTCCATATGTCTCTCTTTATGCCCTCCATACCCCTCCCCCCCCCCCCCCCCCCCCTGTAGCCTTTCGATTACCCCTCTCCCTTCCTGAAGTTCCCCTCTGCCTTATGTGACGTCCTATATGTCCCCCTCTGCCTTATTTGACGTCCTTTATGTAATCCATCTTTCCCCCCTGTATACTGATTACCCCCCCTTCCTGATGTCCCCCTCTGCCTTATATGATGTCCTATATGTCCCCCTCTGCCTTATGTGACACCCTTTATGTCCTCTATATTCCCCCCCCCCTACTGTATCCTTTCGATTACCACCCCCCCCCCTCCTTTCCTGATGTCCCCCTCTGCCTTATGTGACGTCCTACTGCATAAATGCAATTAGTATTAGTGGCAGTGGCAGCCGCCGTCACTCACCTCATTGCTGGAGCCCGCGGTGATGAGCTTCTGGCCCCCTCTGGTCCTCAGTGTTGTCCTCTGAGTGTCCGGTGTCCTGATTGCCCCTCTGTGGAGAAAACAAGCAGCAGCCGCGGGCATCACTCACCTCATCGCTAGAGCCCGCGGTGATTAGCTTCTTGCCTCCTCCCGTCGGCGATGTCTTCTATGTGTCCTGATGGATTCCCCCTCTGAAGATTACAATCAGCGGCAGCCCCGGGCAGCACATACCTCATCCTTGGAGCCCGCGCGGTCACGGTCAGCCGCTCTATCACACACCTTCACTCTAGTGCCGGCACTTCCTGGTCGCGTCTGTATGCGTCATTACAGACGCGACTGGCACTAGAGTGAAGGCGTGTGATAGAGCGGCTGACCGTGACCGCGCGGGCTCCAAGGATGAGGTATGTGCTGCCCGGGGCTGCCGCTGATTGTAATCTTCAGAGGGGAATCCATCAGGACACCGGACACATAGAAGACATCACCGACGGGAGGAGGCAAAAAGCTCATCACCGCGGGCTCTAGCGATGAGGTGTGTGATGCCCGCGGCTGCTGCTGCTTGTTTTCTCCACAAAGGGGCAATCAGGACACCGGACACTCAGAGGACAACACCGAGGACCGGAGGGGGCCAGAAGCTCATCACCGCGGGCTCCAGCAATGAGGTGAGTGACAGCGGCTGCCACTGCCACTAATTACATGCAGGGAAAGTTCAGGAAGCCCCCAGGGAGTGCAGGGAGTCCCCGACATTGCCGCAAGTCCAAGGTTTATATCGGCAAGCGATCCTTAGGTCGGGGACTCCCTGCCTTTGGACTATAAGACGCAGGGACTTTTTCTCCCTACTTTTGGGGGAGAAAAAGTGCGTCTTATAGTCCGAAAAATACGGTACCTCCACACAGTGAGAGAGTAATCTTATCTCTTCATTCCTTAAGTTACCTCCTCTGTAGTTATTTTGACACGCCTGTCTTTAACTCTGAAGTTATTTTAAGGATTGGAGAGTTAACTTAAAGACAGAAGAGCTAACTTTAGGCTTGCCTGAGGTAAAATGTTTCCTGAATAATACATGCCTTATCACCATGGTAACAACTCTAGAAGAGTTATTAAAGACAGGAGATAAGCTTAGTGAATTGAGGCCATAGACACAATTATGGCTCTATACACAACCACAATGGATTTGAAATGAAATAAACACTATATGCTTTAACTGCAGAGTGTCGGCTTTAACTTGAGGGTATTTACATCCAAATCAGGTGAATGGTGTAGGAATGACAATGGTTTGCATATGTGCCTCCTACTTGTGAAAGGACTTCTGAGGTCAAATAAGTAAAAAAAAAAGTTAAATACCTGTTTACATTCTGTATCCACAGAGGACGCCATTCGTGGTTTACGTTTCGTTCCTCGTCTCCCGACCCCTCCCAACGGATCGGGTTATCATTCCCTGCTTGATATGTCCGCCACAGCTGCGCAGTCCGCATAGAAACTGCTGTGCAGCTCTAGGGCCTCCTCCTGATGCACCCAATGTACGTAAGGAGACAGCCGGGAGTAATATGGCGGGAGGAGGCCCTAGAGTTGCGCAGCCACTCGCGTCTATGCGGACTGCGCAGCGGCGACAAGCTGTGGCGAACATATTGAGCGGGGAATGATAACCCGACCCGTTGGGAAGGGCCGGGACCCGGCTGGGGCAGTTAATAGAGCGGGAGACAAGGCAAAATGAAATAGGGTGCGAATGGCGACCTCTGTGGATACAGAATGTAAACAGGTATTTAACTTTCACTTATTTGACCTCAGAAGTCCTTTAAAGGACCAAAAGTAATGGGACTAATAATACTAATAGAATAATCGTAAATCATACTTTCACTTTTTTTAATACTTGGTTGCAAATCCTTTGCAGTCAAATACAGCCTGAAGTCTGGAACGCATAGACGTCATCAGACGCTGGGTTTCATCCCTGGTGATGCTCCGTCAGGCTTCTACTGCAACTGTCTTCAGTTCCTGCTTGTTCTTGGGGCATTTTACCTTCAGTTTTGTCTTCAAGTGAAATGCATGCGCAATCTGATTCTGTTCAAGTGATTGACTTGGCCATTGCTTAACATTCCACTTTTCCCTTGAAAAACGCTTGGTTGCTTTTGCAGTATGCTTTGTGTCATTGTCTATCTGCACTGTGAAGCGCAGTCCAATGAGTTCCGAAGCATTTGGCTGAATATGAGCAGATATTGCCCGAAACACTTCTGAATTCACATATGCAAACTGTTTTAATTCCTACACCATTCACCTGAATTGGATTTTAATAAGCACAAATTACAGCTCACAGTCTGCTGTTAAATGGCAACTGAAGCAAGAGAGATATGGAGGCTGCCTTATTTTTTTCATTTGAAGCAATACCAGTTGCCTGGCTGTCCTGCTGATCCTCTGCCTATAATACATTTAGCCATAGACCCTGAACAAGCATGCAGCAGTTCAGGTGTTCCTGACGTTACTAGCTATGTGACACTATAAGATTAGCTACATGTTGTTTCTGGTGTTGTTCAAACACTACTGCAGCCAGATAGACCAGCAGGGCTGCCAGGCAACTGGAATTGTATAAAAGGAAACAAATATGGCAGCCTCCATATTCTTCTCATTTCAGTTGCCCTTTAACCACCTTAATCTTCAGGGTTGTTTCACCTTATGCATCAAAGCAACTTTCACCTCCCATTCATTCGCCAATAACTTTATCACTACTTATCACAATGAAATAATCTAAATCTTGTTGTTTTCTGCCACCATTTAGGCTTTCTTTGGGTGGTACATTTTGCTATAAATTATTTTATTATAAATCCATTTTAACAGGAAGATTAAGAAAAAAAATGGAAAAAAAATTGATAGAGTGGTTAAAGGGACACTGAGCTCAACTTAAAAAAGAAAATAGTACTCACCCGGGGCTTTCTCCAGTCCAGTGCTGGTCAGGAGGTCCCACGCCGGTGTCCTGGCTCCTCTCCTAGTCCCCGCTCCGGAATGGTAGCCCGGCGACACTCGGCCGAGCGTCTGGCTCCTTCTTGCGCGTATGATGCGGCTGACGTCACCACGCCGGCCGCCTCGCGTCATCACGGCAGCCGGCGTGAAAGTACGGCACATGCACGCTTTTAATAGCACATGCGTAGTACTTTCACGCATGGCCGGCGTGGTGACCTCTGCCGCGTCATACGCGTAAAAAGGAGCCAGACACTCCGAGTGTCGCCGGGCTACCACCGGGCAGCCATTCCGGAGCGGGGACTAGGAGAGGAGCCAAGACACAGTCGTGGGATCTCCTGACCAGCACTGGGCAGGAGAAAGACCCGGGTGAGTAGTACTTTCATTTTTAAGTTGAGCTCGGAGTCCCTTTAAAGTGCATTGTTTGTTTTTATTTCAAATCGATTGTGGTTGTGTGTAGAGCCAAAACTGTTGTTGTGCCGATTTCCCAATATATATATACGGACCTGACTGTATCTTGTTCCAGCTTTGTTACCTACAGTTATTCATAATATTCAGACTGGTGTTCATATTACATTAACCAAGAGGTACGAAAAACCATCAGCATTCAAATTAAAATTTGTTTAAAAACAAAACAAAAAAACCCCAAAACAATCAGCATTATCCTAAGTAGATATCCATAGTCGGTATACTAATATCTAAGTTATGGTGGCCATACATGGTACAATTTTTTTTTTCATACAATCTTACCATTTCTATGTAATATAAGAGAACTGACTAAATTATCCTTTCAGTATATTCACTTAATTTACCCTTATACTACATAGAAATGGTAAGATTGTATGAAAAAATTGTACCATGTATGGCCACCATTTGTACCAATCCATGCACCCCATATTTTGTCAAGTTGCCCCCTGACTTGATAAGTCAATTTAAGTGGGAGATTAGTGTTGACCTTCCAATTATTAACCACTTGAGGACCCACCCTTTACCCCCCCCCCCCCCCCTTAAGGACCAGCGCTGTTTGTTGTGATCTGTGCTGGGTGGGCTCTGCAGCCCCCAGCACAGATCAGGGTGCACGCAGAGCGATCAGATCGCCCCCCTTTTTTCCCCCCTATGGGGATGATGTGCAGGGGGGGTCTGATCGCTCCTGCGTGCAGGCATGTTGCGGGGGGGGGCACCTCAAAGCCCCCCTCCGCAGCAACCTTCTCCCCCTCCCTCTCCTACCTCCCTTCCCCGGAGATCCGGGCTGCACAGGACGCTATCCGTCCTGTGCAGCCAGTGACAGGACGTCCCCTGTCACATGGCGGCGATCCCCGGCCGCTGATTGGCCGGGGATCGCCGATCTGCCTTACGGCGCTGCTGCGCAGCAGCGCCGTACAATGTAAACAAAGCGGATTATTTCCGCTTGTGTTTACATTTAGCCTGCGAGCCGCCATCGGCGGCCCGCAGGCTATTCACGGAGCCCCCGCCGTGAATTGACAGGAAGCAGCCGCTTGCGCGAGCGGCTGCTTCCTGATTAATCAGCCTGCAGCTGGCGACGCAGTACTGCGTCGCTGGTCCTGCAGCTGCCACTTTGCCGACGCACGGTATAAGCGTGCGGTCGGCAAGTGGTTAAAGAGAACCTGTAACGAAAAACAGCCCCTGGGAGGTTACTTCCCTCGGGAGGGGGGGGAGCCTCTGGATCCTAATGAGGCTTCCCCCATTCTCCTAAGCCTCAGGGATACAGCGCGGTCTCCCCAAAAATTACAGGCAACAAGCAGGAGTGACTGGAATATTTACTTTACGCAGTCCATTGCGATAGCAGCTTTTCGATCGCACTCAGGCGGAAATAGGCGAGCCCGATCAGCTTCCCTCTACTGTGCAGTAGAGCAAACCTGATCAGGCTTGGTTATGTCTGCCTGCGCCTGTGCAGTAGGCAAGTACTTAACTTGCTGGTGTTCGGGGGCTGCCATCACTGGATCCCGGAGGGTGAAGAGGCCGGCAGAAGCCTCATTAGGATACAGGCTTCCCCCTCTAGAGGTAAGTAACTCCAATGAGCTGTTTTACTTTATTTTATAGCAGGTATGTGTGCAGTTTCCATTTCAATAAGTGTTTTTTTTTTTTTTTTTTTTCATAGAAATATAGACTCCTATTCTTAAAAATAAATCCCACAAACACGTTAGCTTTGGGTATAAAATGGTAAGACTATCTAACCAATATCAACTTGGGGAGATTTCTACTCTGTTATGGAGCGCAGTACAGAAAAGTGGAAGTAAGGTGAAATCTCTGTAATCCTCACACACAGTAGTTTTCTGTAGGATATTTCTGTAGAATAGTAAGGCCTGGAACCCACTAGAAAGCGCAAAGTGCTATTGCAATCGTTAGCGATGTGTGAGAGCATCTTGCAAGGGATTTTGGGAGCATTTTCCATGCTCCTATACAATTCATTTGCATGGAGACTCTCCCAAAATGCTGCAAGTTCTGCGATCGTGATTTCCTTAATTGCAATCGCCCTAGTGGAATCTGTCCCATCCATTTACCTTGGCAGAGCGTTTAGGGAAATTGCGAGTTGTTGAAAGCGCTCCCTAGACGCTCAAACACTCTAGTGGGTTCCAAGCCTAATGTTTTTGGCAATATTACCTTGAAACTTCTTCACTTTACAGAGTAACAAAATGGGAAACTAATGGAAATCTCACACAAAACCATAAAAACCTGCGAGGTACTGCAAAGTGTATAAAGAAAATAAATACAAATAAAAATGTAGAGTATGCTGTGCATGTCTCCTAATGTTATCCTATTGGATCTAGAACCAGTTGAAGCTAGGAGAGATGAGATTTGACCATAGCTCTGAACATTTAGACGGTTGCCTAGGAGGCTGCACAACCTCCCCCTGCTCAGAAAACTGGGTGGATTTTGGTGAGCAATGTGGAGTACTGCTGAGGTAGTCAGTGCTAGCTCAACTTATCTGCTTTTATTTTGGGTTTAGACAATACATAAAACTTTTGCAGCTGGTTTGATTTTTATTTTTTTTTTTCCTTCTTCTTAGGGTCAGATGTAAATAGCATGGATTCTGTGGATAGTGGATGTGCTTTGGGGAATGGTGAACCGTTTCAGAATGTGAAGCAGAAGACTGACCCAAAAAAGTCTGACCTTATCATCTGGGAGTTTGAAGTGCCAAAGGTAAAACTGGATTCTCTTTACAGAAAGGGCTCCTTCACACAAAGTAATGCAAGTGGTTGTGCTATGCCTGGTGCACACCATGCAATTTCCAATCAGATAGATGGGTCGATAGATAATTTCCGACAAATCCGATCGGATGTCTGATCACTACTATGCAAATCGATCATAAAAATGATCGAAAATCAGATCTAACCTGTCAGAAATTATTCATTCCACCCATGTATCTGATGGGAAATTGCATGGTGTAGACCAGGCTTTAGACTGCAATGCATAACACGTGTGCTTCAATCCTCTGCAGTGCTGAATTTGAGTTACACTGAAATAGGATTGTGCTGTGCAGTACATTAATCTCTTGTTTACTGTTCCACGCCAATTGGTGTGAAAGCAGCGACAGCCCCAGGACTGCTCCATGCCGATTGGCGTGAATGGCTTCCTATGGGGCTTGCAGGAGAGCTCTCCGCCTTCAGTCTCCCAGCGGCGCCGCTCGGAGACTGTTAGATGGCGAAACCGCCGTCTAATAACTATGTACAGTGCTGCGTTTGACACGGCTGTCCCCCTGATGGACACAGAAGCGATCCGTGATGTAATAGGCTGACTGCTGGTGGGAGGGCGGGGAAAAAAAAATAAAAACATTTTTATTAAAAATGTTTACATAAAAAAAAATAAACACTGGGGAGCGATCAGACCCCACGAACAGAAAACTGTTGGGGTGGGGGAATCACTTGTGTGCTGACATGTGCGGCCCTGCAGCGAGGCCTTAAAGCTGCAATGGCCCATTCAGTAAAAAATATACATGCCCTTTCTTATTTTCTATTAGGATTCCACACAGTTTTTAACTAATTTGTCTTGAAAATGGTGTATGAACGTACTATTTTTTTGTTTTTTTTTCTCCCTCCACACCATCATAGTATTTGGTTGGCCGTTTAATCGGGAAACAAGGCAGGTTTGTAAGCTTCCTGAAGCAGTCATCTGGTGCCAAAATTTATATCTCAACTGTGCCTTACACACAGGATATCCAAATCTGTCATTTAGAGGGTGAGTAACAATTGATCCATGTATTTTTTCTTTAATGTAAGCTTTATTTAAAGGAAATAAAAGGCAGGCAAGGCAATACAGTACATAAAAAAGAAAATACGGTCTCTGTGGCAAAAGTGGATAGGAGTAAGATAATGCACTTGGATTTTTAGTGAGCAGGGAAGATTGCAGATTAGAATAACTTTTAGGAGAGGGACTTCTCTGAGTGAGTAAATCAGGGCATTTTATTTTATGATCTTACATTTTCATCTTTTCTTGTAGCTAGTGGGATCTGTTTTTAAGTGTACCAGAGATCATTAAATACAAAGAATCTAAACTTACCCGGGGCTTCCTCTAACCCCATAAACACGCATGAGTCCCTTGCGGTCCTCCCACAGTCTGCCGTTAAGTGGCAGTCGGCCTTGGTAACTGGCTCAGTTAGGTCCAGTCTGGGTCATCTGCACATGCGCGGACCTCCCACACATGCACAGAAGACCCAGACTGACGTGACTGAAGCAGTTACCGGGGCTGAATGGCTGGCCCCGGGAGGACAGTGTGGGGACTAGCACATGTTTATGGGGCTTGAGGAAGTCCTGGGTAAGTATAGATTTGTATTTAATCTCTAGTTTACTTTAAGGGTCAGTGGGCCATATGGAATTCGAGGTGATGTGACATAATAAAATTGCACATTTTGAGCTTCTCATCACTCAATGCAGTAAACAGCTTTGTCTCAGCGTAAAGAGCATAACTAGGGCGTATTTTACTTATGTTCCTGTATTCCAAGCAATGGGAGCGAGGTATTTGTGCCGTGAAGCTGTCCTTCACCATCATGGCACTGCTTCTTCACTCCCCCAGGAGATGCGTGGGCACCCATTGTTACTCTACTTCTGTTGCTAGAGCAAGCAGGCTTCCTAGCACCTCACCAATATCCACCACAATATGCCAGGTTCTGCTGGAAGTCACTCTGTGCTGCCCACAGGACTCGCCGTGACCATGCTGATGCTGTCCTCTTATCCTTCATTGGAGCGCCTGCTGCGGCTCCATATGTCCACTAGGTGGATTGATTCTTATTGGAACAAGAAGAATCAGGATGATTCTTATTAGTCCACCTAGTGGACAAATGGGGAGCCGCGCCGGGAGCCTCAAAGATGCTTTTTCCAGGGCTCCAGTTAGTGTACCAGAGATGGTACACTAGGCTTAATTTGTACTTACCCAGTGTTTTGTCCAGCCCCATGAGCAGTGCTGAGTCCCTCGCCATCCTCCTCTGCCCCTCCGTTCTGTCGCTATGACTGCCGGTAATTCAGTCAGTCGCCACCAATCGAGGTCTTCTGCGCATGCGTGGCTGGCTCCACACCCCAGCCACACTTCCATTCCCTGGAGTGTTCTGCGCCTGCACAATAATACTGTGTAGGCGTAGAACGCTCCAGCGGGCGTGGCAAGGGGTGCACTGCCGAGCCGTGCATGCACAGAAGCCCGAGACTGCTCGAATTACAGATAGTCATAGCGTGTTAACGGAGAGGCAGATGGGGATGGCAAGGGCCCATAGCTCTGCTCATGGGGATGGAGGAAGCCCCAGGTAAGTATAAACGCTAGTGAACCATTTCTGGTTCACTTTAAGGAGAAGAGTAGAGTAGTGGCGACTGTCAAAGCAGGACATGCAGGCGACTCAGAAAGATTGTCCCAGCAGAAACTGGCATGCTGTGGTGGACGTCGGGTGAGCAAAGGGGACCCGCAGCCAAAGAAGATTCTACAATCACGTTATAATGGAGAAAGAAAGAAAAGAGACAGATGTAAAGATAATACAGAAGCCACCCCCACCTTCTCCTGGGAACTGGAGCTTGGGGAAAGCCTCTTGTCCTCGATATGACTAAGGGCTCTGTAGGACCCCCAGATGTCCTGCTCCTTCCAGGTAAATTGGTGTAGAGGGTCACATTTTCACCCAGTAACTACCGTATTTTCAGCCGTATAAGACACATTTTTTTTCTCCCCCAAAAATGGGAAAAGTCCCAGCATCTTATACGGCAAAGGCAGGGAATCCCCGACTTCTGAACGCCCACTGATATTAACTGCCTCTATCCTGGGATTCCCTGCCTTGTCTCCTGCTGTGCCTGGCTTCGTCCCCGCATGCCTCTCCTCACTTCCCCATGTATCTCTGGGACCCCCGTGTGAGCAGCGGCAGCGACTTACCTCCTCCATCATGCCTGCGGCGATTGAAGACATCCGGCTTCTGCGAGTGGCTTCCTCTGGTGCCGGCTTCTGACGCATCATTAGAAGCTGGCACTAGAGGAAGCCGCTCGCAGAAGCCGGATGTCTTCAATACGGTAGTTGTTAAAATGGAATTATAAGCTTTATTAGGCGAAAAAATACTTCTGTATTTTACTTTTTTTTTTCTGCTTTTCTTTCTTCTTACTTCTCCTTCTAAATCTTGATTGAAGTGTCCTCTGGCTGCCTCTGCTTAATGCCAGTCGCCACTCTGGCGACCACCCGTCCGCCAGAGCACCTTTGAGCCTCCCCTGGACATTGGTCCCAGCTTTGAGGGCCCATTCACACTATTGGCGCTTTTCTGAGCATTTTGCGATCAACGATTTTTAAAATCGCTCCGATTCACTTTCATAAAAATCGCAGAACACGATCGCAAAATTGCAACGATTTTTCTGCAATTTTTACTGCGACTTTTAATGAAAATGAGGGAGCCATTTTAAAAACGCTAATAAATCGCAAAGCGCTCAGAGAAAAGCAATTCTAGTGTGAATGGGCCCTTAGCATTGTCATTGGTTAAAAGGCTGGACTAATGGGTGGAAGGCTTAAAAATGCTTTGCTTTCTGAATGATCTAGCCAGGGCTAATGCTTCCCGGCTTGCATATTGGCAATTGCATGGGGCAAAATAACTGTAGTATTTAAAAACTGGTGCAAGTGTACTTGAATTTTCAGGTTGGTGACTTTGAAAATTGAAATTTGCCTTTCTGATGAATGTTCTATTTTTCAATAGGCTCTCAGCAGCAGATTGATAAAGCTCTTGGTCTGATCCGGAAGAAGTTTAAAGACTTAAATCTCACTAATATATTTGCGCCGCCTCCTCCTTTGATTCCTCTTCCTGTGGCATCATGGGTAAGTGTCTTACAGAACTTTTTCTGTTACTTACAAAAATAGCCTTTCAAACGGCTACAGTAGTGCTATAATGCATATTTGAGTTGAAGTTATTACACATAATAGGTGCCCCTTAAAGGGGAACTGAAGTAAGAGGTATGGAGGCTGTCATATTTCCTTTTAATCAATACCAGTTGCCTGGCAGCCCTGCTGGTCTATTTCTCTGGGGTAGTATCCGAATAACACCAGAAACCAGCATGCAGCTAGTCTTGTCAGATCTGACTTTAACCTCCTTAGCGGTAACCCCGTGTGTGACACGGGGTAAGCCGCCGGAGGGTGCCGCTCAGGCCCTGCTGGGCCGATTTAAATTTTTTTTTTTTTGCTGGACGCAGCTAGCACTATGCTAGCTGCGCCAGCACCCCGATCGCCGCCACCGCGCGCCCGATCGTCGCTATCCGGGGCGGCGCGCGGCGCCCCCCCCCCCCCCCCCCAGACCCCTGCGCTGCCTGGCCAATCAGTGCCAGGCAGCGCCAAGGGGTGAATCGGGTCTCCCGATGACGTCGGTGACGTCATCCCGCCCCGTCGCCATGGCGACGGGGGAAGCCCTCCAGGAAATCCCGTTCTTTGAACGGATCACCGGAGGCGATCGGCGGGGCTGGGGGGATGTAGCGAGCCCTGGGCTCGCTACATGATTTTAAAAAAAAAAAAAATTAAAAAACTGCTGCGCTGCCCCCTGGCGGTATTTTTCATACCGCCAAGGGGGTTAAAGTCTGAAACACCTGATCTGCTGCATGCTTGTTCAGGGGCTATGGCTAATAGTATTAGAGGCAGATGATCAGCAGGGCTGCCAGGCAACTGGTATTGCGTAAAAGGAAATAAACATGGCAGCCTCCATATACCTCTCTCTTCAGCTCCCCTTTAACAATACAATCTTGCAACTGATCAATAGTTTCTGATCGGGGCACTAATCGATAGGGACCAATCAGTTGTGCCAATTAACAGCCAACAGATTTGATTAGATTAATGGAATCAACAATTTTAATCAGTTGGCTTGCTCACTCCTAATGTGTTAAAATAACTTGCATGCTGTGTATTCCTTTACAGTGCACATTTTCTTATCTAGTAATGTTAACACATGCTCCAGGTCTATAAACTGTATGTAATCGCCTTAAAGAGAACCCGAGGTGTGTTTAAAGAATGTTATCTGCATAGTGAGGCTGGATCTGCCTATACAGCCCAGCCTCTGTTGCTATCCCAAACCCCACTAAGGTCCCCTTGCACTCTGCAATCCCTCATAAATCACAGCCGTGCTGTGAGCCTGTGTTTACATCTGTAGTGTCAGTCTCAGCTGCTCCCCCGCCTCCTGCATAGCTCCGGTCCCTGCCCCCATCCCTTCCCTCCAATCAGCAGGGAGGGAAGGGATGCAGGCGGGGACTGGAGTTCTGCAGGAGGCAGGGAGAGCAGCAGACTGACACTATAGAGATAAACACAGCCAGCTCTGACAAGCTGTTTGTCAGCAGCGTGGCTGTGATTTATGAGGGATTGCAGAGTGCAGGGGGACCTTAGGGGGGTTTGGGATAGCAACAGAGGCTGGGCTGTATAGGCAGATCCAGCCTCACTATGCAGATAACATTCTTTAAACACACCTCGGGTTCTCTTTAAATTGGGTCTGTCAACATGTTCGAAGTGTAAAACACAAACTTTTTTTAAAATGACAGTAATTAGAAACCTTGTTACAAGTCTTGAATTAATGTTGAGCTGGTTTCATAGTGTCCAATTGTTCTGTAATCTACGATTTGTGAACTTTTTACAAAAAATATAATTTTTTTTTCCGTCTCTCAGCTCACTCTCCCAAATAATGTCTCAGTAGAAGTGGTAGTTGTTAATGTAGTGAACGCCGGACACATGTTTGTACAGCAACGGACACACCCTACATTTCATGCGCTGTGTGGGTTGGATCAGCATATGAGTCTCTGTTACTCACAACCTGGTATTCCAACACTACCTACACCTGCAGAAGGTAAGTATCTGCACCTCTGCTTACATAATGACCTACTACCATATTGCATTACTTGTCTCTGTGGTTTTGTTGGTGTTTCCACATGGAAGCTTCCCAGTTATCAATTCTTTAGTTGCTCTTCATAATGCACTGTTACCAGGAACACCTATAATGTTTTAATAGCACTGTTGTATTCTGACATGTTGCGTGTCCTAGAGAGGTGTTAGGCTTTTGGAAAACTGTAAAAACAAAAACAAACCAAGGGATATAAAGTTGCAGCATTAACCAGCAACCTATCTGTGACACTTTGCGGTCATCATATTAGATGTCATTTGGTGTTGTCATAGCCGCTGTGCAACGGCATCCCCCCACCCCCTCCGATCACCTCCAGCGATCAGAGCAAACAGGAAATCCCGTTTAGAACGGGATTTGCTGTTTGGCTTCCCCCGTCGCAATGGCGACGATCGGGATGACGTCAACGACGTCGTGATGTCAGAGGGCGTCCCGATCCACCCCTCAGCGCTGCCTGGCACTGATTGGCCAGGCTGCGCTTGGGGGGGCGGCGCGGCAGGTAGCGGCGAATCAGCGCGGAGAGGCGGCGATCGGTATATACACGCAGCTAGCAAAGTGCTAGCTGAGTGCAACAAAAAAAAATTATGCAAATCGGCCCGCCAGGTCCCGAGAAATCCTCTGCGGCGGCTTACACCGAGCTCAGCTCGGGATTATCGTCCAGAGGGTTAAAGGGATTATGGTGATATTGGCAAATTTGTCTTGTTTTAGCTGAAACCTTCTCAGCAAAAAAGAAAAACTTTTTTTAAAGGACAACTGTGGTGAGAAGAATATGGAGGCTGCCATATTTATTTCCTTTTACACGATACCAGTTGCCTGGCAGCCCTGCTGAGCTATTTGGCTGCAGTAGTCTCTGAATCACACCGGAAAGAAGCATGCAGCTACTCTTGAGGCCCAGTGCACACCAAAACTGCTAGCAGATCCACAAAACGCTAGCGGTTTTTGGTGCGGATTTGAGAGATTTGGCCCAGTGCACACCGAGCGGATTTGGATGCGATCCGCTGGCCGCATCCGTCTGTAAATCCGCTTGGCTATTGTATTTCAATGGGCTGGTGCACACCGGCGGTTTAAGGTTTTTAGCAAACTGCAAACGTGCAGCAGGAGGCACGTTTGTGGTTTGCTACAAACCTCAAACCGCCGGTGTGCACCAGCCCATTGAAATGCATTAGCCAAGCGGATTTACAGGCTGATGCGGCCGGCGGATCGCATCCAAATCCGCTCGGTGTGCACTGGGCCTGAGATCTGATGATGTCAGAAACTGATCTGCTGTATGCTTGTTCAGGGTCTATGGTTAAAAGTATGAGGCATAAGTTCAGTAGGCTAGCCATGCAACTGGTATTGCTTAAAAGGAAAGAAATATGGTAGCCTCAGTATCCCTCTCACTTAGTTGTCCTTTAACCACTTAAGCCTTCAGTCGATTTCATTTTATGCATCCGAGCAATGTTCACCTTCCATTCATTAGCCTATAACTTTGTCACAGCTTATCACAATGAACTGATCTATATCTAGTTTTTTCCGCCACCAATTAGGCTTTCTTTGGGTGGTACATTTTGCTAAGAGCTACTTTACTGTAAATGCATTTTAACAAGAATAAGAAAAAAATGAAAAAATGCATTTTCTCAGTTTTTGGCCATTATAGTTTTAAAATAATAAATTCCTCCATAATTAAAACCCATGTATTGTATTTGCCTAATAGTCCCGGGTATTACACCGTTTAAAATATGTCTATATGTGTGTATGTTGCTCTGGTCTGTTTTAAACTAGTTTTAAAGATTTTGCTGTTGCCACAGGTTTTTAAAGTAAAGAACACTATTGTGAGCAGTTGCACAGCCCTGTACAGTACAATCTCGTTAAACTAAACTCTAAAATAAACTTCTGGATATAGTAAACTCAGTGCTCAGAACCCAGCAAATGCATCTGTATAAATATGCAATGTATGTCCAGTTCTGATATAGTAAACTTCTGAAACAGTAAATTACTTTTCCTGGTACATTGAAGTTTACTACAAAGGCATTGTACTGTATTAGGGCACACACCATGATGGAGCGGAATATTTAAAGAGACACTGAAGCGAAAAAAAAATATTATGATTTGTATGTGTAGTACAGCTAAGAAATAAAACATTAAGATCAGATACATCAGTCTAATTGTTTACAGTACAGGAAGAGTTGAGAAACTCCAGTTGTTATCTCTATGCAAACAAGCCATTAAGCTCTCTGACTAAGTTAGTCGTGAAGAGGGCTGTTATCTGACTTTTATTATCTCAACTGTTCCTGGACTATTTACTTTTCCTCTGCTAGAGGAGAGGTCATTACTTCACAGACTGCTCTGAAAGAATCATTTTGAATGCTAAGTGTTGTGTAATCTGCACATATTGTAGAATAATGCAATGTTAGAAAAAACACTATATACCTGAAAATAAAAGTATGAGAATATTTTCTTTGCTGCTAATCTTCTAGTAATTATTCATAGTACACTACCAATTCATTATATCTTTTTTTTTTTGCTTCAGTGTCTCTTTAAGATTCTTTTTTTTATGTTTTTTTTTTTTTTTTTTTTTGTTTCCAGTGGGTATTCTGTGTGCGGCACCTGTTGGGCCTAATGTTTGGTGGAGAGCACAGGTAATGGCTTACTTTGAAGATATTGAGGAAGTTGAGATTCTTTATGTAGACTATGGTGGCTACAACAGAGTCAAGATTGAGACCCTCAGACAGATCAGGTTTGTAAATATTTTTGTATTGCTTCTTGTGGGCATTTTCTGTAAAATTATGTAAAACTATTCAAATACAGTGAGCAGTGACAAACCTAGAATGTGAAATACTTGCATTACAACTGTATAAGCGCTACTAAATGGCAATATTTCTGTGTGTATTTGAGCTCTTTATGATTTTGATATTATCCAAGGCAGCACTGACTACACACTTATCTAGTACCAGTGAAAAGAGGCAAACTTAGTAAGGTGTGGATAACATTAATTTATAACCATTTTGCTAAATTCGAAGGTTCCTTCCACTTTTAAAGGGAAACTGAACTTTTACAAGGGGAAGGAATTGCCTCTTGAAGATAGCAGAGTGTATTTTGCACCTAAATAGACAGTGGTAGCTGAACATGGCTGCAGATTATCTTTTCATACGGTGCAAATGAGTTTGGTACATTCCATTCTCCTGATCATGCACTGTCAAGGTGGCATGTAAATTATTTTAAATTGTCATGTCTGAAAAATCCCAGCTGGCTGCTGCCTGCCATGTACTGGTACTTTTTTAATAAGTACAGAGCTTGCCGCATCATCTTTTCCATCTTAAAGTTTTATTTAAAGAGAACCCGAGGTGGCATATTTTAATCCTAATAGGACCCAGAGGCATGTCGTGTGCACAATAACATGCCTCTGGTTCATTGTTTCGCCCCCACCCCCCGTGCTCTGCTGCCCCCCTTAAAAGATCGCCAGGCTAGCAACAATCTGCTTGTCGCTAGCCTTCTTAATTGATGTGAGGATGACAATCAGCCGCCTCTTCACCGCCGCCTCCATGAGTCTCCCCCGCCGCTCTCCGCCTCTGTTAGCTTCCTCCAGTAGGAAGCCAAGCTACGACCCAGGAAGTAAGGAGAAAAAAAACTTATGGATGCCTTTATATACCTCTCACTACAGTTGTCCTTTATTTTTATCAGAGCTAGTACCATACAGTGGCTGTTCTTTCACCCTTTTTTATGACAGGATCTGCTGTTTGTATAAGATACCATAAAGCATCTGTTTTTTTTCAGGTCAGACTTTGTTTCACTACCCTTCCAAGGTGTAGAGGTTCTTTTGGACAACGTGGTTCCACTTGGAGGTGAGCATTGACTGTATGCTGTCGGGATTTGGAAAAAGAAAGTTGTTTAGGTTTATGTATGGACTCTAAATAAGCAAAGGACCTTTTTACACCCTCTGCTTTTTATGGGGCATACAAAGCATGAGACGCTGTAGTAACGCTCAGAAATTTACTGAAGCAGATTCCTATTATTCCTAAACAGAGACAGGTTGCTACTTTAAAGAAGCATGCCAAAATTAGAGGTTCCTCGCACATTTCAAAGGCTACAGCATAACTTTACACGTATGCTATGCCACCTCCAAGGTAACATCTTCTGTCTAACTTTTCACTGTAATTTTACTAAAGGCAAAACAAGGGCAGCATGGTGGCATAGTGGTTTGAATCCCAGCCAGGACACTATCTGCATGGAGTTTGTGTGTTTCCTCCTACATCCCAAAAACATAGATAACATAATTGGCTTCCCCCCCTAAATTGGCCCTAAACTACAATACATAAACTGCACGATACATACATATACAGTAAATATGGTAGGGACTAGATTGTGAGCCCCTCTGAGGCACAGCTAAGTGACAAGGCAATATTCTCTGTACATAATAAATAATAATAAAAGCAAAACAAAGATCTATTCAGTGATTCTGGACTCGTGTTACTCTTTGTATTAGGTAATGTACACATTTGCTTTCTCCCATGTTCAAATAAGGTTACATAGATTTTTTTTTTTTATTTATTTTATTTATTTTTATTTTTTTTGATGCACAAAAATGTCATTAGTAGAGATGGTCAGCGAGATGCAAATAATTTCAGGCTGCATGCAAATGTAATACAGATTGTATGCAGCCTAGTATTGGGGCAAGATTCAGATTCAGGCCCAGTGCACACCGGGCGGATCCGCCGGCCGCATCCGCTTGAAAATCCGCGTGGCTAATGTATCTCTACGGGCTGGTGCACAACGGCAGTTTGAGGTTTTTAGCAAGCCGCAAACGTGCCTCTTGCTGCACGTTTGCGGTTTGCTTAAAACCTCAAACCGCCGGTGTGCACCAGCCCATAGAGATACATTAGCCACGCTGATGCGGCCGGCGGATTAAATACAAAATCCGCTCGGTGTGCACCCGGCAAATATCGGCTCTCTGCTCCCAAAACCACTAGCGTTTTGACGATCTGCTAGCAGTTTTGGTGTGCACTGGGCCTCAGTAGGAAGTGAACTCAGTTCACTAATTCCAACCTGCATACAATTTCTATGAAATTTGAATTCAATCCAGAATTATTGGAATATTTTATTTTGGATTTACATAGTTCCGGTATCTTACATGGCGCTTTACAATAGAGAATACTCAGTACTGACAGATACAAGACAATGGGTTACAGTTAAACAATTGGACAGGTCAGCGGTGCATCATACATAGAGAGAGAGAGAGAGAGAGAGAGATATCAGGGTACACAGCAGTAGTAACACGTAAGAGGAAAGAGCTCTAACCAAATGGGCTTACCGTCTAAAGGTGGCCACACACGATACAATAAAATGATCCGATTTTATGGCAATTCGATAAAAATCGAAGGCTTTTTTTTTTTTTTTTTTCATTCGACTGAAAAATCCGATAGGATTTCCCATTTTATTTGATTATAATCGATCCGGAATGCCAGATATTTTTCTTCAATATTTTTAAAGATTGTATGGTGAGTGTGTTGGATTGTCAATTTATTAATATACACACCCTAGCAATTTTGAGTTTCCAATCCTTTTTATCATAATTGGGGAAAAATTGACCATACGTGTGTGGTACATTGGTCATATTTTTGAATTACTAACAGTCAGAAAAATTGATTGCAATTCTTAAATTGAACAGATATTAAAAAAATTTGTATGATGTGTGGCCACCTTAAGGGGGTAGAACGACAGATGGGTAAGATCATATGCTTGCCTGAAGAGGTGCACTTTCAGTTTGTCTAAAGATAGTCCATAGTGGTGAGTGACACTTATGCTGTGGGAATTCCAGAGGAGTAGGAAGATTCGAGAGAAGTCTTTTATACGAAAATAAGTGACTGGAGAGGAGAATGTCATTGGTAGAGCAGAGATTGCATAGAGCGGTATATAGAGACAAGTGTAGTAATTAAAGTGGACCTCCATAGTAAAAATACTAAAATCCGTCAGCCTAAGTAAAACGGTTATATTTACCCGAGAAGTCTTGTCCCGTGATGCCGTCCCAAAGTCCCTGCATCACCTAACTGCCGGCGCCTGGCCCTCCCTAGAGAAAACCGCCAAGCTATTTACTGTCACCGGCACAGTTGATTGGGTTTGGGAGCAAGCTGACCTTTCATTAAGGCGGGATTCCGATGGACGTGAATGCCAGCGGCAATCGGGAACGAGCAGTATATAAACTAGTACGTATATCTAAACCCCTGGTTAAGTGATGTTTCTGGGGGTGTAAATATGTGCCAGCAGTTGGGAAATTGTTACATTACCACTATTTAAATGTTATTGTACAAGGGGTATTTTTTTGCCATTCAGTATGTGCTATGAAATTTTTAACTAGGCTGAACTGACCCAGACCTTTCTTAATCTGTTTCTAGATGAAGATCATTTTTCAGCAGAAGCTGACGCAGCTGTAAAGGAGCTCACTAGAGGGGCACCTATGCTTACACAGGTGATGATTTTTTTTTGTGTGCCTGTGTTAATTTCACATGCAAAATGTCTCAAGTGAAGTTTCTGGTATTCAGCCAGCAAGTTAGAATCATGAATGGCACTTTTGCCCTACAACTATAAGGATTCCAGGTTTGGCTCTTGGACACAATCTATTGGAGCTTGTATGCTCTCCCAGTGTTTCCTCCCAAAACATACTGGTAGGTTAAGCTCCCAATTGCAAAATCCCTCTCAACGTTGAGCTATTTTGCAAATTTAAACCAAGCAACTCCGCAGTGATTTTGAGGCAAGGGATTTTGGACCCGAGCAGCTAATCGCAATCTCTATGTACTCCGTTCCATCCACTTGGATTAGCCTAACACTGTTGGATTTGCAGATTCCTAAAGCGTGCTAAAAAGTGCTTTAATGGGTGAAATGTATGTGCTCTCTTTAACTGCTAGAGAACATTTCTGTTAGAAATACAAAATAACATTAACCTATTCTGTTGACTTTACAAGATACTAGTGAATGGAAAATGGGGAGTAGGGATGATCAATGATGTGCAAATACTTCTGCGTTTATACAACTTTATGTACATTTTTATGCAAATATATGCAGCTTGACATTGGACCAATAATTTTAAACCTTGGTGCGACTTGATTGGTCCAATTTCATAATGCATATATTTGCATAAAAATGTACATACATTTGCATAAACTCTGAAGTATCTACATATCGTTGATCTCGAATAGGGAGGTGGTTGAAGTGATGCAGACTGGGCCTTTTAGGGCCCATTCACACTAGAAGTGTTTTCTGAGCGTTTTGCGATTGATTAGCTGTTTTTAAAATCGGCCCCGTTCACTTTCATTAAAATTGCTGAAAACCCGATGCGGTTCCTGCTTACACGATCGTGAAATCGACGTGATTTTTGATGCGATTTTAATGAAAGTGAATGGGAGCGACTTTAAAAAAACAAAACGCTAATCAATCGCAAAATGCTCAGGAAAGTGCTTCTAGTGTGAATGGGCCCTGAAAGTCAGTGTTGGGTTACATCTTCCTTGACAAAGTACAATACTGTTGCCTTTATTTTATTGTTGCACTATAGCAGTATTTAGCAGGCAGGCTAAAATAAATGATTAGAAGAAATTTCAAGAAAGCTCAGTAGTAGTGGTAATAAAGGTTAGAGATGTGGATATATAATGAAATGTGGAGACTAGTATCAAGATTTGTAAGTATAGCCAGCTAAGAACAAAACAAAATCCCTCCTCCTGCCTTTTTGTTCCAGTGCAAAAATATGGTGAAATGGAAAACTATGGTTGATGTTTTTAACATCAGTACACCTGTATCGGGGTCCTCAAATGTGTTCAGCTAAGTTTTTAGATAAATATCCTCAGATGTCAGAAACTAGGGTGTATGAAGCCACACTGCTCACCTGAAGGAATACTGACATTCTGCATAGTGTCGTTCAATGCCTCTGATACTATCCCAGATTATTTACAGAACATACCTTTATTGATCTCGCAATATGGGTTTAGGAGAAGTCTGATGCTCTTAATGTTAAAGAACGCTCTGATATTGTCCACATGCTTTAGAACTGTCCTGTTACATAGATATTGGAATTCTTTCCAGTCTACACGCATTTGAGATGAAGCTCCTTAGAAATATTTTTATTTGCATTCTGGGTTACTTGGCAATTGAACGTGAAATTTAAGAACAGTAAAACCTTGAATTGAGAGTAACTTGGTTTAAGGCCTCTTTCACAGTGCAACGTTAAAGTTGCACGTTAAAACATTGAACGCAGAATAACTCACTGCAATTAAAAATCAATGCCCTGTTCACAGTGCACACGTTGCGTTGGTGTCTAATGCTGCACGTTAAACGAAAGTACTGCATGCAGTGCGTTTAACGCGTTATTAGCTGCGTTAGACTGTTTGCTCATGCTCAGTAATGACTTGGAAGCATACTTATCATTGCCTGTATGCTCTACTGTATGCGACGATAATGGGGAATTAAGTTACGTTGCGACTTTTTTGGGGCGTTACGTTGTAATTTGCGCTGCGACTGTCGCATAAAATGCAACGTCCTACTGTGAAAGAGGCCTAACAGCGCTTTGCAATACAAGCAAAAATGTTTGTGAAATTTTGACTTGATATACAAGCAAAAATATGTATATGTGCGTCACATCATCACAACTGAGCCGATAGTTCTTCTCCCTTTTGGTGCTTCAGGATTGTGCTTAATTATACTTAATCTGAGTGTAGAGAATGTGCAGTTACATTTTCATTAAAATTCCTGAAGTAACTGTCATTGGATAAGTTCCTTGTTAAAGCCACACAAAAAAAGTTGGGGTGAGCCAACAGATGGCAATGATTCTGTTAAAGTGAAAGTCTTTTACATATTTTATATTATACCATTTTACTATAACTGTTTTTGGATTGTGGAGTGAATCAACTGGGTTTCCATTAATCAATGGATTACGAGCAATGTTTCCGAACGAATTGTGCTAGCAAACCAAGGTTCCATTGTATAAGAAACAGGATTTTTTTTTTCTGGCCAGGAAAATACTCCTAGTCAAATGCAAAGCATAAAGTCCCTCCACTATTAGAAGTTGAATTGAAACTAGGAATGCTACACTTGAGCTACAAAAATCTTATAGGAGAGGGATTACTGCCACTCACTGAACAAAGATTTTAAATAGATTTCAGCTTGAAAATCTGTGGAGCTGCTGCTGAATAATGTGCGGTTCACAGGTTAAGAATATTGCTTGTCTGTTTTCTCTACACTACATCACTTCTACTGGACTTGAGGTCATCTGTACTACGTCACTACTACATTAATTATTTTGCACAATTTGTATCTCCCCAATGTATTGGTTTAAATGTTAAAAGCAATACTTGTTGTTTTTTTGTTTGTTTTTTTAAGCCAATTCTATATGTAATGAGAAATATTGCTGTTGCATCAAAAAAAAAATGCAGATTACAATTTTTTTTTTTTTTAAATTTTAAGCGGTGTTCACAGTGGGGCATTGTGGTGCAATTTAGCATGGCCTGTCTCACTGTAATGTACAACCCATGCAACATTCACAGTTTGCTCTGTGCGATCTAACGGCGTGCAGCATCCCAACATACTGCTTGCAGTGCGTTTCATCAAAATGAGAACATCTACAGTGAATCATACTTTTCATTGGCTGTATGTGACTTTTTGGGTTAGATGCATTCCTGTTTTCACAGAGAACACAACGCCCACTGTGAACGTAGTCTTACACTGTACCATTTTAAAGGACTTTTATAGAATCTGTTTATTGCTTATTTACCTAATAAGGCCGATCTAAAAAAAAATAAAAAAATTAAAATGCATTTGCAAGTTTCACTTTCAAATAAGCAAGGAGAAATCCATAATGAATTACTTCAGGACAGTTTGTAGAATATTCCGATCAATCCTTCCATGGTTTTAATCCAAGAGGTTCATTCCACACCTATAGTCGTATTGACTAGAAAATGAATTTAATTCTAAACAGATGTTTTCATAAATATTGCAATTAATTTTTTTATTTTAGATTTTGTCTATAGTTTTAGTTAGTTTTGAATATATTGTGGAGAGGTTAAAATAGTTTTTCCATTTGGAGGGTATATCCTTGTTTTTGTTAGGATTTTGGGGTTTGTTTTTGCTTTTTCTTTGTTTATATTTTGGGTTTAGTTTTGCCAGTCCTCAATAAATCCCAACATTCATTCCAGGACAGTGGAGTATTAACCCTCCTGGGCATTACGGACAAGCTCAGCTCAGCCACTTGTGCTCAGGCCCTGGTGGGCCGATTTGATTATTATTTTTTTTTTTTTTGAAACACGCAGCTAGTTTCTCCGATCGCCGCCAACGTCTGACATTCTGTTTGTTGCCATGGCCACGGGGGAAGCCCTGAAGGAAATCCCGTTCAGAACGGGATTTCCTGATGGGCATGATCGGCGGCGATCTGGAGGGGGGTATCATGTAGCTAGCGCTAGGCTGGCTACAGGATTAAAAAAAAATTAGGTTGAAAAAAAACCACCCACGACCGCCGGGATTCAGAATGCCAGGGAGGTTAAATTATTTTGAAGTGTACTTGGTATAGGTACTGTATTAACCAACTGATGTATATAGAATATAGGAGAATTTTGTAATGTAACTGAAACTACAGCTGTACACTAATGAGCTAACTGCTAGGAAAGCGTGGTGTGGTCTTTTTGTGGAGGTTGACTATGAACCTTTATTGGTGGAGATGATTTCATGCATAATCTGTACTACTGTCTACATTTGACTGTATCCTTTGTTAACAGGTTACAAATTATGACGAGGCAACCAGGCTCCCACTGGTCCAATTATGGCGCTTAAATCCTGATGAGGTGAGCCTTTTATCTTAGAAAGTAAGGCACAGATTGCCAAGAGATACTGTTTGTAGTAATCTGTTATTTCAACTGCATGTAAAATGGGGAGTAAGAACCTTTCATAAAACGTGATGTAGGTGCTTACCACCAAAATTAATGTTATCTAGAGCATAACAAACTTTACACTAAACTGTTGGAGTCTGCTATAAAGTAAAACTTGTGTGAAAAATAGGACAATTTATCCTGACTCTATATAGATTCTGGAGAGGTTTCCCCTCTGTAAATTTTAAAAGGTTTATCTCCACAACCTAGTAGTAATGTCACTGTCTTGGACATCACATAATGACTTAAGACTGGTTCCCTTTAAAAGTCCAAAAGTTCAGAGTCTGACTAGGTGATTTTAGAGATGGTAGAGTGTGTCATCTGAAATGTCACACAAAAATAGTGGAACCTGTAAAAAACATGCTTGTTCCACTATCAAACTGCAGTAGGTTTGAATGTCCTTTTTGTTCTAGAAAGCATATGGGCCCATATGCAATTTATCTTTTCTCCTATGTTTTCTCCTAGGTGATTTTCATTTCTCTTTACAATAACTTTTCAGCATTTCACAATTACAAAAAATAGAAAAAGTACCATTAAAATGTTTTTGTGTATTTTATTGCTTCCTAGGGGTTTAAAAGTCATTTTATTGACACGTTGTGACAATATCAACTTGGAGAAAACTGAGAAAAGCGAATTGCATATGGCCCATGGCCACTTGTGCAAAAGACCGCTTTAGTCGAGAAGACTTAAAGGAAGAAATCTCTAGACACTTGTGTGCACAAATAGTCCACTTTAGGCTATGCATTGTTTATCCTGACACCTCTTGTGCAGAATTTTTGCTTAGATGGGTGTGTATGGTCTTAAAGCAAACCTGAACGTAATATATGAATTCATTGAACATGTAGTCTCATATTCTTATTTTAACCTTTAAGACCGCAATTTTAAACAGCAGCTATGTGTGACATAAAATTTACTTATTTCAGGTGTAAAATAAAAGAAATGGCTTTTAGCTTTTAATTCTTGTCCTATTGTCAGCACTGTGTTCTCAGCCAAATAGTAGGGTTTTGGCTTCTGCTTACTCCTACAGAGCCGCAGCAGCATTTGACTGCCTTATGTGCATAGATGAAGCACTTGTTTTCTTAAACTCAACCTAAAAAGGGACATCGGACAAGTTCTTGGCAGGACTAGTACTATATATAACAATATTGTCACCTTGGCATATATGATATTGTATTAGCATAAGTGACATTGAAGGCCACCTCCTGTTTAAGCGTGGTGGTTAAAGTTTAATGTAGACCCCTCAGTTTACTTTCACACCCTCAGTTTTCTTTTGACTTAAAGCCATTTTATTGCCCGGAGTAACCTTATTTGAAAGGATGACTTAATTTATACTAGTGACAACTCTTTCTAGAGAACAAGTGTATGGTTTGCTTTGCCATGTTCATTCTTTGGATGAATGAAAACCTTCAGACGTGCTTGCTTCATTGTGGTATATAGTACATTTTAGATATTTTCTACAGTGTGAGATGGTCTTTGGGCTTGCCAACTGCTAGTTGTGATTACTGAAATTGTTTTGTACTCAAAAATGTATTTTATATTACCTTTTCAATTAAAAAGATGGATAGATGGCTTGCGTTGACTGTTACACAAGCAACGTAGGCAATGCATGTATAACACGAGTTATACAAATTACATAAAGCATTAAGTAATTTGCATTAAACCTTGTAAGCTTTGTGCTCTACCTGCACATGCAAAGTTTACTTGAGTATAGTGATTATGCCACAATGTTTTCCAGTCTAGAAAAGCAGTGAAGACTTTGAGCAGGGCTATTAATCATATTGCATTCTGTCTGCTCATGTTTAGTTACATTTCTGTGTATTTTACTTTAATGGGACAGCCTGCTTATTAACTCTGCTGTCCTATCCTGCTGCCTTCCTGCACAAAATCAGAAAGTGACTCGTATAGCTTATTTCAGGACTTGTTTTTGTACTTGTGCTTTAGATTGACTTGAAACTGCCACTACCACAGTTGCCCTAACACAGGCAATCAAGGACAATGCAGTAACTGCACATGTAGCACCTCATTTGCATTTTATATGCATGTGTAATTCAGTGCAAGTATGTTGATAGATGTTTCCAGGGATGGAAGGAGATGATCCTCAGCCTCCACCTTAGGAACTCTATATACTAGAGAAATGCTGGCTATTTGCTAAAGATTTTAGTTTGTGAAGTACATTTATGTATATAGGTGTAGATGAGACTTCCTTTGCATGTTCAACGTGAACAAAGCTCTTCATTTGGCATCCTTTTTTTTTTTTTTTTTGTTTTTTTTTCACTGTCAAGTTTGCATTGGAGTTGATTTACTAAGGTTCTCAACTGCTTAAAAATTCAGTACACGTGCACTGGATCACTGGCAAATCTCTATTGTTAGGCGGTAAAGGTTTTCCAAACATCGCCTGGATCATATCATACAGTAGCAGGGTGCTTAAGGTTTTGGAATTCTACAAATGTTAATACACTATTCTCTCTATATATCCACGGCTAGATCTTATATCTTAAGGAGCTCGAGGTGGTCTCATAGAAAAAAAAAAGTAGGCTACCTGATCCAGGGGGGCTGAGTGGATCAGTAGCCGCAAAAAAAGCCACACAGGCCCACTTTAACTTTCGTGACCTGTTTCACAGCGTGCAGGTGGCGTGGCCAGGGAGTAGAGATGCCCAATAGCAGCTCTGGAAAGCCTGCAGGAACGCCTGTGGCGGGCGTTTTCAACAGGGAATCCCTGTCCCCAATGTTTACCGCCGAGATGGTGACAAATATCGTCACTAATCTCGGAGGGGGGGGGGGGGCTGCATGTTATGAGGCGGAGAACATGCCTGTGTCCCATCTCCCCCCCCCCCCCCCCCCCCACTCCCCCATCCCCGCAATGAACTGCCTCAGGTTCTCTTTAAATTCAGGACAGCTAAGATTAAGTTCTTGCTGTGAATGTAGGCACATGACTGCTGTCTGGAAGCCACTTCTATGGATTGCAATCCTTTGCCTCCAATGATTGGACAAGTATTATGCAATGTAGTCCAGGTTTGATGGTTAACACCTGAAGTTTGCAGATGCTTAAACACTGGTACTTGCTGCTGAATCTTGTGGCTGCTTGCTGGCCATTAATCCCCCCCCAATTCTGTTATCTTTTTAATTCACCGCATCCAACAAGTTTACCGGGCTGTGAACAAGTTCATACATTAAGCTCTCTTTTTTTTTTTTTTTTTTTTTTTTTTACTGGCCATGTGCAGTTCAGAACTCCTGCATGCCCAGTTCAAATGTGCTAGTGCACGGCCATGATTGTTTCCTGGAGGGGATTCCACTGATGGGCTATTCAAATATTAAAAAAAATATGTGAAAAGGAGGTACTCCCAAGAAATCTGGAAGCAGGGACAAATTTTAGGCATAAGTTTAACTTATCAAGTGCTTAATTTGACTTTTTATTTCTCTTGAGGCGTAATTTTAAGGTCTCCAGTGTACATAAATGTTCTGCAGCCAAAGAGAATGTTAATAAATCAACTCCACCATCTAATTTACCTTGTTCAGATTAAATTACTATAATTTTTTTCTATCATTATTTTAGATGGTGTCAGTCAACAGGACGCTTGTGGAGAGAGGCTTTGCAGAATGGATAGAGAGCTATTAAGTTACAACACCATTTTTATAGAATCTTTTCTACTGAATCGGGCTTGGCATGGAGATTGTTCATATAACTGACAAGTCAACTCTTCGTTCTAATGTTCATCTGACGGTTTTTTGGCCTATGAAGCTTAACAAGTGTAGTCTGTTCAAGGAACAGACCAACAAGCCATTGTTTAATGACAGACCTGCAGCTGTTGTCAACTGAATGTCCTCTCCATAGTGTTAATATCAAAAGTGCTAAACATTAAACACCTCAGTATGATTATAAGTAATCAGACTTCAGCATGACAACGTAGATTTCATGGTAGACAAATGTTCAACTTCTTTAGGTAAATAATGCCTCTATGAAGGGACTACATGCATCACTGGTGGACCATCCTGTAAATTGGCCATAAAATGGAGCATATTTATGTATGTGTCAGAACATCCTATCTGCCAAGCCTGATGTGTAATTTATCATTTTGTACCTGTGCAAATCTTTGTAAATATATAAATGAGATCACTGTAATATTTTGTATCCAAGCACTGGAGAAAAGAAAGGGATCTTTACAATTTCCACAGTTTGTCAACGGTTTGTTGCACAAATGTATTTAAGGGTTTGCCAACTTAAATTGCAGTATTTTTTCTACAGGAAAAGCTAAAACGTTCACAAGTCCCTAAAGAACGGAGTTGTAATCCTGGGGGATGAAATGTTGCTATGCATGGATGTCATCCTCTTGGTTAATCCCATTATGGGCATTGCAGTAAACCACTTTTCAGCCTAACTGGAGATATGAAATGATCTGGGCTTGTGTTCATTGCGTGTAAATGGACTATCAGTTCTAATCAATTATATGTAATGGATTGGTACATTCTGCTGAATGTGTGCTTGTACCACTTGCATACAAGATCTTGCATTTTAGGTTGGCAGACCCTTTAAAATGACCTGTTTTTGTGCAGATGCGTGGAGATTAGATTTGCCATATGGACTGGTGTTGTGATCTATTAAGTTTTTGCTACCCTGTTGTACAAATGTAAAAAGAAAAATGAGATGATTGCATTGGTGTGTTTTTTTTATTTGAAATGGGTTTTTAAGCCTGTAAAAGTAATATAAATCCAGTGGAAAAGTATTGTAAAATACATATTTTTCTCAAGAACCTCTTGTGAATGGGGGTAAGTGAAATAAAGCACTGAGCAGGAAGCATTAATGACTGGGTAAAGTTGTGATTTCATTGCAAAGGTGTAGCAATACTGTATCCTGGATTATTTTGATACCAGCACATAAGAGCCACTCAACGCAAACCTGTAATGTCAGAAAAAAGTGAGCTACGTATCTAAGAAGGAAGCCTCTGGAAGGTCCAGAGCAGCACAAGCGTCTGTGCTACTGTGCAGGCAGAGCCACACACACATGCAGAGGAGAGCAGGCCACGAACTAGAAGAGGGTCCAAAAGGACATGGGAAGCCTCTAGACCAGTCATGGGCAAACTTGGCCCTCCAGCTGTTAAGGAACTACAAGTCCCACAATGCATTGCTGAAGTCTGACAGCCTCAGTCATGACTTATAAAGGCAAATGCATTGTGGTACTTGTAGTTCAGTAACAGCTGGAGGGCCGAGTTTACCCAGGCTGCTCTAGACCATTTAGAGGCTTCCCTCTACACGGGTATCTCACTTTTTAATTTTTGTTCTTTATTTCTGAGAACAGTTTGCTTTAAAGTAGGAACTTCACTTCAGATCTTCAGATATTGGTGCCTGGATGCTGTGTTGTGACACTTCCATGTAGATAATGGTGTTATATATATTACTAAACCATTATATCCAACACGTACCTAGTGCCTTAAAGTGGCAGAATTAATTACATAATACTGTATGTAAGGTTAAGCAAAGTACAAACTGGCAGAAAGGCAGAACATTGGTAAATTTTATAGAGCCTCTATCAGACCAATGCCCAAAATATTAGTGGGAATGGTCAATGAGATGCAAATGATTCAGTTGATGCAGAATTATGCTAAGTTTGTATGCCGCTGAAGAATTGCCCAATCTAATACCACCAATGTAGAATTTGATTGGTACATTTGCATTTGAAACTTGCACAATTCTGCATCAACTTGCAATTATCTGCATCTCATTGACCATCCTTAATAAACGTAGTTGCCATAGGTACAGAAATAACTGGTGCTATAGTGATCAGTGATTAAACTAAAAAAAAAGTAAGAATGCAGAAACAGTGTGAGCAGCAGTGTTCATAGCATGCATACGCATAAGGCAGGCAGCATTGCTTCAATCCAGAGGTGTGGCTGATAATTAACCAGATGCCAAATATACATAACTTCAAGCAGATTTTTCTTGCAATTTTTATGCAGTTTAGAAATGGCACAAATAAAAGCAGTTGGTTGCTGCTGCTTTGGACTTCTACAGTTTCAATGTCCATACAAATTGCAACAAAATTGGCATCAACTCAGAAAGTCATTGATCTTTTTCTGTAACACAGGAACCGCTACTTCTGCTTTTCCATTTGGTATAGTAGCAGTGTGCCTCATCGCCATGCCAACCTCCTGGAACACACTGAGAAACCTTAAAGGACGACTAGTGAGAAGAATATGGAGGTTGCCATATTTACTTTCTTTTAAACCATGCCAGTTGCCTGACAGCCCAACTGATGTATTTGGCTACAGTAGTGTCTGAATAACACCAGAAACGAGCATGACGCTAATCTTGTCAGATCTGGCAATAATGTCAAACACCTGATCTGCTGTATGCTTGTTCAGGGTCTATGGCCAAAAGTATTAGGCAGAGTACAGTGTGTTCTCCCCAGAATTTTTTTCCAGCCGGGTGGCATGAAAAAGTAGCCAGGTGGGGAGCAACCAGGGGAATGAAGGGCTAGCGCAAAAAAAATGGATGTGGGCGTGGCTTAGGCGGAGCTATGACTATGGCAGGATTAGATTGTGAGCTCCTCTGAGGAAAGTCAGTGGCATGACTATGTACTCTGTAAAGTGCTGCAGAAGATGTCCGTGCTATATAAATACATAATAATATGGTAGGACATTAGACTATGACTATGGTAGGATTAGATTGTGAGCTCCTCTACGGACAGTCAGTCAGTGACATGACTATGTAGTCTGTAAAGTGTGGCAGAAGATGTCAGTGCTATAAATGCATCATAATAAATATGGTAGGATATTAGACTATGAAAGGATTAGATTGTGAGCTCCTCTGAGGACAGCTAGTGACATGACTATGTACTCTGTAAAGTGCTGCAGGAGATGGCAGTGCTATATAAATACATAATAATAGTATTATGATAGGACATTAGACTATGGTAGGATTAAATTAGTAATTAAAGAAGACCTAAAGTGAGGGAAAGACGTTAAATGTTACTTACCTGGGGCGTCTTCCAGCCCCCTGTAGTCCTTCAGGTGCCTTGCTGTCCCCCAGGTCCTTTCTGTTGTGCAGCTGTCACACTATGTGCTGTGCCAGCCTCACGCACCTCCTCGTTTCAGTTCCCATGGCCAGCAGCGTTCTGGGCATCCGCAGTTTGTAAAATGTCTCAAATGTGCATGCACAGAATGCTCCAGGACACGGATGCACAATTGAGGAGGCACGTGGCCAGGACAGCACATGCGCAGTAGCCCAGCCAGCTAGATTTTGGAGGAACACATAATAGAGCAGACTGGGAGGACAGCGAGGGAGCTGAAGGACTACAGGTCCCAGGTAAGTAAAAATCTCTATTTCTTTCCCTTTCTGTCACTTTATGTCAGTCAACAAACTTCAGTCAGTGAAACACATATTGAGGTTTACTTAAGTTGGGCATACTTTTCTCGACTTGACGGCTGATCAACCATCCAATTTGATAATTATCAAATTGAATAAAATTGGTGCCGCCAAGAGCATGCCTAATCAACGATGCAACCTATTTTGGGACGACAGACATGCTGCAAGATGCTGGCCCACCATGTTTGATCGGGTGTGCGCGGTAACAGTGAGCGATATCTTATTGGGATGAACTACGAAACCCACAGCGCTGTTCACAAAGTGTGTAAATGTGCCCCGTGTGTATTTTTACATTACCTGTCCTATGTTGCCCCCTGCACAGTACCCATCTGTCTTCAGCTTCTTCCATTTGTGCCTCACGTTGCAGGCGTATAGCGCGAGTGCCGTCACACACGCCATGCAATAAACGCCTGCAGCATGTGAAGTGCAAATGGAGGAGCAGGAAGCGGCAGACAGATGGGCACCATGCAGTGGGTGACACAGGACAGGTAATGTATAAATGCTCACACAGGGGGTACATTTATACACAGGGGGGGGGGGCGGCGAGGCATTGGATTCGGATGATTCCTGAGAGATTTCAAACTGAAATCGGGAATTGACCTGCAGTGTATGGGCACCCAACAGATCTCTCTCTAATCAGATTTGATCAGCGAGAGATTTGTCTCTTGATTGAATCTGCCCATCATC
The DNA here is from genome assembly GCF_040937935.1 of Hyperolius riggenbachi. Classification (NCBI taxonomy): domain Eukaryota; kingdom Metazoa; phylum Chordata; class Amphibia; order Anura; family Hyperoliidae; genus Hyperolius; species Hyperolius riggenbachi. Next base: position 249,196,917 of record NC_090647.1, on the reverse strand, counting down.
ACTAGATGTATGGGCACCTTTACTTTAGCAGGTCAGCATTAGGACCCTGCAGTCTCATCTCTGCAAGCCCCGGGTCCTTATCAGTTCTGCCTGGAGGGGGGTAGGGAGAAGTTCTGGCTGAATGACTTTACAGCTGGTCTCCCTGGCTGCTTCCAGAGAACAGTTTCAGAATGGAGGGGGGTGAGGGGGACAGCAGGGCTGCTCTCACACAAACTCACACAGAAGCTGCAGGCACATATAACATTCCCCTCCTGAATCCCATTCCCCGACCCGCAACTTCACTCATTGACTGGCTTTCTGACTTACGATCCTGGGAGTGGGAACACAGCGGCTGCCTGATGAGGATGTAAATGGTCCCGCCCAGTCCATGCTAATTCAATGATTGTACGAGCTCAACGAGATCTCGTACACTGAGGAGCAGAACAGTCCGGGCTTCACTATTCACAGGCGCGTGCTGTCAGCCGGCGGGGATTTATGACGCAGAGGAGCAGAACAGTCCGAGCTTTAATTACAGCCACGTGTTGGCAGCCGGGCGGGAGTGTAATCTTACCCGGGCGGCGCGCCCACCCATTTGGCTCTGGGGAGAACACTGCAGTATCAGCAGTCTAGCCAGGCAAATGGTATTGTTTAAAAGGAAATACATATGGCAGCCTCCAGCTTTCTTGCTACAGTTGTTCTTTAAGGCCTCTTTCACAGTGCGACGTTAAAGTCGCTCATTAGAAAATGTTTTACTGTGGACTAACGCACAGCAATATTAAGTCTGTGCAACATTCACAGTGCTTGCGTTGTAACGTGTAGCAATATTTAGAATGTGCTGCATGCTGCGCGTTTAGCAATAAATCTGCTGCGTTGTGTGTTGCACATGCTCAGTAATAGTTTTTTAATGTAACGCATGCGCCGTTTTCGTTCCATCACTGTGCAACGAAAATGGCCCACCAAACGAAGGGCTAAAGAATGTACTATAGCGTCCAAATTATAGTCTTTCAATGCGTTGCATTAGGGGAACATTATGCGACCTTAACATCGCATCAAACGCACCGTCCCACTATGAAAGAGGCCTAAAAGAAACCAAAGGTGAGAGGTATATGGAGGCTGCCATATTTATTTTCCTTTTCAACAATAACCGTTGCCTTGCAACCCTGATAATCTTTCTAATCGGTAGTGTCTGATCACACACCTAAAACAAGCATGTAGCTAATCTTGTCTGACTTCAGTCAGAAACCTCTGATCTGTATGCTTGTTCAGGGTCTATGGCTAAAAGTATTAGAGGCAGAGGATCAGCAGGACAGCCAGGCAATGTGCATTGTTTATAAGGAAATACTGTATTTTTTGGACTATAAGGCTCACTTTTTCTCACCCAAAAGTGAGGGGGGAAAGTCACTGCATCTTAAAGTCCAAATGCAGGGAGTTCCTGACTTGAGACCGCCTGCCAATATGAACCTCCAGCCCAACGCAATGTCAGGGATTCTCTGTACTGTGCCCATGCAGATGAGGACACGGGCATAGACGACACAAGGGGCATAAAGGACAAGGGGGACACAAGAGGTAAAAGGGGGCATGAGGTACAAAGGGGGCATAATCCACAAGATGCCTCGTCACAATGGATGCACCAGGTTTAGTATATATTCCCCCGCCCTCCCCGGGTTTTTGTCCTCTAAACCTAGGTGCGTCTTATAGTCTATAAAATATGGTAAATGTTAGCCTGCAAATGTCTCACCTCTGGTTCACTGTAAGATTTAGAAAAAGTGAGCAGTTGCATAGGCCTTACTAATAACAGAACATTTGAGGATAGGAAGTAATTTATAAAGTATCATGGTAGTCATGGCATGATGGTGACTGTTGGGAGCAGTGAAGGTATGTGACATACATGAGGACAGATCATTAAATATGAATATTAAAAAAGGAACATACTGTATTTTTAGAACTATAAGACTTACTTTTTCTCCCCCAAAAGTGGTGGAAAGAAGTCACTGCGTCTTATAGTCCAAATGCAGGGAGTTCCTGACTTGTGAATGCCTGCCAATACGAACCTCTAACCCTCGTGTAATGTCTGGGACTCCCTGTACTGTGCCCATGCAGAGGAGGACAAAGGGGCATAGAGGAGAATACAAGGGGGGGACAGAGGAAGAGACAGGGAGACACAAGAGGTACAAGGGGGTATGGGGAACAGAGGGGGAATAATCCACATGGATGCACCAGGTTTAGTATATAGTTTTCCCCCTCTAAACCTAGGTGTCTTATAGTCCGCAAAATATGGTAAATGAGTTTATAGTGCGTAAAGTAATGTCATAAAACATGGCTTTTAATAAATCGCATAAGATTCCTTAAGGACAGGTAAGTAAAACCAACAATGCATCAGTGATCTAACTGAATGAAGTCTGAAGAAGTGACCTCTTATGGTCATGAGTCAGAGGCGTATAGTAATAGTGCAAATCTCAGTAAATGTATAGACATGCATAGATCCCATCACGTGACGAGACAAAAAAAAATCACTTCATTCAAATGGTTTCAAAAGTACTATTTCGTAAGGTAAGTACCATTGGGACACACTTTATCCTCACAGTGGTGAAGGTATGTGGTTATCACAGAGATGGTCTAAATGACTAGTAAAAATGTGTGCAGCAGTAGTGGCTGAATGAGCAAAGCTTTTTGAAAATACTTGAATGAGGATTGTTTTTCTTTTTTTTAATTTTCCCTCTCCCCTTGTAGAGGGGGGTATATGTATGTCTACATTCACGGAGATCTGCACCATTACTATATGCTTTTCAAAAAGTGACTTCTTATGGTTGTGAAACATGCGTCGGGCTGCTTTCATTGGCAATTTACCATGATGTATTGGTTTTTTTTTTACTTGCCTGTCCTTTATGCAGTGTTCCCCAACCCTGTCCTCAAGGCCCACCAACAGTGCATGTTTTGTGGAAGTCCACAGAGGTCAGCTCTGCTGAGACACTAATAAACTCACCTGTGAATGTTTGTGGTTTCCTACAAAACATGTACTGTTGGTGGGCCTTGAGGACAGGGTTGGGGAACTATGCTTTATGGAATCTGAGATTTATTAAAAGCTATGTTTTGAGATCTTACTATATGCACTATAAATCCTCATTTGTGGTTTTAAATAGTTGTGTATAGGGTGGGCATGATACAATTTGTTTGAATACCTTACTGCAGTGGTTCCTAACCTTTTTGAAGTCATGACACATTACGCCAAACGCTCAGACCTCTGTGATGGATAGGTAGTATAGCTGCCCCAGGATAGGTAGTATAAATGCCCCAGTATGGGTAGTATAGCTGCCTCCAGTATAGCTCACGTAAGTGGCCAGCCTGCTTCCCCCTCCGTTCCTGTGGCCGCCGCTCGTGTATCCTTCTGAGCTGGCGGCTGCTTCCTCTATACGTGTACCCCGGTGGCTTCCTCTCCTCCGTCACAGGCGTCTTCTTGCCCTGCTTCTCCCCGCCTCCTCTCCGTCTGTAGTTAGATGGCTACAGGAACATTTGTGGACAAAGGCAGCCATTTTCTTGTAGCACTGCACTAATTAGACGGAGCAGAGGCTGCCAGAAGCATGGAGAGACAGAGCGGGTGGGGACACATACCCGATGCTGCTGTGGCACACTGGTTGGGAATGACTGCCTTACTGTATAGATCGTTAACAATGTGACTGCACTAAGTGTTCAGAAAGAGAATGAGTATGGGGCAGAAATGCTTCACAAAAGTGTTTACTACAAAAACTATAACAAAAACAAAAGCCAACTAGACAAGACAAGACAAGACAAATAACATTTATATTGCGCTTTTCTCCTTGCGGACTCAAAGCGCCAGAGCTGCAGCCACTAGGGCGCGCTCTGTTGGCAGTAGCAGTGTAAGGGAGACTTGCCAAAGGTCTCCTACTGAATTAGTGCTGGCTTACTGAACAGGCAGAGCCGAGATTCGAACCCTGGTCTCCTGTGTCAGAGGCAGAGCCCTTAACCATTACACCATCAGCCAACTGCTAGTGGTAAGATTGCTGTGCGTGCATAGGGGGGGGGGGGGGGTGCGCACAGCAATTCTAATGTTACTAATGCTGGGGGAGCACCACCGCCTTCCACACACCCCAACCACCCCCTCCCTCTTTAAAAGTCAGCCTACTCATTTTTACAGAGCAGTCTAAGGCCTTGAACCCACCAAGAGCACTTTTCTGAGCACTTTGTGATTTGAAAAGCTCTTGCTAATTTAATGCTATGGGTGTGATCTCACTTGAGTGATGTGATTTTTATAAAAATCCCTGATAGCATTGCATTAGCAATAACTTTTTTCAAATCACTAGCGCTTAGAAAAGGCTTCTAGTGAGTTTGAGCCCTTAAAGTGGGCCCTTTCACACTGGCGTGTTATGGCAAATTGCTACACTGCTACTGCAGCCTAATGAAACCCTATGTGGAAGTTCATACTTCCCATGTTGAGGTACGCTGCACCGGAAGTACCCAGTCTAAGGCTAGCGCAGAACTACGTTACCTTGTGGGTCCTGCGGCGATCTACGTCTGCCCGGATGTCGTGTTAGTCTATGGTAACGCAGGTTTTTTTTGTTGTTTTTTTTTTTAAATGTCGGCATTGCAACATCCGGCAGCATATTTTTACTATATGCTTCTACATACCTGAAGCAGGAAGTGATGGCAAGCGCTTGTCACTTCCTGTTTGGCTGGTTGCCAGAGAGAACGCTGTGTACCAGCGTGGTGTTCCCTGAAGGCTTGTTTTTGGCGGTGCGATGCACCACACTGCTGATGCTGGTTTGCAGTGTGAAACAAGCATTAAAGCGGATCCGAGATGAATAACTATAACAAGTAACTTGTCTATATATCTTATCTAAAGTTTAGATAGTATACACAGCAAATCTAGCTGCAAACAGCTTCAACCGTATATGGATTATTTCTTCCTGTGATACAATGACAGCAGCCATGTTGGTTGTTAACATTACACACAGGCAAAGCTGATCACCTCTCCAGCTCTGTGCCTGTGACAAATTCACTCTGCTCTCCTCCTCCCCTCTGCCTCTGAAATCAATGGCTAGTAACCTCCTCCTGCCCAGACTAATCTTCCATAAGCCCTTTCTACAGTGCCAAGGCTCTCTGAAAAGCTGTGGGCGAGGCTTTTTTAGTTTATAGGGAATTAAAGTATTAAAACAAAACAAAAAAAAGTATTTGGCTTGAGGAATGCCCTATAAACTATATGAAAGGAACACAATTATGCATTGAGTAAAAGTTTATCTTGGATCCACTTTAAAGAGAAATTCTGACCAAGAATTGAACTTTATCCCAATTAGTAGCCGATACCCCCTTTTTACATGAGAAATCTATTCCTTTTCACAAACAGACCATCAGGGGGTGCTGAAAGGCTGATATTGTGGTGAAACCCCTCCCACAAAGAAATTTTGAGTACGTACTCTTGGCACTTTCCTGTCTGTGAACCTTGCTGCATTGTGGGAAATAGCTGTTTACAGCTGTTTCCAACTGCTAAAAAAGCATGCAGCAGCTACATCACCTGCCAACAGTAAAAATGGCATCATGTAATATCAGAATGTAAATCAGGGATTTAAAAGATTTTACAATGGGCAAACACTAAGTCATTTATACATAATTATTGTAAAAATGAAGCATTTTGTTATTACATTATTTTCACTGGAGTGCCTCTAAGTGTACCAGAGATGGTACACTATTGGTAATTTATACTTACCTGAGGCTTCCTTTAGCAGCAGCTCTGCTTTCCTCGCCGTCCTCTTTAGCCCCTCTGTTCTGACGCTACGACTCCTGGTAATTCGGTCAGTTGCTGCCTTCTGTGCATGCGTGTGTAGGCTGTGTGCACGCCCCCACTGCGCTCCAGGGGATGGGAGCGTGATGAGGAGTGTGTGACCTAGCGGTGCATGCACAGAAGGCTGGGGCTTGCTGGCAGTCAGCAGCATAATGTAGAGGCTGAAGAGGAAGCCTAGGTAAGTATAAATCAGCACTAGTGACCCATGTTTGGTTCACTTTAACTCACAGATGTTGTTTTTGGTAGCCATTTTCTGCACAGAAAACCTGAGAACTCATGTTAATCAATGGGCTAGATCATACTTAATGTGTTTTTCGCACGCAGAAAGAAAACTGACATTCTGCATCATAATTCTGCACATTTTGTCAGTTTTCTGTATTAATTGCATTAGATGCTGTGAAAAAATGCTCGTTTTTCTGCATAGAAACACACTTGGTGTGCATAAAACGTATGCAGAGAACTAGAAGACAAGTGTGTTCCTGGCCTCAAAGTTCATCATGCGTTGTCAAACCTGGATTTTTAAAATCAAGACAAGAATATTGGAAAATTAGGATTAGGGCTGTGAATAAATAATCTTATTAGCAATGCTAACTGTAATGTTGCCTTCTTAAACAGAAGACATTTGCAATAATTCAGTGAGCACCTGTGGTTTCCCGTGATGCATCACTCCTGAATATTAAAATTTAGAGCCGCTGTTGTATAGTAAGCCTGTACCTAATACATTTTGCAGAGTCACACCAATCCAACATCCCTACATACAGCCTGTTTTTGACTATCCTGTTGACTTGACTATCCTTATCCATGCATGTTATGGATTGAAGGGGGCTTGGTCCAGTACTACAGAATTTAGCATTGCTTTTTAATGGAGGTGGTTCTCGTTCACCATGAGCTTTCTTGGTACAAAACAAGTCATTTTGGTGTGTGCTGCACCCCGCTATGCCATAGATGCAATGTTATCACGTCTATAGAGGCGCAGCACTAATTCAAATGTAATTACCCCAAATGACTTCTTCCAAGTTACTGTTCGGAGGGAGATAGTATTGCAGCAGAAGGGAGAAAAATCTTTCGGCTCACCCTGCACCCAACTGGCCGATGTGCTAGTATGTACTGGTCTGGGTATTCCTTAGTACTGATCCATGCCATATCCATCCATACCATGCACTGATGAGGGCCAATAAGTCTGAAACACACTACAGGATTTTCTCAAAAAATTAGCATATTGTGATAAAGTTCATTATGTTCTGTAATGTACTGATAAACATTAGACTTTCATGTATTTTAGATTCATTACACACAACTGAAGTAGTTCAAGCCTTTTATTGTTTTTCTTATTGATGATTTTGGCATACAGCTCATGAAAACCCCAAATTCCTATCTCAAAAAATTAGCATATTTCATCCGACCAATAAAAGAAAAGTGTTTTTAAAACAAAAAAAAGTCAACCTTCAAGTAATTATGTTCAGTTATGCACTCAATACTTGGTCGGGAATCCTTTTGCAGAAATGACTGCTTCAATGCGGCGTGGCATGGAGGCAATCAGCCTGTGACACTGCTCAGGTGTTATGGAGGCCCAGGATGCTTCGATAGCGGCCTTAAGCTCATCCAGAGTGTTGGGTCTTGCGTCTCTCAACGTTCTCTTCACAATATCTTACAGATTCTCTATGGGGTTCAGGTCAGGAGAGTTGGCAGGCCAATTGAGCACAGTAATACCATGGTCAGTAAACAATTTGCCAGTGGTTTTGGCACTGTGAGCAGGTGCCAGGTCATGCTGAAAAATGAAATCTTCATCTCCATAAAGCTTTTCAGCAGATGGAAGCATGAAGTGCTCCAAAATCTCCTGATAGCTAGCTGCATTGACCCTGCCCTTGATAAAACACAGTGGACCAACACCAGCAGCTGACATGGCACCCCAGACCATCACTGACTGTGGGTACTTGACACTGGATGTGGAGATATTGGGGTGCTGATGCTGTTAAGGATAATACAGTAATATATTTTCATTTTCCCATTTTTATATCTGCTGTGGTATGTCAAAGGTGTAGATATGCAGGCTAGATTCCTGGACTGTTCATGTATTTGTGTGGGTGGGTCACTAGACCTACATTTGCATCTAAAGAGGTCTTCAGTGAATACGACCAGTCACCTTCAATAGGCAAGGAAGCAGCTCATTAAGCTCATTGGTCACTAGCAGTCACTTTTGATCTACTGTCCCAGGTGGGATTGTCTGCCTCTGTCTACAGGCAATCTTTTCATGTATGTGCTAATATACACTTTACCCAAGGAAATAATGTGGAGGAAGCTTTTTGATGTCTGCAGAGTTCAATGGGTGAGATTGTGTCCTGCCAAACTTCAAGAAGCTAAAACAGGAACCCCCTTTGAAGTGCATATCACAAGAAGGATTATGACAAGCGTGATGTCACAAACGGGGAAACTGCATTAGTTCCTGGGGGCTGGACATTAAATGCCCCAGGGGACACTTCAGACTATTTAAGGTGGCCCAGGACAGCCACCGGTGTCTTCTCTCGGAGGTAGCGAATAGCTAGGGAGGATCGCGACTCCTGGTCGAAACGGCGTCCTCCCGTCAAACAACGTTCTAACCTAAGCTGGTAACGTTCTTTTTTCCCCCGTTTATTTTTACGCAAATATCCGTGTGTGTTATCTTTGTAACCTCTTATTTTTGTAACTTTTATCTTGTAACATTTTTACTTTGTTTTTTGTAATCTTTTTGTATATATTAAGTTCTGCATTGTTCTATGTTTTTCTAGAATATTAAATTATTATTTAATAAGTTTGACTTCTGCCGTACTAAACTAACACTCATAGCCTAGAAGAGACTGAAGTGTAACCGTGTATAAGTTCATGCCTAATTGTACGCTTGAGCAACACTACCGTATGAAATTGTAATTGCATTGTGTGTGGGGGCGTTTGTCATACGTTGGCCTAAGCGCGCAGCTGACCCAACGTACGAACAACGCCAGTGCGAGTAGCGACAGCAGAGTGGCTAACAGTATCGTTCGGAACGACTGTTAGTGGGTCTTTGCTTCACGACAGTGTAAGATTGCAACTGTGTGTGTGTGTGTGCGTGGCGTTCCCGTATTTGGCCTAAGCGCAAAGCTGACCCAAATACGAAAACGCAGATTGCGTATTGAGCACTCAATAGCTGAGTGAACGTGTCTAGCAACGCTAGTGGTGGCAGTGGGAAGTGTTTGAGGGGTTCCAGCCTTGGTTGTAGCTTAAATAAGGCTGTTCCCCGCTTAATCTGGTCAAACCCGCAGTCGGGAACCGTATACGCAGGCGTGCCGCGGGCCGGTTCCTGACATAATTGGCTGGCAGTGGTGGCATCGTTTAGTACATTAGTACGCAGTTTAGCTCGCTATTCTGAGTACTAAAGGCTGGAAGCTTGCTAGAAGCAACTAGCCTACAGAAGTCTACTCAGTGCAGAATCTATATACTTTTTTTTTTTTGTTCAAAGATACACACTTGGTGTTTGCTTTCCCTCCCCCCCCTTTTTTCTTTTTCTTTTTTGCAACACGATGGCTCAGAAAGCATCCAGCTATGCAAGGCAAAACAAAGAGATGCTACATAACCTGCTGAGCGGTCTGGACGAGCTCAGCTCGTCCAACACCGCCAGAGGCTGCCGCTCAGGCCCTGCTGGGCCGATTTTTGTCAAATAAAAAGCAGCACACGCAGCCGGCACTTTGCCAGCCGCGTGTGCTGCCTGATCGCCGCCGCTCTGCGGCGATCCGCCGCGAGCAGCGGCGAAAGAGGGTCCCCCCAGCCGCCTGAGCCCAGCGTAGCCGGAACAAAAAGTTCCGGCCAGCGCTAAGGGCTGGATCGGAGGCGGCTGACGTCAGGACGTCGGCTGACGTCGATGACGTCACTCCGCTCGTCGCTATGGCGACGATATAAGCAAAACAAGGAAGGCCGCTCATTGCGGCCTTCCTTGTTTATTCTGGGCGCCGGAGGCGATCGGAAGATCGCCTCCGGAGCGCCCTCTAGTGGGCTTTCATGCAGCCAACTTTCAGTTGGCTGCATGAAATAGTTTTTTTTTTATTTAAAAAAAACCCTCCCGCAGCCACCCTGGCGATTTAATCAGAACGCCAGGGTGGTTAACCTGTGTGAGCACAGAGGCATCGAGACGGTGAGCGGCCAGACTAAGGAGCAGTTAGTTCGTGCGCTCGAGGAGCATGATGAGGCAGAACGAGCCCGTGCTTCAACGTCAGTGGATGCAGCTCACGACACGCCAGAGGAGGAATCGCTCCCGCCACAGGATGCGAGTGGAGACGATGTCCTGGATGATCCACCGAACACGGAGATGACATCTCTGGAAGCTGATCTACAGCTACTGAACTCTGCTGATCCTGAACTGCGCCTAAAGCTGATCCTACTGCACCGACAGGCAGAGAGGGAACAAGCTGCCCAGCGACTCCAGGCCGAGAGGGAAAGACACCAGGCCGAGAGGGAACAAGCTGCCCAGTGACTCCAGGCCGAGAGGGAAAGTGCTGAACGGCAACACCAGCTGGAGCTGGCTAAACTTCAGCAGCAGAACCGGTCTGCTGGACCCGCAGAACGCGAAGGTGAGCGAGTCCACAGAATCCCCCTGGATAAGTTCCCCGCTATGGACAAGGACTCTGACATAGACACTTTCCTACAGGGGTTTGAAAGGACTTGTCGGCAGTATGGGGTGCCCCGTGAGCAGTGGGCAAGATACCTCACACCAGGGCTGAGAGGCAAGGCCCTGGAGGCGTTTGTGAGTCTCCCCCAGGAGGAAGAAACAGACTTTGAGGCTATTAAGAAAGCCATCATTGCACGATACCACCTCACGCCAGAGGTGTATCGCAAACGTTTCAGGACAGTGCAGCGAGGTCCTAATGACAGCTACCTGGATCATGCTTGCAACCTGCGCACTGCCTTCCAGCAGTGGCTAAAAGGACTGTCAGTTAAAACCTTGGATGCCCTGCAGGAGCTGATGATAAAAGACCAGTTCCTACACACCTGTCCTGTTGAGGTCCGGCTGTTTGTGCTGGATCGAGAACCCAAGACAGTGGATGAGGCTGCGGAAATGGCCGATGCCTACACCGCCCATAGAGCACCTGAGTCCCGGAGGACTACTACGCCCAGCTGGAGGGGAGAACAGAGTGCTAAACCTGTGTCACCCAGCACCCAGAGGAGGCAAGCACCGCTATCTCCTGGATTCAAGCAACCTGACACTCGGAAATGCTTTGTATGTGACAGGGTGGGTCATATCAGCACGACTTGCCCAGAGAGGAAGAGGGAGGCCCCAAAATCCAGTGAGGCCTCAAACCCCAGTGAAGTCCCAACGGCTTTGTGTGCTAACAGGAATGCTACTGGCTATGCAGAGAATCTGCAGCTTGTCACGGTTGGGGGTACAATTGCCACTGGGCTGAGGGACACTGGAGCAGAAGTGACTCTCATACATCCCCAGCTCGTGAACCCGGAGCAGTACATACCTGGGAAAATGATGGCTGTCCGAGGAATTGGGGGTGTCACCCCAGCCATACCCACCGCCTTGGTCCACCTGAATTGGGGGGCCGGCAGCGGATTGAAAGAAGTTGGGGTAACCGACAAAATCCCCACCAACGTTTTGCTGGGTACTGACCTGGGACGGTTAGTGGCCCGGTATGAGCCTACTCCAAACCCAGTGGGGCCTGCATCCCCAGCAGACGTTCAGGACTCTTGCAAGGTACTGTTTGATAATGCTGTGCAAGTGGGGAATGCTGGCGAGGCCCCAGGGGCTATGGACTGTGTACTAGGAGCCAGCCCTAGTAAATCTCCAGTGCCTAGGCCTGGAGTGGAACCTGTTGATACCAAGAATGCAGAAACTGATGAGGTCATTTATGACGCACGGACTATCGAGGCGATCGAGGCAGGAACTGTTGATGATACTTGTGAAGTGCTGAGTAGCAATGGGTGTAATGCTGCAGATAATGTTGATGTTTTATGTGATGTCCCAAATGACAATATATGTAGGGCTGATAATGCTGCTGTCATATGTGATGTGCTACATAATGCTGTGTGTCAGGTGGACACTCCGTCGGCTGCAGGAGTAACCAGCCGGGCTCGCTGGGCTGCAGCAGATGGATTGCCCACTGAAGGGGCAGACGGCACCAGGCCAGATCTTTCCCCTTCAGATGTTTTTAAGACCAAATGTGATGTGATTCATGATGTGTATAATGTGGGCACTCCCTCAGCTGCAGTGGTAACCCGCAGCGCTAGCGGGTCTACAGCAGAGGGACTGTCCACCGAAGTGGCAAATGTTGCTGGGTCAGCCACATCCAATTCGGAACCTGGCCCGGAGGGCCCAGGAGCCTCTCCGTCTGCAGCCTTCCTGGAATGTGTGACAGGCAGCACTGAGCTCTCTGGGGCTGTTCGATTTGACAGCAGCCTGGAAGAGCTCAGGGGGCTAGCCAGCAGGTCACCAGCTGGGAGGGGCGGGCTGAGAGGGTCCTGGGAAGTTATTCCCTCTGAGCTGTCCAAAGTGGAGGAGGCAGACCGGCAGATAATCGTTCCCCAAAGGGACCGAGAGATAGGTCCTGCCACTTTAGAGAGAGTGCGTGTAGCGACTGTGGGGACCCTTCCCCAGCTGCAGCACTGTCTTTATGGTCACGAATTCACGGTCGTCACTGACCCGCATTCCCCTGGTTGGTTACGTCAGGTTGCCAAGGGCAACGACACATTGCAGCAACCTGACCTAGCTTTCCAGTCGTGTAGCTTGCAGCTAACTGACAGGTGGGGAACCCTCCTGAGGATGCTAAAGGGTTACCCCACCCGGCCAGGCCGTCAATGTAGGCTTTGGCAGGATGATTCTTTAGAATCACCTGCCAGCGCTATCCGGAAGGGGAGCAATCATGGGAATGCTGATGGACTGTCCCGTCAAGCAGAACCAACAATGTAGGTGCTGGCAGGATAATCTGGGAAGATCATCTGCCTTGCACCAAGTTAACGGCGGAGGTGTGGAGATATTGGGGTGCTGATGCTGTTAAGGATAATACAGTAATATATTTTCATTTTCCCATTTTTATATCTGCTGTGGTATGTCAAAGGTGTAGATATGCAGGCTAGATTCCTGGACTGTTCATGTATTTGTGTGGGTGGGTCACTAGACCTACATTTGCATCTAAAGAGGTCTTCAGTGAATACGACCAGTCACCTTCAATAGGCAAGGAAGCAGCTCATTAAGCTCATTAGGTCACTAGCAGTCACTTTTGATCTACTGTCCCAGGTGGGATTGTCTGCCTCTGTCTACAGGCAATCTTTTCATGTATGTGCTAATATACACTTTACCCAAGGAAATAATGTGGAGGAAGCTTTTTGATGTCTGCAGAGTTCAATGGGTGAGATTGTGTCCTGCCAAACTTCAAGAAGCTAAAACAGGAACCCCCTTTGAAGTGCATATCACAAGAAGGATTATGACAAGCGTGATGTCACAAACGGGGAAACTGCATTAGTTCCTGGGGGCTGGACATTAAATGCCCCAGGGGACACTTCAGACTATTTAAGGTGGCCCAGGACAGCCACCGGTGTCCTCTCTCGGAGGTAGCGAATAGCTAGGGAGGATCGCGACTCCTGGTCGAAACGGCGTCCTCCCGTCAAACAACGTTCTAACCTAAGCTGGTAACGTTCTTTTTTCCCCCGTTTATTTTTACGCAAATATCCGTGTGTGTTATCTTTGTAACCTCTTATTTTTGTAACTTTTATCTTGTAACATTTTTACTTTGTTTTTTGTAATCTTTTTGTATATATTAAGTTCTGCATTGTTCTATGTTTTTCTAGAATATTAAATTATTATTTAATAAGTTTGACTTCTGCCGTACTAAACTAACACTCATAGCCTAGAAGAGACTGAAGTGTAACCGTGTATAAGTTCATGCCTAATTGTACGCTTGAGCAACACTACCGTATGAAATTGTAATTGCATTGTGTGTGGGGGCGTTTGTCATACGTTGGCCTAAGCGCGCAGCTGACCCAACGTACGAACAACGCCAGTGCGAGTAGCGACAGCAGAGTGGCTAACAGTATCGTTCGGAACGACTGTTAGTGGGTCTTTGCTTCACGACAGTGTAAGATTGCAACTGTGTGTGTGTGTGGGTGCGTGGCGTTCCCGTATTTGGCCTAAGCGCAAAGCTGACCCAAATACGAAAACGCAGATTGCGTATTGAGCACTTAATAGCTGAGTGAACGTGTCTAGCAACGCTAGTGGTGGCAGTGGGAAGTGTTTGAGGGGTTCCAGCCTTGGTTGTAGCTTAAATAAGGCTGTTCCCCGCTTAATCTGGTCAAACCCGCAGTCGGGAACCGTATACGCAGGCGTGCCGCGGGCCGGTTCCTGACACTGGACTTCAGGCATTTTGGCATTTCCCTCTCCCCAGTCTTCCTCAGTCCAGACTCTGGCACCTTGATTTCCGAATGACATGTAAAAGTTGCTTTAATCCGAAAAAGTAGCCCAGGTCAGGCGCTTCTGCCGCTGTTTCTGGTTTAAAAGTGGGTTCATACTCTGCTGAAAAGCTTTATGGAGATGAAGATTTCATTTTTCAGCACGACCTGGAACCTGCTCACAGTGCCAAAACCACTGGTAAATGGTTTACTGACCATGGTATTACTGTGCTCAATTGGCCTGCCAACTCTCCTGACCTGAACCCCATAGAGAATCTGTGGGATATTGTGAAGAGAAAGTTGAGAGACGCAAGACCCAACACTCTGGATGAGCTTAAGGCCGCTGTCGAAGCATCCTGGGCCTCCATAACACCTGAGCAGTGCCACAGGCTGATTGCCTCCATGCCACGCCGCATTGAAGCAGTCATTTCTGCAAAAGGATTCCTGACCAAGTATTGAGTGCATAACTGAACATAATTACTTGAAGGTTGACTTTTTTTGTTTTGAAAACACTTTTCTTTTATTGGTCGGATGAAATATGCTAATTTTTTGAGATAGGAATTTTGGGTTTTCATGAGCTGTATGCTAAAATCATCAATAAGAAAAATAATAAAAGGCGTGAACTACTTTAGTTGTGTGTAATTAATCTAAAATATATGAAAGTCTAATGTTTATCAGTACATTACAGAAAATAATGAACTTTATCACAATATGCTAATTTTTTGAGAAGATCCTGTATGTTGGATTGATGTAGACTTATAAAATGTATAAGCTGCAGGCTCGCTATACACCAGCGGCTCTGGATGTGCAGCCTTCCTTTCAAGGGCATAAAGATGATTTGCATTTTGATGCATCATGCCCACAGTTGCTCACTTACAGCTCAATTATCACAAATATCTTCTGTTTCAAAAGTGAACCTGAACCAAGAAGTATATGAAGGCTACCATATTTATTTAGTTTTAAATGATACCAGTTGCCTGGCAGTCCTGCTGTTCTCTTTGACATTATACGAAATCGCCGGCAAACGCCATGCAATGGTGCATTTAAGCTTTTAGCCTGCAGTACTGCTTTAAAATACAGATAACTGAATAGCTAGTTAGCTTCTGCATACACCATTTTTCTCAGAATTATAGAAACTAGATGTCAAATTGGATTCTGATTTGGTAGTTGGTACTTGGCCACTTTGCATTTCAGTGTTTTACCCCTTAAAGGATACCCCAACTGAAATGTGACATAATGAGATAGACATGTGTATGTACAGTGCCTAGCACACAGATAACTATGCTGTGTTCCTTTTTTTCTTTCTCTGCCTGAAAGAGTTAAATATTAGGTATGCAAGTGGCTGACTCAGTCGTGACTGAGACAGGAAGTGACTACAGTGTGGCCCTAACTGATAAGAAATTGTCCTTTTTTACCTCTTTCCTGCTCTCAGAAGCCATTTTCTGCTAGGAAAGTGTTTTATAGTTGGAATTTCTTATCAGTGAGGGTCACACTGTAGTCACTTCCTGTCTGAGTCAGGACTGAGTCAGCCACTTGCATACCTTATATTTAACTCTTTCAGGCAGAAAAATAAAAAAAGGAACACAGCATAGTTATCTGTGTGCTAGGCACTGTACATACACATGTCTATCTCATTATGTCACATTTCAGTTGGGGTATCCTTTAATGTGAACCTGAGGCAAACAAAAAAAACAATTGTATTTAGCCTCATACGCCTAAGATTTTTTTTTTTTTTAGTATCCTATTTATATTTTTAAACATTCACAAAGTAGATTGAAATTTTAGTGTTTGCTCAATGGTAGCCTATTAAGTGTCCCTGAGTGAAAATATATGTATTGACCTTTTTCTTTCTCTCCCGTGCCCTCAGAAGTTGTATTCTGCTAGAGAAACCTTTGACTGTAATTTGCTTATCACTGAGGTTTACTATATTTCTGACAAGGTACCATCAAGACAAAAGCAGCCACTTCCATGCCTGAAAATTAACACTTTCAGGTAGCAAAATAAAAAAGTAAAACCGCCTGGTTATTAATGTTTTGCACTTTACATACACGTTTATTTCATGCCGCCTGGGGTACACTTAAAGATTCCTTATGGCAGCCATCCATTAAAAAAAAAAAAAAAAAAAAAAACTTTTACAGGAATTTTCAGGGAAAAATAGGTGTAATAGCAGCACATGTATATTATATATTTTAACCCTTCCCAATTATCACATGACAAAACACCTCAAAATATATTTTGTTTCTTCTTAAAATGATACCACATATGCCTTCTTAGTTGGGCACATAATGGACTAATTACCAGTCGCAGAGTCTAGTGATCGGATATGATCGCAATGTTCACAGTTTAGGGACCCTGATGCTGTACAGCTGCATCTCTAGGCAACAGCATCAGGGCTCCAAATCCTTG
This sequence comes from Hyperolius riggenbachi, assembly GCF_040937935.1. Taxonomy (NCBI): domain Eukaryota; kingdom Metazoa; phylum Chordata; class Amphibia; order Anura; family Hyperoliidae; genus Hyperolius; species Hyperolius riggenbachi. Next base: position 249,180,347 of record NC_090647.1, on the reverse strand, counting down.
CATCAGATGGTTATGTGCAGCAGTTATAGTAACTATCTTAAAGGATGCATGAGGCAAGCTGAAAAATACAGTTTTACTCACCTGGGGCTTCTTTCAGCCCCTAGAAGTCTATTGAGTCCCACACTGAAGTTCTACTCTGCTCCTGGCCACTGCTCCACCCCCCCGCTCCGTAAGATTGTGGCCGGGTTGTAGTCCTCTTAACCTTCTTAGCATTAAGGACGAGCTTCAATGATTAAAAAAAAAAATTAGCTGGAATCGGTAAGGACGAGTCAGACTCGTCTAGCAACTTCTATTACTCGCCTGCTGCGTTGCTGGCGTACAGGATCCCTCTCAGCTTTCCTGTGTGTGTTTCTGTCTTCTCTGTGGTTATCTACTTTTCTTCCTCTTTTGTCCGCTTCCTGTCCCTCTGATGACACTGTGTGCGCCTGCAGCAACTTTTCATCAGGCTGCGAATGTTATCATGCCCACTTTACCATGGGCATAGGGAAGTAAAAGTACGTAAAAGCTTTAGGCACTCGCTTGATAACTGGCTCAAGTCTTCCACTGTGTGAACTCTCCTTAGGATAACCAGTATCTTGTGTTCCAGTAAGCAAACAGCATTCTATCACTGCTTCTCCAATTTATCATCCGTCCAAATTCTCCTAGAGTTTATAATAGCAACTACCTCTGGCTTAGCAGTATCTCCCTGTCCTTGGGGACCAGTAGGATGTTGTTCGGGTAGCGATGCAAATGTAAACCCTGATCTCTCAATATGCCACCATGGTGACCACTACCTTGGTGAACATATGGGCGCAGTTGATATTCCAAATGAGTTGCTCCTGAATTAGTAATGTTCTTCACCCTTGGCAAATCTGAGGTACCTCTGGGAGCAGATCTTGAAGGGGATATGTAAATAAGTATCTGACAGGACCAGTGAAAGAAACCAGTCATTGGGTGGATCGCAAGCAGTATAGTCTGGAAAGATTCCATTTTGAACTTAGGTAAGCTTATCTCTCTGCTTAATCTGAATTATAGCTTTAATTCTGACTTTGTGATCATGAAAAAGGGGCTTTAGAATCTGAATGGACATGCCTGATAGTCTCTAGTACCCAAAAATCTCACTTTTCCTGCCCACACCTTAAAGGTACCCTAAATGGTTAAAAAAAAATTGGCTTACCTGGGGCTTCCCCCACCTCGTAGCCCACGAGGTCCCCTGGCATCCTCTTCTGCTCTTCCTTGGTCCTACAGGCTGCTCCAGTAATCTGCAACTTCAGGTGCAGTTGTGCCAACACGCCAGTCGCCATAAGTGTCCTGCGCGGTTCAGTCTTTAGAGAACAGTGCATGATTCTTATGGGGACCAGTATGATGTCCTGACGCATGCGCACATGTGACATCACCCGGAGCAGACTGCAGGACTAATGAAGAGCAGAAGAGGATTTTGGGGGACCTTGCTGGAGAAAGCCCCAGGTAAGTCCAAATTTGGTTTTGTAGGGTTTTTTGGGGGGAGGGGAATTACCATTCAGGGTTCCTATAAGGAAATAATGATAAACTCCGGTTTCCATTGTCAAGTGGGTGGGCTGAATTTAAGAAGGATTTCTGTTGTTGGTTGCCAGCGGCAGCTGGCTTTTGTTTGTTGAATCTGGCCTTTCCATTCTTTGAGCCTCTTTCTCCTTGTTCTGAAAGGGGTCACCATTGTTGCGTGGTCTTTGCTGCCATCTATCCTGAGGTGACAGACCATACTTTCCACCCGTTACCCTGGCAGTGGCTGTTTCTAGCTTGCTACCAAATATTGACTTCCCATCAAAGAGGATTTTACACCAATTATGGTGTTCAGTAGTAGTTGCATAGAGCATTACTCTTGCTAAGCATGTGATCATAACTATGACTGTCTGGTTTGGCCCTTCCTCCTAGATTATTTGGTTGACTTCTGCCATCTCTGGAAAAGATTGTGAGGACTTCTTACGATGTGGGTAATGCCTTCTAGTTTTCTGAGGTGGTTCCTCTGGGTCCTCCCACTCTATGGCTTCTTTAACGGTCTTAAAGAAAACCAGAGATGGCACTAATGTGTGTTTATACTTATCTGTGGCTTCCTCCAGCCCTATGAGGTGCGAGGGCTCCCTCGCCACCCCCTCTGTTCACTCGTTATCCCCTTGGTAATCTGGCTGGGTGAACTCTTCTGTGCAGGTGTGGCTCTGCCACACACGCACCTTGTGTCACCCGTCCACAGCCTAGAGCGTTCTGTGCAGAAGTGCATGAATAGACTGAACTGGCCAGATTACCAGGAGTGATAATGGGTGAACCAAACGGCTGGAGAGGACAGCGAGGGAGCCCACGCACTTCATGGGGCTGGAGGAAGCCCCAGGTAAGCATAAATACATATACAGTAAGGCTATCTCTAGTCACCCACTTCTTTAAAGTGTGCCAGAGTGAATTAGAATTTTCCGTTGAATCCCTCCTCAGACTCATTTATTTATGCACTGATGCACTGATGTGCTGTGATATTGGGGGTCGATGTAGTGCCCTTCTCTTCCAGGGTCTCTTGCAGGCCCAGCACTGCTCTTGCTCTCTGAAAGATGATTATTCACTCTCTACTGTAAAATGATTATCTGTGCATCAACCGGGGTTTCTGCTCACGCCTCTCAACAACTGTTGCTGCACAGTGGGAAGGGCTTAGTAGATAAGCACACAAAACACACTAATGTATGAATGTCTGTAGCCAACAATAAATGATAGAGAAGTCTCTCTGCAGAGAAAATTTAATACTCGCTTATGTAAATTGGGCTGATCTATGTCTTGGGTGGCAGATTCATTGTCATCAATGTATATTGCAGCTGAAAAAATGAGTGTAATGAGGGATAGTGGCCAGAGGGTTGCAGGAGAGAGTAAATATATCTTCCTATATTCACTGCCAGGGATGGGCTTTCGAGTCCATTTGAATTCCCAAATTTAAGACCTTCTGAAGTCTGACTTCAGCTGTGACCACAGGCAGTGTGGAGTTAACTTACCCAGAAGCCTTTGGATACATCTGCATCCATTACACGTCATAGGCGTAATGAACCCTGCATTCTATGATTCATTACCGCGCTTACTCCTTCCAGGTTGAAAGAGGAAGCGCAATAGTGTCATGGAATGTGGCTTTCATTACGCCTATGACACATAATGGAACGCAGACGTCCCCGAAGACTTCCAGGTAAGTTAACTCCCCGCTGCCTGTGGTCACAGCTGAATTATTAGACTTCATTTGAATTCCAAAATCGAGTTCTTCAGGACTCGAAAACCCATTCCTGCTCACTGTGCTCGCAAGTGCAAGCAGTAGTACCCGCGGAATGTCCTGATGCTGTAAAGGGTGAACGAAGGCAAACATTAAGGTACATAAATTGTCATGCACTGCCCTATTATTATTTAGTATTTGTTTAGCCTGACATTTTCTATCTTTCCTTGAATCATGTGATGGCCCAACTCCTTACCACGCTGGATGATGCGATTAGCAAATGGGCAGCAGAAACGGCATTTTCCCATATTTGCACCGAAAAGCTGCATCTACCATCTTGGAGAGTGACTTAATGGGGACGAGGCCAAGGGGGACAGTAGACTGATGGTACATTGTACCACTGCGGGGAATCCGTGAACCCCTTCAAGACCAGCAGAATGGTAGGACATGCCTCTATCTGCACTTTTTTGGAGGCATTTGTGGGGTGCATCGCTCCTGGAGAGGCTACGCCTGAAGTGGGGATCACCTGATGTGGCCAGGGAAGAGCAAAAATATTACAAAGAAACAAAACTCCTGGTTCTAGGTAGGACTTGTCAGTACAAGTGTTCTTTAAATAAACAAAAACATTAAAAAAAAAGTGCATGGATCATATCTGCTACTCACTAAAATAAGTTAAACCTCTGATGGATTTCTCTAAATCCTTGTCACTTGGTATGAAAGTATTATAAATCCAGGATTCACTCAGATAAGACAGTTAAAGCAAGCAAATGCAAAATTATTTCAGGGAAAATGAGCAATATGTTAATTAAATCATGTTATTAACTACTGGCCAATGGGTGTGGCCGCGGCGGCAGCCCCAGGACCACCTAACGCTAATTGGCGTCAAGTCCTGGGGCGCTGTTTTGCAGGAGATTGCGTGCAATCTCCTGTTGGGGGGGCAAAGCCCTCCCCCCGCCCCGCCTTCAGTCTCCGAGCGGTGATTGCCGCTTGGGAGACTGTTAGACGGCGAAACCGCCGTCTTTACATATAGTGCAGCACTGCGATCAGCAGCGCAGTACTGGGGACAGCCGCGTGACACGACTGTCCCCCTGGGGGACAAGAGAGCGATCGGCTTTCATAGGCAGAAGCCTATGACAGCCGATCGCATGATTGGCCGGCTGGGGGGAGGGAGGGAATTGCTAAAAAAAATTAAAAAAAAGCAGAAATAGTAAAAAACATAAAAAAAAAATATGAACATAAATATTTATTAAAAAATAAACACAAGGGGGGCGATCAGACCCCACCAACAGAGAGCTCTGTTGGTGGGAAGAAAATGGGGGGGGGGGGGTAATCACTCGTGTGCTGTGTTGTGCGGCCCTGCAGCTTGGCCTTAAAGCTGCAGTGGCCAATTATGAAAAAAACAGCCTGGTTTTTAGGTGGGTTTACCAATGTGGTCCTCAAGTGGTTAAATCAATCACAAGCACAAAAAATTGTGCTCTATTCATTAATCTACAGCACAGGTGTCGAACACAAAGCCTACGAGCCGAATGCAGCTCTCCTTGCCATTTTATGTGACCCTCCCCCCCTGGTCGAAACATTGTCAGTTTGAGGTGAATTGCAGTAACAACCCACAGGACCCCTCTTGGCATCTAAACCCCCTCATGTGGCTAGCATCTTGACTTGGGCCACATTTCATCTTGATGATTTTCTGCCGAAGAAGCCCTGGAGCAGGTAAATATTAAACTGCTCCAATGTATTACTCTGCAGAAGTAAGAAGGGCAGGCCCCTATGGGCACTATAGTTACACCACCTATGATCCTCCATTCCCTGCCACCAGTCCTGGTGTAATTATGCTTCTAAGTGAACTGCGGCCGTGGCGTGCGTCATTGAGAGCTTGCTACGCAGGTGCAGTACAAGAAAACTTCATACTGCGCAGGATGCTCCTGATGACGCGTGCGGCAGCGAGCAGTATTCGTTTAGTTAGGAATAGAGATGGGCCGAACCTCCGATTTTAGGTTCGCGAACCGGGTTCGCGAACTTTCGCGTAACTTTCGGTTCACGTTAAAGTTCGCGAACCGCAATAGACTTCAATAGGGATGCGAACTTTGAAAAAAAAAAATAATTATGCTGGCCACAAAACTGATGGAAAAGATGTTTCAAGGGGTCTAACACCTGGAGGGGGGCATGGCGGAGTGGGATACATGCCAAAAGTCCCGGGGAAAAATCTGGATTTGACGCAAAGCAGCGTTTTAAGGGCAGAAATCACATTGAATGCTAAATGACAGGCCTAAAGTGCTTTAAAACATCTTGCATGTGTATACATCAATCAGGTAGTGTAATTAAGGTACTGCTTCACACTGACACACCAAACTCACCGTGTAACGCACCGCAAACAGCTGTTTGTGTAGTGATGGCCGTGCTGGACTGGTGTGCACCATGGCGAGAGTGCAGGTTTTGTTGGCTTTACAGCCCATATGGTCGCCTGGCGTGGTATATCACACTGCGTGCACTCACGTAGGTAGGTGGGTTCACTTAACTGCACAGGTATGCGCACTGATGCGGTGGGTTCACTGAACACAACAGGTATGCAGTGGCGGGTTCACTGAACACAACAGGTATGCAGTGGCGGGTTCACTGAACACAACAGGTATGCAGTGGTGGGTTCACTGAACAGGTATGCAGTGGTGGGTTCACTGAACACAACAGGTATGCAGTGGCGGGTTCACTGAACAGTACAGGTATACCGTGGCAGGTTCACTGAACAGAACAGGTATGCAGTGGCGGGTTCACTGAACATTACAGGTATACAGTGGCAGGTTCATTGAACACAACAGGTATGCAGTGGTGGGTTCACTGAACACAACAGGTATGCAGTGGCGGGTTCACTGAACAGGTATGCAGTGGCGGGTTCACTGAACAGTACAGGTATACAGTGGCGGGTTCACTGAACACAACAGGTATGCAGTGGCGGGTTCACTGAACAGGTATACAGTGGCGGGTTCACTGAACAGAACAGGTATACAGTGGCGGGTTGTATATATAGTTGGGAGTATAGTCTTTTTACACAAAGGGAAAAAGAGAAAACCTTGTAGTCCTTTATATGGGGTAGTCCACTTTCCCCTATTGGAACTTCACATATATAGAAAGGATCTTGTAAATTGAAAAAATACGGGCTGTAGCTTTTCAATGCAAAAATATCAAAACTTTATTGACACAGGCATAAAAAGAGTAAAACATTCTCTGTTAGAGGTTCCTTGTGGGTATATCCAAAACAGAATTTACAATGCAGACATCGGCTTTAGTTATAAACTAGGTGCAATTTTAGAAAAGGCAACGACACGCTCGTTTCGGGCACAGAAGGCCCTTCATCAGGCCAGGTGCAGAGAGCACTGTCTACAAAAAGAGCATATAAATAGATATATATTAATGACATTAAAAAATACATAAAAAGTATAGCCAACACCTCACAGAGAAATAACCCAAAGGTGAAAATAATGACACTGTGTGGACACCAGGTCTCATATCGACAGACCTCCACACTTGCCAATAAGAAAAAGAGAGATGTCGGTGTCAAACAGAGCAACATTAAGAGTGAGGAGAGGCATATCGCTACAGCCTTGGGACTAGTAAATATCAGTCCACTGTATATGCCATAGTACAGGGGAAAAGTTTGAGAATATCAATTAGTGACACACCCAAGGTCTATAAATATCGACCTCATCACTAGAGAAAAAAGGCACATAGGGAAGGAAAAGATCAAAGATAATAAAAACAATTCCACATACCTGCCAATGCTGTGGATACTGCACATTTAGGACACCAAGGAAGCAAAAAACATCTGAACCAACCAGATGTAGACTTACACCTTTAACAAACATGACAGCAATAAGTACATGTGGTCAAGCACAGGCTACCCTTAAGGCAAAAATGCTCTAAAGAAACAGTCAATATAATTCTCAATGACTACTGTTAATAAAGCTGCTGAAGTCACAGTCCTAGAGTATATAACAAGTATATAACAAGGGCCAATCATAGCACCTAAGATAAAAAAACTGCAAAAGGACAAACAGACAATAACACCACTACACCGGACAACGCGGTAATGTAGATAGGGCAAATTGAGCCACTATATAGACAGGGAGCATAATGAGGTTCACAGCCAATGCTGTATGGTTTTTAAACAACGAGGTCCACAGTAATAATGTCTACAAGATAAAAACAATGTACTTACGATCCCAATGGCTGAAAAGCAATGACTGTAGCAAGCTGCAAAGGTGGGAGTGCACCGTGTAATGGCGGTAGCCAGCTTAAATACCGTGCCCGGCGTCTATAGAGACGCTCTGCGCATGTCAGTAGGCGGGGAAAAGAGGAGTGGACAAAGGGCTGCGCCCAGCGAGGTCACGTAACCAAGCTGGAGCGCAAACAGGAAGTGGCCGGTAGTGATGTAGACGGCTGGGGTGAAGGAATAGGGGGGCGGATTCCGCAGAGCACGCCCGACACTCCCATGTATCACGCTGGAGCGCAAACACGGAAGTGCCCAGCGTGACATGTATAGAGCAACCCTACCCATGCTTGGGAGGAAATCTTGCCGTAGTGCGCACCACAATTCTGTGACACGTCAGGGCAGAGACACAGAGGTGCTCAGAGCGTCACATGCACCACAACCACAAACATCCAAGCCCCCACAAATAAACACATACAGAACAAAATGGACAATTTGTCACAACCAAATATACACCCAAACAGCCAAGTATAGAATAGTTGCAAATAACCCGATGCAGCCACTTCCTACGTAGTTAAATAGTCCCAGCACATGCACTGGACACACCATTATGTAGCATAACATGGCAGAGGGCCACAAGCCAGGCAAAAAGCGCCATACGACAAGTCCCACAGCAACATTAAAAGAGCACAATATACTCCACAAAAGCCATACTTCACCCTGATGTCCCAACACGCGCAGCGGTCACACAGGATCAGCAGTGGATGCAGAAGATGTCCGATGCAATAAATCGAAATCTATTAGAGAAACAAAGGAGATAAAAATAAATATAAAGACTGTCGTTTAAATTAATCTATAGTAAACCAGCAGAATAAATATCATAGGGGTCTGTATTCCGCATTCATACCCCAAGGGGTTAGGGTTTGAAGTGTCTTAATCCAGCGAGCTTCTCTATGTAGTAAATTCGCTTCTCTGTCGCCGCCTCTTCTTAGAGGGGCGACAACTTCCAACACGAAAAAACGAAGCTGGTTGGCTGCATGTCCCATTTGTACAAAGTGACTAGCAACTGGTGAATCAATCTCCGAGAGTGTTTGGTGTCTACGGTAAGCCACGTTGATCTTTGATCTATGCTCTATAATCCTCTCTTTGACAGGTCTTGTTGTTTCACCTATATATAATTTGCCACAAGGGCACTTAATGGCATAGACAACAAATGAAGTCTCGCATGTGGCATAATGTAAGAATTTAATCTGATGGCCTCGCATCGGATGATTGAAGCACCTTCCCTTGAGGACCAATTGGCAACAAGAGCAACCCAGGCAGGGAAAAGTTCCCTTTCTAGTGGGGGCCAAGGTTGTTTGCAAATTGGTTCTTCCTGAACCCAAATCGGCTTTCACCAAATGGTCCCTAATGGATTTGGCCCGCTTGTACGCAATCATGGGAGGTGATCTAAAGGATGGGATCTCAGAACTCCTAGATTTCAAAATCGACCAATGTCTCTTGACAATAGAGGAGACCCGTGACGAGATGGTATTGAACGAGGTAGACAGGATCAAACGATCACTGCTACACCTCGATTTAGCCCCTTGTGTACCCAACAAATCAGATCTCTCACGAGTGAGAATCTGTCTCTTGGTGCGCTCCACCAGTTTTCTAGGATAGTGTCTCTCTATAAACTTGTCAGCCATGCTTGACATCCGTTGTACACTTCTAGCTTCATCGCTGACAATGCGCCGAACGCGCATAAACTGGGATTTGGGCAACGACTCGCGTAGACTTTTAGGGTGAAAACTCCTAAAATCTAATAGTGTATTGCGATCAGTCGGCTTTGTGTATAAATCAAAGGACAGCAGCCGCCCCACCTTGCACACATCAACGTCCAAAAAAGCTATTCTATGGGCCTCGACATTGCATGTAAATTTTAGTGCAGATGATGCTCCCTGAAGCTCTTCATAGAATGTTTGAAAGGAGGAGGGCGGTCCAGACCAGATTATAAAGATGTCATCAATATAGCGACGCCAAATGCAGGCATGGTCTCTAAATAACGAATTCCTGTAAACCCACTCCTCCTCAAACCTTTCTACAAAGATATTAGCATATACGGGTGCTACATTAGAGCCCATAGAAGAGCCTCTGAGTTGTGAGTAAAATATATCCTGGAATAGAAAGAAATTCCTCTCGAGTACTAATTCCAATAAGGTCATAATGAAGTCTATTTGTACATTTTGGACTGTCTCATCAGCCAACAAGCAATATTTGACAGCTTCCTTACCCTCAGAATGCGGAATACAGGTATACAGAGATTCAATATCAAGTGTTATCAAGAGGCAGTTGTCGTGGGGAAGGACTAATTTGCCCATTTGTTTCAAAAAGTCAGATGTATCGCGAAGATATGACTTTTGACTCAACATATATTTTCTTAGTACTTTATCAAGAAAGATTGCAATATGGCTCATAATGGAGTCGCAACCGGCCACAATCGGGCGGCCGGGTGGATTACACAACCGTTTGTGAATCTTGGGGAGACAATATAGAACAGGGGTAACAGGTTTATCATTGTACAAATAGTAGTAAAGTTTCTGATCAATCAACCCATAGTCTAATGCCTCATCCAAGATCACTTTTATTTCTCTCAAGTATTCAAAAGTTGGATTAATTGTGAGTTTTTTATATACATTCTCATCCGACAACTGCCTCAAGATTTCACAGACATACTCAGATTTATTCATAACCACGACGGCACCCCCCTTATCAGCAGGTTTAACCAAGATGGACAGATTATTCTTCAAACCATACAATGCCTCTTTCTCATTCCTACTTAAATTATGTTGAAAAAATGGGGTGTGTCCCCTCTTAAAATCATTCTCTAGCTTACTAAGATCTTGTTTAACTAGCTTAATATAAGCCTCAACATGGTCATCATTCTGAGGGGGCCTATTACTAGTCGGTAAAAAGAGATTCAGATCACTTGCTTTGTATAGTGACCGATCTTGTAGACAGTGCTCTCTGCACCTGGCCTGATGAAGGGCCTTCTGTGCCCGAAACGAGCGTGTCGTTGCCTTTTCTAAAATTGCACCTAGTTTATAACTAAAGCCGATGTCTGCATTGTAAATTCTGTTTTGGATATACCCACAAGGAACCTCTAACAGAGAATGTTTTACTCTTTTTATGCCTGTGTCAATAAAGTTTTGATATTTTTGCATTGAAAAGCTACAGCCCGTATTTTTTCAATTTACAAGATCCTTTCTATATATGTGAAGTTCCAATAGGGGAAAGTGGACTACCCCATATAAAGGACTACAAGGTTTTCTCTTTTTCCCTTTGTGTAAAAAGACTATACTCCCAACTATATATACAACTAGATACTTCCACTGGGGAGAGCATCTTTTTTGATCATAATATTTTTTGATTTGAGGCATCTGTAGATGTCTACTAATGGACTTGCTCCTCTTACGGAGGAGACTGCTCATTCGACAGGCACAGCAATTTTTTCATATGCAGATGATGATATTAAGAGAATATTGAGCAATGTTGAGGGTTGTTGTAAGATATTGGGAGATATAGATGCTACAGCAGTGGACCTCAAGGAACTGGAGAAAATAGAGAGATACATTATCGACTTGGAGCTACACGGCCAAACTCTGGCAGAATACTATAAAGACCTAAAAATCCCTAGGGGAGTAAGATCACATATACGACCAAACATCTTTACGGACGATAGTGATTTCTTAACTCGATTTGAAGGCATTTTGAACAAATCTTCCTTTGATATTTTGTTGTTATATGTGGAATGGATTTATAAAAAGCTACCAGGATTCAAGACAGAGGCTTTGGAATTACGTAAAAAGTTATCGAATCAAACTTCCAAAGAATCTTTTGAGACACAAATTAAGTCCCTTGAGGAAAACCTGGTCAAATATAAAAGAGACGCATTACAGATTAAAAGAGAAAAATTCCAGCGTGATTGCCGGGATTACACATCCGGCTACGTGTACAAATGGCAACAAAAACCCAATCCGTCTACACCGGGAGGTGGAAGACGGTATCCAAAGTCAAGGAAAAGACATCCAAAACCAGCTCCAAACCAACCAATCTCTCCCACGCCATCCTCTGGATCATCTTTTTCAGAATCTTTTTTAGAGAACCCGGGCCAAGTTCCAGTACAGGTCCCCAAAAAGAAACCTCCCCCGAAACAAGTTCCCAGGAGGGATTATTTTTTCAGAGACCGCACCTGATAGATGAGGTTATACAGACTAGGCCCCAACTATCTCCTGTTATCAACATCTCTGATCATCAATTATCACCTGATGAGTTAGCAGTGTTATCGAGAGGTCTATCTTTTAGCCCAACTGCTACACCGGACTTCTTCAACCTGGATGCTGAACTTGAAAGGTTTTTTGACCAACTGCGATGGAAGGCTTTTTTCTCTAGACCCTTAGCAGTACCACGAGCTACTCAAGATCGGTCACTATACAAAGCAAGTGATCTGAATCTCTTTTTACCGACTAGTAATAGGCCCCCTCAGAATGATGACCATGTTGAGGCTTATATTAAGCTAGTTAAACAAGATCTTAGTAAGCTAGAGAATGATTTTAAGAGGGGACACACCCCATTTTTTCAACATAATTTAAGTAGGAATGAGAAAGAGGCATTGTATGGTTTGAAGAATAATCTGTCCATCTTGGTTAAACCTGCTGATAAGGGGGGTGCCGTCGTGGTTATGAATAAATCTGAGTATGTCTGTGAAATCTTGAGGCAGTTGTCGGATGAGAATGTATATAAAAAACTCACAATTAATCCAACTTTTGAATACTTGAGAGAAATAAAAGTGATCTTGGATGAGGCATTAGACTATGGGTTGATTGATCATAAACTTTACTACTATTTGTACAATGATAAACCTGTTACCCCTGTTCTATATTGTCTCCCCAAGATTCACAAACGGTTGTGTAATCCACCCGGCCGCCCGATTGTGGCCGGTTGCGACTCCATTATGAGCCATATTGCAATCTTTCTTGATAAAGTACTAAGAAAATATATGTTGAGTCAAAAGTCATATCTTCGCGATACATCTGACTTTTTGAAACAAATGGGCAAATTAGTCCTTCCCCACGACAACTGCCTCTTGATAACACTTGATATTGAATCTCTGTATACCTGTATTCTGCATTCTGAGGGTAAGGAAGCTGTCAAATATTGCTTGTTGGCTGATGAGACAGTCCAAAATGTACAAATAGACTTCATTATGACCTTATTGGAATTAGTACTCGAGAGGAATTTCTTTCTATTCCAGGATATATTTTACTCACAACTCAGAGGCTCTTCTATGGGCTCTAATGTAGCACCCGTATATGCTAATACCTTTGTAGAAAGGTTTGAGGAGGAGTGGGTTTACAGGAATTCGTTATTTAGAGACCATGCCTGCATTTGGCGTCGCTATATTGATGACATCTTTATAATCTGGTCTGGACCGCCCTCCTCCTTTCAAACATTCTATGAAGAGCTTCAGGGAGCATCATCTGCACTAAAATTTACATGCAATGTCGAGGCCCATAGAATAGCTTTTTTGGACGTTGATGTGTGCAAGGTGGGGCGGCTGCTGTCCTTTGATTTATACACAAAGCCGACTGATCGCAATACACTATTAGATTTTAGGAGTTTTCACCCTAAAAGTCTACGCGAGTCGTTGCCCAAATCCCAGTTTATGCGCGTTCGGCGCATTGTCAGCGATGAAGCTAGAAGTGTACAACGGATGTCAAGCATGGCTGACAAGTTTATAGAGAGACACTATCCTAGAAAACTGGTGGAGCGCACCAAGAGACAGATTCTCACTCGTGAGAGATCTGATTTGTTGGGTACACAAGGGGCTAAATCGAGGGGTAGCAGTGATCGTTTGATCCTGTCTACCTCGTTCAATACCATCTCGTCACGGGTCTCCTCTATTGTCAAGAGACATTGGTCGATTTTGAAATCTAGGAGTTCTGAGATCCCATCCTTTAGATCACCTCCCATGATTGCGTACAAGCGGGCCAAATCCATTAGGGACCATTTGGTGAAAGCCGATTTGGGTTCAGGAAGAACCAATTTGCAAACAACCTTGGCCCCCACTAGAAAGGGAACTTTTCCCTGCCTGGGTTGCTCTTGTTGCCAATTGGTCCTCAAGGGAAGGTGCTTCAATCATCCGATGCGAGGCCATCAGATTAAATTCTTACATTATGCCACATGCGAGACTTCATTTGTTGTCTATGCCATTAAGTGCCCTTGTGGCAAATTATATATAGGTGAAACAACAAGACCTGTCAAAGAGAGGATTATAGAGCATAGATCAAAGATCAACGTGGCTTACCGTAGACACCAAACACTCTCGGAGATTGATTCACCAGTTGCTAGTCACTTTGTACAAATGGGACATGCAGCCAACCAGCTTCGTTTTTTCGTGTTGGAAGTTGTCGCCCCTCTAAGAAGAGGCGGCGACAGAGAAGCGAATTTACTACATAGAGAAGCTCGCTGGATTAAGACACTTCAAACCCTAACCCCTTGGGGTATGAATGCGGAATACAGACCCCTATGATATTTATTCTGCTGGTTTACTATAGATTAATTTAAACGACAGTCTTTATATTTATTTTTATCTCCTTTGTTTCTCTAATAGATTTCGATTTATTGCATCGGACATCTTCTGCATCCACTGCTGATCCTGTGTGACCGCTGCGCGTGTTCGGACATCAGGGTGAAGTATGGCTTTTGTGGAGTATATTGTGCTCTTTTAATGTTGCTGTGGGACTTGTCGTATGGCGCTTTTTGCCTGGCTTGTGGCCCTCTGCCATGTTATGCTACATAATGGTGTGTCCAGTGCATGTGCTGGGACTATTTAACTACGTAGGAAGTGGCTGCATCGGGTTATTTGCAACTATTCTATACTTGGCTGTTTGGGTGTATATTTGGTTGTGACAAATTGTCCATTTTGTTCTGTATGTGTTTATTTGTGGGGGCTTGGATGTTTGTGGTTGTGGTGCATGTGACGCTCTGAGCACCTCTGTGTCTCTGCCCTGACGTGTCACAGAATTGTGGTGCGCACTACGGCAAGATTTCCTCCCAAGCATGGGTAGGGTTGCTCTATACATGTCACGCTGGGCACTTCCGTGTTTGCGCTCCAGCGTGATACATGGGAGTGTCGGGCGTGCTCTGCGGAATCCGCCCCCCTATTCCTTCACCCCAGCCGTCTACATCACTACCGGCCACTTCCTGTTTGCGCTCCAGCTTGGTTACGTGACCTCGCTGCGCGCAGCCCTTTGTCCACTCCTCTTTTCCCCGCCTACTGACATGCGCAGAGCGTCTCTATAGACGCCGGGCACGGTATTTAAGCTGGCTACCGCCATTACACGGTGCACTCCCACCTTTGCAGCTTGCTACAGTCATTGCTTTTCAGCCATTGGGATCGTAAGTACATTGTTTTTATCTTGTAGACATTATTACTGTGGACCTCGTTGTTTAAAAACCATACAGCATTGGCTGTGAACCTCATTATGCTCCCTGTCTATATAGTGGCTCAATTTGCCCTATCTACATTACCGCGTTGTCCGGTGTAGTGGTGTTATTGTCTGTTTGTCCTTTTGCAGTTTTTTTATCTTAGGTGCTATGATTGGCCCTTGTTATATACTTGTTATATACTCTAGGACTGTGACTTCAGCAGCTTTATTAACAGTAGTCATTGAGAATTATATTGACTGTTTCTTTAGAGCATTTTTGCCTTAAGGGTAGCCTGTGCTTGACCACATGTACTTATTGCTGTCATGTTTGTTAAAGGTGTAAGTCTACATCTGGTTGGTTCAGATGTTTTTTGCTTCCTTGGTGTCCTAAATGTGCAGTATCCACAGCATTGGCAGGTATGTGGAATTGTTTTTATTATCTTTGATCTTTTCCTTCCCTATGTGCCTTTTTTCTCTAGTGATGAGGTCGATATTTATAGACCTTGGGTGTGTCACTAATTGATATTCTCAAACTTTTCCCCTGTACTATGGCATATACAGTGGACTGATATTTACTAGTCCCAAGGCTGTAGCGATATGCCTCTCCTCACTCTTAATGTTGCTCTGTTTGACACCGACATCTCTCTTTTTCTTATTGGCAAGTGTGGAGGTCTGTCGATATGAGACCTGGTGTCCACACAGTGTCATTATTTTCACCTTTGGGTTATTTCTCTGTGAGGTGTTGGCTATACTTTTTATGTATTTTTTAATGTCATTAATATATATCTATTTATATGCTCTTTTTGTAGACAGTGCTCTCTGCACCTGGCCTGATGAAGGGCCTTCTGTGCCCGAAACGAGCGTGTCGTTGCCTTTTCTAAAATTGCACCTAGTTTATAACTAAAGCCGATGTCTGCATTGTAAATTCTGTTTTGGATATACCCACAAGGAACCTCTAACAGAGAATGTTTTACTCTTTTTATGCCTGTGTCAATAAAGTTTTGATATTTTTGCATTGAAAAGCTACAGCCCGTATTTTTTCAATTTACAAGATCCTTTCTATATATGTACAGTGGCGGGTTCACAGAACAGGTATGCAGTGGCAGGTTCACTGAACACAACAGGTATGCAGTGGCGGGTTCACTAAACAGGTATACAGTGGCGGGTCCACTGAACAAAACAGGTATGCAGTGGTGGGTTCACTGAACACAACAGGTATGCAGTGGTGGGTTCACTGAACAGGTATGCAGTGGTGGGTTCACAGAACAGGTATGCAGTGGTGGGTTCACAGAACAGGTATGCAGTGGTGGGTTCACAGCACAGGTATGCAGTGGTGGGTTCACAGAACAGGTATGCAGTGGTGGGTTCACAGCACAGGTATGCAGTGGCAGGTTCACTGAACAGGTATGCAGTGATGGGTTCACAGCACAGGTATGCAGTGGCAGGTTCACTGAACAGGTATGCAGTGATGGGTTCACAGCACAGGTATGCAGTGGTGTGTTCACAGAACAGGTATGCAGTGGTGGGTTCACAGCACAGGTATGCAGTGGCAGGTTCACTGAACAGGTATGCAGTGATGGGTTCACAGAACAGGTATGCAGTGGCAGGTTCACTGAACAGGTATGCAGTGGTGGGTTCACAGTACAGGTATGCAGTGGTGGGTTCACAGAACAGGTATGCAGCCAGCCAGGAACAAGTTAAGCCTAACTAATCTTTCCCTGAGAGACAGTCTGCAGCAGCTCGCCCTACTCTCACTAACGCAGGCAGCACACGAGTGACCGTAATGGCCGCCGCTGCCTGCCTTATATAAGGGGGGGTGGGGCTCCAGGGGCTAGTGTAGCCTAATTGGCTACACTGGGCCTGCTGACTGTGATGTAGAGGGTCAAAGTTGACCCTCAAGGTGCATTATAGTGCGAACCGAACTTCCGCAAAGGTTCGCCAGCGGGACGCGAACCACCGAAGTTCGCGTGGAACCGTTCGCCGGCGAACCGTTCGGCCCATCTCTAGTTAGGAACGAATAATTGGACCGGCGGGGAACTGAGAATCGAAGGAGGACGGCACGGGACATGACAGCTGCAGGGGGTCGATAGACGCCCCAGATAAGTTTGTTTTTTTTGGTTTTTATTAGCCTCCACAGAACCCCTATAAGTACCCATCTATTTCTTGGAGCATAATATTCTCAACTTTTGTCAATATTGCATCTAATCTAAATGAAGCATGCAATACACTATTATTAGCAGCATAATTGTTTGTCAGCAGGGATTAAACATGGCCCAGCAAAGTAGGCATCTCATACACACTGGTAAGCCAGGTACAGTTTTATCTCCTACTACAGTATTTTCATGCACATTGGATTGTCTTTATCAGCCTTTTCTCATCTCAATAATGAATTGCCATTTTATACACACATAGGGATAGCTCATTGCTATTACAGTCTTCAGTGTATACAAGAGCACATAACTGTACATTTGTTTTGTATGTACTCGCAGATCCATCCATCATACAATTAAAGCATGACACTGCCAGGCTGCTTGATGTGCCATTTCATACATAAGTGCCTACCAATAAGATGCATTTGGCTGATGTTCCTGTCAGCTCGTGTTACTCAAGCAAAAGAAGTGTACAGAAAAGATTCATAGGACATACTGAGGAACATTAAATAACAGTGTAAAGGAAAGAAAGGGCTAGCATTTGATGTGCAGCTTCCACTTTCATCACCATCATGTTTCTTTCTTTTTTAATCAGAAAAAGATATTGTACTATGCTTGAAAATAGCCCAGTAATGCATCTCATATTACCATAAATTAAAAAAAATAGTATACTGATTTATAACTTTCTCTTTTTAATTTTACCTAAATGACAAGACCAGTATCCTGGAAGACGCATTGCTGGTGAACCTTCATAAGGAGTTATTGCCAGTAGGCGGCACTACAGCATAAGTTATGAGATCAAGGAGCTGCTAGACAATTGCATTAGTTCTTGTCCCATTGTAGCAATGGTAAATCCTAGCATATCATCAAATAAATAACATCATTTCTTCCTGAATTACAGCATTTCAAAATAAAAAATGTTTGTGCCTTATTTTGGCTTGATCATGACTACTATGCATTTTTTTTCTTTATGTTAATGTTTGCTTGGGGTTTTATTTGTGTGTGAAAATATTTGACCCCCCCCAAAAAAATGTTATGCCAGTGTGTCACCCTGATCCAAATTCCTGTTCTGTGACAAACTGAGAAACCCGTTTTCTTCTCTTTTTTCTCAGTACATGAAAATGTTTTTTTCTCTTCAGCACTGCTGAAAGCTGACTGGAGTCAGATGGTATGGCCCAGCCCACTGGGCCATACCATCTGACTCCTCTACATAAGTTTAAAGGCCAGGTATGACAGCCACCCTCTGTTCTGCTCCTGGACAAGGAGTTGTGGTTGCACCTGCAGGCATGGAAGTCATGATAATTTTGGGAGGCTGCTGGAACTCACTATCCCCAATTTACACAACAGACACTGATATGTGGTAAGGCTGCCTCCTAGGCAGTCCTACCATCAGTTTCCCTTTTAAAATATGAATGCAGGTCTTCTTCAAGGAAAACCTGAACTGAGATATAACTTCATGAGAATAACATGCTAACATAGGACCAATCCTACTTAGAACTTGCTATTGTACCCTTTTTTTCCTTTCACTTTAAGGGTTTATAATTCAGCGCTGTAAATTCCAGTCAGTCTGCAGTCGGATGAAGTTAGGATATGGCTAAATTATCCCTGATAGCTGATAAGAGATCATAAATCTTGCATGTGCTGTGACAAACACTGCTAAATGCAGGAAAGAAGTGAAAAGTTCATATCATGATTACTCTGTTTGGGAGGTGAATAATCATAAAGAGCATACGTGGATGCCAGTGAGATAGTTTAACCTTTAAACCTATATTTGTCACCCTTAAAATAAGAATGTGGGATTCCAGGAAACACCTGTAGATGTTTATTTCTATGAATACAACTATTTTCAGAAGGTGGAGAGCCCCACTGGCCGGCTCAGTCATTTTTGCAATGCCAGCCTGTAATGGGAGGCTTGGGGAGTTGAGAGGACAAGAAAATAAGTAATAAAAATGTTTAAAAAGTGGAAACTGAAGTCTATAATACAGGTGAAAAAATTCCTTTCTGGATAGAGGTATTCTTGTTGCAGCATATGAAAAGGGCATTGAAGTACTATAGGAAATGTTTATTATGTTTATTGCTCAAAACAGCAAGTCTTGTATTCCACTGTTATTTAAAAGTAAAAGCCCTGCTATGATACATGTGGTTTAACACGATAGCATACTGGTATGGCTGATGCCTTTGATGTGGTATGTGAGCCCTTTGACAAGGGTTTGAATCCAGGCTCAAGCCAGTAGGTTAAACAGTAAGGATTCTTTGGCAAGGCTTCCTAATGATCCTGGTCGCCTGTAGAGTGTGCTTTAAGTGGCTGCAGCTCTGGCGCTTTGCGTCTGCCAGGAGAAAAGTGCAATATAAATGTTCTGTGTCTTGTCTTGTCTAACCAAATGGCCATTCCTCTATCTCTAATACTTTTAGCCGATGACCCTGAGCGAGCAAGCAAGCAGATCAGGTGTTTGAGTGAAGTTATACATGGATTTGCCGCATGCTTGTTTCAGGTGTGTGCTTCAGACGCTACTGTTGGATGAAACATCAGCAGGACTGCCAGTCAATTGGTATTATTTCAAAGCAAATACATTTGAGCCTCTATATCCCTCTTACTTTAGGCAAGCTTTAAAACAAACTTCTTTTGGAGGATATATCAGCTTCATTGTAGCTTTATGTTGAAGGCTCCATTGCTTATAGTTGTTTTGTTGCATCTATCCAGACAACCTAGAGCAACACCTTTTTTTAAAGTGCCCAAGTGAGCCCCAATTGAGTTCTGGGAAAATGTTTTCATTGCGATTATATGAACAGAGTGCTTAGATTGGCATTTAACAGTTTGAGATTCTTTCCATGTGTTTATAACATGCACTTGTTTAAGTCCCTATTGAGTTATAGAAAAATATTTGCGTAGGAGTTGTGTGAACATTGGCTGCATAAGTTGAGAGCTTTTAAACAGTTTAAGGTTTATAAGCTACGTTATGAGCACCATTTGCCCACTGCCTGTGCTTTTCCTTCACTGCCACAGCCTTAAACTGAGCCAACATAGTTGTGTGAACATTCACCTCTTACGCTTGTAATGTCAAGTGGTCATAAATTTGTTAACAGTTAACGGAAAAGGTTTGTGACAGCAAAATCAATTGATCGGGAGGGGAGGGGGTCGGGCAAGGACCTTACCCTACACACATGTGCTAATAAAAGTAATACACAGAAGCTAAACAGTACATCAATAATATGATTCCCTTATTTATAAGCTGTAAACAATGGCTTAGGCTTTATGACTATGGATGATCTTCTATTCACCTATAGTTCTTCAAGTACAACTATCCAACTTTATCTTACATAGCCTCATAATTACATTATATGTAACCCAACTGTACTGTAACACAATAAAGGATTAGGGACTACTTCACAGAACAGGCCCAAACACAGCAGACTTTATGGTACTACAAGATAGGACAAAATGGTAATCGGAGGTCAAAACAAAGCTAATTGCTAGTGAACATAGAAGTTACAATCAAACTGAAACTTTATGGAAACATACACAGACTGAACATACATGCATCATGCTGCAGGTATATAATCTATAGAGATAGGTAAACTTAAAGAGAATATGTACTCTAATATTCTTACACTAAAAAGCATACCATTCTATTCCTTATTTTCTCCTGTGCCCCTCTGTTCTGTTTCTGCCACTCTCTGCTGCAATCCTGGCTTGTAATTAACAGTTTTAGGCAGTGTTTACAAACAAACTAACCAGCTTGTGATAGGCTCACATAAACAGAGTGTGTGAGTCATACAGAGTGTGCAGGGGGCCTGCAGAGGGTGTGTATCGCTTCTATCCAATCACAAGCAGCCCTGCACATTCCACACATTCAAGCCTTAGCCCGACAGACACGACAGAGGAAAGGAGATAAGATTTATTACAGAGACAGTGCAATTAGGAAAGGCTGCAGTAAGCCAGAGCACATTAGAACAGGCATAGGAACTTATAGAATAGAAGAACTAAGGAAAAATGTGTTACAGAGTCTCTTTAAGTAGTCCACATTACTATAAATATTTGGAAGATCAGCTCTGACAGCAGGAAAGGAGGAGCCAGGAGAGGTTACCGTGGCATCAGAAGAGGAAGAGGCACAAATCCCACAAAAGTAGACAAAGTATCATGAAGTCCAGGAGAAAGGTGAATCAGTAATCAGACACAATTGTAAGTAAAATTAAGGTTTTGGCAAAAAGATGAACATGGGCCCTTTATATTGTAGTACTGTACTAAAAATACATTTGTGACCTCTGAAATACCTGACTTGGGGAGGGGGGGGGGGATAAAAAAACAAAAACAAACAAACAGGAGCCTGGGTAATTGCCTGGTTTACCCAAGGCTGGGCAGTGCAGTGTGCTGGAGTGGTAAATCACCACTCCAGTGATGTGATCTCCCCCTCCTCATCCAGCATCACTGTGTATTCATGGGTCCCCATGCAGCTGGGTCTCTTTTCAAGTGTCAGCATGTGACCTAGTTTGTGCATGCCAGTAAGCAGGAAATATAGACATAGCTGAGAGGGAACGCAGAAGGTTCAGGAGTATCATGGCAGCAGCAGGACGGATGAGTGAAAACATCTATATGCTTTGCTGCAGTTACTATTTGGTTTCCTCACATGGCTTAACAATGCTATCTGGGAGAGTACTTTTGGCGGCTCTCACATGGCTACCAAACACTATCTGAAACACCGGGCAGAGTTAAATACTCTCAAATACTCCCAGTTGTGTGTGTGTGGGGGGGGGGGGGGGGGGGAATAACATGTAATTTCTGCATTGGCTATTGCCGGTGGCCAAATTAATGCTAATTTGAGCTCCAGCAATCGCCAGCACCCAAATTAGTTGAAGTTCTCATTACGGCATATGGTGGTGTCTACACGATAGGCTCAGCTTACACAGAAATTAGCTGATCCGCAGGCTGGAACTTGGTGGAAATGGCGATGGAGGATTTAGGATGGGAGCACTGTATTCAAAACTGCTATCAACAATGCAGGAATGGAGAGAGGTTCATACCGTGCTTACCCAGTTTTCTGAGTGGCGCAGGGGAGGAGGGAGCAATCATGGTAGACCTTACTAATTAGAACATGTTTGAGTCACAGGAGAAATTGGTGCATGTAAGTCACTAAATGGTAATACAGTTTGCAAAATAACACATTTGTATATGTATGTACATGCGTTAGAGTGTGTGTAATACTTAAGTGTTAATTCCTCAACTATTTGATTTTGACTAACGTGTTACCTCTCCCTTCTTGAGAAGTCATTTTTGCTGATTTTGAACCGGTTGTTGTATACTTGCTGTACACTTATTATACTTGTGTTTTTCACTGTGCTTTTATCATTGTGGATTTTCTACTTTGACAATAAAGTATTGTTTAAAGTAAAAACAAAATTCCTCAACTAACTAATAGTGGTGAAGGTTTGCTTTTCTTCACACACTTGTACGTTGCAAGAAATATGGCTTATATGCAAACTATATTACCATAAGTATAAGGATAAATTAAACCAACCCTTTTCCTTCTTATCAAGCCTATTTGTATCTCAGATAGAGGTCAGTGGCAGAATGAATTTACATCATTTTCTTGACACTGACAAAAATTCCATTTGCAGGCGCTATTGATGCTTTAAAGGTGTAATGTATCATACAAATAATTTTTTTTATGATTTGACGTGTACAGTCTAGTTTGATTTATTTTTATGTCAAATATGAAATGAAAAGTGAGAAACTTGAAAATGAGAATCTCTCTAGAGAAAAGAAAACAGGACAAATAATAATAATAATAATAATAAAAAAAAGATATTACGGGGGGGGGGGGGGGGGGGGGGGGGGAAACCATGAGCGCATAGCTTTACATTTTTAACGGCAATTTTAATTGTGTGTCATTGTGGTAATTCTTCTCTTCAAACATGTGATAAGTGCAATGCAGATGAAAGCATGACTTGTGCTTGCCCTTGAAGCAGCCACTTCACATTGATTGCAGCAAGCTGGAGTGAGGTGTAAGGTGGGTGTCATAGGACTCCTCCTTCCCGGCTGTCTTGCCATATTGTACTTGAGGAAAGAGGCAGTGCTGACGTTGTCATTAACAGGCTTTCAGTCTTCTAATTCATAAAACACTCTAAGGATGACTGACACATCTGTCTCAAGACAGGTCTAATCTAGCAAACCTCAAGGCTGTGTACCATTTTAATTTTCTTGTTTTCTTGTGTGTGTGTGTGTATATATATATATATATATATATATATATATATATACTGTGTATATCTGTATATACATATGTATATATATATGTATATATACTATATATATATATATATATATATATATATATATATATATATACATATATATATATATATATATATATATATATATATATATATATATATATTTTATTTTATTTTTGTAACGGTTGGGTGTTATAACTCAGACGTCTGATTATTAGGTGACCTGCAGAATCACCAACAATCAGACACTATACCTGATTATGTGGTGATCTGCAGAATCACCAATAATACAAGTATAGTTTGCACGGGTACTGTGTGAGTAGTGCTTGGTGCAACCATAACTCAATAGTTTTGCGAAACCTTACCAGAGGAGCTGGTAAGGTACTATCAGTATAACTACTGTAATAATAACCCAACCTTACCAGAGGAGCTGGCAAGGTACTAATAAAGGAGTATCGCTAATCTTTACCAGAGGAGCTGGTAAAGGGTTAAACAGTAGGAGAGTGTCAAATAAAAAGACCTTTCCAGATGGGCTGGAAAGGTAACAACAAAGGAAATACAGAAATAGTATTACTAGTCCTCACCAGTGGGGCTGGCGAAGTACTAGCAAAGAAAGTGACTGTATAGTTTAGCCAAACCTTCCCAGAGGAGCTGGAAAGGTACTATCAGTCACTATCGAGCCAGTAGGCTATACCTCACCAGAGGAGCTAGTGGGTATATAGCACAACACCTCACCAGTAGCAAGGGCGCACTGGTGAGTAGAGAGGTCATACAGGCAAGGTTCGGCAACAGAGAGGTAAGTATCAGTACAGAATCGCAAGGCAGAAGAGTAGTGAGTAATCAAGCAGAGGTTCAGCAACTAGACAGATAGGCAGAAGTACAGAAACGATAAGCAGAAGCAAGGTCAGAGTATAGCCAGAATCATACACAGGTAATCAATAACAATAATATGACAATAGTCCTAGTCTTGTGTGAAATCCCTGGTTTTCTCCCAGATCAAAGCACACCAGATACTAGTCTAAGGTCTGAGCGCTAACACAAAGTATTCACGACAGCAGACAGTGAGCGAATGAAGAATGAAGGCTTATGAAGCAGAGGAAGGCTCTCCGCCACTCCCACCTCGGAATCAGCCAATCCGGGCGGCGAGAGCCACATTCGACGTCAGCCGACCGGCAGGTCAGCTGATGCGCCTTCTACCTGCATAAAGGTCCTGTCTCCACACGCGCCCGCGCGAGACAAAGACCCTATGAGCAGGAGACAGCACCATTCCCGGCATGCTAAACGCCGACGGAACGGATGAGTGCTGAGTGCCGGGGAGAAAGGCGGCTGCAGACACCCCCTGCGAGTCAGCAGCCGCCAAGTCAGTAATCGTTACATATATATATATATATATATATATATATATATATATATATATATATATATATATATATATTAAATACATAATAGCTATACAACTTTTGATCCTCTCAAGAAATGTATCTAATGAAACACACACCCTATTCTTATCTCAGTGTGTACTCATGCACTCAGGAAACTTTTTAACTATTCCACCTTCTGCATCTCGGTATTAAACAGTCACGTACCAACTCTGCTTAGTGTGGTTTGCCTTCTTAAAACAGAAGTTATTTGCGATCATTCGGCTTTAAGTGAACACCTGTGGTTACCCACAATGCACTGCTACTAAATATGCAAATTATCTCTTTATGCCCCTGAAGCCAGGCTTACATCCAGAACCGCTGGTGTCTAGCAAGCCTATAGCTGTAAATGTTACAGAGCCACACCAACCCCACATGCAGACTGTCTGTTTTTGGGTCACCCTAAGTTGCTTGGTTAATCTGTTATACCAACTCTGAGCACAGAAATAAATACTCTATACAACATACTGTATGTGCAACATCTAACCTGGGATTTGTAATTCTGTTCAGCTAGGCAGCGTTACAGTCCATTAAAACAGAACAGCCAGCAACCTCTAGCCACCTGACCTTGCCTTTTCTCGCCCATGTCCAGTACATGATTAAGGGTATATCAACTGTAATTTGGCAAATTTGACGGCTTTGGGCAATTTGTGGCATATGAACTGTAATATGGCACAATGATGGCTTTGATTGTGTATCTGATCACTTGCGTATGCTCCCTATGCCCCAGTGGATCACATGCCCTGTATCCGACAGACTGTACTTATATTTTCCTATGCTCCCTCATGCCCTGTTTGATGGACTATACTTTCTAAGATTATCTGTGATATGCTGCATAAGTTGGTCCATGCTGACCTGTACATACACCCTGCTATACTATCTCTGATTGAGGGCCTGTATCACCATGGTTCCTGTCCCACCTCAAACCCTGCGCATCCCCTACACCAGGTTACAGCTTCTTCAGTGAGAATCAAGTGATGCCTCACACCCTAAGGGTAGGCTCCTGTTAAACTCTCTATTGAGCCCTGTCCAGCAAATCACAGGCTGTGCTTGCCCAGGACCCTGGGTGGGCCAGCGGTGGAGGAACAGTTGAGCAGGAGCCCTCGTGAAGCTTAAGATAAAAGAGATAAATAAGAAACACCGAGAGCCCAATATAGTGTAGTATGTATTGGAAACCGTGGATAAATGTAAGTGTGAGATCATGGGCGTCCGCACATACGGCAAAACCGGGCATCTGCCCGAGCCTGGCCGCCCGCTGCCCCCCCCTGGCCGCGTGCCCGTGCAGCCAGCAGGAGGGGAACAGCGCAGAGAAGAGAGAGAGCTATGGGCACAGTGGGGAAGGGCGGACGTCTCCCCCCCTTCCCTCACCTTAGGGGGCTCTCTCTCCCTCGCTGTCCCCTCCGGAATGAAGTGTGCAGCGGCTGGGCAGCGGGCGGAACTTACCTCGTCTCGCTCCTGCGCCGGAAGTTCTGGTGCCGCGCTCTGGTCTGGATCAGACCAGAGTAGCGGCTAATCCATCCGGCGTGTGCGACGAGAGGAGGTAAGTTCCGCCCGCTGCCCAGCCACTGCACACTTCATTCCGGACTCCGGAGGGGAGAGCGAGAGAGGGAGGGAGAGCCCCCTAAGGTGAGTGCCCATAGCTCTCCCTCTTCTCTGCGCTGCTCCCCTCCTGCTGGGGCACACATGGCCACTTTTTCTGGGGACATATACCCCTGCCTACATATACTGGGACATATCCCCCTGGATACATATACTGGGACATATACCCCTGCCTACATATACTGGGACATATACCCCTGCCTACATATACTGGGACATATACCCCTGCCTACATATACTGGGACATATACCCCTGCCTACATATACTGGGACATATACCCCTGCCTACATATACTGGGACATATACCCCTGCCTACATATACTGGGACATATCCCCCTGGCTACATATACTGGGACATATACCCCCTGCCTACATATACTGGGACATATCCCCCTGGCTACATTTACTGGGACATATCCCCCTGGCTACATATACTGGGACATATACCCCCTGCCTACATATACTGGGACATATCCCCCTGGCTACATATACTGGAACATATACCCCTGCCTACATATACTGGGACATATACCCCTGCCTGCATATACTGGGACATATACCCCTGCCTACATATACTGGGACATATACCCCTGCCTACATATACTGGGACATATCCCCCTGGCTACATATACTGGGACATATCCCCCTGGCTACATATACTGGGACATATACCCCCTGCCTACATATACTGGGACATATACCACTGCCTACATATACTGGGACATATCCCCCTGGCTACATATACTGGGACATATCCCCCTGGCTACATATACTGGGACATATCCCCCTGGCTACATATACTGGGACATATCCCCCTGGCTACATATACTGGGACATATACCCCCTGCCTACATATACTGGGACATATACCCCTGCCTACATATACTGGAACATATACCCCTGCCTACATATACTGGGACATATCCCCCTGGCTACATATACTGGGACATAGCCCCCTGGCTACATAAACTGGGACATATACCCCTGCCTACATATACTGGGACATATACCCCTACCTACATATACTGGGACATATACCCCTGACTACATATACTGGGCACATATACCCCTGCCTACATATACTGGGACTCTGCTCAATCACAAGAAAATGTATGCGTGCTCTACACCAAGCTTAACCCTTTCAAGTCTAGCTGTGCAAATCTGGCTAAAATGGCTTACCATGAGACATGCTCACGCAGAAATGCATCTGCTTTTGCATGCCAAACTTTGCAGGGTCAAAAACCAATACCGCGAAGCGGTTGCCCTGCGGGAATTAGTTCATGCTATACAGCACTATCCAGGAGCGCCTCGGGGATGCTTCCCATTGCCCCCATACAACCGGGGGGACTGCGGGGCCCCAGGCTCTCTCACTGCCTAGGGACCACAGCGACACCCCGGAGGAGGAGGCTGGGCAGCGCAGACGACCCCCCCAAGCGTGGCCGGCGCCGGGGGGGGGCCATCCGCACCCATCTCCCAAAAATTTGAAAACAGGCACTTACCTAAACGTCCATTGCGTTCTGCTGCTGCGCATTGACTCGGGGCACTGCATGGGAAAGGAGTGACGCGTGGGTCACCCCGAGCTGTGGGGCTCAGGGCTGGCTCACACACATCACTCCAGAAGGGGGGGGGAGGACAGGCACAGACAGCCCACTCATAGAGCAAGCCATCCACCACCTGCCTCCAAAGGACAGAATGCAAATATGCTCAATCACAAGAAAATGTATGCATGCTCTACACCAAGCTTAACCCTTTCAAGTCTAGCTGTGCAAATCTGGCTAAAATGGCTTACCATGAAACATGCTCACGCAGAAATGCATCTGCTTTCGCATGCCAAACTTTGCAGGGTCAAAAACCAATACCGCGAAGCGGTTGCCCTGCGGGAATTAGTTCATGCTATACAGCACTATCCAGGAGCGCCTCGGGGAGGCTTCCCATTGCCCCCATACAACCGGGGGGCTGCGGGGCCCCAGGCTCTCTCACTGCCTAGGGACCACAGCGACACACCGGAGGAGGAGGCTGGGCAGCGCAGACGACCCCCCCAAGTGTGGCCGGCGCCGGGGGGGGCCATCCGCACCCATCTCATAAAAATTTAAAAACAGGCACTTACCTAAACGTCCATTGCGTTCTGCTTCCAATCTTGAAGAGTATTCTCCATTCTACTGGTAGCCAGTGCAGTGAGCGAAGGATCGGTGTAATGTGACAGTGGCGAGGCTGGTTTGTTAGCAATCTGGCAGCAGCATTCTGCACTAATTGCAGGCGACGCAGGTCCTTTTTGGGGAGGCCAGCATAAAGGGCATTGCAGTAGTCCAGCCGTGATGTGATGAAGGCGTGGACTAGGGTTTGAAGATCCTCTGGGGGAATCAGATGTTTAATCTTTGCAATGTTCTTCAGATGAAAGAAGGAAGATTTAACTACAGATGAAATTTGGTTTCTGAAACTCAATTCCACATCGATTAGTACGCCAAGGCTGCGCACAAGGTTGGAGCTGTTTATGTCTGAATTCCCAATCCTGATTGGTGTTGCTTTAGGATAGAGCTGTTTTGATGGCGAGCACTGGCTTTGGACAAACAGGACCTCAGTTTTGTCAGCATTCAGTTTCAACCAGTTATCATTCATCCATGCCTGAAGCTCAGCTAAGCAAGAGTTTATTTTTGGGGTAGGGTCTGTTCCACCAGGTTTGAAGGACAGGTATAGCTGTGTGTCATCGGCGTAGCAGTGGTACGTCAGGCCATGTCGTTGGATAAGTGTACCGAGTGGCAACATGTAGATTGCAAACAGCAGAGGGGATAGGATTGATCCTTGTGGCACTCCGAATTGTAGAGGTGCAGGTTTGGACATTATAGGTCCTACGGATACTCTCTGTGTTCTGTCAGTCAGGAATAATCTGAACCACTGGAGGACTGATCCACTGATGCCACAGTACTCCTGCAGTCTGTTAAGCAGGATGCAACAGTATTATAATAATATATATAGTAACAGTATTAATAATAATATAGTAACAGTATTATGGTTAATAATATAACTTAGACCTCTTTTAGAGCCTGGATGCTTGATGGAGAGTGATGCTCAACTTGTCACTTCAGAATTCCCCACAGGTGTTTGATTGGGTTCAGATCAGGAGACATACTTGGCCATTCAATCACCTTCACCCTGTTCCTCTTCAGAAATGCAACAGTAGCTTTAGATGTGTGTTTTGGATCATTGTCATGTTGGAAAAGTGCACGATGACCAAATGCACGGAGGGATGGCAGCATCTTCTCCTTCAGCATAGAGCAGTACATTTTTGAGTTCAAGATACCATCAATGAAATGCAGCTCCCCAACACCAGCAATGCAGCCCCACATAAGGACACTGCCACCATGGGCGTCCAGAGAAAATTTTCCAGGGGGGGGGGGCAAAAAGTGGGGAGCAAAAAGCGGGGCGGGTTTCAGAAAATGAAACTGGGAGGTTCTAAAAAAATGAATAATTTTTTCAGGAGTACGATGGATGAAATTGTTTATCTTCACAGTTTATTTTCAACTTAATTTTCCATAATGTTCATGTATGAGTTAAAACGTTTGTATTTAGTTTAAATTGCTGTTGGCACTTTGTGATAGTAAAGTGACTTTGCAGTTTGGACACTCGACCTCCAAAAGGTTCGCCACCACTGTCCTAATCTAATGTCCCACCATTGCTTAGTTCATGTAAACTTGTCTCCACCCACGACCACACCCACATTCTGGTTCATGACCACACCCATTTTTCGGCGCGGCATGACGTAGCTCCATTTTTGGCGAGCGTACCAACCCAGATTTGCGGCGCGGCGTGCTACGCGCGCCGCCCCGCTTTTTGCTCCCCACTTTTTGCCCCCCCCCCCCTGGAAAATTTTCTCTGGACGCCCATGGTGGCAGTGTCCTTATGTGGGGCTGCATTGCTGGTGTTGGGGAGCTGCATTTCATTAATGGTATCTTTAACTCAAAAATGTACTGCTCTATGCTGAAGGAGAAGATGCTGCCATCACTCCGTGCATTTGGTCATCGTGCACTTTTCCAACATGACAATGATCCAAAACACACATCTAAAGCTACTGTTGCATTTCTGAAGAGGAACAGGGTGAAGGTGATTGAATGGCCAAGTATGTCTCCTGATCTGAACCCAATCAAACACCTGTGGGGAATTCTGAAGTGACAAGTTGAGCATCACTCTCCATCAAGCATCCAGGCTCTAAAAGAGGTCTAAGTTATATTATTAACCATAATTTCACGTTATGGAGTTAAACAAGTGTTCAATAAAATTCAGCCTTGTGAAAATGTTGGAAATAGTTATTTTGTTCATCAAGCTACTGATTAAATTAATACTTTTTAAAGCGGGTGTACTCATTTATGCTGGGCACTGTGTATATATATATATATATATATATATATATAATATATACATACATGTGTGTGTGTGTGCAGAGCCGGGACAAGGTCCTCCAGCACCCAATGCTGCCTGTCACCCCAGCCATCACACACTGATTGCTATTACACTAAGAGGCGCCACAGGGCCCACAACCTCCCCAACACCTTAATATCTAGTTATCTGGCTTGCAGTCACTGCCATGTATCCCCTTTTCTTCTTTCTTTCTGCTTCAAACACAATTAGGAATGACAACTGAATGAATTCTGCGCCCTCTCCTACACTGCGCCCTGAGGCTGGAGCCTCTCCAGCCTATGCCTCGGCCCGGCCCTGTGTGTGTGTATGTATATATATATATATATATACAGTGGGTGTCAAAAGTATTCAGCCCCCTTGAAGTTTTCCACATTTTGTAATATTACTGCCACAAACATGAATCAATTTTATTGGAATTCCACATGAAAGACCAACACAAAGTGGTGCACACATGAGAAGTGGAACGAAAATCATACATGATTCCAAACATTTTTTACAAATAAATAACTGCAAAGTGGTGTGTGCATAATTATTCGGCCCCCTTTGATCTGAGTGCAGTCAGTTGCCTATAGACATTGCCTGATGAGTGTTAATGACTAAATAGAGTGCACCTGTGTGTAATCTAATGTCAGTACAAATACAGCTGCTCTGTGAGGGCCTCAGAGGTTGTCTAAGAGAATATTGGGAGCAACAATATCATGAAGTCCAAAGAACACGCAAGACAGGTCAGGGATCAAGTTATTGAGAAATGTAAAGCAGGCTTAGGCTACAAAAAGTTTTCTAAAGCCTTGAACATCCCACGGAGCACTGTTCAAGCGTTCATTCAGAAATGGAAGGAGTATGGCACAACTGTAAACCTACCAAGACAAGGCCATCCACCTAAACTCACAGGCCGAACAAGGAGAGCGCTGATCAGAAATGCAGTCAAGAGGCCCATGGTGACTCTGGACGAGCTGCAGAGATCTACAGCTCAGGTGGGAGACTCTGTCCATAGGACAACTATTAGTCATGCACTGTACAAAGTTGGCCTTTATGGAAGAGTGGCAAGAAGAAAGGCATTGTTAACAGAAAGCATAAGAAGTCCTGTTTGCAGTTTGCCACAAGCCATGTGGGGGACACAGCAACCATGTGGAAGAAGGTGCTCTGGTCAGATGAGACCAAAATGGAACTTTTTGGCCAAAATGCAAAACGCTATGTGTGGCGGAAAACTAATACTGCACATCACTCTGAACACACCATCCCCACTGTCAAATATGGTGGTGGCAGCATCATGCTCAGGGGGTGCATCTCTTCAGCAGGGACAGGGAAGCTGGTCAGAGTTGATGGGAAGATGGATCGAGCCAAATACAGGGCAAACTTGGAAGAAAACCTCTTGGAGACTGCAAAAGACTTGAGACTGGGGCGGAGGTTCACCTTCCAGCAGGACAATGACCCTTAACATAAAGCCAGGGCAACAAAGGAATGGTTTAAAACGAAACATATCTATGTGTTAGAATGGCCCAGTCAAAGTCCAGATCTAAATCCAATCGAGAATCTGTGGCAAGATCTGAAAACTGCTGTTCACAAATGCTGTCCATCTAATCTGACTGAGCTGGAGCTGTTTTGCAAAGAAGAATGGGCAAGGATTTCAGTCTCTAGATGTGCAAAGCTGGTAGAGACATACCCTAAAAGACTGGCAGCTGTAATTGCAGCAAAAGGTGGTTCTACAAAGTATTGACTCAGGGGGCCGAATAATTACGCACACCCCACTTTGCAGTTATTTATTTGTAAAAAATGTTTGGAATCATGTATGATTTTCATTCCACTTCTCACATGTACACCACTTTGTACTGGTCTTTCACGTGGAATTCCAATAAAATTGATCTATGTTTGTATCAGTAATGTGACAAAATGTGTACAACAATACTTTTGCAACCCACTGTATATATATATATATATATATATATATATATATATATATATATATATATATATATATATATATATATATATATATTTATATATATATACAATATATATATATATATATATATATATATATATATATATATATATATATATATATATGGTTTTATATGTCAGTACTTTGCGCTTTGGGACCTAGGGGAGAAAAGCTCTTTACAAATGTTTTGTTGTTGTTGTACTTACGTGGTTAAATCAAAAGTCAAATTTTTCAAGGAGTGGTTATGAGAGCCGTGGAGAATGAGGAGAAGAGCAGAAAATGCATAGAGGTATGTGGATCCACCATGAACATAACTCTGTGCTCACCTTGGGTATCTTTGCCTTAAAGGGACTCCGAGCTCACCCTGAAAAGGAAAATAGTACTCACCCGGGGCTTTCTCCAGCCCAGCGCTGGTCGGGAGGTCCCACGACGGCATCCTGGCTCCTCTCCTAGGCCCCTGGTATGACGCGGCTGACGTCACGGCGCCGGCCGCCCCGCGTCATCACGGCGGCCAGCGTGAAAGTACTGCGTGACGTCAGCCGCGTCATACCAGCAAGAAGGAGCCCGGCACTCGGCCGAGTGTCGCCGGGCTCCCGCCGGTCAGCCATTCTGGAGCGGGGCCTAGGAGAGGAGCCAGGACGCCGTCGTGGGACCTCCCGACCAGCGCTGGGCTGGAGAAAGCCCCGGGTGAGTACTATTTTCCTTTTCAGGGTGAGCTCGGAGTCCCTTTAAGTCAGGTATACTTTAATAACTGAGAGTCCTGAATATTTGTAAACCCCCCTGGAGTTTCCAAAATGGTGTATAAAAGTATTTTAGTTCCTACTGTATTCCATTAACATATTTTAAACCTATGCACACAATAGATTGACCCTATGTTGACCCTATGTAAGGGCCCTTTCACACCAGAGGGATTTTTCGGCGTTTTAACGCCACGGCCGAAGTTGGCGTTTTGCTAGGTAAAAGAAAGTCCATAGACTTTCATTTTACCTTTCACATCTAACTCGGCGTTTTGGAGCGTTGCGTTTCAACGCTCCCAGGAGCTTTTTCAGGGCTGTTTACAGCCGAAGTTGGCTGTTGGCGTTTCAATGATAGTCAATGGAAAATGCCAACTTCAGCGTTTTCAAAGCGTTTTCAAAGCGTTTTACAGCTAACTTGTTCACTTATTTTTATAGAAGAAAAAAAAAAGGACGTTTTCATATGAGCTGTAAAACTCTTTCAAAACGCTTTGAAAAAGCTTTGAAAACGCTATGTATTGGCGTTTAGCAAAAGGCTGACTTTCAGCCTTTTCTACCGCAGCCTCTAGTGTGAAAGAGCCCTTAACAATTCAGAAATAAGCTGTTTGCATATGTATGAAAGAAAGCAGACAAGACAACTGGGAGTTACTGTAAAATTGTTTCAGTTCATTGTTATTTGTTGTACTTTCTACTATTTGTTTTACTAAGGTCATGAAACCATCCTCTGTCCTATAAATGGACAAGATATTTAAATAGCAGAATTGTTAGTTGTGTTGCTGTTACATCTGCTATTTACGTCGGTCAGTGCAATTAGAAATCAACTTAGTATTAATAAAACTGTATTAATTTAGGAGGGCTGTTTGCTCAGTACTTGGAACTGTGTAAGTGCTGTAATGATTGGAAGCAGAAAACAGCTCTTGTGCGCAGTTGTCCATCCATCAGTTGCCTGCACGATATACAGTGTAGGGAGGGGACAGATGACAGAAGGACATAATGAATCATGGCATGGCAGGTGACACAGAGACACTTCCCTGTTCTCAGAAGGAATTCAGTCTTCATGCAGAAATAGCTCAATTTTTTAAAATCTGAGCTCATAAATTAGGAGATGTATCCATCTGAAAAAGAGTTATGTGGCTGTCAGAAGGGTGTAATAATGACTTCCTAGCTGTTCTGTAGACTTGCATCAACATGTGGGCCGCATTCTGGGGAGACGCTTCTTTGCAGAGAACTCATACAGAATACAACGCACAAACATCAGACAGATATATATACGGATATATACTGAATCTCCATTTCCTGTTCTGCTCTATATGCTAAAGGAAAAAAGTTCAATAATAATATTGAGAGAAAAAGAGCTTGCTTGTACAACACTATGAAAGATTTCAGGCAGAAAAAATGGAAACTATATAAATAGAGGTAGTCAAGCTTCTCTGCATAGCTTAAAATTCATACTTTTGACTCTCAGAAGTGTGTTTTCTATGTACAATATTAGGTGAATATATATGGACTATTGAAGTTGAGAGCTGATCCATAAAATGTGTGTATTTATTAACATAGCCTGCAGCTTTCCTCAGCACAGTTCTGTTTTAGGCTAATTTCACATATTGTGCAGTGCAATTGTACTGCAGCAGGAGATCCCGGGGCAGGACAATCGCACCACACCATTTCCCCTTGCACATTACCCTGCAGCAGAGTAAGCCGACAGGGTAATATGCATAGCTCCACCCCCGAACAGTGACCTGCTCCCTGCTGGACAGGAAGTTTGTCACTGTTTTTTGGCCGATTTGCGCATGCACACTGCACCGCCACCACTACAATCTCAATAGATTGGTGCGGTGACTCCAATGCAAATGCCTTATGTGTTGTACCGCTCATACCACTCAGCAATGCACTGCAGAGTCTGTGTATTCAGAGCCACTGTGTCACACCACGGGTAGTGTGGCCAGTCTCATAGAGACTAATAGCCACTGCGGCAGTGGAGTGTACAGTGACACATTATGGGCTTGATCAGGGCCGGCCCTAGACTTTTTGCCGCCTGAGGCAAATTTAGGAGAGGGTTGCTGCTGCCGCCGCCCGCCCCCCCCCATCCGTGGGTGCGGGGGGGGGGCGCGGCCGCCGAGCCGGAGGGGTAGCGGGCAGGTCGGGCGTATTGGGCCTAGCGGTGGTGAGGGGGGTCGGACCCCCCCCTCCCTCGCCTGGGTCCCCCGATCTGCGCTCCCCTCCAGCCTGTAATTAGGAAGCTGCTGCCAGATCGTAAGAGGCACGGGCGGGGAAGACTCACCTTATCCGCGTTCCATCGTGCGCTCCACTGGCATCACTTCCTACATCGCCGTCCACTTACAATACAGTGGGCGGCGATGCTGGAAGTGACGTCAGTGGAGCGCTCGCTGGAACGCGGAAAAGGTGAGTCCTCCCCGCCCGTGCCTCTTACGATCTGGCAGCGGCTTCCTAATTACAGGCTGGAGGGGAGCGCAGATCGGGGGACCTAGGCGAGGGGGGGGGGGGTCCGACCCCCCTCCCCACCGCTAGGCCCAATACCCCCGGCCTGCCCGCTACCCCTCCGGCTCGGCAGCCGCCCCCCCCCCCCCCGGGCGGGTGCCACCCTTAGAAGTTTGCCGCCTGAGGCAAATGTTTCACCCCGCCTCATGAGCGGGCCGGCCCTGGGCTTGATTCACAAAAGCGTGATAACTGATATCACAGCTGTGCTATGCAGTTATCATGCGAGCTGCTGCGTGCAAAGGTTTGCACACGTAAAGGATTACGGTCGCGTGCTCAACGAATGTTTGTGCGCAAACGTAAACCTTCGTTTACACGTGAATGTAATCCTTTACACGTGCAAACCTTCGCGCTGCAGATCGCGTGATAACTGCATAGCACGGCCGTGATATCAGTTATCACACTTTTGTGAATCAAGCCCTATGTGTGAAAGGGGCCATAAAGAGAAAATAGGTAGACTCTTATTATACTCTATGTTCCCTTTGTTTGCTCTTTACTGTTTAGCCAGAACAAACTCTGGTGCAGTATGTACAGTGTTAGCTGTATAGTTTTACATGTTGGTGGATTATATTGTGAATTATACCCTCTATTCTTAGCGGCTGGCATTAGCTGGCTAACCAAGTCAAATTATGAAAAGAACAGGAGGGATAAACCAGCCTTTAGCTCAAATTATTTGGCCACAGTTAGTGTTTTTAAGCTACAAAATGTCTTACAAAGCTGTTTGCTTTTAATTCCAATGACATGCTCTCCATATAAATATTGACTTTTATTTGCAAATTTCCACTTAAAAAAAAAAATAAAATAAATCCACCTTTTACTCTCTTCCAGATCCCTGCCTTTAGTAATTTATTATGAGTCAGGGATAGGTGAATGGTACTGGCGGCAACCTGTAGCGCAATGTTTACACAACTCTGCAGCACTTGATGGCTCTTGATCAAACCCAGGGTCTGTTCTTTTATGTACCCCTGTCCTCTTCACTTCCTGTTGTACGCTCCAGAGTGTGAAATAAAATGAGGACAGATCAATGGCACTAGCTCATTCAAATTTTCATGAGGATAAAAAACAGTCTACAATTACCACAGGGATACTGGTAATCACATTCACAGATCCTAAACCAAACAGAGCCTAACTGATAACGGCACTTTCCACATACAGTGGCACAATGTTGGTACAGTCAGATGCCACCTCTCAACCTGACCGATTTCACCTCCCAGCATCATCACCCCCTGAAAGAAAACTTTTTGAAAACAGCAAATAAAAAATAATGCAATTTTGTTTGCATGTTTTTTTTCAGGCATGCAAATGTAATGCAAAACTGCTTTAGCTTTACTATCTATCATTTGGACACATGACCACATGATCATAACTGGCTACTCAGGAACATAAACTCATTTGTCAGTTTTGACTGTTTAGTGAGATATAGGGCTTTATTCAATTCACTTTTGTCCTAAATTTTCTTCTAGGAGATAATTTTTGCAATTGAAAACGTACCAAAAAGTAGGTGAAAAAGTACTGTCAAAATTATTCTAAGTATTTTCCTATTTCTAGTGGCTTAAAGGGCATTTTATTAATAAGGGGCAAACATATTACATAGGAACAAACTTAAGAGAAAACGTGAATTGAAAATTGTATTAGTCCTGTATTAGTCATGGAGCAGATCTACCTACATCAAACTGACCAAAGTTGATTAGAATAATTCTTTAATGACTAATTATAGATACGGTAGTTTTCTTGCAAGCTTTCCAAACCTTTAAGGTCTCTTCTTAAGACGTGATACAGAACTGGATCAGAACCTTACAAAACTGAATGTTAAATGCACAGGCTTATATGACACCGATATTATTCCATATATTATTCCAACTTCTGTTAGTTTGATTTTGGCAGATTTTGATTCTCTGGCCCATATGCAATTACCTTTTCTCCTGAGTTTTCTCCTAGGTGATATTTTCACACCTTGACAATTGTGAGAAAACGCGGAAAAGCCGCCGCGTGTGCTCAGAACAAGGCGGCTGATTCCGCGTCTAACGCGGCGGTTTGCACGCGTAGGCCTACATCTGCTAGTATGGCTGAACGCGGAGAAACCGCCGCATGCCCTGATTCCGCGTCTGGTTCCGCGTCCAGCGCGGCGGGTGGTACACAACACATGTCTGGTGTGGCTGGGACTGATAGTCCACACAGGTTCAGAAGGACGCGCGCGTGCGCGCTGAGAGGCAGAACTTTTATGACAGCTGGAAGGGAGTCAGCTGACCAAGCCGGTCAGCTGCCGATTCAACCAGTTCCCATTGGTCCAGCACTTAGGGGAGGCGCTGGAGAGCGCTGTGCTATACTGTATATACTGGGTGCTGGTCATTCACTGGTTGTCTGCCGTTGCGATCACTACATGGAAGCACTCAGACCTTTTGTCAGAATCTGTGTTACCATTCTGTTATATGTCAGACTAGTTCCAGGGTGTTGATGATCAAGGACCTCACACCCACGATTAGGGACTTGTGTTACCATTCTGTTATATGTCAGACTAGTTCCAAGGTGTTGATGATCAAGGACCTCACACCCAAGATCAGGGAGTTGTGTTACCATTCTGTTATATGTCAGACTAGTTCCAGGGTGTTGATGATCACGGACCTCACACCCAAGATCAGGGACTTGTGTTATCATTCTGTTATATGTCCGACTAGTTCCAGGGTGTTGATGATCAAGGACATCACACCCAAGATCAGGGACTTGTGTTACCATTCTGTTATACTTCAGACTAGTTCCAGGGTGTTGATGATCACGGACCTCACACCCAAGACTAGGGACTGGTGTTACCATTCTGTTATATGTCAGACTAGTTCCAGGGTGTTGATGGTCACGGAGCTCACACCCAAGACTAGGCATTGTTTATTATCTGTTATGACTTTCTGCTTTCCTGACCACTCTTCTGATCACTGATTCGGTACTTCGCTATATCTGATATTCTGTTGCCAAACCCTGCGTGCCTTAGGATTACCTCCTGTCTTTTGTACTTTATCTGTCTGTGTGTTGCCGACCTGGCTTGCCCGACCTCGAGAACTATCTCTCCAGTTAAGAGATAGTTCACAGATCAGTCAGTGACATCCTCCTTTTGGTGTCACTTACGTTCTGGTCCTTCCTACTCCCAGCCTGACTCCTCCCACCGGGAGATTCTCAGGCTACTGGAAGGTACTTGTTCTCTAGTGCAGTATTCCTTACTGCCCTTGTACCTGTTCTCCAGGTACTGTCCTCAAAGTATTACTGCTGCACCAAACACTCATATCACTCAGGTGTCCAGAGGTTAGTAATATATCTGATTATCAGTGATACTGCAGATCATCAATAATCGGGTATATATCTGTATTTTTGGTGATACTGCAGATCACCAATAATCAGACCCTCTCTGTGTTACACCGATCGTTACAACAATATAATGCTTTTTGAATTAGCAGTAAGCAAAACGTTATCTTCTAGGAGAAAACTCAGGAGGAAAAGTTAATTGCATATGGGCCTGTGTTTTTTTCGGAGCTGGGAAAAAAGGGCGCATGCCGCTAGTGGACAAAAAGGGCGCCGCCATTCACTCCCATAATAAATAGCGTTTAATGGGCGCCGGGTAGGAAAAAAGGGCGCCGGAGCTAAATAAAGTTTATAAACGGCGCCAGGAGCTAAATAAAGTTTACAAACGGCGCCCGGAGCTGTTTAATGATTTATAACTGAACTTGTGGTGATTTACGTTTATAAAATGCACCCGTGCCGAATAACGTTTATGAAAATACTAAACATATTTATCTTATTTAAATAATTAAAACATTATTTAAAGTTTTATCCCTTACTGTTTGTAAAACATTATTATTCACAAAATAAAGCGATCAGTACGTAACGTAAATTGCAAAATATTTTTTTAATCCACAATTAGTAAAACATAATTATCCACATAATAAAGGGGGGTCTTAGGTTTAGGCACCAACAGGGGGGTCTTAGGTTTAGGCACCAACAGGGGGGTCTTAGGTTTAGGCATTAACAGGGGGGTCTTAGGTTTAGGCATTAACAGGGGGGTCTTAGGTTTAGGCACCAACAGGGGGGTCTTAGGTTTAGGCACCAACAGGGGGGTCTTAGGTTTAGGCACCAACAGGGGGGTCTTAGGTTTAGGCACCAAGAGGGGGGTCTAGGGGTTAGGGGTAGGTACAGGGAGGGTTACTTAGGCACCAACAGGGGGGTCTTAGGTTTAGGCACCAACAGGGGGGTCTTAGGTTTAGGCACCAACAGGGGGGTCTTAGGTTTAGGCACCAACAGGGGGGTCTTAGGTTTAGGCACCAACAGGGGGGTCTTAGGTTTAGGCACCAACAGGGGGGTCTAGGGGTTAGGGGTAGGTACAGGGAGGGTTACTTAGGCACCAACAGGGGGGGTCTTAGGTTTAGGCACCAACAGGGGGGTCTTAGGTTTAGGCACCAACAGGGGAGTCTAGGGGTTAGGGATAGGTACAGGTAGGGTTCTGTGTAAGAGTAGGCTTAGGTATAGTTTTAGTAAAATTTTAGTAATAATTACTAATGTATTACAACACTTATTACGAACGTAGTTATATTTATATCATCTTTATAAACAATATTTTCAGATTTTATTATAAGAACAAACCATAAATGACGGTTATTCACAATAATATACAATTATAACAATTAAACATATATTATTGGTTTTTTTATAAACGTAATTATAAGTTTAACTTTTGAAACAGGGAAGATTAACGTTTTCACAATTTCCGATTTCATAGACATTATTTAATGATTTATAATTTTGTTAAACATTATTTGTAAACGAAATATAGCACACTATATTTATAAACCCTATTAATGATTAATTATTATTTAGAGTTTACACCCCGCGCCCTTTTTGTCCAGGCGCCCTTTTTGTACGTACGCATTTTTTTCTTCTATTGGAGAAATTATGTAAAAGAATTTGATTGTGTCCACCGCTGAGATTCATCTGCAATGATACTATGGTACCCTAACCAGTAACATTGCTGTTTAGGACCTTCTCTTTCCAGCCCTCATTACTTCTGGCCCCAAAATAGGTTCCTTTACTTTGCCTACCAAATTTTTCCTACCAAATTAAATATTTATTAAACTAAGCCTGAGACTGGGGCAACAGGTTACATTTTAATTACCTGGGGCTTCTTCTACACCTTCCACCCCCCCCCCCCCCCCTAGCCTTACAGGTCCCTAAGTTTCATCCTAGTCTAATCCATTGTGCCACTATGCCTCTCCGAAAGCTCACCAACTGGATCAGATGCACAGCCCAGGCTGTGTGCCTCGTCCTGGCGTGGAAGCGCAAAGGAGCAGGCGCCTGGCCTGAGCCACGCATGCACTGTAGCCCATGATGAGTTTTCTTTCGAAGGGTGGCAATGGCACAATGGAGCATCTGAGAGGAAAGCAAAGGACCTGTAAATATTAAGAGGGCTGGAAGAAGCCCCAGGAAAATCAAGTAGAACCTGTTCCCTCCCATCTCAGGTTTACTTTAAACACAAAAGTAAGCATTTTTTTACTCTTATCATTCCAAGCAAGAGAAAATAAAACTTACTCAAGTAAGCAATGGTTCTTAGCCATACAAAAATGGTTTACTTTTGCTCTTTGCCTTTCCTTGCCTGATTACATAGCTCATTATAAAGGCTAACAGTTGAGAAATATTGATGTACAAGGACATCTTATGGTTCCTGTTAAATTGTGACTTCATAGAAGCGGCTCCACAGACAGCTTTGGCCTAATCATGGCAATTTTGACACAACTGCAGCATGCCTTGAGCTCCTGATTAGATCCTAATAAAAGCTGTTAGAGCCATCTCCTCAATGATAATTGTTATGGTGTTTTTTGAAGTGAAGCATTTAGCATTTAAGTCCGCTAAGCTACTAAACACATTTTACATGATGGAACATTAAAACAGAGGGAATGAAAGCTTCACGCTAAAAACGGCAATCTAACACAGCAATGTCTCTTTCTTGACCGTTAACTCATTTTTACTAAAAAAAAAAAAAAAAGCCAGAGCTGGACATCAAGCATCTTCTTTAGCCAAGTGCTATGCAATGTACTTCATATTGCAGATAGGATATTTAGTTGTAATTAATGAATGCAGTCAGTTTATATCGCCACACATTGTAACCCTAAATATTTCACTAAAAAATGTGTATATATTTTATTGACTATGCTACATTTTGTCTTCTAGAAACAGAAGGTATTTGTAGATAGCTTTACATGTCCAAGAAGGAATTCCCATGATGCATCACATAAGAGCAGGAAATGCCTGTAATGCAAATCATTCTTTCATGCGCCACCAATTATGCTTTCTTTGGGTGGCAGATTTCGCTAACAAGTATTTTACTCTGAATGCATTTTAATGAGAAAAAATAAGAAAAAAACGGAAAAAAAATATTATTTCTCAATTTTCGGCCATTAACCCTCCTGGCGGTTAATTTTTTTTGCCAAAATGGCAAAAATCCTTTTTTTTTTCTTTTTTTTTGTGTGTTTCATGTAAAGCTACCAGAGTGGTAG
This sequence comes from Hyperolius riggenbachi, assembly GCF_040937935.1. NCBI lineage: Eukaryota > Metazoa > Chordata > Amphibia > Anura > Hyperoliidae > Hyperolius > Hyperolius riggenbachi. The sequence continues at coordinate 249,137,976 of NC_090647.1, read as the reverse complement.
CTACATGAAACACCACTAGAGGGCGCATGTGTCCCTCTAGTGCGATCGTCGCCGGCATCAATAGCAAACAGGGGAACGCGTATATAACGCGCTCCCTGTTTGGCTTCTCCTGTCGCCATGGCGACGATCAGAATGACGTCATGGACGTCAGCCGACGTCCTGACGTCAGACACCTCCGATCCAGCCCATAGCGCTGCCCGGAACTCATTGGTCCGGGCAGCGCAGGGCTCTGGCGGGGGGGGCCCTCTTGCGCCGCTGCGTACGGGCGATCGCCGCAGAGCGGCGGCGATCAAGCTGTACGCGCGGCTAGCAAAGTGCTAGCTGCGCGTACAGCATTTTAAATGGAGCAAATCGCTCCACCAGGGGCTGAGATATCTTCCTGCGCGGCATAGCCCGAGCTCAGCTCGGGCTTACCGCCAGGAAGGTTAAAAGTTTTTAAATAAAAAGTGCTACTGTGCATAAACCCACACATTTTATTTGTGCATTTGTCCCAGTTATTTAAACGTTTAAAATATGTTCCTACTACAATGTATGGCAACATGGAAATAAAGTTATATTTTTCCTTTTTGTGTCGTCACTAATTATTTATTATTTATTTATTTATTTATTGTATTTATAAAGCGCCAACATATTACGCAGCGCTGGACATTAATTTAGGTTACAGACAATATTTAGGGGGGACAAACAGCAATATGACAATACAGGAATACAAGAAAACCAGATCACACAGCACAGTATGAGTACAAGGTAATGCTTAGTCAGTCACTGGATGGGAGCATGGAGTTAGGCAAGTTAGGTTCACTCAAATGCATAGCATGGGTGCACAGTAATAGAGGTGCATGATCAGGTAGGACACAAAAGGAGTGAGGACCCTGCCCAAAGGCTTACAATCTAGAGGGAGAGGTAGGGACACGAGAGGTAGGGGACCAGAGTTCGGCTGTGGGTTTAGAGCAATTGTGAGGGGTGGTAGGCAAGAGTGAAAAGGTGAGTTTTGAGGGCCTTCTTGAAGGTGTTGAAGGAGGGGGCTGCCCTAATGGGTGGAGGTAGGGAGTTCCATAGTGTCGGAGCGGCTCTTGAGAAGTCTTGGAGGCGTGCATGGGACTGGGTGATGCGGGGGGCGGTCAGGCGAAGTTCATTGGAGGAGCGGAGTGAGCGGCTTGGTGTGTATCTCTGAGTAAGATCAGAAATGTAGGTTGGACAGGTTTTGTGGATGGATTTGTAGGTCAGACACAATTACAACTTAGGAGAAGTGAATTGATTAAGGGCCTAGGTGTTGTTTCTGCTTACTTCAGAACACACAACAAACAACTATTCCCCAGTGAATCTCTTTGCCAGCAATAACGATTTCGCCACCTGTGATAAATTTTAGAATGTAAATCAAGGAGAGGGAAGATTTTACACTGGACAAACAGTGACTAAATAATGTGTAAATGAATATTGAAAAATATAAGCAATTTGAATCATTAAGTTACATTAAGTATTATAGCTGCACAATTGCAACATTTGGTGGGCTGGGAGGCACCTAATCTACAAGACTCCACAACAGCGATCGATGCTAGGAGACTGTTAGACCGTGAAATCGCAGTCTATTTACACTGTACAGTGCTGCGATCTATGGCAGCACTGTACTGGTATGACACGGCTGTCCCCTCTAGAGGCTCAGGAGTGATCAGCTGTCACAATCACGGTGATTGGCTGGTGGGAAAAGAAAAAAAAATAGCCAAATGTATTTAAAAATAAATGAAATAAATATTTACAAAAAAAACAAACATCCTGGGAGCGATCATAGCCCACCAACAGAGAGTTCTGTTGGTGGGCAGAAAAGGGGGGGGGATCACTTGTCTGCTGAGTTGTGCGGCTCTGCAGCAAGCCCTTAAAGCTGGAGCCTGGTCACTAGGAGGGTCTAAACAGTGGTCCTTAAGAGGTTAAATTAGAGAAACTGGTACATGCTCAAAGGGGGCATCCAACTAGGTTTTAATAAAATATGGTTTGGCGGGCTTCAGACACCAGAGGTTGTGGACCCAGACTTAGTGAGAGACAAGCTTCTTGGGTTCATCAATTGGCAATTGTCTGCGCTTGGTAGGATAGGATGCTGTCTTATTTATTTTGCCTCCTGTATTTTATTTGGTATTATTTTACCATTTTTTTTGTTCTCAATTTATATTGTTGTCTGTTCGGATTAATCTGCAGTATCAAAAAGGAGATTGGTTTTATATTAAGCAATTGTGCAATTTTATAGCCTAAACTGTGCCTGTTTTTCTTTTTACACTATGCTTGTGATTGGTTGCTAATCACAGTAGCTGTATTGCCTGTCACCAAACGTATTGTATGCCTATGCACTTTTATTTTAATAAAACTGATTTTAAAAAAGTTACATTCAGTCAAATTCCTCTTTAAGTTGTGGAGAACCAATAGGAATTTCATACACCACCAAAGAAATCGAAGATCTTTTACAACTAACCACTTCGTCTGCAAAAACAGGCGGTATTTGCATATATTTAGCTACATGTCAGCAAGGAGTTACCCTCATAATGCATGAATTCAGGTCAGGTGAATATGCAAATGATTCCTTTATATCCCTGAAACATCACACATACTGTACATCTACAACTACTTACTGCCTAATAATTTTACAGAGCCATATAATCCAACTTGAACACAGATGAGTTACGATGTCTTGGCCTTCAGGTACAAACATACTACAAACATACTGGTGGTTCTGGATTTCCATCACTTAGCTGGGTATTCTTTAACACGGTATTTGTATACTGTGATGTGTCGAATTCTACAGTATTTAAACATCCTTATACAGTTGCAATATTGATTTGCACACCAGCTATGGCTTGTGTTCAGTATAGTGCTGGCCACATGCTAAATGATATGTTAGGCCAGTCAATCATATTATAAATCTGAAATTACTGTATCACCAGGAAATAAAATATGATTGAATACAGATAAAAAACAATCACTATCTCATTTGTTTTCTTTAAGATCCACCAAGTTGTAAATTTATATCAGATAAGATCTAATTAAAGACTGTACTTTGAAGAATTGTTCACATTACTTTCCAAATGATTGATTTATTCAATACTGTAAAGAAAATATATTGTTGATGTAATCTTTTTACAGTTGTCCTATGCATGACCAGATTTATATTCATGTGCTTGCACTGGCTCTTGGAATAGGGAATAAAATAGAGACATTGAAAAGTATATTATCTCTCCAAAACTTTATGGTTATGAAAGTCATAGACCAACATTGTAACATAAAAGTCAGTAACTCCTGTATGATGTAACCACCACAATTATCCATCATAATAGCATCCCCACATACTAACCATGTCCATTGCCATAAAACACTGTGAACTGAGTGTCGTTATAGTAAACATGTGTACAACTTTTTATGGAGTGAGATTCGGGCCTGAGATGCACAAGTGTCACATAGTAAGACACATAGAGCATGTTGCATGTGCACAAGCAGGAATTTTATCATAATTACCTTATGTATATAATCCTAGCCACACATTTCACTAACATATTTATATATAATATATATATATATATATACAGCTTTGTAAAGTAAGGCTGGAGGGGCTGAAGAAAACCTGAAGGAGCAGAGCACACACTACACAAACAGTGCACAGCCCAGAATATTTAGTTTAAATCTACTTTAAAGATAGGAGCCAGATGTTTTTTTTTTACATGGCTACTTTCTTTTTATCCTTATCACACTAGATACGGTATTATCTTTTGGATAAAAAGGACACGTGAGCAGAAGCTTTAAACCTGGTGGCATATTCATTTTCATGGCAGTTTGATGGCGTTCACTGATACTGTCTGTCCAATTTTTGTTGGTATCTTTTCCATAAATACTACTACAATATATCCTCTGGCAGAGCGATCACAGTATGCTTCATACCAAGTGGAAGTGAAATAAAAATGTATGGAAGATACAATCACACACCTCAACTCCAAGAAAAATACAGTTTTAGCTTTGCATAGTGTGGAAAGGGGTTAGCCCCAGTGGGACGATGTGTGTCCCTCAGAACTCTATGTTTTTAAAATGAATGCTGGGGGCCCCGGGGAAAGCAAGTGTGGTACAGACTTGAGAATCTGATGCGGTTTCCAACATGACAAAACTAGGTTTTCCTTGTTGCTGTCTCTGTCCCATTTGGATAGGAAGTCATAAAAATCTCAAAGATAAGGAAACAAACAACTATATACTATAATCTTAAAAGAGGTTCCACATTATCCGAAATTAAAACAGTCTGAATCCAGTATGCCTAAATTGAACTATTATTGTGCTGCTCACCTGCTAAAAGCCATTGGACTACATATATAACATAACTACACATTTATCAATGACACTAAGTGAGACCATAATTAGAGCTAAGTTAATACGAAGTAACAGAAACAAGTGTTGTGCCATTTCTGGATATGTATGCATTCTATGGCTTAAGTCTATAAAGAAGCCTTTAAGTGTCCGTCAGTAGCTGTATTATGACCCCCTGCCCCAGCGTCCAGGTTATTTTTAGTTTAGAAATGATCCTTGCTGCTATTTGAATATGTTGTTTAGATGATGGTATATAATTTAAAGTAAAAGTTCACTTTTTTAAGGAATAAAAAAAACTGGGTTATTTAAAAGCAGTGAACACCTGCTGTGTAAATCAGCAGTTTTCACTGTTATTTCAAGGGCATCTTTTTATGGGCAGTTTGTGGATCTTACTGTCAGATTGAGAACAAACGCTAGCAACACTAGATGGCAGAGTGAGCTAGGGATCATCACAATACACGTACAGTATGCATTTACCACTGCAGAGCGCTTATAGAGCCATTTAGCTGTCTTGCTTCCAATGAAACAACTGTATGCTCTTTACATTGTAGTTACATTACACTTGTGACAGTAGATTATTGGCATCTTTATCATAAAGTGTGATCAAACAATGATTTCTAGCTTCTGGTAAATTCACACTTGCATTGGAGCAATATTCTTTCTTAGGTGCCTAATAGTCACGCTGTATTATTTCTGTGAGTTATATGAGCTATATGATCTTAGAGGGTTTTTTCACATAGATTGTGTCCTAAGGTATCATTTCAAACTTAAAACAAACTTGAGATGAAATTTAATGTTAAAATTAACTAATGAGTGATGATCCTATGTGTTTTGAAAGTACATACAGCTCTCTGTAGCTTCCAGTTAAAGGGGAACTGAAGAGAGAGGTATATGGAGGCTGTCATGTTTATTTCCTTTTAGACCATACCAGTTGCCTGGCAGCCCTGCTGATCCTCTGCCTCTAATACTATTAGCCATAGCCCCTGAACAAGCATGCAGCAGATCAGGTGTTTCAGTGGTTCAGACTTATAAGTCTGATCTGACAAGACTAGCTGCATGCTTGTTTCTGGTTTTAATCAGATACTACTGCAGAGAAATAGACCAGCAGGGCTGCCAGGCAACTGGTATTGATTAAAAGGAAATAAACATGACAGCCTCCATATACCTCTCTCTTCAGTTCCCCTTTAAACTAATCAGGCTAGGCTAAGCACCACTGGGAGGGTGGGGTACATTCAATATACAGCATTATACAATATAACTATAGTAAGTCTTTCTGATGATGAAACCAGGAAAATTAGAATAAAAGTGGGCATCCTGAATCAGGCAGGTTCTAAACCTTTTGCCGCCTGAGGCAAATATTGTGAGGATACTGTCCCCTCCAACCCCCCCCCCCCCTTCCCAGCCAAGCTCACCCCCCAAGCCGGAGCAATGACCTTGTGGTTTCAGTGTTTGGCCTCGATTCGTAAAGCATTACCTCATGCGGTAATGCTGAAAACAGCAGACTTTACCGACCACTTAGCAAAATGTCAATTCATAAAGGCTGTTACCGCATGAAAAGCTGACATTACCGACCAGGGAGATTAATTACCGACTTGGCTGCAGTTACCGACAACACATGTCAGTAAATTGTCAGCAAATGTCAATTCATAAAGCCTTCAACAAGCGGTAAGCCTGGGGGTAGTTACCGACACCTCTAGTGAGGCGATAACAAGTTACCGACAGCTTTGACAGCTCTGATGAATGCAAAAGTGCAGAGAGCCGAAGTCTGTTTGAGTCATAAGTGGGGAGAGCCAGAGAGCCCTCTGTGTGAATCATTTGAGCAGGCAGGGAAAGACTGTGTGACTCATCTGTCTGAGTCATCAGTGGAGAGAGCCGTCTGTGTGAATCATTTGAGCAGGCAGGGAAAGACTGTGTGACTCATCTGTGTGAGTCATCAGTGGAGAGAGCCAGAGAGCCGTCTGTGTGATTCATTTCTGCAGGGCAAAGAGAGAATCGAGACACTGCTCTACTCTACCGCTCAATGGGCTGCGGTAATTTACCGACCTCCAAGGGCAGCTGGGGAAATCTTTATGAATTAGCAAACAGACCGGGAAAATACCGAGTGCGGTATTTTCCCGACAAGGTTTTTTTTTTATCACACTGCTGTTTATGAATCGAGGCCTTTGTGTTATAAAGTTGGATAAAAATATCATGCCTGCACTGTGCGGTTATCACTCGAAATATGAAGTGTGGAAATCACCCCACATAGAAAATGCAGCAACAACACGCACATTCAGTTATCCCCCAAATGCTGTCCAGATCTTTTTTTAGTCTATGTCCTCCCAAGTCACAATTACTGTAAAGAGCACCCGTCACCTTTCAAAACACCCCTATACTCACCTCCAAGGGTGCAACATTTGGTTCATGTGATCCTGGCATCTGGTGGGAGATCCCTGGAGCATAACACATGCAGAAACATTAATGCTCCAGCTGGCACTGCCTCAACTACTCCCCATTCCAGAGCCCTGTGTTACAGCATCCCAGGAAACCCCATATCGCGTTGCTACCCAATTCCTGCTGTGTGCCTTGCTGAAACCCTGCTCCCACCATGCAATATAATGTAATGGCCACACCTCCCTTTAAAGTGGCAGTGAAGGGATGGGGTCTCAAGCATCATGCCTACTATTAGCTGTAACAGCCAGAGGTCAGTCAGCTGCAGTGACACAGCAGTCTTCATCCAGAAGATATGGGATACCTGGCCACAACCTCATGTGTACAGTTAAGTAAAGCAGAGGGGTTTGGAGCTCACTCACCTTAGTGTTAGTTGAAAGTTTAAAGAGATGAAGGAAAAATAGTGTAAAGGCTTTGAGAATCAATAGTAATTTTCTGCTCTCTAGTCCCCCTCATCATAGCTTTATAACAGTAACAGGAACTAGGTAATCAAGGTATTTACACCAAGCACCAAGAAGAAGACTTTTCTATTTTGTACAAAAAATACTGCAAATACAATGAAGACATTTGTAAAACTTTATTATCCTATTCATATAATTATTTCTGCCCTTACATACATTATTCCACTGGGCTCAAGCACATTAATAATAGAAACCAAAACATTATGCTTATCTTATGCTAATGAATAAAGCATAATCTCTTGTGTTTAGAAATCAGTTCTTCTTTGTGACTGCAGCGATGCTGATCCTTTTGTCAAACAGTGGGAGAAGGATTTACTTGTCAGTGTTGATGCAGATGACTGACTGGATATTAAACTGCTAACTTGCTGGAGCACTCACCAGTGTTTGATAGGAGGACGCATGAAAGAATTCATGAGGGCTTCCTAAAAAGACTAATAAGCCAGTTTACCCTTCTGTAACACTTCTTGACAAGGTTAAGCAAACCTACGGGACCATACAACTTCCTTGAGGCCTGGGACCCACTAGCAGCACTTTTCTAAGCGCTAGTGATTTCAAAAGCTCTTACTAATGTGTTTTTTGTTTTGTTTTTGAAAATCACAACCCTCAGTTGGGATCGCACACATCTTTATCAGCATCTGAATCACACACCTGAAACAAGTATGCAGCACATCCAGTCAAATTACGGCTTAACATCTGATCTGCATGCATGTTCAAGGTACATTGCTAAAAGTATTAGAGGCAGATAGCCAGGCAATTTGCATTGTTTCAAAGGAAATAAATATGGTAGCCTCCATATCCCTCTCATTTCAGGTGTCCTTTAACAATTTTTTAATGTCTTTGTTTATTGTGGTGCCCGTTATAATCAGATAATAATAATTCTTATTTAGTATGTATATGGCTGACATTTTCTGCAGGGCTTTTGCGGAATATATGTATAGTCTTATCATGAGCTGTCCCTCAGAGAAGCCAGTTAACCTCTCTGTATATTTTTGGAATGTGGGAGGAAACCTGAGTGCACAGAGGAAACCCACCCAGACACAGGGAGAACATACAAACCTGCTCTAATCTTCCTGATTCCCAAAGCTATCGATGCTTACAAACAGGCAAGGGGAGTTTCAGTTATTGTCTCTTGTTCTGCAATGCTCAAATATCAGGCATTCAAATGAACTGCTTTGCCCAGCCGCTGCTTTCTTTCTTTGCTGTTGTGTTTTGACGGAGGAATGTAACAGTCTTTTTTATAGCACTGTGGCTCTTGACTCCATTACAGTATATTGTTCTATGCACAGTGATATAACCTTCTACCCCTGCTGTATTATACCATTTTCAGTACTTGTAGGTGTGCGAGCGACCACACTCTATTAACTGGATTTTTGTTTGCACTTACAGGGCTTTTTGCACCTGATGAATTGATGCATCTTATCTGTTGCAATGTCTTTTGTTATTCTGAATGCTTTGATATATACTTTGGCTAAGGGCCCTTTTCCACCTGCAATCGCTAGCGTTCATGCTGAACGCTAGCGATTGCTGAATCGCAAAACCGGCTATTCCCCCGACGTTTGCGGCCGCGATTTTGCTATGCTATGCACTGCATAGCAAAATCGCGGCAATTATCGCTCCGCCGCGCGTTCGCGTTCCCGACAAAAGCGAATCGCGGTAGTGGAAATGACCTACCGCGATTCCTATGTTAAAAAGCAAACCGTAGCGATTGTAAAATCGCTAGCGGTTTGCGGTTTTGCGATTCAGCCAGCGCAAACGCGCTGGTGGAAAAGGGCCCTTAGAGCCAGACTGAGGTAAATGCTACTATTAGCACATTTGGACAAGAGGACAGCTCATTAGCTAATGATAGATCCTCCATTAAAACAACTAGAATCCTCCGGCAGAAGATTACTACAGTTCTGTCTTCATTTCGGTACCTCGATAGAGCATCCCAGAAGTATTTCACATGGTTTACTTTTAAATATTAGACTCACATTCACCCAACTTATCCAGGAATTCTGTGAGAATTGGCTTCACGTTCTGAATGACCTAAGTACCATGCAGGGTATTAAGGAAAAGATTACATACGTTTACAAGCTCTTTTGTATATTAAGGTCTTGGACATCTGGAGTCACTGCAGATTTCTTTAGGTTTAGAGAAACTGAAAAAGAGTACAGTACATGGTTATGAAATTGGACACATTTGACTAGGCCTAATTTTAGATGCTCCCAAACAGGAATATAATTTTGGTCCTCTTACACTACTACTGAGATATACTGTAGATCAGACGTTTGCCTTCTTAAAACAGAAGGTACCGTATTTACAGTTATTCAGGTTGGAGTGAGTATATGAAGTGCCCCACAATACATCACTGCTGAATATGAAAATCCTCCCTTTCTTGTCCCTGAAAGCCAAACACACCTCCAGAACCGCTGGAATGCAATGATGTGTCAGCTTGTTAATTGTACAGAGCCATGATAATCCAACATGCATACAGCCTGTTTTGGATTGGTTGATCATCATCAGTGCATGCGATGGATTAGTGTGCCTCTATAGGCTAAGTTTAGTAAGAAGGCTTTTTGATCCCTTTTAGCCCCTTACACACCCCTAGCAGTTCTGGTTCACCATGAGCTTGATGGGCAATCTGTAACTACAACTGAGATTAAGATACTTACCTGACTCCTCTTCTAGTATCAGTTAATTCTTAGGACAGTACAGAAGAAGCAAAGCACAAGAAGAAGAAAAAAGAGGGGCAAAAACCAAAGTTTGGACTTCCATCAACTTCTCAACCAAATAATTAACAGGGTACTTAACAGAGGTTTGTTATTGTACCTACACATTTTGGCAATTGATCTGTATATTGAAAGTGTAAATCCATCACTGGATACCTCTGCCATGTACATTTCCAGTATGACCATGGCTTTAATCTTTCACCATGTAAGGAAAAGACGAAATGGCCTTTAATTCATATTTATATCCATTTGAAGCTTGTATTAAACTGTCCCAGCTGAAGATGCATAGGCTGGAGCAGTTTAATAGAGTCCTGAGAAGCAGGTCTACCAGAAATCACATTTTAATGTAAAGGAAATGTGGCCTACTGTTTGGATATTTGTTCATATAATCACTGCGGCTATACCTCTACCTATTTTTACAAGAAATCAATGTGCCAACTATATTATTAACTTCTACAATTTTTCATCCCAATGTACTCAAGTGAGAGCATCCATTCAACCAATAATTAGCACATTGATGCCATGGATCTACTATACCATTAATGAGCAAGTGAGTTGATCTTTTATGAAATCAAGGGTGATGATCACCTTCGTCCACTGCAGTGAGGCTTGGTTCAGTTGGTTCCAAATTTTACCATGCCTTTTTCTACATAGTACCTTGGCATTTTTATGAATTTTTTAATTTTTCATAGTGCACTAGGGTTTGGGTTTTTTTCAGTTCCTATTATCTTGCAGTTGTCATTGAGATTGGCAAATCTGAAAATCAGATGGCAGCACTGTCACAATCTCACCTCGGCCTGGCTCCAGCGATGCATCAACAGACTTCGGGAGCTGGTGTGGACAGGTGCCTGACTCCCAACATGTGGCTGGCATCTCTCCGGGTCCTGCAGGCTTGCGAAGACGGGCTTCCTATTTCATTACCAGGTGACTGGGATGCTCAGCGTACGTGCACTTGTGCCGCCTCTGAGTCAGGAAGTGATTGACTGGTAAAGTCAATCACTAGAGACTTCCTGTTTGGCTGTTGGGTGTTTTTATGTCTGGCTGGCACATTCAGTCTTTGCCTGTACTGACCACTACCTGCCTGACCACTCTCTTGTCTCCTCCTGCATTGTTGTTGTTCCTATGTATGACCCCTGGCTTGTTGACTCGGCAAATGCTTACGATTGTGATTGACCGACGTCTGTTGTATGTGTATGACCCCTGGCTTACTGACTTTAAGATTGCCTATGATTGTGATTAATGAATATCTGATATATGTGTCTGACCTATGGCTTGCTGACTTTAACCTTTTGCTGACCGCTTCACACCGATGGGCGTGGCCGCGGCGGCAGCCCCAGGACTGCCTAACGCCAATTAGCGTAAAGTCCTGGGGCTCTGTTTTGCAGGAGATTGCGCGCAGGCTATTGCCGCTCGGGAGACTGTTAGATGGTGATCTCGCCGTCTATTTACATGGTGCAGCGCTGCGATCATCAATAGCGCTGCACTGGGGACAGCCGTGTGACACGGCTGTCCCCCTGGGGGACAAGAGAGCGATCGGCTCTCATAGGCAGAAGCCTATGACAGCCGATCGCCATAATTGGCTGGTTGGAGGGAGGGAGGGAGGGAAGGGATTTAAAGAAACAGGGTTTTTTTTTTTTTAAAAAAAGGACAACAATAACATTTATTAAAAAAATAAATAAACATGGGGGGAGCGATCAGACCCCACCAACAGAGAGCTCTGTTGGTGGGGAGAAAAGGGGGGGGGGGAATCACTTGTGTGCTGTGTTGTGCGGCCCTGCAGCTTGGCCTTAAAGCTGCAGTGGCCAATTTTACTGAAATGGCCTGGTCACTAGGGGGGTTTAGCCCTGCAGTCCTCAAGAGGTTAAGATTAATTCCAATCATTATTAACCAATATTTGACATCTGCATACAACTCTGAACTGTGTAACTATATTAGTAGTCTGAACCATTGTCAAGTGGGAACTGTAGGAGTGCCTACTGGACTAGTAGTACGATTGCCTCATGGCCTTCAGTCCCTTTAGCTTCCGCATTAAGGCATGGGTGTAACTGTACCTGTCTTCCATTCAAGAGGGGACACGCCACACAAGGTAAGGATTCTGGAGGTAGATTGGGGCATAGGTACTGATATAAGGCAGTGGATCTGCTGGTCCTTACAAACACATTAAATACAGTAGATAAGAGCCCTAAGACTTTGAAGAGTGACACTTATTAGATATATAATTTAGATGTAATGACCCATCAAGCACTAAATGATGAATGCAATTTGAGTGTCTTCCAGCTGCATCTGCATAAGGGAATTAGTTATCGTCCCACCAGATGTGCATACATTTTGTGCTTTCTTTTCGTTTTGTTTTTACTTACACATATTTTTACATCCTGTTTTTAACATGTTGGTTTATTATTCGTTCTACATTTGATCTTTGTATATTTCTCCATGTTGGCATTGAACCCCGCCCCCTCAAGCTCCACTTGAGATTTGAACTGAGTCTGCACTGTTTACCTAGTCTAGTACTTTACCATTTTAATTTGCCGCAGGCCAGTTGTCTAGAGAGTACCATCTGGCCACGCCCCCACTCATGCATGTCATGGCCTCCACACTGCTTTGCATTTGGTTGGTAGCCGTCTGTGTGGCTGAAATTGATGTGACATATATGCCAATTCAATCCACCCACAACAGACAGACAGCTGCAGAGTAGCCTGCTAAACAATCACAGGGCTATTATAAATATAGCACAAGCTTTTCTGCAGGTAGGCAGCCCTGACAAAGGGGTATGTATTCACCCCGACACATTGGTCATGCCTGTATACAGACATTTGAGTGAGTCCATATTTGCACCTTAGCTTGTTCGCTCATTTTGTTGTTTGATGTTGGTACTACATAATTTGATCCATTTTTATCTACGGCTATTTTGTCTTGTCATTTATATGTTTTTTATATGTATAATAAACATATTATGAGCTACACGGTAGCCTGTAGTGTTTTGTCCCTTCTTTTTCGGGTCATTGTTTCATTTATACTTATTGCATACCATAATAGTGTATTTTTTGCTTATGTATGAATTTGACCCAGTTTACATTTTATCTTATCATTGCTCTGCACTGTGGCTATTGATAGTCATTTATGCATAACTTGTTGGCATATTCAATCTGTACTTTGTGATTTATATGTCAATGCTGATGATGTGTATTGCTTTCATTTGTTTTATACAGTATATATACTTTTTTCTTTTTATTGCATATGGGATTGCAGTGTTGTCTCTACTTCTTCTGTACTCTTATGGCCCGTACTCACGGGCTGCAAATGTTGCCTGTCGCCAGCACACGTGAGCGTGTGGGCGACAGGCCGGCGACAGCTCCTCGCCAGGTCCCTCCGCGTACACACGCGGAAGAGGGACCAGCGGCGAGGCGGAAGCTGTCGCCGACGTTCCTCCTCCCTCCACCGGAAGCTCTTCATACCTCAATGGAGGTTGCTGTCGCTAGTCCGCGTACTCACGCGGACTAGCGACAGTTGCGGCGGAGGTGCGGCGGCGACTGTCGCCATGCGATTGAAACTTTCAATCGCATGGCGACATGAGCGACGGGCGACAGTTCGGGGTACGCGCGCGTGCAACGGCCCATACTCACGGGCGACCTGTCGCCGCAACACGCGCGCGCCGCGTGTTGAGGCGACAAAAGTCCCTCGTGAGTATGGGCCATTACACTTTTAAGTTGCATACTGATATGATAAACAATATTTTTTTAAGGCAGAGATCTAAACATTTTTCTTAACCACAAATGATAACTTAGACACACCTCTGAAAGGTGCTTGGTAGTAATCGTTGTGAGCTTTTTCTTTTTACAAAGTAACACTCTGATAATTTTAATTCCTCAGTCCTCAGTTATAGCCCCCCTCCCCCATCCAAGGCACATCTGCAGAGTTTCCCCGTACTCGAATGGGGCGTGCAGATGCTGCCTATCTCTGTAATGGCTTGCTGTCCAGATTGCCCTGTGGTGCAAATCTGGATGGCATGCTACAGTTTTCTGCAACACACACCCGAATCCTTATAGTCATGCATGGCACGGCTTAGCGATTCCGGCCATGGCTTTGACGCAGAGCAGAAAACACAGATGAATAGGAAATGACCAAGGCTGGAAATAGAGCCTTATGCAATTACAGAATCAGACATGGTATTAATCTTTAGTGACTTATATCGAGAACAAAAACATAATAATAAAAAAATAAACAGAACTGCTGTAACTTCTGCCAGTCAGTATTCAGAAAGTTAAGTTGATATATATACATATCTATATATATCTATATCTATATATATATATATATATATATATATATATATCAAATATAGTATATATATATATATATATATATATATATATATATATATATATCAAATATAGTATATATATATATATATATATATATATATATATATATATATATCTCCAGGGCATTTTCTAGGCTAAATTTCACCCAGGGCGAGGGTGTAAAAATCCCCCCCCCCGTGCACCGTGGAGCCAGGTATAGGTGCCCGCAGTATAGGTTAGCTACTTAGGTGCCACCAGTATGGGTTAGGTAGCTAGGTGCCCGCAGTATAGGTTAGATAGGTAGGTACCTGCAGTATAGGTTAGATAGGTAGGTGCCTGTAGTATACCTTAGATATGTAGGTGCCTGCAGTATAGCTGAGATAGGTAGGTGACCGTATAGGTTAGATAGGTAGGTGACTGCAGTACAGGTTAGGTAGGTAGGTGCCAGTATAAGTTAGATAGGTTGGTGCCTGCAGTATAGGTTAGATAAGTAGGTGACAGTATAGGTTAGATAGGTAGGTAGGTGATTGCAGTACAGGTTAGATAGGTAGGTGACTACAGTATAGGTTAGGTAGGTAGGTGACTGCAGTATAGGTTAGGTAGGTAGGTGACTGCAGTATAGGTTAGATAGGTAGGTGCCTGCAGTATAGTGTAGATAGGTAAGTGCCTGCAGTATAGCTTAGATTGGCAGGTTCCAGTATAGGTTAGATAGGTAGGTGACTGCAGTATAGGTTAGGCAGGTAGGTGCCTGCAGTATAGGTTAGATAGGTAGGTGACTGCAGTATAGCTTAGATAGGTAGGTGTCAGTATAGGTTAAATAGGTAGGTGACTGCAGTATAGGTTCGGTAGGTAGTTGCCAGTATAAGGAGCTGGACAAGCTGCGGTACCGGGACCCAGCATCCAAGCCAAAGAGACATCAGAAAGAGACAGCCCCGGGTCCCAAACTGGCAAAACAGCAAGAACTAAAGCAAGGCTGCCCAATTACTGCCCAACAGGTAGGTGACTGCAGTATAGGTTAGGTAGGTAGGTGCTGCAGCGGGCATAATAGTAATAACTCTCCTTCTTTCGGCCGAATAGCCGATCCCACGCAGCTTCAATGTCCATCCTTTCCCGGAATCTGTCTCAGTAACAGCGCCCCCTGTGATGCCATGCGGTACGTCATCACAGGGGGCGCTGTTACTGAGACAGATGTCGGGAAAGGAAGGACATTGAAGCTGTGTGGGATCAGCTATTCGGCTGAAGGAAGGTGAGTTATTACTATTATGCCCGCTCCCACTGCCGCTGCGCCCCCCTCTTGCCGCAACAATCGAGCACCCCGGGCGATTGCACGGCGCGCATTGCACGCCCATAGAAACGGGTCTGTATATATCAAATATAGTAGGAGAGCTTACCCACACAATCTGTTCAAAGCATTCATAATCGGTTGGTCCTCAAAGAAAGTGGTAACATTGGATATGTGTGCACACTCTTAGACGGTGCATACCTTGAGAGCAATTCATCTACTGGTAAGTATATTCAGTAAATCACCAAACATCTATACACTTGTGGGCAATTTTACAAACACATACCTGTGGTAGCTAATAGAAGCCTTTTAACAAAAAAGGAACTCTCTGTGTTAGGTTCATTTGAAGTCATACAACAAACATTTAAAAACAAAAATAAATGATCTTGTCTTGTATCACTGCTACAGGCAGTCATTACAAGCAACCTGATAAAGCAGGTGCAGCATATTTAGACAATTTTACTGGTTGATTTGTTCCTTATACTTCAGCATAGATTCTCTGCTTTGCAAAGTATGGCAGACAGCTGAACAAAACATACATAAATTGTCATATTGTGAATAGAAGTCAGTTTCAATTTACCAAACTGTGTAGCAACCCCTCACAGCTAGCAGAGGACAATGACACATCTTTATTGGAGAATATTGTTGGTATAGCATCAGTGAAGATTGCCTATGTCATGCTGTCACTTGTTAGTTACCTAAACGATTGCAGAAATGCTCGGAGTACTCAGTGTCTTTTCACATCTGCTTATGATCCTGCTATCACACTTCATTATGAGAACCTCCTGTTTAGAAAGCTATTCTATGGCCTACTGGAAAGATTAATTAAACCTTCTTATTAGTAAGTGTCTAATTTAGATGCGCATTATTTTCTAGTCAATAATATACATGAACTTCAATTCGGCAGCATATTAGCTAGCTTTATCATACTGAAGTCATAAAGTGAGCCGTTTTTTGGATGTGTCTGATGAAAGCTATTATACACTTGCCAACAGGGCCGGATTTGTACTTTTTACCGCCCAAGGCCAACTATACCGTCTGTATGGTTGTTATCTCTGTGTGCCTTAAAGAGACTCCGTAACAAAAATTTCATCCGGTTTTCTTCCATCCTACAAGTTCCAAAATCTATTCTAATGTGCTCTGGCTTACTGCAGCACGTTCTACTATCACCATCTCTGTAATAAATCAACTTATCTCTCTCTTGTCAGACTTGTCAGCCTGTGTCTGGAAGGCTGCCAAGTTCTTCAGTGTTGTGGTTCTGCTATGAACTCCCCCTTCCAGGCCCCTCTATGCACACTGCCTGTGTGTTATTTAGGATTCGAGCAGCTTCTCTCTTATCTTTTACAAGCTGGATAAATCCTCCTCTGAGCTGGCTGGGCTTTCACATACTGATGAATTACATACAGGCAGAGCTGTCTGCAGGAGGAAAGAAACACACAAATGATCTCTTGAGATTAAAAAGGAAGGCTGTATACAGCCTGCTTGTGTATGGATGTATTTTCTATGTGTGGACATACTGTACATCAACCTACTTCCTGTTTTGGTGGCCATTTTGTTTGTTTATAAACAAACTTTTAAAAACTGTTTTAAACCACTTTTAATGCGGCGAGGAGCGGCGAAATTGTGACAGAGGGTAATAGGAGATGTCCCCTAACGCACTGGTATGTTTACCTTTGTGCGATTTTAACAATACAGATTCTCTTTAATGAGAATTCTACTTACTTTCCATCATTGGATGTCACAGACAATTTATTTTAGTAATTTGTGTCTAGATTATTAGTTCTGTTTTCCTTAAGAACTTTTATGTTATGTTTGCCATATCATCATTGTGTCACTATGAGAGTTAGGATGATGTGTACCTGCAGGATAGAGCTTACAGGTCTTGCAGGGACGACACAAGTACAGGACAGATAGTTCAAAGGATAAAGCTGTCTTTGTAGATAGGGATGGCTGCCTAAAACAGCTTTACTGCCCCTCACTGAGCCGCCCCTAAATTTCTGGTGCCCTAGGCCATGGCCTATGTGGCCTTGCCAGAAATCCGGCCCTGCTTGCCAATACCATTGTATAACATTGTATGGTAATGCTGCACTGAATTTCAAGCATTTGTCATATGTAATACTAAATCACACTTTTAGAAAATGCATTGCTGTACTTGTTGCAATGGAAGTTCATAGCACCCCATTTTTCAAAGCAAACCATAACTTCTTATCTGTAAAGGACCACTATCGCAAAAAAATGTAAATTTTAAAATACATACAGATAAAATGTACATTTTTTCCAAAGTATACTGATCATTTTCTTTTCCTTTGTTGCAGTGACTTACAGTTGGTGGTAAAAAGCCGACAGATCTGACAGATTTTGAACTAGTCACTCTCCTCATGGGGATTCTCAGGATTTCTTTTATTCTTTGCAAAAGCCCTCCCTGGAAATGATCTATAGAAAGATGTTAGCCAGCTTCCCTACTAGTTTGCAAACTATTTTGGCAGTGGGACAGAGCAACTGCATTTCAATAAGTGCTTTTGTAAATAAAGGAATAACTGAGAAGCCCTTATGAGGATATAAAGTAGTCCAAAACCTGACAGATCTGTCAGATGTTCGCTACTTACCATAAGTTACAGGGACATAGGAATTTTTTTTTATTCCCGTCCCTCCCTCCGCCAGCCAATCATAGAGATCGGCTGTCATAGGCTTCAGCCTATGACAGCGGATCGCTCCTGTCTCCCCCAGGAGGACAGCCGTGTCATACACATATCAGTACAGCGTGTATTTAATACGTACTTAGTTTGCAAAGAATGTTGGGCTGTCTCATAAAAAGTTAAGCTTCCTTGCAGGTGTGAGAATCCGCTCAGCTGCCTGCACAGGCAGGCAGCCTTATGACCATGGTTTAGGTTTGCTTGCTGCAGGACTCTGGAAAGGAGACCTTCTGTCAGTTGTGCAGCTTGTGTTGCTGAGGGATTTGCATACATTAGTCATGCAAATCCGTTACCTGCCTTCTTTTGATGACTGGCACTATAAAAGCATTCTGCTCCCAGAATGCTTTGCTGGACATTTCCCTTCCATGGTCTGTTCCTGATGGACACTGCTGGAGTGTCAGCCATTGCTATCTAGTATAGTTAATTCCTGGGGGTTGCTTTAGGCTCCCCTTCTAGCCCAGTCAGGTTGTATTATCTGTTTTGCCTGTTCCGTCTGTCTTGTGCTTGGATCGCACAAGCCCTAGCGTTAGCGGCTGTGGATCCTTCTGATTGAGTCTGGAGTGTAGGTTGGAACAGCGGTTGTTTCTGCCTACCTCATCTGTTCTGTCTGCCGTGTGTTTGGATCGCACTCGCCCTAGCGCTAGTGCTGGGGATCCTTCTGTTCTGTCTCCTGGGATCACGCTAGCTACTTTTCGCTAGCGCTGGGGATCCTTCTGTTCTGTCTTCTGGGATCGCACTAGCCACTTTTCGCTAGCGCTGGGGATCCTTCTGTTCTGCTACTCTGTCTCCTGGGATCGCGCTAGCTACTTTTCGCTAGCCCTGGGGATCCTTCTGTTCTGTCTTCTGGGATCGCGCTAGCCACTTTTAGCTAGCGCTGGGGATCCTTCTGTCGCTTGTCCCTGTTTTCGTGTGTCTGTCTTGTCTGCTGCGCTTGCTGGAGGCTCGGTGAGGTAACCGTTAAGCAAGCGCTCGCGTCCTCTGTTTCATGTTTGTCTGTTAATGGTTAGTTAGGCGTGCTTGTCTCTATTGTGCTTATCACGTGGAGACCGCGCATAACCGCATGCACTGTTGCGAATGAGTGCGGTGTTCGCGGTTAGCTAGCATTTGTTATTTTCCGTATCTCCTTATTGTATTATTTGCTGTGCCTTTGCTACTCTCGTGCTCCGCCTTGCTGTAACCATGTGTCACGTCTGGCGATCGCACCTCTCGCGATCGCGCTCCTGCTTCTTATCTGCTGTGGTGTGTGCACAGTCGCGGGTTGGCGACTAATTTTATGCACACACACACAATCTGTCTCTGTGCTCACTCTCAATCGCTTCTCTTGCGATTGCGTTTCTTCCCTTCATACAATTCCTGTCTGGCGTGTGTGGTAGGGCAGAGGAGCTGTTCCTCTGCACTCCACAGCTCCACCTGCCGACAGGAATTTCCCTCTGCAGGTGCATAGCACCTAGCCTGGGTGTCCTCAATAATACGCTTGTGGAGGAAATCCGCCGCGTCAGCGCACGTCTGGTGCGCTGACCACGGAGACGATTCCACAATCGTTACAGAATGTCCAGCCAAACCAAAATTCCCAGGGCAGAGGGAACCTTCGATTTTGTTCAGATGTCATTGCCTGAGGCAAAGGCATATGTGGATCCTATTATAGGTAGGATCGCACACTACATTAAAGCAGTTAAAAAGTCTGTCCTCGTTCCTGACCCCAACCCTTATGGAGATTACCTAGATACTGGGTTGTTTGAACCGCCATTTGCCTCATGGGAGATTGGGGCCTTGTTGGAAGAGTTTGATTTCGATTGGAAAGCCTTTTGCGATTTTTATATCGCAAAGAGCGCGGATGACCTGAATGATTGTCTCGACTCTATGTACCTTTTGATCGATTCTGATGAATGTGATGAGTGTGATGTGGATCTGGTGATTTATGTGTGGCAGACTATTTTGGACGAATTGCACACACACCAACCAATTATTTCCAATAAAGAGACACCATTGTCACATGATTATTCCTGTCTTTCTGGGGTAAAGCAAGTGAGTTTGGACACTGTGCGACCTGAAATGAATGGGTGTGCCTCGACTGTGGACACCTGCGTGAATTCTGATGGAGTTTCTCCCGTTTGTTTAGAGGTTAAATCTGTGCGATCTGATGCCGGTTTCTCAGATGTTCCTGTCGATTGTGATCGGCGTGAGTGTGTCAGTTTTGTCAATGATTTGTGTGATCCCTTGTCATGTAAAAACAGATCTTCTTCTCTCAGTACTACTTTAAGATCCTCCATCTATGATCTTGCTATGGGGAAAATTCCCAAACTATGCAGTTTCAAGAGTAAAATTAATATGATTCCTCATGTTGTTGTCACAACTTCCCCTAACATGGTTCAGTATGAATGCTCAGACCTAGTCAGGTGTGAATGGGAGCCCCCGTTCCAGAAAAAACAGCTCGAAGCGTTGGCGTATGAATTGGAGAACGATTCAGAGTCGTTTTGTGAGTACTACATTGCCAGAAGTGAATCTGTCTTGAGAGCATGTATAAGTTATGCTTCCGCCTTAAGAGAAAAAAAAGGGTGTGAATTTGACTTTATGAGTCCGCTGATTTGTATGTGGAAAATGATTCTGAATGAACTACGTGTACGTCATTCAGGTGACGTTTGTAAAGGTACATTGTCAGCTGGCGTTTCTGAGATCCAGCAATCCAGCTTGGAGACCTCAGAATCCCTGTCTTTGGAGTGGTCGGTTTCGCAACCTAAAGCGATTGTGGATTTGCAAATTTTGCGTTCTGTCTCCTCGGATTCGACATCGTTGGCCGAGTCTAAGAGTGAGACAGCACTTTGGTTTTGTGAACCTGATACTGAAGCACCTTTGCTCTGTCCAGAGAAGTTGTCTCTGAGCCTGCCCTGTATCATGAATAAAGACATTATGTCCACCCGCATTGACATTTGCGAGTCTGATTCTGAAGTAAGTACTGACTCTCCACCCAGTAATCTGGACAAGTCAATATTACCTTGTTTAAAATCTCCTGCAGTGTCCCTAGAGGCTCGTCTAGGTATTGCAACCATTCTTACCTGTTTCTCTGCTATTTTGGAATTGCAGTCTGGTTTGACTGCTATGGAGGAATTTCCCTGCAGTGAAACGAAACTCAGAAAGCCAGAGTTAGTTTCACTAGATATTTCTGTGTATCCCTGTCCTGATGATGAAATTCAGTCTCAGTTTATGGTGGAACCTTCCCTGGGACATCTGCCCAGTTCACAAAATAAAGTTCAAGCCTTGCCCTGTAACATGGATAGTTCAGAATCCTTCTTAGTAAACTTGAAAAAGGATGTTCCTGAGGTCCTGTCTGACCTCCTGGAGATCTCCGAGTTCCTCCCAAAGGGTGCAGAACTTGTAGGAGACGTCTCCTGCCCCCCAAGTCCTTCTGAGGTGTTGCCCACTTCAGTAGGCATTGCTGCCTTGCTGGCTACCTTTTCAGCTCTGATGGAGCTTCACGCCTGTGTAGTCAATGATGATATTATTGTCACAGAAATTTCTGAATTTGTATCCGAGTCTTCTTTTGAAAGTCCAGTGCCTGTGACCTCCACTCATGATGATTCTTTGCCCGTTACTGGTTTTGGTCTTGACGTGCCGGACTCTGAGGTTGGCAGTTCCCCGACATGTCCTGAGGTTTCTCCTGTGCTGGTGTACCCCAGTGTGCTCTGTGACCCAGAAAGCCCAAGTGTGCCTCGGTTACCAGCGTACTCAGATGCTTCCTCGGTGGAGACATGCTCTGATATGGCCTGCCTGCTTGCATGCCCAGAAGTGGTCCCTGAAAGTCTTGATATTGATGGGTGTCCTCGTAATTCTGAATCCGGAATTGTCATTGGTTCCATGGGGGTTCTTGGTAATTCTCCATGTGAGCCTGGTGATTGTTCTACCCTCTTGGGATCTCTGTGGGGCTTCAAAAGGTTCTGGGAGATTCCGGGAGAGATTTTGCTTGGTACCCTGGATAAGATCAACGGTGGCTTTTGTGTTGTAAGGGACACTTCGAACAGGTATTGTGGCAGGTTTGGTATTTTCGGACGCTCCTTGGAAGGTGGTGGGTATTGTCTGGAGGGTGTCGATGGCTTCTTCTCTGGTATCCACAGTCCTGATGGGTGTTACGCTGAGACTGGTAGTGCTGACGGGCATGTTTTGGTGGCTTCTGTTTCCGATGAGGTCGGTTTCGGGTGGACTGACTCTGGAATTGGACCTTGTCG
This sequence comes from Hyperolius riggenbachi, assembly GCF_040937935.1. NCBI lineage: Eukaryota > Metazoa > Chordata > Amphibia > Anura > Hyperoliidae > Hyperolius > Hyperolius riggenbachi. The sequence continues at coordinate 249,115,549 of NC_090647.1, read as the reverse complement.
GGCTGCCCCGACCTTCATGAGTCTTCTGTTAGAGTGGTTTGGAGATATCAGTTTTGAGGGTCGTCTGGAATTCGACCCTAGGAGGGGGGGTAGTGTGAGAATCCGCTCAGCTGCCTGCACAGGCAGGCAGCCTTTTGACCATGGTTTAGGTTTGCTTGCTGCAGGACTCTGGAAAGGAGACCTTCTGTCAGTTGTGCAGCTTGTGTTGCTGAGGGATTTGCATACATTAGTCATGCAAATCCGTTACCTGCCTTCTTTTGATGACTGGCACTATAAAAGCATTCTGCTCCCAGAATGCTTTGCTGGACATTTCCCTTCCATGGTCTGTTCCTGATGGACACTGCTGGAGTGTCAGCCATTGCTATCTAGTATAGTTAATTCCTGGGGGTTGCTTTAGGCTCCCCTTCTAGCCCAGTCAGGTTGTATTATCTGTTTTGCCTGTTCCGTCTGTCTTGTGTTTGGATCGCACAAGCCCTAGCGTTAGCGGCTGTGGATCCTTCTGATTGAGTCTGGAGTGTAGGTTGGAACAGCGGTTGTTTCTGCCTACCTCATCTGTTCTGTCTGCCGTGTGTTTGGATCGCACTCGCCCTAGCGCTAGTGCTGGGGATCCTTCTGTTCTGTCTCCTGGGATCACGCTAGCTACTTTTCGCTAGCGCTGGGGATCCTTCTGTTCTGTCTTCTGGGATCGCGCTAGCCACTTTTCGCTAGCGCTGGGGATCCTTCTGTTCTGCTACTCTGTCTCCTGGGATCGCGCTAGCTACTTTTCGCTAGCCCTGGGGATCCTTCTGTTCTGTCTTCGGGGATCGCGCTAGCCACTTTTAGCTAGCGCTGGGGATCCTTCTGTCGCTTGTCCCTGTTTTCGTGTGTCTGTCTTGTCTGCTGCGCTTGCTGGAGGCTCGGTGAGGTAACCGTTAAGCAAGCGCTCGCGTCCTCTGTTTCATGTTTGTCTGTTAATGGTTAGTTAGGCGTGCTTGTCTCTATTGTGCTTATCACGTGGAGACCGCGCATAACCGCGTGCACTGTTGCGAATGAGTGCGGTGTTCGCGGTTAGCTAGCATTTGTTATTTTCCGTATCTCCTTATTGTATTATTTGCTGTGCCTTTGCTACTCTCGTGCTCCGCCTTGCTGTAACCTTGTGTCACGTCTGGCGATCGCACCTCTCGCGATCGCGCTCCTGCTTCTTATCTGCTGTGGTGTGTGCACAGTCGCGGGTTGGCGACTAATTTTATGCACACACACACAATCTGTCTCTGTGCTCACTCTCAATCGCTTCTCTTGCGATTGCGTTTCTTCCCTTCATACAATTCCTGTCTGGCGTGTGTGGTAGGGCAGAGGAGCTGTTCCTCTGCACTCCACAGCTCCACCTGCCGACAGGAATTTCCCTCTGCAGGTGCATAGCACCTAGCCTGGGTGTCCTCAATAATACGCTTGTGGAGGAAATCCGCCGCGTCAGCGCACGTCTGGTGCGCTGACCACGGAGACGATTCCACAATCGTTACAGCAGGCCTTGAGGCACGACATGGAATACAGATCAGGCTGGAAAATGCATCAGCCGGTTTGCTTTCAGTCTAGTGGATGTGTCCATGCTGTGTGGGACAGACTGTGTGATTTGGTACCCCTAATAATCTGGACTCTTTTAGAGTAGCATCAGTAATACAACCTTGCCCAAAGCTGTTAGTCTACTTCTGTGTTTCTTTCTGCCAGTTACATGTCCAATAAAATGATAATATTAGCCAGGCCCGGATTTACATCACAGGAACCTATATGCACAGATGTTCTGGCCTTCTAAACTTCGCCCTCCAGGAACCCACAAAACCCCACCAAACCGTACTGCAAGTGTGCTGGCTGTCACTTTTCCCTTACCCGTCATAGGTACAGTAGCTACCGGTGTCCCTTACCATTGGGCAGCCAGAGGTACCCTCAGCATTAAGTAGCTAGAGGTACCCCGACTGAAGGGAGATCTTGTCAGTAGAATGCCGAGACCCAGGTGACTATACTCTCATTTATGCTCTGCTTGGGACTCTACATAGGGAAGGAGGGAGGCACTAGGGGAGGGTAGTGAGCCGCCCCTCCATCATCAGGCACCTGTAGGCATGTGCCTACAGTGCCTTATGGTAAATCCGGCCCTGATTTTAGCACATTTTAGCTCAAAATGAATAAGAAAATGAGTATCCCACGGTCCAAGGCCAGTTCTGTAATTAAATGTAATTAAACATGATCAACAAAAAAAAATTTTTTTTACTTGTCGCACATTTTGTTGAGATTGGACCAACTAATTTGGCAGCAACTGGATCTGTTTGGCACAGGTTCAATTTGCATACAGATTGCATCAACATTTACAATTACCCCAGAATAATTGCAATTCATTGATCATTTATGCATGTGACAGGCATCATAGTTTGAGCAAATTAATTGAAAGATTAATTAAAAGAGACTTTTCATTGTACTTCTATTAGATACTGTGCTTTACTGCTCTCTAAACCCCTTTCCATCTCTTTTTAGATATGTAATGCCACTGAACCTGTCCTCTTCCACCTTTGTTTCTCCTAGTGTTATATTAGAGCAAGCAACTTACTGGATCATTTGTACATCTATCTCTTTATAGTGGTTGTGTTTCACAATATTATGATGAGTGCACCAGTCCCAGGAACTTCACTGTATGCATGCTCAAGGGCGTAGCAATAGTTATAGCAGCCATAGCAGCTGCTATGGGGCCCTGGAGTAAAGGGGGCCCAGGTGATACTTGATGTATTCACCAACTTTCTTGTGTTCCTCCACCCTGTGATTTTATCTAAGTGCCCATGGACTATATATAGATATCTATATGTGTAGATCACAAGAGAATGCAAATCTCCCAGTCAACTCATATCCATAGGGTAGAGGTAGGTGGCATTTCTCAAGAATGCCTACATTTTATGGCCCCATGAAAGTTTTGCTATGGGGCCCAATAATTCCTAGCTACTCCACTGTGCATGCTTCTTGTAAGGCCTGACAAGTTATGTTCCCAATCAGTCTCTATGCCCCAATCTAGTGCCGCAGCTCTGAGCTTGGCCCACATCTTCACCTATATACAAGTCCCCGCTTGAACAGGACACTAAATATGTCTCCTGACTTAGGTTACCCCTAGGTCCTAACGTGCAAGGCATACAAACTGAAGTAGAGAGGACAACAACCTGCTAGGACCCCACTAAGGCTAGTAACACAGTTCAGATATTCATAAGTATCACACAGGCAATTACCTTGATTCAGGAGGATGAGGCTCTCCGCGTCGATTGCCAGTAATGACAGATGTATGAGGAACAGGCAGTAAGGGATCCAGGAAGATTTGCAAGAGCTCATGCAAGTCCACATGCAATGTTATTCAACAGGCAGTGAATGCTGCAGGCAAGGAGAGAGTTCATGCAAGGATCACATGCAAGGTTATTCAATATGCAAGGATTAGTTCAGGCTTACTTAGAATGTCCAGTAACTTAGCAAAGGTCAGTCCAGGCAGCAAGCAAGGGTCATCCAAGAAACAAGGCAGAGGTCGGTCCAGGCAGCAGGCAAGGGTTATCCAGGAAACAAGGCAGAGGTCAGCCCAGGCAGCAGGCAAGGGTTATCCAAGAAACAAGGCAGAGGTTGGTCCAGGCAGCAGGCAAGGGTATCCAGGAAACAAGGCAAGGGTTAATCACAGCAGACAGGAATCGTCAATACAAGCCAAAGGTCAAGATACAGTAATATCAACAAGTAAGTGCGCACTCAGCAACTAGCCAAAGCTATGCTTATCATAGGCGATGACTGGGAGCACTCTGCAGGTTTAAATGCAACTTTCAACCAATCAGTGGCCGGCCACACTCCGCACATCCAATCACACAGCGCTCAGCCTACCTAGGTGTCAGCTGACACTGTTCTATTAGCTGATTGGAGTCAGCTGACTATTGCTTACATTTGCGGAGGGCGCATTGCGTCCTCCGTGTATCAGCATGTGCGGTTTGTGTCTCAGCAGTGACATTATCAGTGGGGAACAAGCGCCGAGACCCGGAAGTGATGGATTCTGTCTGGATCTCGGCGGAAACTTCAAAGGCAGGCAAGTTATGTATACTTCTCTTTTCCAAACACAGTTACTGCTCAGTCTCTATAAGTGCAGCCACACAACATCCTTATTGCCCATACTCACGGGCTACAATTGTCGCCACAACACGCGGCGCGCGCGTGTTGCGGCGACAGGTCGCCCGTGAGTATGCGCCGTTGCACGGGCGTGCACCCCGAACTGTCGCCCGTCGCTGATGTCGCCAGGCGATTGAACTGCTCAATCGCCTGGCGACAGTCGAAACCGCAACTCTGCCGCAACTGTCGCTAGTCCGCATGAGTACGCGGACCAGCGACAGCAACCTCCATTAAGGTATACGGAGCTTCCGGCGGGGGGAGGAGGAACGTCGGCGACAGCTTCCGTCGCGCCGCTGGTCCCTCTTCCGCGTGTGTACGCGGAGGGACCTGGCGAGGAGCTGTCGCCAGCCTGTCGCCCACACGCTCACGTGTGCTGGCGACAGGCCCAAAAAGTTGCCCGTGAGTATGGGCCATAACTCCCCAAAGTTTCCAAACAATCAATATTTACATTCTCAGTGATGAGCTAGCGGATGGAAGGGGTAGTAGTCATGAAGCATGAAGGATGGCTGTACTGGAAGAGGAAGAGCAGCAGCTGCATTTAAGAACGACGACCACGCATAAGGAAAAGAGCTGCACATGTAATTAAATACTGGTACAGGTTCTGTGGCTCGTGCAGTCACTATAAAATTGGAACCAGCAAAAACTGTTCACTTCCAGCCTTGGAAAGGCCTCATAAAAAATAATGAATTCCTCCTACTACCAATATTTCCACCCAAACATTGTTTAGGAAAGGGACAGTAGTCCCAATAAAATCATATGAACCTGGGAATTCTGCTTTAATGTAAATAGTCTTCGGAATGTATGATAATTATTTTTTAAAAAATGTTCAAAATCTATTAGTTGGCGGAAAACTGTACATTTGTAGGTTCAAGAATATTTACATAAATTGACAATAGTTACTCAAAATAAGTATCTTTTAAAATATATTCTGTCATTTTCCCTTCATTCAACTATTTTTTTCTTACGGTAATTCCTGCATTTAAGAATTTCTAATAAACAGAAATACCATTCTAAGGTGCACCTTCCACAGTGATGGAACCAGTTCCTTTGATTGAGAACTTGGGAGAAGCTCTGAGTCATGACAGGACTTCCCCTGGCAAATGTCACAAGGTCTCCCACTGACTTGGATGAAAAGGAACCTTGCAGAGAGAAAGGGGACATTTCCATATGCCCTTTCCTGCGCTTCATGATGAGATTACACAGCCTGTCACCTGTGTGTGGGGCTCAGAATCTTACTAAACTCTAAGATTTAAAGTCATATTTATTGCATTACATATATTAATAAACTCCCTCCTGGCGGTTTGCAAAAAATCCGCCAGGGGGCAGCAAACTCTTTTTTAAAAAAAAAAAATTTTTCTTTTCATGTAGCGAGACAAAGTCTCGCTACATGATAGCCGCAGCTCAGCGGCATCCCCCCAGCCCCTCCGATCGCCGCCGGCGATCGGAGATCAGGAGATCCCGTTCAAAGAACGGGATCTCCTGGAGGGCTTCCCCCGTCGCCATGGCGACGGGCGGCATGACGTCACCGACGTCATCGACGTTGTGACGTCATTGGGAGTCCCGGCCTACCCCTTAGCGCTGCCTGGCACTGATTGGCCAGGCAGCGCACGGGGTCTGGGGGGGGGGGCGGCGCGGCGAGCGGAGGCACCTAATCGGTGCGGGCTTACCGCCAGGGAGGTTAATGTAGCAAGTAATTACATTCTGTGTAATTATTTTTTGCGTGCCCACAGCAGACAATGGACTTGTACGTAACAAATATTTAAAGGCCAGTTCCAAATAAATTTGATTTTCAGTCTAAATCACAACCTGGTATCACATATTGAAATGTCCCAACCTGGGTTTTTGTATGAGTACTGCAATTATCCCAAAATGCTATTTTGGTGCATTGCTCTCAGCTCTGGTTATAAGCATGCTGAGAAAATTGCTGTGTCTGCACTTGTTCATTTGGAGTCTATAAGTTGCCTTGGGCAGGCCTAGTGTCTCAGAATCAGTTTTATTCGCCAAGCACAACTGGGTCGTACCCAGAATTGGTCTTGGCACATACAGCAAACATACAAGACTTGAAGTAGAAATAACACAATACTCAATAACAGGTAGAGCACAAAAAGAGCAAAGCAAGAAAAGGATAAAACAACGAAAAATAACAAAAAAGTGCAGAGCTGTGTGCCATTGCTCTCCTCTAAAGTGCCATCTTGACTGAAGTGGAGGTGAACAGCAGCCTCCTAGTAAACTTCTGGCATGTTTGTCCAGCTTTTAAGATGTTGGCATTACCACAGTCCATAACAGCAGGACTATCATTTGTACGTATTAATCACAAGATGACAGGGGTCCACCAAACAAGGAAGATTTCCTGGAACATTTTATGATTAAAAAACACTTCCTCAGAGGCCTTAACCACTTCACTGCTAAGGCTGCTTTTACACTTGTGCAGTGCGGTGATCCCATGGCTTCACAGCGTGCCATGAGATCACTGCATCGCCCGCACAAATCCATAGTTTATATGACCCTGTGACACAGTGCGCCAATGGGGTCATATGCATAGGCCTGCCCTCCTTCCTCCCTTGTTCAGTGGTGTACTCCCTGCAGCGCGATGCATCCGTAAGTAAGTCTCCAAAGACTTTCATTGCCCTTGCGAAGGGGTAGCGTATTGCACGCCAACATAAACTGTTCTATGTAAAAGGGCCCTAGGGGTTTTTTTCCCTTAAAAACCAGAGCAATTTTCAATTTCAGCGCTGCATCAATTCATGCGACAATAACTTTATCACTACTCATCACACATAAATGATCTATACATTGGGTTTTTTTGCCACAAATTAGGCTTTCTTTGGGTGGTTCTTTTTGCTAAGAATTATTTTATTTTATATACGTTTTGAAAGGAATAAGAAGAAAAAAAATTAACTCTCTCAGTTTTCAGCCATTATAGTTTTAAAATAAAACATGCTACTTTAGATAAAACCCACACATTTTATTTGTCCATTTGTCCCATTTATTACAACATTTAAAGCGTCCCTACTACAATGTATACAGACAATGTTTTATGTGGAAATAAAGGGGCAGTTTTGGATTTCTCATTGTACTCTGTCAATAATTACAATCCCTTATTTGCAAAAATAACAGCGATACACCCTCATGGCATACAAATTTAAGTCCCTATGTCAGACAAATATACATATGCTTAGCCGAGCTTCAATAGTGGATAAATGATAACAAGTTAAAACTAAATACTGACGAAACTGGGATTCTTGTCATCTGAGGTCAGTGCTCACCAGCAAATCAGCTCCAGTCTCAATCAGCACCTCTAAGGATAGGGAGATCAGACTTAAACAGCTCAGACTTTGTGGCAGCTTGTGTGTACTAACAGATGGGGAATTCATCTTCAGAAATCAAATCTCATTTGTTTTTAACCATTTTTTCACCTGAGGAATATCGCAAAAAGCACCTAATACCTTCAGCAGATGTTTCAGCCCTAGTTCGTGCCTTCACACCTGGACTGTTGCAATGCTCTCTATACAGCCCTTCCAAACAAAAGACCTGCCATGCCTCCAACTAGTACAGAATACCAATGCAAGGTTAACAAACCAACCCAACCATTGCCACATAACACCAATTCTTTGATTACTCCACTGGCTACCCATAAAAGGGAGAATTCTAATTAAGATTGCCTTATTGACTAGATACCTAACACATTTGTTACAACTGCATCATCCTTCACACAACCTTACATCAAAAGGATCTAATAACTTGGTTACTGCCAGAGTCCTTCTCTCTCCCTACACTTTGAAACTCCTTGTCACACCCAATCAGGACATCTCCATCCCTGGAAGCATTTAAGTCCAAATTGAAAAGCCACCTTTTTGGTCTGGCATTTACAAACACCTATTTCCTCTAATACAGTCTACCTGACAACTATGTACTGATCTGAGACATATCTAGGACTTTGAGTCCTATGGAAGAAAAGAACTTTACAAATATATTGTTTCGTACAAAGTAACAATTTATGTATTGTCTTATAAATTCCATCATTTGTGTTTTTTTTTTATTTTTGTACAAATGTGTTATATGGGGGCGGGGAGGGAAATAATGGTTAATTACTATATCAATTACCATATTATAGCTAGAGGAAATGCATATTGTATCACAGCATTCCACGTTAGCAGGAAGTAATAGTTTATTTTGTTTACAATGAATGATCACTGTTCCTGGATGGAACAGTGATTATTCATTCATTAGACACTTCGATTGGCTTTGGGAACACGTTTCCATTTACCAATCAGTGCACTGCTACGTGACACCGGGGCATGCAATTGTGTGCACGCAGTTAGCGAACACACAGGGACAAGTATCTACTGTACGTCCCTGGGAGCTTAAGTGAAGTTTTCAGGGATGTACATACTTGTCCCGCGGGAGGGCAATTGGTTAAAGGCCTTAATATGTATATACAAAAATATTTAAAATGAACCTCCCCTCCACATGCTTCTGACCTACGCAATGCATGCTAGAAGATGTAGTCCAAAGGTCTAAATCTCCTGGCATGAATTGCGGTGGTGCGAGACACCTTTAGGAACTAATGCCTTTAAACTGACATAAAAATAAGCTGGGTAACAAACATAACTGACAACAGCTTCTCCATATAAACTTCTAAAGATCAATCATCCCTTAAAGAGCACAACCAGAATAAACCCTAGTATGGTATAGGATTATCAGTGTGGAAAAATGGGTCTCACTCGGACCAAGGAAGTAAAATATCCAGGATAATGTAGTAGATATGTAAGTGCAAAAACAAACAGTGCAGAATGTTACAACCTGCTAAAGTAACACAACAGTATGTGTTTTTTCCAAGCTTATTGTTAGTGTGTTACCTGAATGCTATTGCTCTGTCTGTATCGGTTATTTATTTCTGTTACTGTTTTATCTGGTCGTCTGATTGGTTGTTCTCAGTTGTAAGAAAATCCTGCTGTCCCTGTTTCCTCCTCAGTTCTCCATCTTTGAAGTCTCTTGTACAGGTCTGTATAAATACATGAATACAATATTCCATAGCCTTCCCTACATCTGTGTCTCTACGCAATTCTGTCTCTTCAGACATTTCCTCAACATCTTGTCTTGTTTTTTTCTCTGATTCACGTTGTCACTTAGGTGATCCATATACAGACAGGTGATTGCTACGCTTCAAGTGACTTAGTAAAGGGTGAGACAATGAAATACTTTGGCTTTATACTTAAAAAAAGAATCCTGGCTTCACTTGTCATTATAAGGTACTGAGTATTCTTTGATGAGAGAAGAAAATCAAGTTGAATGAGTTTGTTGCAAGATACCAAAAACTAAAGAGCTTAGAATACTTTCGTAATGTACAGTATCTACAAAAAAAAGTGAATCCTGTGATAATCTTTATGCACCGGTACCACTGCTGTGGTGTAAAAATGGGGGGGGGGGGGGGGCAATGTGGCCTGCTCCTCCTCCCTACATTGCAGAGCAGAGGCAGGAGAGCAGTGTATATTTACTCCAGCTCCAGCACTACATTGGGTCTCCTCTTCTTCCTGGCAGCCGCATGCTCTATGCTTCCATCCTCCTGCTCTTGATGGATGTCGAGATCAGGATTCGTAGCTGCTGAGAGGAAGAGGAGATCCAACGCAGCGGGCTTTAAGCAGCCTCATGACAATTTTGTTTGGAGGCATGGGGACTTCTTTTTACACCCCAGCCAAGTATTACATTATTTTAATTTTAATAGTGAAGCACCTCTCCTACTGGACATGAGACTAATCTGGCACACCAGTGACTGTAAAATGGATCCCCAGCTTTCTGGTCTCTCGCCTCTGAGCAGGGTTTAGCCTAGCAATTTTTGTAGCCAATTATAGGACTTCTAAGTGCATGGGCAGTGCTTAGTCCAGACATGAAGCAGTGAAATGTATTTCTTCTCTCTGGATCTCCTTCTGAACAATCTTCCTCTCGTCTGATCATCCAGGGTCCCATACAACAGTCGGTAGAGAGTCACAGATTAAGCTGTCAGGCCTGCTAAGCATGAGCAACCAGAAGCATTTTCTTACTACTTAACCCAGTCAAATAATAAAGGGTACACTTATATTAATAAAGCCACTTGCAGGGGATGCATAGTACCATCACTGAATGTCTTGGGCTGTAAAGAAGCATGATTTGTCATTGCAACTTAATTCAAATAAATTTAGCACCTGCATGGAACAAAGCAACTATTCCTAGCATAAGCTGCAGATTGTGGGGCTTACACTAATGCTGCATCATGTGTAGGTTAGGGGGTATCATTCACTGATATGGTGGTCTGGTGCACCAGAAAATCGATGGGCTTGTGTACAGTGGTGATGACATCTTCAGAACTATTTCTTCTGTAGACGTACATTAGCCTCATGGGAGGTCAATCTATCACTTGACTCTTTGCTCAATAATAGAGATGTCGCGAACCTCCGATTTTCGGTCCGCGAACCGGGTTCGCGAACTTCCGCAGAAGGTTCGGTTCGCGGAAAAATTCGCGAACCGCAATAGACTTCAATGGGGAGGCGAACTTTGAAAAATAGAAAAAATTATGCTGGCCACAAAAGTGATGGAAAAGATGTTTCAAGGGGTCTAACACCTGGAGGGGGGCATGGCGGAGTGGGATACATGCCAAAAGTCCCGGTGAAAAATCTGGATGTGACGCAAAGCAGCGTTTTAAGGGCAGAAATCACATTGAATGCTAAATTGCAGGCCTAACGTGCTTTCAAACATCTTGCATGTGTATACATCAAACAGGGAGTGTAATTAGAGTACTGCTTCACACTGACACACCAAAATCACTGTGTAACGCACCGCAAACAGCTGTTTGTGTAGTGACGGCCATGCTGGACTACTGCGCAACATGGCGTGATTGCTCTTCCTCACTCAGTGATGTCAGGTAATGTGTGACTTCCTTCTCAACTTTCCATGGCATTGTTAAAAAGCTTACGTTTTGTTTTTAATTTACATTTTCTACTTGCTGTGTACTTGTTCAGTACCGCTACAATGAGAATCCTGTGGAGGCGGGCAAGTCTGCCATTGTGACCCCGGGTAATGGCCGGGGAATGAGAGGTTTGAATCCGGTGTGGAGCCTGAGCAACGGCTACCACTACACATCCAAGGAGGGCAGCGGGCAGGCATGCACGCCCGCCCGCCCCGAGGTAGTGACCAAAAATAACAATACAGGAGGAGGACTTTCGAGGCCCTGCTGTGTATTTGAAATGAATGTACTTTAAATCCTTTAACGAGAACCAGTTATGGCGGGCAAAGATGACACCACATTCCTTTCACGAGAATCATATGGAGGCGGGCAAGTCTGTCATTTGTGACCCCGGGTAATGGCCGGGGAATGAGGGATGGAATCCGGTGTGGAGCCTGAGAAACGGCTACCACCACACATCCAAGGAGGGCAGCAGGTAGGCATGCACGCCCGCCCCGAGGTAGTGACCAAAAATAACAATACAGGAGGCGGACTTTCGAGGCCCTGCTGTGTATTTGAAATGAATGTACTTTATATCCTTTAACGAGAACCAGTTATGGCGGGCAAAGATGACACCACATTCCTTTCACGAGAATCATATGGAGGCGGGCAAGTCTGTCATTTGTGACCCCGGGTAATGGCCGGGAAATGAGGGATGGAATCCGGTGTGGAGCCTGAGAAACAGCTACCACTACACATCCAAGGAGGGCAGCAGGTAGGCATGCACGCCCGCCCCGAGGTAGTGATCAAAAATAACAATACAGGAGGCGGACTTTCGAGGCCCTGCTGTGTATTTGAAATGAATTAACTTTAAATCCTTTAACGGGAATCCGTTATGGAGGGCAAGTCTGCCATTGTCACCGCGGGGAATGAAGGTTGGATTCCGGCCCGAAGTGGGAGCCTGCTGAGACCCATGCTGTAGCTGCCCTGACCGTGCTTTGCAGACCAGGCATCTGTGGTCAGATGGACCCTTGAGCCAGCGGAAGACAAACCAAGTCGAAAGCATTTGCCAAGAATGTTTTACGGAGGGCAAGTTTTTTTGCCCTTTTTTTAAATTTTTTGAAAATGATAGATGGTTGTATTTTTAAATTGTTTGAAAGTTTAGATGGTTGTATTTTTAAATTGTTTGAAAGTTTAGATGGTTGTATTTTTAAATTGTTTAAAAGTGTATCCATTCTTCCTCCCCCCCAGCCACGAACAATACCATGGGAACGTGGAGCAGCAGAAGCCCCCTGTGACGGCTGCCACGGTTGTTCTCCGCTGCTTGTCTTTTGAGGGGTGCTTCTTTTCCTCAGGTGTTCTTGCCATAGCTGTTTGTGCCTTCTCTCCAGGTGCCTTCGTAAAGCACTTGTCCCTACGTGACAGTTGGCCTTTCCACGGCTCAATTTTTGCTGGCAGAGACAACAGATGGCTTTGCTCCGATCTGAGACACACACGTGAAAAAATTTCCAAACCGCTGAGGCCCCCTGGGGTGATGGCGCTACGGTGGCATCAGCAGCAGCTGACGTTGAAGGGCATGTGTGCTCCCTGGCCATAGCTGGCGATACATGGCACCGGACACTGCCCCCAGCTGTTTCTGAGGACGAGCTCCCTCTGCTTCTATCATGGAGTCATCTCCTCCTACTCCTCTCTGACTCCTCCTCTGAACTGTCCCCCTGGTCATCTCCTCTACCGGGAACATATGTGGTATCCGTATAATCGTCATCATAATCCTCCTGGCCAGCTGCGCTTTCCTCAGACACCTCCTCAAGTGCACCAACTTCAGGTGGTCCACCATCATCCCCATCCACACACGTTACGTCCATACTATCGCCACCTAACTCAGACGTATGAGGTGGTGTACCTGCGCCTTCTTGTTGTTGTTGCAGTAGTGGCTGGGAATCAGTGATTTCACCACCACCACCAAATAACTCCTGCGAAGTGTCAAATGCAGCGGATGTGGTGCTTGTTGTAGCGCTGGTGGCTGCGGGAGATGAGGTGTTCTGTGTTAAATACTCAATCACCTCCTCACGATTTTGGGAAGTGATGGCACGTGCCTTCTTCTGAGCACTGTATTTTGGGGCAGGTCCGCATGAAATCACAGCAACACCACCTCGCACAGCCACAGACCTGCCGGTGCCTGGTGGCCTTCCTCTGGGTCTGCCTCTACCTCTTCCTCTACCTGGTTTGTCCATTTTGTCCATCTCGGGGGTATGCTAGCTATATGCAGTGAGGTGGGTTCTCACTCAACACAACAGGTAGTTAGATGCAGTGAACTGGGTTCACTCAACAGTAAAGGTACTTAAGATGCAGTGAGGTGGGTTCTCACTCAACACAACAGGTAGTTAGATGCAGTGAGGTGGCCAGGTAGGTTCACACTCAACACAACAGGTAATTAGATGCAGTGAGCTGGGTTCACTCAACACAAGGCTAGGTATATGCAGTGATGAGGTGGGTTAAGTAAACACAACAGGTACTGGGTAGTTAGATGCAGTGAGCTGGGTTCACTCAACAGTAAAGGTACTTAAGATGCAGTGAGGTGGGTTCTCACTCAACACAACAGGTAGTTAGATGCAGTGAGGTGGCCAGGTGGGTTCACACTCAACACAACAGGTAGTTAGATGCAGTGAGCTGGGTTCACTCAACAGTAAAGGTACTTAACCACTTGAAGACTGCAGTGCTAAACCCCCCCTAAAGACCAGGCCATTTTTTACAATTCAGACCACTGCAGTTATAACTGTTTATTGCTCGGTTATACAACTTACCACCCAAACAAATTTTACCTCCTTTTCTTGTCACTAATAAAGCTTTCTTTTGGTGCTATTTGATTGCTGCTGCGATTTGTACTTTTTATTATATTCATCAAAAAAGACATGCATTTTGTCAAAAAAATGTTTTTTTTAACTTTCTGTGCTGACATTTTTCAAATAAAGTAAAATTTCTGTATACATGCAGCGCGAAAAATGTGGACAAACATGTTTTTGATTAAAAAAAACCCATTCAGCCTATATTTATTGGTTTGCGTAAAAGTTATAGTGTTTACAAACTATGGTGCAAAAAGTGAATTTTCCCATTTTCCAGCATCTCTGATTTTTCTGACCCCCTGTCATGTTTCATGAGGGGCTAAAATTCCAGGATAGTATAAATACCCCCCAAATGACCCCATTTTGGAAAGAAGACATCCCAAAGTATTCACTAAGAGGCATGGTGAGTTCATAGAAGATTTTATTTTTTGTCACAAGTTAGTGGAAAATGACACTTTGTGACAAAAAAATTAATAATAAAAAGTTTCCATTTCTGCTAACTTGTGACAAAAAAAAATGAAATCTGCCACAGACTCACCATGCCCCTCTCTGAACACTTTGGGATGTCTACTTTCCAAAATGGGGTCATTTGTGGGGTGTGTTTACTGTCCTGGCATTTTGGGGGGTGCTAAATTGTAAGCACCCCTGTAAAGCCTAAAGGTGCTCATAGGACTTTGGGCCCCTTAGCGCACCTAGGCTGCAAAAAAAGTGTCACACATGTGGTATCGCCGTACTCAGGAGAAGTAGTATAATGTGTTTTGGGGTATATTTTTACACATACCCATGCTGGGTGGGAGAAATATCTCTGTAAATGAGATTTTTTAGATTTTTTTTACACACAACTGTCCATTTACAAAGATATTTCTCCCACCCAGCATAGGTATGTGTAAAAATACACCCCAAAACACATTATACTACTTCTCCCGAGTACAGTGATACCACATGTGTGGCACTTTTTTGCACCCTAACTGTGCTAAGGGGCCCAAAGTCCAATGAGTACCTTTAGGATTTCACAGGTCATTTTGAGACATTTGGTTTCAAGACTACTCCTCACGGTTTAGGACCCCTAAAATGCCAGGGCAGTATAGGAACACCACAAATGACCCCATTATAGAAAGAAGACACCCCAAGGTATTCCGTTAGGAGTATGGTGAGTTCATAGAAGATTTTACTTTTTGTCACAAGTTAGCGGAAAATGACACTTTGTGAAAAAAACAATAAAAATCAATTTCCGCTAACTTGTGACAAAAAAAATAAAAGCTTCTATGAACTCACCATACTCCTAACGGAATACCTTGGGGTGTCTTCTTTCTACAATGGGGTCATTTGTGGTGTTCCTATACTGCCCTGGCATTTTAGGCGCCCTAAACCGTAAGGAGTAGTCTTTAAACCTAATTTCTCAAAATGACCTGTGAAATCCTAAAGGTACTCATTGGAATTTGGGCCCCTTAGCGCAGTTAGGGTGCAAAAAAGTGCCACACATGTGGTATCACTGTACTCGGGAGAAGTAGTATAATGTGTTTTGGGGTGTAATTTTACATATACCCATGCTGGGTGGGAGAAATATCTCTGTAAATGACAATATTTAGATTTTTTTACACACAATTGTCCATTTACAGAGATATTTCTCCCACCCAGCATGGGTATATGTAAAAATACACCGCAAAACACATTATACTACTTCTCCTGAGTATGGCGATACCACATGTGTGGCACTTTTTGCACCCTAACTGCGCTAAGGGGCCCAAAGTCCAATGAGTACCTTTATGATTTCACAGGTCATTTTGAGAAATTTCGTTTCATGACTACTCCTCACGGTTTAGGGCCCCTAAAATGCCAGGACAGTATAGGAACCCCACAAATGACCACATTTTAGAAAGAAGACACCCCAAGGTATTCAGTTAGGAGTATGGTGAGTTCATAGAAGATTTTATTTTTTGTCACTAGTTAGAGGAAAATGACACTTTGTGAAAAAAACAATAAAAATCAATTTCCGCTAACTTGTGACAAAAAAATAAAATCTTCTATGAACTCACCATACTCCTAACTGAATACCTTGGGGTGTCTTCTGCCTAAAATGGGGTAATTTGTGGGGTTCCTATACTGTCCTGGCATTTTAGGGGCCCTAAACCGTGAGGAGTAGTCTTGAAATCAAATTTCTCAAAATGACCTGTGAAATCCTAAAGGTACTCATTGGACTTTGGGCCCCTTAGCGCAGTTAGGGTGCAAAAAAGTGCCACACATGTGGTATCCCCATACTCAGGAGAAGTAGTATAATGTGTTTTGCGGTTTATTTTTACACATACCCATGCTGGGTGGGAGAAATATCTCTGTAAATGGACAATTGTGTGTAAAAAAATGGAAAAAGTTGTCATTTACAGAGATATTTCTCCCACCCAGCATGGGTATGTGTGAAAAGACACCCCAAAACACATTATACTACTTCTCCTGAGTACGGGGATACCACATGTGTGACACGTTCTTGCAGCCTAGCTGTGCAAAGGGGCCCACAGTCTAATGAGTACCTTTAGGATTTCACAGGTCAATTTTACTCATTTGTTTTCCAGACTACACCTCACGGTTTTGGGCCCCTAAAATGCCAGGGAAGTATAGGAACCCCACAAGTGACCCCATTTTGGAAAGAAGACACCCCAAGGTATTCCATGAGGGGTATGATGAGTTCATAGAATATTTTATTTTTTGAAACAAGTTAGTGGAAATGGATTTTTTAGGTTTTTTTCTCACAAAGTGTCATTTTCCACTAACTTGTGACAAAAAATAAAATCTTCTATGAACTCACCATACCCCTCATGGAATACCTTGGGGTGTCTTCTTTCCAAAATGGGGTCACTTGTGGGGTTCCTATACTGCCTTGGCATTTTAGGGGCCCTAAACTGTGAGGAGTAGTCTGGAAACCAAATAATTAAAATTGACCTGTGAAATTCTAAAGGTACTCATTGGACTTTGGGCCCCTTTGCACAGCTAAGCTGCAAAAAAGTGTCACACGTGTGGTATCGCTGTACTCAGGAATAGTAGTATAATGTGTTTTGGGGTGTATTTCACACATAACCAATCCTGTGTGTGAGAAATATCTCTGTAAATGACAATTTTTTCCATTTTTTTACACTAAATTGTCATTTACAGAGATATTTCTCCCACCCAGCATGGGTATGTGTGGAAAGACACCCCAAAACACATTATACTACTTCTCTTGAGAATGGCAATACCACATATGTGACACTTTTTTGCAGGCTAGCTGCGCAAACTTGCCCAAAGTCCAATGAGCACCTTTAGGCTTTACAAGGGTGCTCACAATTTAGGCCCCCACCAAACAATTCCAGGACAGTAAAACACCCCAGAAATGACCCCATTTTGGAAAGAAGAGACCCCAAGGTATTCCACGAGGGGCATAGTGAGTTCATATAACATTTTATTTTTTGTTATAAGTTAGCGGAAAATGACACTTTGTGGGAAAAAAAATAAAAAAATCTATTTCTGCTAACTTATGACAAAAAATAAAATCTTCTATGAACTCACCATGCCCCTCAGCTAATACCTTGGGGTGTCTTCTTTCTAAAATGGGGTCACTTGTGGGGGTCTGTCCTGGCATTTTAGCGTCTCCACAATCATTACATGTATGGCCAGTATTAGGAGTTTCTGCTATACTCCTTATATTGGGCATACGGGTGATGCACTTTTTTCTCCATAAAAGGAAAAATGAACGGCAAAGATTCTCACATTCGCATTGATCAATGTGGATGAAAAAATATCTGCCGAAATATGTGAAAAAAGAGGGGGGCATGGCGTTTGCCAGGACATAGGAGCACCACCCACAAAATTTTCCAAACCCACTTTGCTCCTATGCCCTGGCAAACCAGATTAATCCATTCACATCGATCGATGTGGATGAAAAAAACCTTTGCCAGTTTTGATACAAAGTGCTTGCCAAAGCATAGGAGCTCCAACACCACCCCTCAGCTCATATGCCTTGACAAACGTATCTTACTGCGGAGGAGAAATCTCGTCCTGCAGCGCTGCATGCACCGACTTGTGTGTAATCTGACAGACGCGCAATGCTTCTGTCAGGATGCACCATCAGTGCTGCAGCTGGTTGGTCGATCAGTCGTTCGCTCGGTCCACCTGGAAGGGTAAAGGATGGAAAAAGAGAGAGAAAAAAACATACAAAAAAAAAACAAGCAAGCAGCAATGCAAGAAATTCATTAACATTAACTTTCGTAAACTTTATTAAACCTTTTTAACCAAACAATAACATTTGGAACTTTTGCTTACCTGTTTTTTTTTTTGTTTGTTTTTAACTTACCTTCCGAGGACAAACTTCTCCTTCCCCATGGGACAGTGTGCAAAGCGCAAATCGCACAGAGATGTAGCAAAGTACACTATGCACTTTGTCCCAAGTGAAAGGAGAGGTTTCTGGCAGCCCTGTGTATTTGGGTCTCTCAAAAGCAGATGTCTGGTTTCACACACAGGAGTCGCGCAGTAGCGTAGGTATGCAGTAGCTTTAAGTCGAACACTTCCGGCGTCAGGGGGGGACCGCAAAGTGGGACTTTCGCTAGGCAATTTGCTGCAACCATCACTCCAATGTATTTGGGTCTCTCAAAAGCAGATGTCTGGTTTCACACACAGGAGCCGCGCAGTAGCATAGGTATGCACTAGCTTTAAGTCAACCACTTCCGGCGTAAGGGGGGACCGCAAAGTGGGACTTTCGCTAGGCAATATGCTGCAACACATCGCTCCAGTGTGAAAGAGCCTTGAGAGACTACTACTGTGTCTCACGTTCCCTACTCCAATAGCGAATGTGTTCGTGGAACTTTTCAAAACACTCCCCTATGCATAGGGCAGGCTGGTCAGGACAGTAGGGACAATAAAAAGTGGTGTCACGCCTCATTCCATCCCTCTTACAGACACGACAATGTTTTCTTGGGGTGCGTTGACCTGGGGTACTCGGAAAGACATAAGCATAGTGTCTTTCATGTAGCCGGCTAACTACATTAGGGGGATTGGCCACGGCCCCTCCTGGATACAGGAGTTCCGAAATGATCTCTTCCTGAAATTTAAGGAAGGATCCTGTTCTCCCAGCCTTACTGTAGAGAACAAAGCTGTTGTACATTGCCAATTGAATCAAGTAAATAGCCACTTTCTTATACCAGCGGCTGGTCCTTCGGGAAACTAAATAGGGAGCCAACATCTGGTCATTGAAGTCCACCCCTCCCATGTTTAAATTATAGTCGTGGACGGCGAGGGGTTTCTCAACAACCTCAGTTGCTCGCTGAATTTGGACTGTCGTGTCTCCGTGAATGGTCGACAGAAGGTAAACGTCCCTCTTGTCCTTCCATTTCACTGCAAGAAGGTCGTCATTACACAAGGCAGCCCTCTCCCCCCGTGCAAGTCGGGTAGCAGTGAGATATTGGGGGAAGCCCCGGCGACTAGGCCGCACGGTGCCACAGCAGGGAATTCCAAGTATCTTCAAATGCTGATAGAGGGCCACACTTGTGTAGTAGTTGTCCACATAGAGATGGTACCCCTTGTGGAATAAGGGTGACACCAAGTCCCACACAATCTTGCCACTGCACCCCAGGTAGTCAGGGCATCCGACCGGCTCCAATTTTGTGTCTTTTCCCTCATAGACCCTAAAGCGATATGTATAGCCTGTGGCCCTTTCACAGAGCTTATACAGCTTGACCCCATACCGGGCGCGCTTGGTTGGGATGTACTGCTTAATGCCAAGGCGCCCGGTAAAATGTACGAGGGACTCGTCTATACAGATGTTCTGTTCAGGGGTGTAAGCATCTGCAAATTTGGATGACAGGTGGTCTATGAGGGGTCGAAATTTGTGGAGCCGGTCATAGTCAGCGTGGCCTCTTTCATGACAGGTTGTATCATCATTAAAGTGCAGGAAGCGCAGGATGTCCTCAAAACGTGACCTGGACATGGCAGCAGAGTACATAAGCATGTGATGTATTGGGTGCGTAGACCAATAGGACCGCAATACATTTTTTTTAGTTAGACCCATGTTAAGGAGAAGGCCCAAGAAGATTTTAAATTCGAAAACTGTGACCTGTTTCCACCGAAAAGGCTGGGCATGGGAGCTGTTCGGATTGTCGGTGATAAATTGTGTGGCCTTACGGTTGGTCTCTGCCACGACTAAGTCGTAGAGATCCTCGGTGAAGATCAGATGAAAAGCGTCTAGGGCCGATCCTAGATGATCTGTCTCCACCTGGACTCCAGACTGGGCGGTGAAAGGGGGCACTACGGGTGCGGCGGAATTAGGGAACTTCCAATGAGGGTTTGCCAGTACCTCTGGGAGCTTAGGGGTACTACGGGCCCATGTGGCTGCGACTGGGGTCTTACTGCACGTACCACCGAACCAGTTTCAACTGCCATGCTGGTGCTCGCCACTTCACCAGGGTCTACGGCAGTACTGGTTTCAAGTCCAGGATGTGCTGCGCTGTTGGTGCATGCCTCACCATCAAAATCTGGATCAGCGCTAGCACCACTCTGCTGGCCTTGAGGTTGATCCTGCGCAACCTGTGGTCCACTGACATCGGTACGCCTGGCGCTAGCAGGGACCACAACCTCGTCATCAGAACTATCGGTCAAAGAGTCACTGTCCTCTACAGGTTCATATTCTGAGCCGGATGATTCGTCGGATGAGAAGTCCCAATCACTCTCACCCGACTCGGCCATAATACTGTAGGCCTCTTGCAGGGAATACATCTTTTTTGCCATTTTGGGCTGCTAAATTTAGGGGGTATTCCTCTGAGACTACTCAGGAAAAAAAATGCACCTGTCTAGCAAATGGGAGTATTTGTTAAGTAAACAGCTGCGATCGCTCAGTTTTGAGCGTCGCAGCTATGGTGTTGGTTTTTTGCAGTGATCAGAAAACAAAAATTTATTTCACTTGGGGCGGGCTGAACGCAAGTGCGGCAGAACGATCAGGCCTGATCGGGCAAACACTGCGTTTTTAGTGGAGCCTACTCTAAGGTGACCCTAACGTACTTATATAGATCTGACTGCGATCAGTACTGTTCACTTACAGATACTATATAGTACCAATGCTGATTAGCGACAGTGATGACGCTAATCAGCGACTCATTAGTGATTGCGGTGTAGTGGGCTGGGCGCTAACTACCTAACAAAAGGGGCCTAGCTAACTCACTGGCCAAAAAACTGCACAGGCAATAGATGTCACTCAGATCTCGATCAAAGCTGTGACAGGCGACCAGATTTCAATCACAGCGCCGCTGTCAGATGCCAACCAATGTAAACAGCAATCGAAATCACAGGCAATCACAGATAATCAAAAACCAATCACTAATCAATCAGCTGTCAAAAATCAGTGCACAGACAATAGATGTCACTCAGACCTCGATCAGAGCTGTGACAGGCGACCAGATATCAATCACAGCGCCGCTATCAGATGCCAACCAATGTAAACAGCAATTTAAATCACAGGCAATCACAGATGATCAAAAAACAATCACTAATCAATCAGCTGTCAAAAATCAGTGCACAGACAATAGATGTCACTTAGCTCTCACTCAGACCTCGATCAGAGCTGTGACAGGCGACCAGATATCAATCACAGCGCCGCTATCAGATGCCAACCACTGTAAACAGCAATTGAAATCACAGGCAATCACAGATGATCAAAAACCAATCACTAATCAATAAATCAATCAGATGTCAAAAATCAGTGCACAGACAATAGATGTCACTCAGATCTCACTCAGACCTCAATCAGAGCTGTGACAGGCGACCAGATATCAATCACAGTGCAGCTGTCAGATGCCAACCAATGTAAACAGCAATTGAAAACACAGGGCAATCACAGATGATCAATAACCAATCACAATGCAATCAATCAATCAGATGTCAAAATCCTGTTCACAGGCAATAGATGTCACTCACATGCCACTCAGACCTCGATCAGAGCTGTGACAGGCGACCAGATGACACTCAGACCTCAGTCAGACGCCTTGGCAGGGCAGTGAGGGGGGCTGTGGGGGGTGATCAGCGGCGATCGCAGGTGGGATCAAGCAGGATCAGTGTGGCTATGTGATCAGCAGGGCTGCCGTCCTCTCTCCTGGTGGTCCCGGAACGCTGTGACCAGGAGAGGAGGAGGCAGCCAGTATAATACACGTTGTTTACATAACAACGTGTATTATACGCTTTGCATTGGCCGGATTTAAAGATCGCAGCCCGCCGGCGCTGCTAATTGGCCGGCGGGCTGATCACACGTGGGGGCCGCGCCCGCATTTCTGATGGAAAGGACCTTCCGCCAATCGGCGTTAGGCGGTCCTGGGGCTGCCGCCGCGGCCACGCCTACTGGCGTGACGCGGGCGGCAGGTGGTTAAGATGCAGTGAGGTGGGTTCTCACTCAACACAACAGGTAGTTAGATGCAGTGAGGTGGCCAGGTGGGTTCACACTCAACACAACAGGTAGTTAGATGCAGTGAGCTGGGTTCACTCAACACCACGCTAGGTATATGCAGTGATGATGTGGGTTAAGTAAACACAACAGGTACTGGGTAGTTAGATGCAGTGAGCTGGGTTCACTGAACAGTATACAGTAAAGGTACTTAAGATGCAGTGAGGTGGGTTCTCACTCAACACAACAGGTAGTTAGACTTAGATGCAGTGAGCTGGGTTCACTCAACACAACGCTAGGTATATGCAGTGATGAGGTGGGTTAAGTAAACACAACAGGTACTGGGGTATATGCAGTACTGGGTAGTACAATGTGCAGCTCCCTGTCACACACACAGGCAGTCAGTCACTGAATGTGCTGGGCTGCTGGCAGTGGCACACACACTATCAATTAGCAAGGCTGTGCATGCAACAAAAGTGTCAGAAAAAAAAAATGTACAGGTTGAGCTCTGAAAAGAGCTGTTGCTGGGTGCTTTAAAAGCAATATTAATCAGTCAGGAACAAGTAAAGCAGCCTAGAACCTAACTAATCTGTCCCTAAGAGAAAACGTCTGCAGCAGCTGTCCCTTTCCTCTCTCTAGCAGGCACACAAGTGACTGTAATGGCCGCCGGAGGCTGCCTTATATAAGGGGGGGGGGGGGGTGGGGCTCCAGGGCTTACTGTAGCCTGAATGGCTACAATGTGCCTGCTGACTGTGATGCAGAGGGTCAAGGTTGACCCTCATAGTGCATTATGGGGCGAATCGAACTTCCGGAAAAGTTCGCCTGGCGCAGGCGAACGCGAACCCCCAATGTTCGCCTGGAACCGTTCGCCGGCGAACCGTTCGGTACACCTCTACTCAATAAGCCCTGACAGTTCTCCAGCAGAGGGTTAAGAGGTGACTTTGGAAAGCTGTGAAGAGGGTTCTCTATTTCCTCTTCAGGTTCAGAGACCTCCTCCACTCGAGTCTGTAACATGAATTCCAGTACAGAAGCTAATAACACTCCATAGTGGTTAGATAACAGCAGGGGAGTCAGGCTGCCATAACCTTGTTAAACCCCCATCTCCAGATATTCTTTCCACTGATACAGTAAATGTAATGTCCAGGTCGGATCAAGCCACTTAAAATTAAAGGGGCACTGTGGCGAAAAATTGTAAAATTAAAAATATGTGCAAACATAGACAAATACGTATGTTTTTTTCCAGAGTAAAATAGGTAGTAGAAACCTGACAGAAGCGACAGGTTTTGGTCTAGTCCATCTCTTCATAGGAAATTATCAGCAAGGCTTTTTTTTCTTTATAAAGATATTCCCTAAAAAGGATGCTGGCCAGCTTCCCTGCTTGCTACACAGTTTTTTCAGTAAGTGCTTTTGAAAATAAATAAATCCCTGAGAATCCCCTATACAGAGATGGACTAGTCCAAAACCTGTAGCTTCTGTCAGGTTTCTACTACCTACTGTAAGTGACAGCAACATAGGAGAAAAGTAATGTATGGCTCATTTTACTCTGGAAAAAACATACTTCTTATTTGTCTATGTGTGTACATATTTTACATTTTAAATTTTTTCGCCATGGTGCCCCTTTAACTTAGTTGGTGCTTAATCCCATCTTTTATATTTTTATGACATGCTAGAGGAATAAATTTGAGCTTAGCTATAGAAAACACTTCTGTGATTGTTGGACATTTCCCCACCCCACCAGGATTATAAAATGGTATTAAGGATATTTTGGCTTACTGAAGATAAGGAGATTTGATTGTAAAATATTATATTGATCATCCTACAACTTTCGAAAAAAGCTCTACTCATTGCATTGAAACACTAATATAAAATCAGAAGAGTTCTTTACTGACAGCCAAAAGTCAGACATACACTTGATATCCTTATTCAAATGCATGTCAATATTTGAATGTAACTTGTGCAGCTGCTTTAATTCTTCTTTAAGTAAGCAACAAACTAAAACATGGTGCATACCTCACCTGGTACAGCATCCTTCTGAGTTACCACAGCAGCTGAATGGAGTGCCTGTACGTTGTTGTTAACATCTTACAAGACCATCGTTGATTCCTCTAACCCCATAACGTGTTTTACCAGAAAGCAACCAGGTTTTCCAAAGTTTATGACAGCTATCTCAATACTGGCCAGGTGAAAGGGGAACTAAATCACTAAGTACTCCTGAAGTCTAAAAAAAACCTTAATGTTAGATGCTTACCTCAGTAGTGGGAAGCCTCTGGATGGTCCAGAGGATTCCTGAATGCTTCTGCAAACCATTGAACCAGCGTAGGGCCCCTGATTACCTATACAACCCAGCACAAGTCAAATAGGTTCCTTCTGGCCATGCTTCTGGCTGTGGACAAGCACATCTGTACTGGGCATGGGAGAGTGAGGTCCACGCATGCCCAATAGAACTAAGCACTAATGCACAGAGGAAAAAATAAGTCTAGTCAATATTTCCCCCATTAAGTGCAGCCAACATGCTCCCACCCAAAAAAAAGTGCAGTTGCCATAGCCCTTTCTGACTCCATAAGAAGAGCAAGCACCATTCCCCTCCCTTTCATAACAAGTGTTACCTGATGCTACCAGTCTGTCTCCAAAACAAGTGCCCCCCTCCAAGAAGTGTTACCATTACCCCACCATAGCAAGCACAGCCACTGTGAGACCCTCGCTTTTACCCATGTATAGTAGGTAATGGTGCTGACAGATGTGTAAGTGTATTATCTGATACAGCACTGGCTCCAGGCAGGCTTCCTCAAACCCAAAAAATGGATCCCAAATCTATTTGTTGTTTTTTTGCCACTGAATCTATTTCTTGTCAATTTACCAGTTGTTTTATAGTATTTGAACAAAAACTACATACCATTAGATGCATACACACTGAAATCTTTAAGAAAAACATGCTTGATTTCTGTTCTTCGATGTGACAGATGAGGCAACAATTGCACTAGATTCATTTGATTATTTATTTTTTTATACATATTTTTATTTTTCTCCCAACAGGTGAACATACAGAAAGTCACATTGCTTGGTACAGAGCAATTACAAGACATGCGTTGCTTTAAGCTTACTCATAGCAAACATTTGTTTGATTCCAAGCTGGATTCAAATGACAAGCTCATACTTTCCCGTATATCCCCCCCTACATCCTGTTCCCCCTTTTCCCTCCCCCCTCCCCTTCTGTCATCTCAGAGAGTTATTCGTCCATAAAAGAACGATCTTCTATGTTATGTCTAGTCTACCCAAGGATCCCTGCAGATGTTCTGTGAGAAACCATTTTGTATATTTGAAATGTTCCATTAAGGTTTTGATCTCAGAGTCCGTGAGAGTTGCGAGAATAAAGCTTTTCCACTTTTTAAAGAAACCCGCTGTTTTCTTGTCTTTATGTATAATGGAATCCAACTTGTCCTGGTTAAAGAGATGTTGAAGTTCTTCCTGCACATCCCACACAGTGGGGACATTTGGGTAAATCCATCTATTAAAAATGACTTTACGCGCTGCCACCACAATCAGATGTGCCATCTTGCTCACAACTGGTGTAGTCGCTGCAGTAGGGTTAGACCCAGTGATTTCAACGTAATTGAACAAGAGCATAAGCGGGCATGGATAAGGTTGTATATTGCACACACGCTTAATATATTGCAGTACACTATCCCAGAATACTACTATTGATGGACAAGACCACAAACAATGGAACAGATCGGCATCTTGCAGAGAACATTTGGGGCATCTTGGTGAATAATGCGCAGGGGGTGACCGGTATTTTATGTTAAAAGCAAATTTTGCCCGATGTATTAATTTGAGCTGTGATTCTCTCCAATTTTCCCCTGGAACCAATTTATGCACTACTCTGTACCCCTCAAGAATTTTCCCTTCTATGTTTTCAATTGGGAAATCTTTTCTCCATTTAGAAAAATTGTGCTGGGCTTTAGTCTCCATATTTAATTCCTGCAATTTAGCGTGTATTTCAGAGAGTGATTGATGTGGCCCCATTTGATTATTTTATTGGTGAATGGCTCCGATGAAAGAAGGTAGACAGGATATAGAATAGGAGCCTAGGAGAATGCTGTCATTATATGTCATGTTTTTTGCCTTTGCAATTGCAAAAAATGCTTTTGGGTGCAATGGGGTTACATGCTAATTTCCTTTTTGTTTGTCAACAGCTCTGTCCTTAGTCTGCCCTTGCAAATTAACAAGCTGAGCAATAACAGGAGTGAGCCCTGCTCTGAGTAACAACATAGCACAGCAGACACCGGTTCAAAACATTCAGCAGAAAGAATATGCACTGACGATTACTGCAGATTATATCTGTCTGATGGGAAAAGATTGCTGCTCTGAAAGTGGTTATGATTTTACTCCATTAGAGAAAAAAGGTTAAATGTGTACATCTATAGGATGAATAGAAAAACACTTGAGCTATTTCTGGTAAATGCTTGTACGGTGTAGGCAGATATCTGCTTTTTATTTTTCTTGATAGTACTTTTTTTATCTGGCTTGTGCAGTCCTCAAAGCTATTCATCTGCCAACAACATACCATCTCTCTTTAGCTTTATTAACTTCCTTTTCCTCATTATACAGAAAACGTGTTTAAATCTACAGGATATAAAAGGAACCTGTCAGGACAGCTGTTCTCTGTCACAGTCAAAGCTGCAGCTCTGGAGGCTGCAAATTCCCAACTTATGTAAGTGATTTGAGCAGACTACATCTCTGCAGCATTATACTCAGTCAAAGAAGTGTCAAGTACAGATGCACCAGATCATGTGTTTTTGCAGCGCAAATGAAGTTGCCGCACGTATAGCAAAGCTTCTATGATGGCAGTTCAGTGCCTTGGTTCTGTGAACATTTGGGATCAGTTTTGGCGAGGACTATAGACAGAGACAGACGTGCCTCTGAGAAGCAGTCTTGGGCTTTACATATTTTGATGTATGGAGAGCTATGACTAAATAACAATTTTTTCGTGGGATTCAGACACTAGGCACAGTTGAGTGATGATGTCCTTCCTCTGTCTCATGGACTGAGCACAAATCATTAACCCTTTGCATGCTAATACAGAGACAGAGTCTTACTGCATAACAACCACAAACATTGAAAATAAGGGCCTGTAATACAGCAGAGGCTCCTCTGTTAAGATTGCATCCTATCCTAACACCAGTCCTGTTAGTATAAAGTATAAAAGTGCAAGCAATCCTACCATACATCAGGAGGTCAAATATTGTATCATTACCAATATTTTCAATCTTTTTAAAGCATTAACACTCCACTCACACCAAACACACAATACACAAAGCTATGCTGATGCTTTATAAATAAAAAATGGTGACAGAGTATCACACCGTGACACCGATGTAGGTTGGAATGCCATACAAAATTCACAATTCACAGAAAATATATATAACTACAGCATATCAATAGTTGTCACAATAGTTTGTTAAAGATTAGAAAAGTAGGTGAAAAAATTGGTCCAATTTCAAGCTGCATGACTTTGCATAAAAATGTACCTACATACATTTGCATAAACTCTGAAGTATTTGCATATCATTGATCATCCCTACCCCTAAGTAGTTGATGGACAGATACAAATCACAAAATAACATCAGGAGATTTACTCATCCATAGCACCATGCCCCAAGTCTGTCTGCAATGTTCCCATAAGCATCCAAACGTATAAGACAAGATCTCACACATATCTTTGAAGAGGTAAGACACTGTGGTGGCCATTTGTCACAAGCATATGTGGAATCTGATGGGCTTTGGCATAAGTAGGCAGTAGTTCAATTATGAACTTCTTAAAGATCCCATGCAGAATGATCAATAATGGTGCATACACACATCCAATTTTGATTGGCCAATGATTGGCCAATTTTACCACTTCCATTTAGTATGAAAGCTTCCCTACACAATCTGTTCATAGTGCTCAGTCTGTTTATCCTCATACAACAGGAAGGTGGTATATTTGGTCAGTAAAGAACAGAATATGATAAGAATCTGAATGTAGTCCTACATGACAGCTATTCAAAAGCTTGACACAGACAGCACATCTCCTATTGTTTACTTTCTCTTCCTTTCTGTACTTTGTAACTTTCATTATCTTAAATGACCTCCCCTTATTCTACTGAAGGGATGAAATACCCCCTTTCTTTTCTGCAACACCCTGTGTTCTCCCCAATTAACCAATAAGGATT
This sequence comes from Hyperolius riggenbachi, assembly GCF_040937935.1. Taxonomy (NCBI): domain Eukaryota; kingdom Metazoa; phylum Chordata; class Amphibia; order Anura; family Hyperoliidae; genus Hyperolius; species Hyperolius riggenbachi. The sequence continues at coordinate 249,087,040 of NC_090647.1, read as the reverse complement.
ATGATCCTCACAAATGCCCCTAAATAATTACGTACATAACTCATACATACCTATGTCCCCTAGATTTTTGGGCTATTGTTGTATCTCTAGTGTTTGTCAATGTAGAGATATATTGGATTAACTCTGATTAATACCATTGTGGTATACAGAGTGTATTTCTTGTTCTTCTGTAATAAACTACTGCAATTGTTTCTATGTTTGTTAAAAAATATATATCCGTAAATAGTGATTTTACAAAAAAAATAAAATTGGTTTGTAATTGGCCAATCAAGAGATGTGTATTTGCACCCTTAGAGGTTATATTCTGAGGATGTGGCTGTCACCCTTGTGTGGTGCAGGCTATCCCATGTGGTTGGCAAGAACATGCCAAAATTGGCATCGTTCAACCCTGCAGGCTATGTTGCATTCAGGCAATAGATCCAGCAACACTCACTCGGAGTAACACTATTTCAGGATCACCCCCCCTGATGTCTGACAATTTGCGAAGAGTTAAGCCTGGTACACACTTTCAATTATGTTTGGTAAATCTCTGATTGGTTTTATATGTCATGGTTTATTGATTTACATTTACTAGCAAACATTAGAAATGGCAACCAAAATGATGTCCTTATTCCTCACTGTGACAAAATGCAGCACAATTTATCACCTCACAGTGAGAGGCTATATTAAATACAGTTTTAGGACCAGCCACAAATTTACACTTTATGTTGTTTAAAAAAATATGTGAAAACGCAAGCAAAATCACAAATGCAGATGTTGCTTTGGATTTCTTTTTGTATGCCTTTTTTATGCTCAACCCATTCTCAACAGTAATGATGCTGTGCAGAAGAGAACACCAAAATTAATTGTCAAAGGTGCATTATTCCTGTCACATATCATGTGAATTGTGTTTTACAATGCACTGGAAGCACTGCTGACAGAGACATGTATGCATTGTTGCATGTGAACAGGGGGACAATAAAGTGTTGTGTTGTAGCATGAAGAAATCCTTAACTGCTACTTCCTGGACTGCAATACTATGTTTGTTTTTTATTTTAGTGCAGCAGGGTGAGCACAAAAATAGAGAAGCAAATGAACATTTTCTAATATGTTTCCTTTCCCCCTATGTGTCCTACCTACCATAGGTTACATTACCCACTGAACATTTTTGCCTTTCTGGAACAAATAATTTCCAGCCAATTTCAATATTATTCAGTGTTGTCACATTGTACTGGAGAGAGGATTCATTTAGCACTGTATAAAAACTGGTGGTTTTCAAGTGTATTTGATGTGTAGGGAGTGTAGATTAGAGCTTTGATAGACAAGTACTGAGCTGAATGTGTTCCAATAGCTGTATTCTCCTCGGAGCAGTTATTGAGTGTTGCTTTTGTAAACACAGCAGCAGCTAATTCTGCTATTTAAAATGCTGCCAACCATTATGCATTGACTGGCAGCACCGTTTACTTCACTTAACAGAAAGCCTGTTTAACAAACATCAGCTCCTTTGCAAAGTGGTTGGAAATACACGGGGAAACTGTACTGCAGTAAGTCAGCCAACCTTTACTTTATAGAACCCTAATTCTATTCATTTCCTGTTTAGGGGAATATGTTTGTCACTGTTATACAGGGAGGTGTTTTTTTTTTTTTTTTAACAGAAATTAAACTTAGAACGGCCAGTAAGTGTGAATGACTTTAATGAAGTCACTACTAGTTTAAATAAGAGCTCAAGGAAGAACTGCTATCTAAACTGTCCTCTTAAAACAGCTGGGACAGCCATACTATTCCAGGAAAAAAACACATATGTAAATAGATAAATACTTGTTCTACTTTTATAACATATGTATTGTACTGTCCACACTTTGATTTCAGTGAATTGTATACAGTAAATGAAGAAAAAATAGTTCCAGGCATTCTCCATCTTAAGCCAATCCTGATGTTATTTCCTCCCTTACTCTTTTTTTCTCCTAGAAACTGCACTGTCATATCTAGCTAACTTTGTAAACACGTGAGCACAGCATAGATCGCATTTCAGCAGCTTCTGCAGAGGGACCTCGTGTTGCACTGAACTGCCCGCAGCCTATCAGTGAGGAGCATGAATGTGGGAGAAAAGATAACAAGCTTCCCTCTCCTCAGCAATGTACCAAAGAGAGCCAGGCTGATTAATTACAGCAGAAACATTTTTTTTTATTATATTGGAATGCTTGCAATTCAGGGTCAGGTTGTTGACTGCATAATAAACACAAAGCAGCAGTTAGTAAATGTAATTAGATTGTATGGCTGACTATCCAGCTTTAACATAGTTTTTATTGTATTTTCAGAGAAATTTCAACTATCTAAAACATTTATTCTTCTTATCTACACAACTTAGTTAACGCCTTACTACCTTGTTTCACCTCGGAAGTCCTATAACAGCAGATCTGACTTCCGTGAATAGATTTGTTTTTTCAGCATGTGCGGCTGTGCCCAGATTGGGATTTGTAAGATATGGAGGTCAAACAACACATAACTCATAAGATCAGGTCCCATTTTCCTAATGCTATGTGGTCCATTTGTGACGAGTGCCCATTGTAGGTACTTTTGGCAGGGAAAAGAGGTCCACATGAGTGCTCTGGCTGGTGTATGACTTCACAGCACCATACTGTATACATCAAGTCGCAGTGCATTGTGTATTCTGACACCTTCCAGCATTAGCTGGGGGAAAGGGAGGGTAAAGTACAGAAAAAAAATGATTGGAATACTTGTGGAATTGGGCTTTAAGCATAAAAATAATCTTAACCTCCTTGGTGGTAACCCCAAACGTAGTTCGGGGTAAGCCGCGCAGGAGGTTTTCTCCGGCCCTGCTGGGCCGATTTGTTTAATTTTTTTTTTTGCTGCATGCAACTAGCACTTTGCTAGCTGCGTCAGCACACCGATCGCCGCCGCCCTGCGCTCCATCGCCGCTATCCATCGCGCCGTGCGCCCCCCCCCCAGACCCCGTGCGCTGCCTGGCCAATCAGAGCCAGGCAGCGCTGAGGGGTGGATCGGGACTCCCAATGATGTCCCGACGTTGGTGACGTCGGTGACGACATCCCGCCCCGTCGCCATGGCGACGCGGGAAGCCCTCCAGGAAATCCCATTCTTTGGGCTCGCTACATGATATAAGGAAAAAAAAAACTGCTGCGCTGCCTCCTGGCGCAATTTTTTTTACCGCCAGGGGGGTTAAAAGAATACAGTAGGGGGGTCGGGGGAAAATGAGTTGAACTTACCCGGGGCTTCTATTGGTCCCCCACAGACATCCTGTGCCTGCGCAGCCACTCACCGATGCTCTGGTGCTGCCCCTGGTTCACTTCTGGAATTTCAGACTTTAAAGTCTGAAAACCACTGCGCCTGTGTTGCCGTGTCCTCGTTCCCGCTGATGACACCAGGATTGTACTGCGCAGGCCCAGTATGGTCTGTGCCTGCGCAGTACGCTCCTGGTGACTTCAGCGGGAGCGAGGATACAGCCGTGCCGGCGCAGTGGTTTTCTGACTTTAAAGTCTGAAATTCCAGAAGTGAACCAGAGGCGGGACCGGAGCATCAGTGAGTGGCTGCGCGGGCACAGGATATCTGCGGGGGACCATTAAAAGCCCCGGGTAAGTTCAACTCATTTTCCCCCGACCCCCCTACAGTATTCCTTTATTCCTTCAAAAAACCTAACACAAACACAACTGTAAGCCTAAGGCACTTTCTACAAGACGGATATCCATGAAAACAACAACAACAACAACAAATAACATTTGTAAAGCGCTTTTCTCCCGTGGGACTCAAAGCGCATAAGCATGGCTCCGACCATCGTGGTACAGGGGAAGAATTTTATAAATCTGGAAATGCCAGGCTAAACAGGTGGCTTTTCAGTCTGGATTTGAATAGCTCCAGGGATGGTGCCGTCTTTACTGGGTGTGGTAGGGAGTTCCAAAGAGTAGGGGCAGCATGACAGAAGGCTCTGTCTCCAGATTTTTTGAGGTGCACTCTGGGAGTGACCAAGTTTATAGAACTTGCTGATCTGAGGTTGTGAGAGGTGTGGTGCAGCTTCAGCAAGTCCTTCATGTATCCAGGGCCCAGATTGTGCAGGGATTTGAATGTCAGCAGTCCAATCTTGAAGAGTATTCTCCATTCTACTGGTAGCCAGTGCAGTGAGCGAAGGATCGGTGTAATGTGACAGTGGCGAGGCTGGTTTGTTAGCAATCTGGCAGCAGCATTCTGCACTAATTGCAGGCGACGCAAGTCTTTTTTGGGGAGGCCAGCATAAAGGGCATTGCAGTAGTCCAGCCGTGATGTGATGAAGGCGTGGACTAGGGTTTGAAGATCCTCTGGGGGAATCAGATGTTTAATCTTTGCAATGTTCTTCAGATGAAAGAAGGAAGATTTAACTACAGATGAAATTTGGTTTCTGAAACTCAATTCCCCATCGATTAGTACGCCAAGGCTGCGCACAAGGTTGGAGCTGTTTATGTCTGAATTCCCAATCCTGATTGGTGTTACTTTAGGATAGAGCTGTTTTGATGGCGAGCACTGGCTTTGGACAAACAGGACCTCAGTTTTGTCAGCATTCAGTTTCAACCAGTTATCATTCATCCATGCCTGAAGCTCAGCTAAGCAAGAGTTTATTTTTGGGGTAGGGTCTGTTCCACCAGGTTTGAAGGACAGGTATAGCTGTGTGTCATCGGCGTAGCAGTGGTACGTCAGGCCATGTCGTTGGATAAGTGTACCGAGTGGCAACATGTAGATTGCAAACAGCAGAGGGGATAGGATTGATCCTTGTGGCACTCCGAATTGTAGAGGTGCAGGTTTGGACATTATAGGTCCTAGGGATACTCTCTGTGTTCTGTCAGTCAGGAATGATCTGAACCACTGGAGGACTGATCCACTGATGCCACAGTACTCCTGCAGTCTGTTAAGCAGGATTTCATGGTCAACTGTATCAAAAGCAGCTGAGAGATCCAACAGGATTAGGATGGAGCATTCCCCTCTGTCCCTTGCCATGAGCAGATCGTTGCAGACTTGGATGAGGGCTGTTTCACAGCTGTGGTGTTTCTTAAAGCCAGATTGTAGAGGGTCCAGGATGTTGTTTACTGACAGCCTGGTTTCAAGTTGCAGATAGACAGCCTTTTCAATAACTTTACCTAAGAAGGGGAGGTTGGAGACAGGTCTGTAGCTGCTCATAGCATCTGGATCCATGGAAGGTTTTTTGAGAAGGGGCTTGATGATTCCTTCTTTTAGAGAGGTAGGAAACCTCCCTGCTTGCAGAGAGCAATTTACTATTTTGTGAAATGCTGGACCAAGCAGGTCAGGGCATTTCAGCATATGTTTAGTTGGTCCAGGGTCCAGGTCGCAGGTTGTCTGGTGGAGACGACAGAGGGTGTCTGAGATCTCTTCCTCACTAATACTTTTGAAATCAGTCCAGGGTGTTAGGTTGTTTTTGCAGCTATTTCCATTAGTTGCATGAGTCTTGGGTGCTGTGGACTGAATGAGAGACCGAATAGAAGATACTTTGTCAGCAAAGTAGCAGGCAAATTTCTCACATAGCTCCTTTGAGGGAGTTATAGTGGGTTCGGCTTCCGATTTCCGGTCCAATGGATCTGTTTGTATCCATTTCTGTTCCGTTTCCATTCTGTTTTTATCTGGTTTGCAGCCTTTTCTGTTCTGTCAGGCAGCCTATTCTGCTTTCTTTTCCACCTTCAGCCCCTGCTGCAGGGTTCTGCTTCTCTCCCCACCATGCTGATCTCTCTCCTTCACAGAGAGACATTTTATTTCCTTGTCAGGATTCACACTCCTGCCCCTTCCCTCCTGCTTGCTCCACGCACACTCACCATAGATTAGCTGCAGAACTCCTGCCCTGCCTGCTATGCATAATGACTTCCAGACCCACATTCCCCCTTCTTATAGTGAGCCAACACTCTCATTGGCTCCCATGTATGCTTCAGAATCCGTTTAAGTTCCGTTGGATTCCGCTGTCTGGAAAAATTGCTGCAGAACCAAACTTGCAGTCAGTTTAGCGAAACGCGTGGAACAGATTCATTCGAAAGGACAAATGTGAATGGATACATAGGCTAACATTGGATCCATTAGCATCCATTTGGATCTGTTCTGTTAGGATTCGCTAATGGTTTTTTAGTTCCAGTGTGGCCTGTGGCTAACAGTAATCATTCTTGTTGTTAAAGAAACGCTGTAAGGGAAAAAAAAACAGCCCCTTGGTGGTGTTTACCTCATTAGGGGGAAACTTTAGGATCCCAATGAGGCTTCCCCCATCCTCTGTAGCTTGGGGGATCCAGCGCTGGCTCCCCCGAAAATTTTCACAACAAGCACTGCGGAGACGAGGCCATATTTACCTTACCCAGTTCCAGCGCATGCTCAGTAGCAGCTTTCCTGATGGACTCGGTCGGATCTGCTCTACTGGGCAGTGCAAGTTCCCTGCACAGCGGGCCCAATCGGGCTTGGCTATTCCAGCCTGAGCCCATAGGAAAGCCGCTACTGCGCCTGCGCTCGAACCGGGGAAGGTAAATATTTACCTTGCTGCTGTTCGGGGGTCCCGGTGCTGGAACGGAAGGACAGAGAAGGACCGAGGGAACCTCGTTAGGATCTAGAGGCTTCCCCCTCCCAAGGTAAGTATGCCCCAGAGTGGGTTTTTTTTTCTTACAGATTTGCTTTAACCTTATCCTCATAGCTAACTTTCCTTCTTTATTAGCATGATCACTGATCATATTGCTTAAACATACATTGTGCTCATATCGGACAACTAAATCTGTTCATTTTGAAGAAAATAAATAAAATGGAAGCAGCAAAATAGCGTACAAATAATTTAAGTATACAAGGTTCTTCCCCTAGGACATAGTAATTATCTATAAAATACCCTTTATTGCATGATGATTGCATTGTAATATATTCATGCATGTATGTTTGCAAATCTACAAGAAATGAGTGTGTGTATATATGTATGTGCATGTATGTGTGTATATGTATGCGTGTGTGTATCGGTGTGTATGTGTATATGTGTGTGTGCATGTGTGCATGTATGTGTGCATGTATGTGTGTATTTGTATGCGTGTGTGTATCGGTGTGTATGTGTATATATGTGTGTGCATGTATGTGCTGTGCATGTGTGCATGTATGTGTGTATATGTATGCGTGTGTGTATCAGTGTGTATGTGTCTATGTGTGTGTGCATGTATGTGCTGTGCATGTGTGCATGTATGTGTGTATATGTATGCGTGTGTGTATCGGTGTGTATGTGTATATGTGTGTGTGTGCATGTATGTGCTGTGCATGTGTGCATGTATGTGTGTATATGTATGCGTGTGTGTATCGGTGTGCATGTATGTGCTGTGCATGTGTGCATGTATGTGTGTATATGTATGCGTGTGTGTATCGGTGTGTATGTGTATATATGTGTGTGCATGTATGTGCTGTGCATGTGTGCATGTATGTGTGTATATGTATGCGTGTGTGTATCGGTGTGTATGTGTATATGTGTGTGTGCATGTATGTGCTGTGCATGTGTGCATGCATGTGTGTATATGTATGCGTGTGTGTATCGGTGTGTATGTGTATATGTGTGTGTGCATGTATGTGCTGTGCATGTGTGCATGTATGTGTGTATATGTATGCGTATGTGTATCGGTGTGTATGTGTATATGTGTGTGTGCATGTATGTGCTGTGCATGTGTGCATGTATGTGTGTATATGTATGCGTGTGTGTATCGGTGTGTATGTGTATATGTGTGTGTGCATGTATGTGCTGTGCATGTGTGAGTGTTTGTGTTGTCGGCAAAGAGGCAGAGCAGAACATTTTATCGTATACAAATTACAGCTATTTAGAAATGAAGGGGCTGATTGGCATGGCAGAGCCTGGGCACCCCGCTGTGCCGGTTTCCTGTCAGGATTAGTATTTGCAATATTCATTATCCTGCATGGTTAGCCTTCACCTTTCAACCGTCTGCCTTCCTGAAAAGCGCCCGTGACAAGTTCTGAGCTAATTTAACCTTCTCTGTGCTTATTTCTGGCACATGTTTTTGCCAAATGTTCACTGTGAAGGGCAGAAGGCTGGGAGTTCAATGAGAATACACTTGCTCCCCTTTTTAATTTTAGTTAAACTGACCCATCCTAGGCATTTTCATTTTAGTCTCTTGGAAATAAGTCATTGCTTCATCCACAAAACCCTATGCAATGATTAATTATAGTGCACAGAGGTCCTATTACCCATTACTTCGGCAAATATTTCTTAACCTGTTCAGTGTGACTGCCTGCTCAGACAGGGAGCTTTAGAACTGCAGTAAACACTGAGTCACATGGCAGTAAAGGCCACATTTTGTGTTGGTAGAATTTAGCTCTCAACAATACATCTGTGGGGAGTTCGGTCCTGATTTTATAGACAGACACTGAACAAAGGCAGACACAAAACAGCCAACACAACAGTCTACAGTTAGAATGAGGCACAGAATGAAAGAGAACCCCAGGCGAAATTTATTGAGGTATTATAATATTTCACTGTACAAATCCACATCCACTGGGTACTTGTTGCAGCACATAGATGAACACTTAGTGAACATGTCATATGGTTGAGTGAATACATTGAATTTACAACATTAGTATAAGCACACACCTGTGGAACAATGGAAATTACCTTGACAGTTTAAGCTTTTAGGGTGTTGCATCCGGTAAAAGGGAGGCTGCTTGTTTCAATCCTTGAATGAAATATTTTAGGTCACTGATAATTTTATAAACCTCATTCATCACGGCTTTTATTATTATTAGATAAATGCTGCATCCACAAAGCTTTATAGGCAGCATTGCAAAGAGGTCAGCTGGGCATCAATTTACATAGTTTTCTTTTTCCGTTTTAAAATTGATGGACAAGTTAGTATTCAACAACATGCAAGACTTTGTCTGAATTATTTTATAAACGAATAAAATAGCACTTACAGAAAGAAGTAAACTGTACAAACACAGGATTATTTATATTTTCTATACAGCGATAGTGTCCTCAAAGTATAAACAGGTAGTATGCCCCAAAACATAATTAGGCAGCGTACTGCCAAAATATAATTGAAGTTTACCTGACCCAAGACAAAGCTACCTAAGGTATGCATAGACGTATGTTCATGCTGAATTCACACACCTCTGTGTGTTGTCTATTCCTCTACTCATTTCCCTGGTCCCCTTAATACAGGGGTAGGGAACCTATGGCTCGGGAGCCAGATGTGGATTTTTTGATGACTACAGCTGGCTCACAGTTAGGGGTTGATACACTAATTACACTGCACAATCAGCGCAGCCTAGTGTGACAGCACAAGTAAAATTGTCATAGTAGGCATGCTACTGCTGTAGTATGCACTATTAACTTACTCGCGCTACCCCAAAACTAACGTCCCCTCCAATTGTCCCACCCTGGATCCTGACAGGTCCAGTGACTTTGTAGGACGAGATCTCTGCACTTTGATTGGCCCAATAGGCTTCCTGTCACTTGCCAGGCAGCCTATTGGGCCAAAGTGCGGGGATCTCGTCCTACAAAGTGAATAAACCCCCAAGTCAGCTAGCCAATTGTACAAGTCTGTATTTCTCCTGTCTGGTTCTCTGGGAAATTGCTGAAACCCAAGAGAAGCTGAAGATGTGTCGGATGCATCCACTGCCCGGATCATCAATGGTGTACACATCACCATGGCAACAGGGACGTGAGTTCTCTGCTGCACATGTGCACTGTCCCAGTTTGAAACATATTGTATGGCTCTCACAGAAATACATTTTAAAATATGTGACGTTTATTGTACATCTCTCAGCCAAAAAGGTTCCTGACCTCTGCCTTAATCCCTCCTTGAAAAAATTGAATTTGGCCTAATGTCACATTTTCAGACAGGAAGAGGCGGGCTTGCTGCAATGTTCCCTCCTACCACCCTTCCATTCCCTCCTCTTCCCTGCCCCATTCACTACCCTTAAAGGTGGGGGAAAAGGAGGGGAAGGGGCAATGCAAAGGTATGTGGATATACATTCCAGTATATACATTCCTCTGTGCTTACCTTAGGTAGCTTTACCTTAGGTCAGGTATACTTTAAGCAGCAAGTCCCCAGAATAAAATCAGGTAAAGTGCTCCTAAAATAAATCATACAGTGTGTCCGCAAAATTAACCCATGTAGTGTGCCTTCTCAAAATAATGAGTGTCCCCATATCACTGCTGGACAGCGGTGCAGGACCTGTAATAAAAAAAAAAGACACCATTCTTACCCTTCTTGTTTGTTTCCTCAATATTTCCACAAATGGGACTCTAGCGATACTTGGGTTAGGCAGGGCAGCAGATCACTCTGCATCACCCAAGTCTGTCAGACAGCCTAAGCACACAGAAACATAATGACTGCTGTGCTGCCTCTAGCTTGGCTGGCTGCACATAGGAAATCCTGTCCTGCAAAAGGGGCAAGGCACTACTGCTAGGGATTTGGAGCATAGGTCCTGCTGGTGAAAATAGGAGCTTTGCATTTCTCATAGCCGATGTTGTGCCTTCATTTGAGATTTGAAAATCAGAATTTTTTTAATGTCAGCTATCTGGCTGCTGTATCTTTTGGCTTTGGTAGTCACACACCTGAAAGCAGCATACCATCACTAAAATCAGGGCAAAGACATCACAGTTACTCTATTCGATTTTTTGTGGCTCAGTGATAAAGTGTATATGATGCAGAGGATAAGCACAACAGCTATGCCCCTTCTATTTCCTTTCACTTCAAGATTTCTTTGAAGTGTACCTGTAGGGAAAAGCTAGTGCCCCTACGGGGTACTGATCTCGGTAGGGGTAAGCCTCTGTATCCTAGAGAGGCTTCCCCTGTCCTTCCCCACCGGCCAGTGATGGGATTTCCAAAAAGCCGCTTGTCGACAGCTCACGTACGTTCACCAGCATGGAGCAGCTCGGGCCCAGATGGGAAAAGCCGGGCCTGTTTGGGTCCATGCTACTGCCCAAGAGTGAGATGTCTGCCCCTACAAAGTAGCATGGACACGATCAGGCTAATTTTTTTCCACCTGAGTCCAGCTTGGTCCGTGCTAGTGTGTACGTGCGAGCCATCTGCCCTTGCACAGTAGCATGGACCTGATCGGGCTTGGTTTTTTTCTGTCTGGGCAGGTCCATTCTACTGCAAAGTGTGGCTGCACTTCTGGGTCCAATTGGTGCATCGGCCTGACTGAGGAGTACGTGGAAACCCTCTGGAGGATCCAGAGGCTCCCCCCATCCCAGGGTAAGTATTCAAATATGCCTGTAGCAAACCTCACAGGTTTGCTTTACTCTATAATAACATCTTTCTAAAATGGTTTCTTAGCCTCTTGTGGTCTCTGGTAATTACGGCAATTAGAATATTTAGATATTGCACAGAGAGCAGTGGAACATATTTCAGGACCAGGCTGTAGGGAATGCAAGAGCTGCAACAGAGAATGTCAGGGGCATTGCAGGACAGTAAACAGCAACATGACAGCTGGAAGGAAACAGCAACCTAAAACAAAGCAGACATAAAACAGCAGTACATCACTGGAGTTATAAATAGCTACATTTCTGAATAGGCACTTAATTAGATTAACCCACAAAACTATTATTTTCTTTTTAATTTGATTGGAGGGTTTTCCAGTGGAATTAGAAGGAAAACACGATATCATAAATGAACGTGAGAATATATTGATGTGCAATTTGTCATTTTTATATCTATTACAAATAACAGTAGATTACTAATGTTTCCTTTTCAGCAGTTAGGATGTTTTGCTAGATGAAAGTGTAGAGTTCGAAATCATTCAAGTGCTGCATTTTAATTTGTGCTTCACATCAGTTGGAGTTTGTTTGCAGGAAAGCAGCATGGCAGAATAACTATTATTTTGTATTTGTCTGAAGTGAAATACATTATTAAATGTAGCAGAGACCACTGTAAGCTTCCAGAGTATTATTAAATGAGACACCATGCCACACTATCATTTGCTATGAGCAGCTTCAGACATGCTGGATCTGCAGTCAATAAGGCAACCTCTGGAATCTTTTAATGGCTCAAGTTGGGGGGTTTCTTTCAACCATATTGAAAAAGGTGATATATACCTTTAAGGTGACCATACACTGGTTGATATGGCCAACAGATAGATCCTTCTCTGATAATTATCTGATCAGAGAGGGATCTATCTGCTCAAATCCCTCGAAAATCTGTGTGTGTCTGCCAGGTCTCTGTCCCTGGGCCATGCAGTGCAGGGATCTCTCACCACTGCCCGCACATGGTCCCGGTCTCTTCTCTCCACTGCCGGCTGCTGAATGCCCCAAAGGTATTTACATGGGAGAAACTAGACAAACTCTGCGCAAACGTATGAACAAACACAGGCACACTATTAACAATATCAAATCTGATCTCCCAGTCGCCACACACTTTTGTTTTAAGGGAAACAGCTTGATCTTAGTGTCACTGCCCTGAAGTTTGGCTTCAAATCAGTGAAAGAAAGATTAATAGCACAGACAAAATGCATTAATTGATTCAAAGCTGTGGACAAAGGCTTGAATAAGGACAAAAACATTTTTGATATTGGTAAGAGGCTGATGATATTTAATGCCATAACTCTTTTTCAACCTACATTTCATCCCCTCTGCTTGTAGCTAAAACTTGTGAACCCGGAATTTACGATGCCTCTGTGACAGTCTGAGTTCCAATTGTGTGAGTAGTGAGTAAACAAGGAGTCTTATCTATTAGTCATAAATCAGCTACCAACCTCCATTTAGATGTTCTGTCTTATTTAAAGCTAATGGGAATCCTTTACAAATAAAAATAAACCACATACTTACCTAAGGAGAGGGAAGGCTCTGGGTGCTATAGAGCTTGCCCTTTCCTCTCCCGGTCTCCTCGTTGCAGTGGCAGCTCCTCGGTTAGAATCCCCCTGCCGCGGGGGACTTGAGAGGTCTTCTGGAGCTGAGTCCTCCCAAAGACAGGTGGGATAGAGGTGGAGAGAAGTCGCTCGTGCATGCGCAGTATGGCGCGGCTCATGTTCGGGAGCACTCGGGCTCCCAAAGACTTTGGAAGCATTCTCAGCAGGAGAGAGAACAGTATTTGACCAAATTGGTCGAATACTGCTACTGAGGAGCCATCGATGGAATGGGGAATGGGAATGGGTATCGGGAGAGGCGAGGGAAGGCTCTATGGGACCCAGACCTTCGCGCTCCTTAGGTAAGTATTTGGCTTATTTTTTTATATGATTCCCATTCACTTTAACCACTTCCCGACCGCCTAACGCACAGGGGCGGCCGGGAAGTGGAGCCCTTAAGGACCGGCTCACCCACAGAGGCGGCGGTCCTTGTAAGGGCATGGGCGGAGCGATCGCGTCATCCGTGACGCGATCCTCCGCCGGCGCCTGTCACCGCTCACCCGCCGCAACATCCCGCCGGCTATACACACAATTGTCCATTCACAGAGAGATTTCTCCCACCCAGCATGGGTATGTGTAAAAATACACCCCAAAACACATTATACTACTTCTCCTGAGTACGGCGATACCACATGTGTGACACTTTTTTGCAGCCTAGGTGCGCTAAGGGGCCCAACGTCCTAATCACAGGTCATTTTGAGGCATTTGTTTTCTAGACTACTCCTCACGGTTTAGGGCCCCTAAAATGCCAGGGCAGTATAGGAACCCCACAAATGACCCCATTCTAGAAAGAAGACACCCAAACGTATTCCGTTAGGAGTATGGTGAGTTCATAGAAGATTTTATTTTTTGTCACAAGTTAGCGGAAAATGACACTTTGTGAAAAAAAACAATTAAAATCAATTTCCGCTAACTTGTGACAAAAAAATAAAAACTTCTATGAACTCACCATACTCCTAACGGAATACCTTGGGGTGTCTTCTTTCTAAAATGGGGTCATTAGTGGGGTTCCTATACTGCCCTGCAGTGGCGTAGCTAAGGAGCTGTGGGCCCCGATGCGAGTTTTACAATGGGGCCCCCCAGGCACTCTATACATAACAATTGATACGGCGCACCAAAACCTGCCAATGGCAACTACAGTGTCAGAGATGCAAGAAGTGGATAGGGAAGAGCTTGTTAATGTTTACCACTACTCAATGTATATATAGAAGTGATTATTATGAGCACAGGACCAATAGAGAACTAATACTGTAGTTGAGGGAGAGCCCTTCGTGGCCCCTCTGGCCCAAGGGCCCCGATGCGGTTGCTACCGCTGCACCCCCTATTGCTACGCCCCTGCTGCCCTGGCATTTTAGGGGCCCTAAACCGTGAGGAGTAGTCTTGAAACAAAAATGACCTGTGAAATCCTAAAGGTACTCATTGGACTTTGGGCCCCTTAGCGCAGTTAGGCTGCAAAAAAGTGCCAATCATGTGGTATCGCCGTACTCGGGAGAAGTAGTATAATGTGTTTTGGGGTGTATTTTTACACATACCCATGCTGGGTGGGAGAAATACCTCTGTAAAAGACAATCTTTTGATTTTTTTACACACAATTGTCCACTTACAGAGTTATTTCTCCCACCCAGCATGGGTATGTGTAAAAATACACCCCAAAACACATTGTACTACTTCTCCCGAGTACGGCGATACCACATGTGTGGCACTTTTTTGCACCCTAACTGCGCTAAGGGGCCCAAAGTCCAATGAGTACCTTTAGGATTTCACAGGTCATTTTGAGAAATTTTGTTTCAAGACTACTCCTCACGGTTTAGGGCCCCTAAAATGCCAGGCCAGTATAGGAACCCCACAAATGACTCCATTTTAGAAAGAAGACACCCCAAGGTATTCTGTTAGTAGTACGGTGAGTTCATAGAAGATTTTATTTTTTGTCACAAGTTAGCGGAAATTGATTTTTATTGGTTTTTTTCACAAAGTGTCATTTTCCGCTAACTTGTGACAAAAAATAAAATCTTCTATGAACTCACCGTACTACTAACGGAATACCTTGGGGTGTCTTCTTTCTAAAATGGGGTCATTTGTGGGGTTCCTATACTGTCCTGGCATTTTAGGGGCCCTAAACCGTGAGGAGTAGTCTTGAAACGAAATTTCTCAAAATGACCTGTGAAATCCTAAAGGTACTCATTGGACTTTGGGCCCCTTAGCGCAGTTAGGGTGCACAAAAGTGCCACACATGTGGTATCGCCATACTCAGGAGAAGTAGTATAATGTGTTTTGGGGTGTATTTTTACACATACCCATGCTGAGTGGGAGAAAGAGCTCTGTAAATGGACAATTGTGTGTAAAAAAAATTAAAAAATTGTCATTTACAGAGATATTTCTCCCACCCAGCATGGGTATGTGTAAAAATACACCCCAAAACACATTATACTACTTCTCCTGAGTACGGCAATACCACATGTGTGGCACTTTTTTGCAGCCTAACTGCGCTAAGGGGCCCAAAGTCCAATGAGCACCTTTAGGCTTTACATGGGTGCTTACAAATTAGCACCCCCCAAAATGCGAGGACAGTAAACACACCCCACAAATGACCCCATTTTGGAAAGTAGACACTTCAAGGTATCCAGAGAGGGGCATGGTGAGTCCGTGGCAGATTTCATTTTTTTTTGTAGCAAGTTAGAAGAAATGGAAACTTTTTTTTTTGTCACAAAGTGTCATTTTCCGCTTACTTGTGACAAAAATTAATATCTTCTATGAACTCACTATGCCTCTCAGTGAATACTTTGGGATGTCTTCTTTCCAAAATGGGGTCATTTGGGGGGTATTTATACTATCCTGGAATTCTAGCCCCTCATGAAACATGTCAGGTGGTCAGAAAAGTCATAGATGCTTGAAAATGGGAAAATTCACTTTTTGCACCATAGTTTGTAAACGCTATAACTTTTACCCAAACCAATAAATATACACTGAATGTGTTTTTTTTTATCAAAAACATGTTTGTCCACATTTTTCGCGCTGCATGTATACAGAAATTTTACTTTATTTGAAAAATGTCAGCACAGAAAGTTAAAAAAATCATTTTTTTGCCAAAATTCATGTCTTTTTTGATGAATATAATAAAAAGTAAAAATCGCAGGAGCAATCAAATAGCACCAAAAGAAAGCTTTATTAGTGACAAGAAAAGGAGCCAAAATTCATTTAGGTGGTAGGTTGTATGAGCGAGCAATAAACCGTCAAAGCTGCAGTGGTCTGAATGGAAAAAAAAGTGGCCGGTCCTTAAGGGGGGTAAAGCCCACGGTCCTCAAGTGGTTAAGGCATATTTATGACATGTATTTATGCTTGCAAAAAATCTATGTATCCCCTTTTGATGTTGCATTTACATAGCTGTCTGTTCCAACATCTTGTAA
Organism: Hyperolius riggenbachi; assembly: GCF_040937935.1. Taxonomy (NCBI): domain Eukaryota; kingdom Metazoa; phylum Chordata; class Amphibia; order Anura; family Hyperoliidae; genus Hyperolius; species Hyperolius riggenbachi. Next base: position 249,070,784 of record NC_090647.1, on the reverse strand, counting down.
GCAAACAGGACTAAAGTCTGACAAAGGCTGCACAGCTGAAAGCTTGCTTACTCTTATTCTTTTAACCACTTGCCGACCGCGCACTCATAACGTGCGTCGGCTAAGTGGCAGCTGCAGGACCAGCGACGCACATCTGCGTCGCCGGCTGCAGGCTAATTAATCAGGAAACAGCCACTCGCGCGAGCGGCTGCTTCCTGTCAATTCACGGCGGGGGGCTCCGTGAATAGCCTGCGGGCCGCCGATCGGAAATAATCCGCTTTGTTTACATTTGTACAACGCTGCTAACAGTAGCAGCGTTGTACTAGATCAGCCATCCCCGGCCAATCAGCGGCCAGGGATCGCTGTCACATGACAGGCAGGAGCCTGTAAGAGGCTGCACAGGACAGATCCGTTCCTGTGCAGCCTCCGATCTCCGGGGCAGGGAGGGAGGAGAGGGAGAGGGGGAATCCTGCGGTGGAGGGGGCTTTGAGGTGCCCCCCCCGCCAGCCACACGCAGACAGGAGCGATCAGACCCCCCCAGCACATCATCATGGGGAAAAAAGGGGGGCGATCTTGTCGCTCTGCCTGGTATTTGATCTGTGCTGGGGGCTGTAGAGCCCACCCAGCACAGATCAGCGAAATCAGCGCTGGTCCTTAAGGGGGGGTATAGTCCTGAAGTGGTTAAAGGGACTCCGAGCTCAACATAAATAATAAAATAGTACTCACCAGAGGCTTTTCTGCAGCCCAGTGTAGGTCGGGACGTCCCATGCCGGCGTCCTGGCTCTTCTCCCATCACCACTTCAGAAATGTCTGGCGGGCGGTAGCCGGGCGACACTGGGACGAGTGTCGGGCTCCTCTTCCGTAAACGTCACGTCATCACGGCGGCCGGTGTGACTGTACGGCGCATGCGCTGTTTAATCGCGCATGCGCCGTACAGTCACGCCGGCCGCCGTGATGACGCGAGGCGGCCGCCGTGTGACGTCAGCAAATGACATTTACGGAAGAGGAGCCCAACACTCGTCCCAGTGTCGCCCGGCTGCCGCCCGCCGGCCCTTTCTGAAGAGGTGATGGGAGAAGAGCCAGGACGCCGGCGTGGGACGTCCCGACCTACACTGGGCTGCAGAAAGCCCCAGGTGAGTACTATTTTATTATTTATTTTGAGCTCGGAGTCCCTTTAAGTTAGCCAATAAATGGTATCATCCTGATTCAAATCTTCTTGCTTTTACTGATGGCTAACATGGTACAATACTCTACTGCTACTACTAGATTTCAATGTGAACAATTCAGAAGCCCAGCTTTTCACTAATCATTCATGTCCTTTTTCATTTCAATGGAGATGTGCGCAGCTCCAGAGCATTTAAAGGGAACCTGAAGCGAGGAAATTTTTTTAAAATAAACACATGATGTAGCTGCAAATGAATATTACATACTTACCTCGCCGTCAGTTCATCTCAGAAGCTAACCATTTTCTTCTTACAGTGACCCCTTCCAGTTCTGACAATATTTTGTCAGAACTGAAATATACCAGTTGCTGTCAGTTATATATCAGCAGCTGTCAGTTACAACTGAATGTGCAAGGTAATGTGCATGTTTCCATATGGCTCAAGTGGGTGATATTACAGTTTAACAGTGTGCTGACCAGGAAGCTGTGATGAGGTAATGGACATTTTTAAAATGGAGGATGAAGAATTCCATTGATCACAGTGGACAAACGGGATATAGGAGAGGAGAAAGAGATTGAGGAGTAGACTACACAAGACGTAAATATGACCTGTGCATGGTTAGTTTGACTTTTTATTTTCAGTTCAGGTTCCCTTTAAGATACAGAGCATATTTATCATCTTTTTCTTTAAAACAGCCAGTTTTGAATCAGGATGATACCATTTAGCTAGCACAGTACAATACTCTACTGCACATTATTTAAAGTGGGAAGCCTAGTGGTGTGCTTCATTTATGGGCAAACACTCTGTAGTGTACGCACAGAATTACCAATGGAGGAGTTGACCTTGGTTATCATATTGAAAGGAGGGGGAATATTTTTTGGCAGCTTCATATATAAAGTGATTGATTTATGTCACTTTGCCTTTTCTTTTATCTGTAATCATTTGTGCACAATGGATATTTTGATAGGCCTTTATGATCTTTATTTATCTAAATATTTTCAATTTTTTTACGTTTTTTATGCTGCTGAATGTTTCCCTGTCTGTGATGAATGCCATAACATATATGTATAGCCTTTTAGTAATTTATTTTCACAGCTTATAATCTGCAAATAAAATACTTTTGAAATGGCTGTTTATTTACTCGTTTTAGTTGGAATATAAAGTGAAGCATGGCCCTGTAAAACTGCAGTAGACTGGCCCGATTCTTTGCATAATTATCTTGTTTAATGATCTGAGGCCTCCTGCTTTCCTATTCTGAATGTACTGGAAAGCATGCTTTTACTTGCTCCATTCATTTCAATGAAAACTTGCAGAGCAAGGGGCAATAGGCTTCTCTGCATATTAAGCAGTCATGTTTTTTCTCTCCTACCACGACACTTAATAGAAAAAAAGATACTCTGTCTATGTATACTGCTTACTATGGTGATAAATAAGCTAAATAAGCAATATGATTGTGCCTGTCAAATACAAAAAAATATAAAATGTTTTATTGCAGCTGCTCTCTCTCTCTCTCTCTCTCTCTCTCTCTCTTTCTCTCTCTCTCTCTCTTTCTCTCTCTCTCTCTCTCTCTCTCTCTCTCTCTCTCTCTCTCTCTCTCTCTCTCTCTCTCTCTCTCTCTCTCTCTCTATATATATATATATATATATATATACACTGTATGATGCGAAAGTTTTGGCAACCTTGTTAATCGTCATGATTTTCCTGTATACAGTATATCGTTGGTTGTTATGATAAAAAATGTCAGTTCAATATATCAATATTTAGTAGATCCTCCTTTTGCAGAAATGACAGCCTCTAAAGGCTTCCCGTAGGTTCCAATGAGAGTCTGGATTCTGGTTGAAGGTATTTTGAACCATTCCTCTTTACAAAACATCTCTAGTTCATTCAGGTTTTATGGCTTCCGAGCATGGACAGCTCTCTTTAACTCACACCACTGATTTTCAATTATATTCAGGTCTGGGGACTGAGATGGCCATTCCAGATGTTGTACTTGTACCTCTGCATGAATGCCTTAGTGGATTTTGAGCAGTGTTTAGGGTCATTGTCTTGTTGAAAGACCCAGCCCCAGCGCAGCTTCAGCTTTGTCACTGATTACTGACATTTTTTTCAACCAAGAGTCGCGCGGCCCCACGTGCCTGCCCTCTGCATGTGCGCCCACATGCCTGCCGCGCACACAAACGGCCGGCCGGCCTCCCACCTGTCCCTGTCCTACGTCCAGTCTCAACGGCTGTCAGTGCTTGACATGCGCAGTAGCGCAAAAGCACTGACACACAGACAGGACACAGGGACACTTGCAAATTATTATATAGGATAGGATTTTGATATATGAGTCGATGTTCAGCAAATTGACTGTACTATCACTGATGTGTTTGTATGAACATTATGGTTTAGATTATATTTCACTATTTATGCACTCATACTGAACCCAGGTTCACCCATCCAGGAGCTCACATTTGAACTTCCTAGGAGGGTTATCATACGATCCTAGATTAGGAGCAGCATTCATTCATTACTTGCAAATGACATTACCATTGACATTGAGTTTTACGGGGTACTTTTTTAATTGTTTTTAACGCTGAACAATCATGTAGGGAATTTTTGTCATGTTTGACTGGTCATGTATAATAAAGATCATATGTAAATATTTTTCCAACCACACATAATGGCCTCAATTCTGGTAGCTATGTGCGGTATTTTCCAATTTTTTTGGGCAATTCTGCATGCGACCATTTTTTTGGTAATTTTCCGAAAATTAGGTAAGAAATGCGGTAAGAGTGCAATATTTCAGCGGTAAGCATGCAGTAAATAATAATAATAATAATCTTTAATTTTAATTTGTCTTCCATACGTTAAGATAGTCTTTGAAAGGTGTTTTTTGGGGGGTGGAGGGGTGGGAAGTATATTTGATTATGAAGCAACCTATGGAAAGTATATTTAAAGGCATCCCCTATATAAAAAAGTACAGTAAATATTTGAAGTTTTATTTCTATTATTGGAGTTTTATTATCTATTGTTCTATTACCTATTATTCTTTTCTATTACACAGCCTGAGTAGAAAAACAGAAGTTTGCCTTCTGGGAGTTCTGGTTCGCCATGAGCTTGCTTGGGTACTCTGTCAGCCGGAGTAGGAACACCACTAAAATAGGAATAGGAACTGAATTGGAACTCCACTAAAAACTGTAAAATGCACACAAAATAGGCTTTACCGCCAGGTACAGGCAGTTCTTAAACTGATCGGTAAATTCATTGCACCAATGCCCCTATTTACATGAGAATTCAGATTTTCAGTAAAATATTACAAAATACAACACGTTGACCTGATTTGCCGCATTCGGTAATTTATGGCTAAAATCTATCAGAATTGCAAACTGCATTGCCTACCAGAGTTGAGGTCATTGAGTGCCGCTGCTTTCTGGGTTTCTTTTTCTCCGATTTTGTATATATTATGCGTAGCCCTTACACACTCTTTTGAATACAAGTGTGCAGACACTCCTTGTTGTTTTATCTTTGAGAGGACAATAATGGTATGGAGATTGGCACATAAGAAATGTAATTTACCATGTATTGTATCAGAATTTATGCCCTTTTGGGGCAACCCTAAATACCAGCCAAGTCTTCAGCAAAAGCAGTTTTCCAGTTGGGGCATGCTTGGCATTAAAGTGCTAGAAAACATGTTGGACCTATCAAACCATAGGTGGCTAACATTTGAGGAGATTAGATCTAGGTCTAGGGTTGGAAAGGGAGATTGGCTTACCTATTTAAAGGTGAAATCCTATGTCACTGCCCAATTACGAGACAATACTGTAATAGCACCAAGTTTGATCATCTAATTTCTCCGGGTCAGGCGCCTAGGTCATTATTGGATTTGCAAGGGGGAATTCAAGTTTTTGAAAAGGGTCAATTTCTTTAGCAACTAAAGTATGGTGGAAAGAGCTGTTGCGGAAAAAAATCCTGTAATGGCATAAAGAGCTTAGGTCACTTCTCTACAGTGAAAAGTGGATAACCGCACATCTCCTACTCATACACAAGGCAAATTATGCCTTTGATACCAAGTACACAAAACCTCTGCAGCATTACAGGATGATTCCCCTGTGTCTGGGAATGTATGTAAATAGATCATTTTTGGGACTGGGTCACTTCATGGGCGAACAACAAGTTGTGTAACAAGAACGTGCAGAAAAGCCTGTATTTGTTTAATTACAGTGACCTGATGGAGTCTGACCAACAACAACAGCCATTAGCCCTTTAACACATCATCCTGGTGGCAGCCAGTAAGTGTATATTTAATTGATGGTTGGATGATGAACCTCCAATGATGAGCTTGCTGAAACCAGAAATCTCCCTTATGTTTAGTAGAGAAAAGTTAAACACCTTCCAAAAAAAAGAACCAAAGCTTTTATAAATATTGAAGCCCTTTGTTCAAAAGCATATGTCGGATCAGGAGCAACAGATTTTGATGACCAATTTTCAATTGACAGTGTGGTATTGCTCAGTGGAGCAGTGGGCGATTTGCAAGTAAAATCACAGGATACCATTACAGAGGCACCTGCAGTTCAATAGGATCCTTCAGCAATATGTTATTGACAAAATGCACAAAGTTTGTTTGAACTGGATTCTACAGCTTTTGAATCAGCTAAAATGTTTGTGTATGTCATAGAATCCTTGAAATCTAATAAAAAGAGGGAAATTGGAGGCAATCTGCCTTCAGAAATTCCCACTTTTTAGTCACATGTATAATGCTGGACAGGAAATACGTCATCCATCTGCATCTGCACATGCGCCCTGCACATTTTTATAAAGGTCAGGTGGTCCATGTTGTCTGTTGATAGGTGATTGCGTCTGTCAGTTACCACCCTCTAAATTGTGCCGATCAACTTCTACTATATATTCTGCATGCTACGGTTGTTAGACTGTTGTTAGACAGCTAATACCACAGCAACGACTACAGGGCGGGTGGTTAAGGTAGGATAGCACAGCAAGATAACTATTTTTAACAATGGTAGTGTGACGCTGACAGTAAGTGACAAAATAAAGAAAGAACTGTCACTTTTTAATGGATAAACTGTACTACTGCAGCTATGACCACAGTAATTTGTTCAACAATAGTCACGCAAAATGGTGTTGTGACACTGCAAATGAAAAAAATTGACAGAAAACGATTGCATTTTATGGATTAATTGTACAATGCTTAGTGTTATATGCTGTTCTTGAAATGAATCCAATACTAGTATAACACCAGTCACAAAGAATAATGGATGATAACTGCTTTACAACACTTGCTATACACTAGACACAGACCCCATATGCCTGTGTTAAGTAGTAGGATCCTGCAAACGATCTCCTATAATCTTCCAGAAATCGATTTCGGGAAATCAGTCCCGAAATATTCTCCTATCTAATGATCTCATGGCAGCAACACTGGCTAACCAACCAGCTTCAGTTCCACTGCAAAATGAATGACTGCACACTACCCAGACTCCTCTGCTTGTCCTTGCACATTGATTGGGGGACCACTGTATTAGGACATTATGGGATTTAATTTCTGGCCTAAAAACTTGGGTCTGCCCAGAATGTACCAAATTGCCAAAATTTGGGTTGATTTAATAATTTACCTAAATATCAATAGCTACACTACACAAAGTATTTAAATTAATTATAGTAAATTATAGTAAAATAATTGTCTTGATCAGTTCTTCTTCACAAAACATTTCTGTTGCAGCGACTAAAACATCTAATATGCTAAATATCTTCACCCAGGAAGATGGGATTAACATTCAAAGCTTCTAGCAGCTGATCTATTTAGCCAGCAGCTGTATTAATTGTTCAATGATCTGCAGATCCCTGCTTCCCCCTCTGGATCAAGCTAATGTGATAATAGTGATTTACTAAAGAAAAAATAAAATGCTATAAAGAGAAACTGTATTAAAAATACAATCACACTATCTCTGTATATAATTTCATTCATTCTCATCAATGGTCTTTTAGCAAGTCAACATCATAGGTGGAAGTATAGAGGATTCAGTTTGTTGGACAATCACCTGCCTCTATCATTCACAACATGGTACAGTGGGAGGGGCAGGAAATACAATATTCCATACAGGAAATACAATATTCTGTACTCTCTATCAAGTTGGGTGCCACAGCAGATTTTTATCCAGGCTTCAAAAGTCTTTGCTGTGGAATAAAAACTAGAGCAGAAGCAGATTGCATGGAAAAGCGGTATTGATTACTTTATTTACAGCGACTTAAGTGAGAATGCCCTGCTTAATGTCTCAAATACTCTTACACGTTATTTCTTGAAAGACTTTGCTTTCTCAGTGGAAAAATAGATTTGGAATTATATATATGAAAAAGAGAAAATAGGCAATGGTGGAGGAAAGAGGATACTCTAGAAATGGTTCTCAGCTTTGCAGTCATAGTTGTTAGGTGTGGAACATTGGCTGCAATCAGCAGTCCATTAGAGTATATATGAAGAAAAGGATGCGATATAGATTGCTATGAGGATAGGGAGATTATCTCTTCACCAGAGCTAAAGATAGCTTCTATAGCACCAGGAAAAGCCTTTGACTTGCTTTACAAAATGAACAGATTTCAAGGCAGAAGTCAATAAAAGTATGTACTTATTTCAACTAAGGTTGTAATTTAAATAAATAAAAGAAAGTGAGAAAAATGCACTCCTGACCTTTAAAAACTGTGGATCTTCTTTATAAAATAGCAGTACTGAAGTGCTCTTGCGCAGTTTGTATATTGCTGTCAGTACATGTGGTTCTTCTGACACTGTTATGTATACTTTATGTACACATTTGTTAAATATAGTGAATTCAATGCTTTTGTATGTACTCCTAGGGATTGTCAGCGAAGCATGTCACTTCTGCACTTGCTCTATCCTGTGCTGCACCTGACCTGGGCTTCGCCATGGATTGAATGTTATTATGTCTATGGCCAAGCAGCACAATAAACAGTGTAATTTGGGTGCCAGACCCAAAATTACTTGAGTTGCTATGTGTAACGATTGTGGAACTTTCTCCGTGATCAGCGCACAACGCGTGCGCTGACACGGCGGAAATCCTCCACAAGCGTATATTTGCAGGCACCCAGCAAAAGGTGCTACGCACCTGTAGAGGGAAATTCCTGTCGGCAGATGGCGCTGGGAAGTGCAGAGGAACCAATCCTCTGTACCTCCACAAGTGCCAGACAGGAATTGTACGAAGCGCAGAACGCAATCGCAAGAGAGGCGATTGCGAATGAGATTGAGCAAAGGGACAGGTTGTATGTGTGTGCGCCAATCCAGTCGCCACCCCGCGACCGCGCACACACAACAGCAGATATGAAATAGGAAAGCGATCGCGAGAGGTGCGATCGCCAGACGTGACACAAGGCAGATCAGAATAGAATACGAGGGTAGCAAAGGCACAGCAAATAATACAATAAGGAGATACGGAAAATAACAAACGCTAGCTAACCGCGAACACCGCACTCATTCGCAACAGTGCACGCGGTTATGCGTGATCTCCACGTGATAAGCACAATAGAGACAAGCACGCCTAACTAACCATTAACAGACAAACATGAAACAGAGGACGCGAGCGCTTGCTTAACGGTTACCTCACCGAGCCTCCAGCAAGCGTAGCGGACAAGACAGACACACGAAAACAGGGACAAGCGAGAGATAGGTTCCACAGCACTAGCGAAAAGTGGCTAGGGCGATCCAGGTACAGAGTAGCAGAACAGAAGGATCCCCAGCGCTAGCGAAAAGTGGCTAGCGCGATCCCAGAAGACAGAACAGAAGGATCCCCAGCGCTAGCGAAAAGTAGCTAGCGAGATCCCAGGAGACAGAACAGAAGAGATAGCTGGTAGCAACCGCTGCACCAGCTATACTCCAAAAACAGAGATCAGAACCATTTCCTGTCGACCACCTTTGGGACAGGACAATGGCAACAGGCAAAACAAGACAGAACAGGCAATACAGATAATACAACCTGACTGGGCTAGAAGGGGAGCCTAAAGCAACCCCCAGGAATAAACTATACTAGATAGCAATGGCTGACACTCCAGCAGTGTCCATCAGGAACAGACCATGGAAAGGAAATGACCAGCAAAGCCTTCTGGGAAACATAAAGCTCTTATAGTGCCAGTCATCAAAGAAGGCAGGTAGGGGATTTGCATAACGAATGTATGCAAATTCCCCAGCAAGAGAACAGACCAGAAACTTGCAATGGAAGGACAGGTCTCTGTTCCAGAGACCTGCAGCCCACAGACTAGAGGAATGGACAAACAGCTGTCTGCCTGTGCAGCCAGCTGAGCGGATCATCACAGTACCCCCCCTCTAGGGATGGATTCCAGACATCCCTCAAAACTGGTATCATCACAAAACTCTAACTGAAGACTCTTGAAGATCGGGAGAGCCCGACAAGGCCCAATTCCAGAGTCAGTCCATCCGAAACCGACCTCATCGGAAGCAAAAGCCACCGAAACATGCCCATCAGCACTACAAGTCTCAGCGTAACACCCATCAGGACTGTGGACACCAGAGAAGAAGCCATCGACACCCTCCAGACAATACCCACCACCTTCCAAGGAGCGTCCAAGAATACCAAACCTGCCGCAATACCTGTTCGAAGTGTGCCTTACAACACCAAAGCCATTGCTGATCGTATTCAGGGCACCAAGCAAAACCTTTCCCGGAATCTCCCAGAACGCCTTAAAGCTCCGCAGAAATCCCAAGAAGCCAGAACGCTCACCAGGCTCACATGGAGAACCACCAAGAACCCCTATGGAACCTATGATCATTCCAGACTCAAAATTAGCAGGACACCTATCAAGATCAGGACTTTCAGGGACCACTTCTGGGCATGCAAGCAGGCAGGCTATATCAGAACATGTCTCCAGTGAGGAAGCATCTGAGTATGCTGGTAACCGAGGCACACTTGGGCTTTCTGGGTCACAGAGCACAACGAGGTACAGGAGAAACCTCAGGACATGTCGGGGAACTGCCAACCTCAGAGTCCGACACGACAAGACCAAAACCAGTACCGGGCAGAAAATCATCACGAGTAAAGGTCACATGTACTGGTCTTTCAAAAGAAGACTCGGACTCAAATTCAGAATTTTCTGTAACTGTAATATCATCATTGACTACACATGAATGAAGCTCCACAAGAGCTGCAAAAGTAGTCAGCAAGGCAACAATGCCTACTGAAGTGGGCAACACCTCAGAAGGACCTGGGGGGCAGGAGACATCTCCTACAAGTTCTGCACCCTTTGGGAGGAACTCGGAGACCTTCAGATCATCAAACAAGACCTCAGGAACATCATTTTTCAAGTTGTCTAAGAAGGATTCTGTACTATCCATGTTACAGGGCAAAACTGGAACTTTATTTTGAGAACAGGGCAGATGTCCCGGGGAAGGTTCCACCATAAACTGAGACTGAATTTCATCATCATGAGTGGAACGTACAGGAATATTCACTGGACCACACACTGACTCCCTAACTTTAATCTCGCTGCACCCAGAATTCTGCGTAGTAGTCAAACTAGCTTGCAACTCCAAAACTGCAGAAAGACAGGTAAAAATAGCAGCAATACCTAGACGAGCCTCTAGGGGCAGGGCAGGAGATATTGTACAAGGCAATATTGACTCATCCAGAGTACAGGGTGGAGAGTCAGAACTTTCTTCAAAGCAAGAAAGGGACTCCCAAATGTCAGTGTGATTGGAAATCGTTTTGTTATTCATGGTACAGGGCAGGCTCAGAGAAAGCGTCTCTGAATAAGGCAAAGAAGGTTCAGCATCAGATTCACAAAACCAAAGCGCTGTCTCACTCTTAGATTCGGCTAACAATGTCGAATCCGAGGAATCAGAACGCAAAACCTGCGAATCAAAATTCACTTTAGGTTGTGAAACTGATGCTTCCATAGCGCAAACCTCCGCGATCTGCGGAGCAGACTGCAAGGCATCTAGGACCGAAACACTGGAGCAACTGTCTCCAGGCAACGGGCCCTTACAGGTGAGAACAGGGTGAGACAGGGAATCATTTGCAGAAGAAATAGCGACAATAACAGGATAAACTTTATTAGGCATATTAATTTTACTTTTGACGCTGCACAGTCGAGAAACTTTCCCCATAGCAGGGTCACAGATGGAAGATCTCAAAGATCTGTTTCTAAATGACAAAGGATCCCACACATCCTTGAGGAAACCGGCAGACTCATGCCGATCACAATCTGCAGGAACATCCGAGAAACAGGCATCAGATCGCACAGATTCAAACTGCACACTGTCAGGAGAGAATCCTTCAGGATTCGCACAGAAATCAACCACAGCGGCATACTCATTCATTTCAGATTGCACAAAGTCAAGACTCTCATGCTTTACCCCAGAAAGGCAGGAACAATCATCCGACAACGATGTCTCTTTATTGGAATCAATTGGTTGGTGTGTGTGCAACTCATCCAAAATTGTTTGCCATACATAGATCACCAGATCCACATCATCCTTGTCACATTCATCGGAATTAATCAGAAGGTACATAGAATCAAGACAAGCATTCAAGACATCTTCGCTTTTTGCGATGTAAAAATCGCAAAAGGCTTTCCAATCAAAATCGAATTCCTCCAGCAAGGCCCCAACATCCCAGGAAGCAAATGGGGGTTCAAACAGGCCAGTATCCAGATAATCTCCATAGGGGTGGAGTTCAGGAACAAGAACAGATTTTTTAACTGCTTTAATGTAGTGTGCGATCCTACCTATAGCAGGATCCACATAAGCTTTGGATTGGGGCAAAAAACCTGGAAACTGATCAGCAGATGCATTATAAACATCATTATCATACTGCATGGTTTTGCCCATTTCAGACTTGACAGAAATAACCTCTCTATCTGTGGTTGCCATGGGCAACGGATCTTTCTGCTGGGAAGCCTTCCTAGATCATTTACGTTTAGACTTAGAGGCTTTGGATGGCTGCTTTATGGATGAAAGAGTAGATGGAACAGCTGATTGAGCTGCTGACAACAACTCATTAAGGGGGTATGGTAATTGAGGTAATCTCAGCCAATTGTGAATAAAAAAGGCCAAGAATTCCAGGGGTCTTTGACTCAGGGTGGTATGATCTAACACATCATAACCCCACATTGACATTTCGCCCCCCAACAGAATGTAGACCATTTGGGGGGCCCAGGTAGACACTGGGGTGCATTGGAATTCAGGGTTCGCTAACAGTTTCGTACACTCAGACAAAAATTCATCTGCTGATTCAGGTTCAAGTTTTTTAAATCTCTTAAAGGTACAAGAGCCATATTCGACAAAATCGTACAAATCGGAAATTCCGTCTCCACTGGGGTTTTGGGTTGGGCTGGTCATTCTGTAACGATTGTGGAACTTTCTCCGTGATCAGCGCACAACGCGTGCGCTGACACGGCGGAAATCCTCCACAAGCGTATATTTGCAGGCACCCAGCAAAAGGTGCTACGCACCTGTAGAGGGAAATTCCTGTCGGCAGATGGCGCTGGGGAGTGCAGAGGAACCAATCCTCTGTACCTCCACAAGTGCCAGACAGGAATTGTACGAAGCGCAGAACGCAATCGCAAGAGAGGCGATTGCGAATGAGATTGAGCAAAGGGACAGGTTGTATGTGTGTGCGCCAATCCAGTCGCCACCCCACGACCCCGCACACACAACAGCAGATATGAAATAGGAAAGCGATCGCGAAAGGTGCGATCGCCAGACGTGACACAAGGCAGATCAGAATAGAATACGAGGGTAGCAAAGGCACAGCAAATAATACAATAAGGAGATACGGAAAATAACAAACGCTAGCTAACTGCGAACACCGCACTCATTCGCAACAGTGCACACGGTTATGCGCGATCTCCACGTGATAAGCACAATAGAGACAAGCACGCCTAACTAACCATTAACAGACAAACATGAAACAGAGGACGCGAGCGCTTGCTTAACGGTTACCTCACCGAGCCTCCAGCAAGCGTAGCGGACAAGACAGACACACGAAAACAGGGACAAGCGAGAGATACGATCCACAGCACTAGCGAAAAGTGGCTAGCGCGATCCAGGTACAGAGTAGCAGAACAGAAGGATCCCCAGCGCTAGCAAAAAGTGGCTAGCGCGATCCCAGAAGACAGAACAGAAGGATCCCCAGCACTAGCGAAAAGTAGCTAGCGCGATCCCAGGAGACAGAACAGAAGAGATAGCTGGTAGCAACCGCTGCACCAGCTATACTCCAAAAACAGAGATCAGAACCATTTCCTGTTGCCCACCTTTGGGACAGGACAATGGCAACAGGCAAGACAAGACAGAACAGGCAATACAGATAATACAACCTGACTGGGCTAGAAGGGGAGCCTAAAGCAACCCCCAGGAATAAACTATACTAGATAGCAATGGCTGACACTGCAGCAGTGTCCATCAGGAACAGACCATGGAAAGGAAATGACCAGCAAAGCCTTCTGGGAAACATAAAGCTCTTATAGTGCCAGTCATCAAAGAAGGCAGGTAGGGGATTTGCATAACGAATGTATGCAAATTCCCCAGCAAGAGAACAGACCAGAAACTTGCAATGGAAGGACAGGTCTCTGTTCCAGAGACCTGCAGCCCACAGACTAGAGGAATGGACAAACAGCTGTCTGCCTGTGCAGCCAGCTGAGCGGATCATCACACTATGACTCAGAGGGTCAAATAGTAATTAACGCTGCCTGGTATTTCAGCGGCAGCAGGGTGAGCAGTCATTCAGCTCACCCTGCGCCCAACTGACCGGGCAGCCAAATCACACATACACATTGTCAGTGTCATGATTAGAGGTAGCCAATAAGATGCTAATAATTGGAATCAAACAAATACAATGTACTTCCAGCTCATTTTGATTGGTCCTGTTCCATACAATTTATGTTACATCTGCACTCCAACTTGAATTATTAACATCTCACGGAACATCTCTAGGTCATGTATTGCTAAACTGTGAAGTATATATTCACCCATAGATATTTTATGCATTTTGACATTTTAGAGTGGAACTAAGCCTTTTTATCTTAGAAAGTTGCCACATCAATTTAGCTTAGAATATACATTTTGTTCCAATATTTTTAAATATGTTTTAACCACTTGAGGACCCACCCTTTACCCCCCCTTAAGGACCAGCGCTGTTTTAGCTGATCTGTGCTGGGTGGGCTCTGCAGCCCCCAGCACAGATCAGGGTGTAGGCAGAGCGACCAGATCGCTCCCCTTTTTTCCCCACTAGGTGGATGATGTGCTGGGGGGGTCTGATCGCTCCTGCCTGCCAGGTGTTGCGGGGGGGGGCACCTCAAAGCCCCCCTCCGCGGCGAAATCCTCCCCCTCCCTCTCCTACCTGGCGCCCCCTGGTGACTGGGCTGCACAGGACGCTATCCGTCCTGTGCAGCCAGTGACAGGCTGTCCCCTGTCACATGGCGGCGATCCCCGGCCGCTGATTGGCCGGGGATCGCCGATCTGCCTTACGGCGCTGCTGCGCAGCAGCGCCGTACAATGTAAACAAAGCGGATTATTTCCGCTTGTGTTTACATTTAGCCTGCGAGCCGCCATCGGCGGCCCGCAGGCTATTCACGGAGCCCCCCGCCGTGAATTGACAGGAAGCAGCCGCTCGCGCGAGCGGCTGCTTCCTGATTAATCAGCCTGCAGCTGGCGACGCAATACTGCGTCACTGGTCCTGCAGCTGCCACTTTGCCGACGCACGGTATAAGCGTGCGGTCGGCAAGTGGTTAAACATATTCTGGTACCTGAAAATTTTGACTTTAGCACCAGTGTTTTGGGTGTGGATTACGGATTTTGGGTGTGTGGATTTTTAAAGTGACTTCTAACTATGTGATAGTGATTTAATTAGTGATTTCATGTATTTTACATCCTAACCTTAGCTCCCCGCATACATTGCACTGACCACTTCACTTCCTTATCTTTAACTTTAACCTCTCTCGTTAAAATAGTGCACATCCGTGTTCAATCACTCTACACAATGCTTAACCCTAATGTCCTTACCCAGACTGATACAAATAACTTTCCTTATCAACCCCTAATGCTAACTTTTTAATATTTATCATTTAAAAATAAAGGACTATAACACTAGAAAGTTTGTGGTATTAAAGGAACACTATCAATACCCAAGTATTCTAAACTGACAATGTACAAATAATCTCAAATAAAGTAGCTGTGTAAACATTTTCTTACTTTTCATGTTAAATATCAGAGGCAAAAGCCTTAATTCATTGTGTGTAGGATTTAGCTCTATTGGAACAAATCATTCGCAAAAGGGGTGTCTGCTTCAATGCACAGTAAGTGTTGTTTTTTTTTGCATCAGACTACAGAGTATTTTTCTCTGAAAGCAAAAAAAGTATGAAAAGCTGTAGTGGCAGGTTTCACACACAATTACAAATGTTTATAACAAGTTAGATTTCCTCTGCTCTCCGCAGACAATTCAGTCAGAGACAGACAGCTGCCAGTGAGTGCTTTCTTGACCACAGGGTTAACAGATATAGTGTGAGGGATTTCCCCTCCCAATGGTTCACTGGGCCGTCAGAGTTTGCCAGACTTGCCATCAGTTAAGAGTGAAAGGAATTTGATACAGTAAACAAAAGAGATAAGCAAGTGAAATGTATACATCCTTATTTACCAGCGCTTCAGGAACTCTCTACATCCCAGGTTAAAAAGCATGTTAATCGATAATGTTCCTTTAATCTGCTTGGGGAAAATATTGGTATAACACTATAGAATCAATATTTTTGTATGTGTAAAAAAAAAAAAAAAATTTTATGCAGCGCAGACTATTGTAGATTATTTGGGGCAGTGCTGGGTTTGTATTGCATTAAAGCTTGTAAAATGGGTATCTTGTGGATAAATTAAGCACCTCAACAGCTCACAAAGCCTGGCCCCCATTGCCTCACTATACCCCCACCCCCTACCACCTTAACTGCAATTTTAGGATTTTAAAGCCCTCATTCTATCCCCATAACACTCACTCTGGCCACACTATGAGTCTCTGTGTACTGCACTAATTTCTCTGAAAAACTAAGTAGAACATGATATTGCCCTTTCAAAAATTGAACTCCACTTCCAAAACAAATAACGTCCATCCAAAAATAATTCTAAAAAGTCTAGTCCTGGCCAAAGCAAAATGAAGCTTTTCTTCCTTTCACACCTCCATCACATAAAACAGTCTACTCAAACAGAAAAATAAGTCTCTTTAGTTCTTCTCTATTTACTGCTTAAAATGAAGGTACATTTTGAAAAAGTTAGATACTTAGGCTAGATTCACAGTGGTCCATTGCAAAACGCACAGGTTAGAATGAGTTTGAACCGCATGGAGACTGGACATAGACTTTATTACAAAGCCTGCATGCAGAAAGTTAGAATAATGCAATCCATACAACGCAGTACTGTGAACAGGCCCATTGAATTGTATGTGCAGTGAGTTGACATGCTGCAACTGTGACCTAGCCCTAATGGGAAACTTCTGGATAGTCCTGAGGCTTCCTTCATCATCCTTCACTCCATGGATCCAGTGTTTGGACCCTCTAAGCAAATCTGACAAGGGCTTGTCAGATCTGCTACAGTGGCCAAACTCCCCTCCAAGCATGGCCACATTGCATCTGCATAAGTCCTGTCCGTGCCTGCGCAATAGCATGGAGCTGTTCATATACAGCTGTTTTCTTTGTGCTACTGCACAGGTGCCACAAGGACTCACACAGGGGCAGTGCTGCCACACCCGCACACAGAAGGGAGCGTGGCTGTAAAGAAGAATAGAGTCATGGCGAGCAGCTGGGGGTCGAGGAGGACACGGGATGTCTCTGGATCATCCAGAAGTTTTCTGCCACCTTGGTAAGTATCTAACTTTCTTTTTGCCAAGAAATTTGCACAGCGTAGTAAGGGGAAAATGCAAATGTAACGATTGGGTGCTGCAACTCAGACGTCTGATTATTTGTGATCTGCAGAATCACCAATAATACAGACGCTATACCTGATTATGTGGTGATTTGCAGTATCACCAATAATACTAGTATAGCTAGCTGAGAGTAAGGTGTGATGTTTGGTGCAACAGTAGAATAAATGGATAGATCTCACCAGAGGAGCTGGTGAATACTATCTGCAACAACAGTGCTAGACCGCACCAGAGGAGTTTGTGGGTACTAGCTGCAACAACAGTGCTAGACCTCACCAGGGGAGCTGGTGGGTACTAGCTGTAACAGTATAGACTTCTCCAGAGGAGCTGGAGAGTCTACCAAAACAAATAACAATACCTTTACCAGAGGAGCTGGCAAAGTACTAATAATGAGAGAATTAAAGAAGTTTGGCTAAACCTTACCAGAGGAGCTGGTAAGGTACTGACAGCACAAATGACTCAATAGTTTAACTAGACCTTGCCAGAGGAGCTGGTAAGGTACTAACAGCACAAATGACTGAATAGTTTAACTAGGCCTTGCCAGAGGAGCTGGTAAGGTACTAACAGCACAAATGACTGAATAGTTTAGCTAGACCTTGCCAGAGGAGCTGGTAAGGTACAATCAGTCACTGGAGCTATGCGAATAAGTCTGAACCTCGCCAGAAGGGCTGGTAGGTTCTAATAGCTAGAGCACCTCACCAGTGGCAAGGGCCCACTGGTGAGTAGAGTAGTCAGACAGGCAAGGTTCGATAACAAGCAGGTAGGGATAGTACAAAACCGGCAAGCGAGAGAGTAGTTAATATCAGGCAGAGGTTCAGCAACTAAAGTCAGAAAGGCAGAGGTACAGAATCGTTTAGCAATAGCAAGGTCAGAGAGTAGCCAGAATCATACACCGGTTATCAGAATACAATGTTAAGGCCGAACAAAGGCGGCTGCGGGTCTATCCTGCGTATCTGCAGCCGCCATAGTTTCAGATGTTACAGCAAACAATAGGTACCCAAAACCAGACCCATGTTTTCAGATAAATTATACAAATTCAGGGTTTTGGTACATCTTCAGCTTCAGAAACTGATATAAAAATTCACAGCTGGTGATGAGGATCTTCAGGTGCCAATGTAAATCCCACCAACTTTGCACAGTAACTCATGAAAAGAGTAGGACCACACTATGTCTAGGAAAACGAGGTTGTAAATGCATTTCAGACAAAGATCACAATCCAGCAATTCCTACTTTTGAATGGAGTGCTAAATGAACACCAAACAAGATCAGTCATATGCAGCCCAGATTGTAACAAAAGTAACAAAATTGCCTTCGTCATTTCCCAGCTGTGTGCCTCTGCAGAATTTCCCCCGTGATATCCAAATTATGTCACACAATTGCTAATTGGATGATCAGAAATACAAGCTCAAACTTGGGATACTTGGCATGGCTACCAAGAAAAACAGCCCATGCTGATGAATATATTTTTGCCGCTGACTAGTGTCTTCAGATTATTGTAAGGTCACCTAATTATAAGATACTATATTTTCTCCAATAACAAGCAGTGGCCATTAACTTCCTTGGCGGTAACCCCGTGTGTGACACGGGGTAAGCCACCGGAAAGTGCCGCTCAGGCCCTGCTAGGCCGATTTACATAATTTTTTTTTTGCTACACGCAGCTAGCACTTTGCTAGCTGCGTGTGCATAACGATCGCCGCCGATACCCGCCGATTCGCTGCTATCCGCCGCGCCGCCCCCCCCCCAGACCCCGTGCGCTGCCTGGCCAATCAGTGCCAGGCAGCGCTGAGGGGTGGATCGGGACTCCTAATGACGTCGGTGACGTCATCCCGCCCCGTCGCCATGGGGGGGAAGCCCTACAGGAAATCCCGTTCTTTGAATGGGATTTCCTGATCGCCGATCGAAGAGGGTAGGAGGATGCCTCTGCACAGCGGCTATCATGTAGCGAGCCCTAGGCTCGCTACATGATTTAAAAAAAAAAAATCACAAAAAAACAGCCGCGCTGCCCCCTGGCGGTTTTTAATAGACCGCCAGGGGGGTTAATGTCTATAAGACATCCAAGTACTCGCGGTGCGACACAATGCAATGGAAGTGGTCTGGCTGACACAGAGATTGCAGTGCTTTGCCGCACAGTGTGCGTGGTTCAGGAAGCAATGGAAGTCAATGGCAATGCGACCATTTAAAATAGTTTTCTGCGATATCAGTGCGGTACGCATGCACAGATGGGGAAATTCTGGTGACGCACTTCCTGTGTGACAGTGTGCATGTGGCCAAGGGGTAAGACCTGTTGGGGGTGGGGGTCATTACAATTTCCGTGTCAGCGCAGTCTGCCGCATTTTAACAAATGCATGTAATGGTGTGTTGCGCTGCGGTAGGCTCCTATGCCACTCTTACTGCCAACTAACAAGAACATGGGTGTTCCTTAAGGGGCCCATACACTCAGCCGATTTTCTGGCCGACCGATCGATCCCGATCGATCGATCGATTGATCGTTTGCAAATCGGTTGGCCAATCGACCGATTGATGGCCGATTTCGATTGATTTCGATGGATTTCCATCGAACTGGCAGGGTGGAAAATTTAGGTCAATCTGATGAGATTGCTTATCAGTTTGCATTGGCCTTAATGGAAATCTGATGGCAAAAAAATGCCATCAGATCGAATTTCAATAGATTTCAAACTGAAATCTATTGGAATTCTATCCTGGTAAAAATTTTTCTAAAATGCATCAGATAGATCATCAGATGCATTTCTTATCTATCTGCTGCCAATCTGACGAGTGTATGGGCACCTTATAAGACTCCCATATACATTTACCCAAAGAGTAAAACGCAGAGTTGTGATGTTTTATTTTTTTAAGTTGCTAGAAGTCACCTTTGTCCTGTTGTTTGATTGAAGCCTCTTCTGCTATTGATTTGTTATTGATTGCAGTCTGGCACCTTTTGTGTTGATTGCAGGCTTGTCAAAGAGATGCTAATAGAAATATCCATCCTCTTTGACTTCTTCTGCTTGATATTGTAGCAAAACAAGCCCCACCTATATTTCAGCCCTTGATTGAATTTCTCCTTGTGACTGACGTATACCAGCGCTATCATTCTGCCAAGACTATACCTATAGGTGGGGCTGATGTCCTTTTCTGTTGTTAAAACACAGTGAAAATTGCGTTATGTGGGTAAGGGGCCTAACTGTCCCTCAGAGGTACTCACTAACCCCTACCCTATTCATATGTCCATCATAGTCCTTCACAGTCTAGTGCCAATTTAGGGGTGGAAGTCAATTTATCTCCTATGTTTTTGGGGTGTGGGAGGAAAGTGGTGTGTTTGGAGGAAACCCATGCAGACGCAGATGGAACATACAAACTCTGTGCAGATAGTGCCATGGCTGGGGATCAAACAAGGGAGTACATTCCACTACACCACCATGCCACCCACATGAATCAGCCTTTCCCATTGTATTCTTACATCTCTTCATCTACAACAAAACTGCTAAACTCTATGAAAGTCTAGCCAAAGCGATGTATTTTTTCAATTCACTGAGCCATGCGGGAGCCATGTCTCCTGAAGGAGCAATGCAATACACAGACCTGGCAGACATTTTTTTTTATGGAAAGAAATCATATATGTTGGTAGTTTACAATAATGAATTATATACAATAAAAACGTTTCTGCAGTTCTGTTTGCTTTCAACACAGGATTTGTAAAATACATTCTCTTCACAAACCAGTGAACTGAATTTCTTATGTTCTCAGCTTGATATTACCAGGAGATGCCAACAGCAGATCAATCTTCATGTCTTACCAGATGTACAGCAATAAATAAATATTTTGCTTAAAATAATTTATTTTGTTTGTAAATTAAATTGCGGGGTCAGGGCAGAAGTAAAACAGTACTAAAAGTGTAACCCCAGTTATATGCTTTGTAAATGCTTAAGCAAATTTTTTTACAGCAGCTTTTCACAAATTGTTGCCTATGCTGTTTAATTGTTAATTATTTTTGACATTTTTCTATAATCTTTTAATGCACTATATTGCGTCTTAATACATTATATAAAATAATTTACAAGGCTGTTATCCTGTCCTGAATATACACAGATTGAATCCACCTCTGAGAATGTTACCATAGATATATTAATATGTTTTCATATTTCTTTTTCAGAATTGTTTAGTATAATTGTTTAGTTCAGGTTGTGTCCCTGTATAATACATGTGGTGGCAAGCAATTGTGTGTATGCCCTCCTCTGGATCTCTTCTTGCTCACCTGCTCCCGGCTGGCTGCTGGAACATAGATTGTGATCCCGAATGTTGATAATAACACCAACAGTGTCAGAGATGGCAATTAAGCAAACAACAGGCTAATACCAATGATGGACACAAAATAGCATTGATAGACAAATGGCATGTAGATATTTAATTCAAATGACAGGGAAATACCAAAGATATGGACATATACAAATGATATCAATCAAAGCCAAATATCAATGACCTATATATATTGCAAAAGGCAGGCAAATATTTCCAACAACTGGCATAAAAAATTGATCAAAGGCAGATATGATAAATGACAGATATACAGTATTAGTGACAGCCATATATTACTAGTGACAGGCACATAATTGCTAGGATACGGAATTGCTGCTAGTTCCTGCTTGTAACACGTGCAGCCACCATGTCCCACATTGTAACATATGAGTATAATTCTCCTCCTTATTACATGTGTTGCCGTAATGTGCTCATTACAATGAGTGTGGACAGAATACTATAACCTATAGGGTTGTTATTTCCCCTCATAACATGTAGGACCATTATATCCTCCGTAAAATATACTGTATGTGGCAGTTACATTCATGTATGACCATTATCTTGTTCCCTTGTAACATGTTTGGTTGTCATATTCCCCAGGCAATGGGGTTTGGTAGTGTCTGTACAAACATTTGGTAGTGTCTGTACAAACATTTGGTAGTGTCTGTACAAACATTTGGTAGTGTCTGTACAAACATTTGGTAGTGTCTGTACAAAAATCTGCATACTTATCAAAATGTTCAATAATACACTCATCCACAAAAAAAAGCCACAAACCTACTTGAATTCCTGTGCTGTGTAGTAAACCTCTAGCAGTATTGGGCTATGCAGAGTAACGTATATTAATCCATTAAGTACATCTAAAAAGAGCGCCACAGTAATTTGTGTGCCAGAAATAGCCGCTAGTAGAATATCAGTAAAATTTCTGATATTTTACTATTTGGCAGTCGTAATAGCTATACAGATATTTTGCTATCTTTAAACCTAACCCTTATGTAGAGATGGCACGAACGGTTTGCACGCGAACAACGTGGGTTTGCATTTGTGTCGAAACGCGAACTTTATGCAAATTCGATCCACCCCCTATATTACATCATTGGGCTACATCATTGGGCTAAACTTTGAGCCTCTACGTCACAGTCAGCAGACACATGGCAGCCAATCAGGCTGCACTCCCTCCTGGAGGCCTCCCCCTCCTTGTATGAGGCAGCAGCGTCGGCCATGTTCTCACTCTGTGTGCTGCTGTATTAGTGAGAGAAGGGAGAGACATTGGAGAGATAGGAAAAGCGATAGTTAGGAGGTCTGTTAGCTTGTTCCTTGCTGATATTTATTGCTGAAAAGCACCCCAAAATAGCTCTTTTGAGAGCTAATGTTCTTGTGATGTGTTTTTTTTTGTGTGTGGCCCACTGACACTGCATATACAGCCCTGTCTGTCGCAGTTGGCCATTGCTAATTGCTATACTGTGCCAGGCCCAGCACATTCAGTGCCTACCTTTTCATTGCACCTGTGTGACTGCGGCACATTGTATTATAATATCAGTCACTGCATACATTTCACTGCAACTGTGTGACAGCACGCTGTTTTATATTCCAGTCACTGCATACCTTTCACTGCATCTGTGTGACTGCATGCTGTTTCATATGCCAGCAGTCAGTGCATCCATTTTCACTGCACCTGTGTGACTGCACATTGTTATACCAGCAGTCACTGCATACCTTTCACTGCACCTGTGTGACTGCACATTGTTCTACCAGCAGGCACTGCATACCTTTCACTGCATCTGTGTGACAGCACGCTGTTTTATATACCAGCAGTCAGTGCATACCTTTTCACTGCACCTGTGTGACTGCACATTGCATTGTACCAGTCAGTGCATACCTTTCACTTGAATAGATGGCAGATTTGCCCTCCATAACAGATTCTCATTATAGGATTTCAAGTGTATTCGTCTCATCATTATACAGTAGTCAGTGTTTACCTTTAACTGCATCTGTGTGACTGCCCATTGTATTATACCAGCAGTCAGTACCTTTCACTGCATCTGTGTGACTGCACATTGTATTATACTAGCAGTCAGTGTATACCTTTCACTGCATCTGTGTGACTGCACATTGTATTAGTAAAGTCAGTGCATACCTTTCACTTCATCCCCCCCCCCCCCCCCAATATGGACAAAACAACAGGCAGAGGCAGAGCCAGAGGCAGGCCATCCCAGCAGGTCTGCTCGATGTCATGCCGTCGT
Source organism: Hyperolius riggenbachi (assembly GCF_040937935.1). Classification (NCBI taxonomy): domain Eukaryota; kingdom Metazoa; phylum Chordata; class Amphibia; order Anura; family Hyperoliidae; genus Hyperolius; species Hyperolius riggenbachi. The sequence continues at coordinate 249,047,192 of NC_090647.1, read as the reverse complement.
GATTTTGTGTGGCCCTCGACCAGTACAGTGTTCAGAAGAAGGCACGTGCCATCAACCCCCAATGTTGTCAGGACGTAGTTGATTATTTAACACAGAACACCTCATCTTCCTCAGCTTCTGCACGGAAGCGTGACATATCTTTCTCCTCCTGCTCTGATTCTGGCACCCCACTTAACACTCAGTTGGTAGCCTCGACCAAAGTACAGTGTCCAGAAGAAGGCACCTGCCATCAACCCCCAATATTGTCAAGACGTAGTTGACTATTTAACACAGAACATCTTATCTTCCTCAGCTTCCGCATGGAAGCGTGACATATCTTCCTCCTCCTGCTCTGATTATTGCACCCCACTTAACACTCAGTCGGTAGCCATCACTAAAGTGCCATCATCTCAGGGCTCATCGGTGTGGAAAAATTTTTGTGTGTCTGCCTCAGATGAGAGCGATGCCATCTGTGCTCTCTACCACCGAAAATTGAGCCGTGGAAGACCCGCGTAGGGACAACTGCATTATGAAGGCACATGATGAAAAAGCACAAAAAGCACAAACTGCAATGGTATGACCACCTGAGCAAAAGCAGCACACAAAAGCAAAGCCCCACACCGCAGATACCAAGCCGCAATTATTTCTCAAAAAAGGCGATACCCAAACTGTACCGTGATGTTGAAAGGCAAGTGGTATCATCTCTGGTACAAAGCGCTGGGTCACGGGTCCATCTGACCACGGATGCCTGGTCTGCAAAGCACGGTCAGGCCTGCTCGTAGACTAAGTCAGTCCCCACACACAGCATCTCTGCCTGCACGCCATGTGACTGCTTGCCCCAAGACTAAGTCGGTCCCCACACAGCATCTCTGCCTGCAGGCCTTTTGACTGCCTTCTCCGCCACCACCAACAGGGTCCAGGACTCCAGGTGGATTCCTGAATTTTTAAGGCCGCTGCTAGCAGCTGCCGCTATAATACTTTTTCTGGTGCGTGTACATGCCTGCCTAATTTTTCTGCCTGCACTACGGCTGCAGCAACAAAACAAAAGGCATGTACCGTACATGTGTCAATTCCCCTTCATGATCGTTACCTTGCCGCGGTGAAAGGGCTTGTGTATCACAATGAAGCAATGACCGGCTATATGAGTGTGGTGGGGGGCACACCTGACCCAAGATAATAAGGTTGTTGCTTCATTGTGGACAGACCAAATTCGATCAGCTGGACACTCAGTCACTGTTGTTTTGTCATTGAGCTACCTCAGCTCGACCATATGGGCTTGAAAACCACCATCACCTGCACGCTCGCCATGGTGTGCACCAGTCCAGCACAGCCATCACTACACAAACAGCTTTTTGTGGTGCGTTACACAGTGAATTTGGAGTGTCAGTGTGAAGCAGTACACTAATTACACTACCTGATTGATGTATACACATGCAAGATGTTTTAAAGCACTTTAGGCCCCCAATTTAGCAATTCAATGTGATTTCTACACTTAAACCCTGATGTGCGTCAAATTCAGATTTTTCCCGGGGACTTTTGGCATGTATCCCACTCCGCCATGCCCCCTTCAGGTGTTAGACCCCTTGAAACATCTTTTCCATCACTTTTGTGGCCAGAATTAGTGTTTGTAAATTTGATAGTTCGCCTGCCCATTGAAGTCTATTGCGGTTCGCGTGGTTCACGCGAACGCAAACTTTTTGCAGAGGTTTGCGTTCGATGTTCGCAAACCTAAAATCGGAGGTTCGAGCCATCTCTACCCTTATTTTACATGATCCCTCCCTCTACCCAAACCTACTAACACACTAACTGTAGACCCACCCACCGCCACAAAATTTGCTGATATTTAACACTAAACCTAACCATATTCACCCTCTGTCAGTGTCTAGCACAAACCTACCCTCTCCCTACAATTTCCACTAATATCAGCACCACCTTCACTGCTAAATACTCTCTCCCCTATCTATGGTGTGCCAGCCACTTAATCCCGTTATTTACCGGTAACAGGTGCACGCAGCACCAAAATGACCCCAGGGTAACTAACATTGCGGTCTTTGCGGTGCCCATTTCACCGAAGTGCCACAGGGGCTCAAGCTACCTGCTTGGTAATAGACAGCTCAGCAATACACATTATAGTTGAATTGCTGTGTGCTCAGGATGGACTATTGGCCCAAGCTATCCTAATATACACTAAAAGTGCTGGCCGGCCCTGCTTCAAATGTCTTATTGAAGACAACTGGAGAGGTGATAAGCAATAGACACTTCCACCAGTTCACATAAATGTTAGAGACAACTTCTGTGGTGTTCACTGATTTCTTATATAAAAAAGAATATTCATACTTTTTAAATTTTGAATCACAAGAATGTCAGTAAATAATCCCCTAAGAACTCAACACCACAAATCAAGTGGAACCTTCTTGTTGAGAGTGTATGAGAAATGTAGTAATTTTCAAATCAAGGATAATCAATAAAGGTCATATAATTTTTTCTTAAAGAGACACTGAAGCGGAAAAAAATTTATGATATTATGATTTGTATGTGTAGTACAGCTAAGAAATAAAACATTAAGATCAGATACATCAGTCTAATTGTTTCCAGTACAGAGTTAAGAAACTCCAGTTGTTATCTCTATGCAAACAAGCCATTAAGCTAGACTTTCAAAGTCCTGGAGAGGGCTGTTATCTGACTTTTATTATCTCAACTGTTCCTGGACTATTTACTTTTTCTCCAGAGGAGATGTCAGTTCACAGACTGCTCTGAAATAATCATTTTGAATGCTGAGTGTTGTGTAATCTGCACATATTATAGAATTATGCAATGTTAGAAAAAACACTATATACCTGAAAATAAAAATATGAGAATATTTTCTTTGCTGCTAATCTTCTAGTAATTATTCATAGTACACAACCAATTCACTATATCATATATTTTTTTTCGCTTCAGTGTCTCTTTAAAATGTTTCATGAATCAAGAGTATACTCCCTCAGGAGAGCTAGCAGCTTAAAGTGTAGCTGTTTGGCATAAAAGCAAATATCTATTCTTTATTTTTATTTGGTAAAGAAGTAATAGGGATGCTAACTAGGCAATCCAAAAGTGAAAAATCACTATTACTTTTCTTATTGATAAATGATCATTCCCCAGTTTACCTGACTCTTATTTGGTACATTACTGCACAAAGGAAGTTGCAGGGCATGCTGGGTTGTCTTTTTTTTTTTGCTTCATTACTTTCCTCTCACACTTAACTAATGCAGTCTGATTGGCTGAAAGCTCTTTCCCTCCTGTTTTCCCCTCCCACACCTCTGTTGCTCTCTGATTGGCCAATATTTCTCATGCTGAGACAATGCACTTTCTATTGCAGAGCTGGGTGGGAGTGCCTGAAGCCTGGGAGGAGGGTGGGCAATGCAAACACAATCAGGCAGAGGAGAGTAAGGGAGGAAATAACGTCAAGATTGGCTTCAAGATAGACACAGTTAAAATGGAGAATCCTAAAGGTGGCCACTATTGATCCAATTTCTGGCGAAAAATCGTTTGAGCGATCAGAAAGTCTGATCAGAAGTGAAATATTGTAATACATCGTTCACTACACCATCAACAAACCAATCTTTGCTTCCTATCTATCACAATCAACAAGAAAATCCAAATTTTGGTTCTATGAAAATTCATTCGGACGACATTTTTTTCACTCGTTCATAATCGATTGTGTCCATCAATGGAGGTTATTTACAACCAATCTGATCAGAATTTCTGAGTGCTCGAACGATTTTTTGCTAGAAATTGGACAGTTAGTGGCCACTTTTAGAAGGATTTTCTCTATTTTTACTATAGAAAAATCACTAAAATCAAAATGTGGACAGTACAATACATATGTTGTGTAAGTAAGTATTTATCTACATATATTTGTATGTATTTTTTTTTACTGAGATAGTATGGCTGACAGCTCCACTTTAATAAGAAGCTGTTGGCTTGAACGCTCCCAGTGACAACACTTTCCACTAGATCTAACAAGCATAATAATAGATGCTTAATTTTTACATTTATTCTTTCACACATTTTTCTGGTCGAGTGTTCAAGTCAACAACTTCTTATTGAGTCAATAATTCTCCTGAGCAACTGAACTCTCAAATTCAGGAAATGCATCAAGACACTATTATGGGCTTGTATTGACTATCCTTGATTTGAAAATTACTGAATTTCTAATAAACGCTTCCCAACAAGGTTCAACTTGATTTGTGCAGCTAAGCTGACTTTTTAGGGGAATCGTTACTGATATTTATTTGGTTCATGATATCATATGACATCTTTTATCAAGAGGAAGTATGAATATCTTATTAGGTTTAGGTAACCTTTTAACATCACCGCTGTGGACATGGCTGCTGACACGTGGACAGCAGTGGTGCTCAGCAGAGCTCGAATATTCGAGTAGCTCGAATATTCGAGCTCTTTTTCAGCTATTCGAGCTCGGTATTCGAGCTCCGAATAGCTGCAGCTATTCGAATGGGCTATTCGAGTAAACGCGAATAGCCCATTCACTATTCGAGCTATTCGAGCAAACGGCGCTATTCGAGCTCGAATACCGAGCTCGAATAGCGTCATAGCCCAGATTGATGTCCTTAGAGCCAATCAGAGGGCTCCCAGGCCCTCTGACGGCAGCCAATCACAGAGGGGGACCCTGGCCAGCCCCTACCCTATAAATAGCGGCCGCCATGTTCCGTTTCTCCGTCCTTGCCTGAGACTTGCATAGAGAGAGAGTTGCTCCTTTGTGCTTTGGCTTAGCAAGAGCTCTATTGTGGTCATTTACCTAGCGTTTTTGCTCACATACACCTCCTATACACACCTATATTGTTGTTAGTTAGATAGACGTATTTTAGTTAGTAGCTTTTGTGTTACATAGAGAGAGACTCAGACAGCTGCTGCAGGCTTACAGCTTTAGGCCTCAGGGCCTTGCCTGTGTGGGCAGCTGTCCTCCTGTCCTCTGTTAGTTTATTTCTCATTAGTATTTAGACAGTATTAGATAGTATTAGACAGTATTTCTGCTGTCCTCTACTACTTAGTGATTGTATTTTGTATTGTAGTTATATACTGTAACTGTACTAGGACACTCACTGACTGTCACTGTTCATAGGCTAGCTCCTGCGTGTGCTTGCACTCACTGTCTGTGTACACACACTCTATTTCCTTCTGAATAGTTATATACTGTAACTGTACTAGGACACTCACTGACTGTCACTGTTCATAGGCTAGCTCCTGCGTGTGCTTGCACTCACTGTCTGTGTACACACACTCTATTTCCTTCTGAATAGTTATATACTGTAACTGTACTAGGACACTCACTGACTGTCACTGTTCATAGGCTAGCTCCTGCGTGTGCTTGCACTCACTGTCTGTGTACACACACTCTATTTCCTTCTGAATAGTTATATACTGTAACTGTACTAGGACACTCACTGACTGTCACTGTTCATAGGCTAGCTCCTGCGTGTGCTTGCACTCACTGTCTGTGTACACACACTCTATTTCCTTCTGAATAGTTATATACTGTAACTGTACTAGGACACTCACTGACTGTCACTGTTCATAGGCTAGCTCCTGCGTGTGCTTGCACTCACTGTCTGTGTACACACACTCTATTTCCTTCTGAATAGTTATATACTGTAACTGTACTAGGACACTCACTGACTGTCACTGTTCATAGGCTAGCTCCTGCGTGTGCTTGCACTCACTGTCTGTGTACACACACTCTATTTCCTTCTGAATAGTTTTATACTGTAACTGTACTAGGACACTCACTGTCACTGTTCATAGGCTACTAGCTCCTGCGTGTGTGTGTGCACTCACTGTCTGTGTACTGTACACACACTCTATTTCCTTCTGATTACTGATTGATTATTGTAAATTCTACTTCCTGACAGTTACTACTTACTTACTGTAGTAGGGACACTCACTCAGTCACTGTTCATAGGCTAGCTCCTGCACGTGTGTGCGTGTGCGTGCACTCACTGTCTGTAGTGTACACACACTCTATTTCCTTGTGATTACTACTGATTATTGTAACTTCTAGTTGTACTTCCTGACTGTTACTACTTACTTACTGTACTAGGGACACTCACTCACTCTCTGTTCATAGGCCAGCTCCTGCGCGTGTTTGCGCGTGCGTGCACTCACTGTCTGTAGTGTACACACACTCTATTTCCTTGTGATTACTACTGATTATTGTAACTGCTAGTTGTACTTCCTGACTGTTACTACTTACTTACTGTACTAGGGAGTCGGGACACTCACTCAGTCACCTCACCCACCAACCCACTCCATTAAAGTACCCCACTTTTCACCCGCCCTTTTCAAAAACTTTTGTGTTTACGCCCAAAACATCGAAGATGTCTGGAAGTGGCAGCCAGCGCGGTTTGGGCAAGGGGAAGGGCAGCAAGGGAATCAGGAGGAGAGGGAGCAGCATTGTGGCAAGCCGCGGGCGCGGGCGCGCCACCATGCACAGTTCCGCAGCAGCAGCGTCAGTGGCTAACATTCCTCCCATAGCCACTGGCCGTGGACGCCTTGGGCGCCGCCCAGCAGGAGCATCTGCAACTCACGCTGCAGAGACACAGCAGCAGCAGCGTGTAGCACCTGCTCCGATTTTCCTTCAGCCGGGTCGGAAACGTCCCATTGAGGAAAAGGATGCAGACACTGTGGTGCAACTGATGACGGAGGATGAGCAGCCCGCCATCAGCTCTGCATCCGAGGTCTCCACCCTCACCACCACCACCACCACCACCCCTGTTCGCAGCAGCCGCCCAGCAGGGCCTGGGGAGGAGGCCAGTTCACCGTCACTCGTCGACCTGTCATTCAGCAGTCTTTTGACCCCAGGCATCATGAGTAAATTGTCTGCTGTTGTTGGCGATCTTGAGGAGGAGATGCTGATGGGCACTTTGGGGGATGAGGGATTGGACAGCAAGACTGTGGCGACAGTCAAGCAGCCCATCCATGCATCAGGAGAGGAGTTTGGGTGGTCATCATCCCAGCAGGACATGTTTCAGGAGGGGGAGGATGATGATGACACGGTGACAGACAGAGACTGGGTGCCACCACCTCCAGGGGATGTCGTCCTCAGCAGCTCTGAGGAGGAGGAGGAGGATGCGCTTGTGGGCCTTGCAAGGAGGCGCATCATTGCAAGCATTGGCAGCAGTAGGCAGGTCCCACAGCCTGCTGGTGTCTCAGGCTCAGCAGCAGCAGCATCTGCCAGTACCACCACCAGCCGCACCCAAGCCCCCCCCCCAACCACCACAGGGAGACAGGCAGCAGCGGTTCCATGCCGTAGGGGGTCGTTTTTGTCACCAATCTGGCGTTTTTTCACCATGCCCACAGTGTACAGCAAGTACGCCACTTGCAACCACTGTCAGCGGAAGTTGAGCAGAGGTGCAGACCCCTTAAAGTTCAGCACCAGCTCGCTCATCAACCACCTTGCTGCGAAACATTTCCACCAGCATGAGGAGTTCCAGAGGCTGAAGGCATCTGGTGCTGGCAGTGGCACCACACCCATCACTGCACAGCCTTCAGCAGCAGCAGCAGCAGCAACAGCAGCCACCCGCCCTCCTGCTCCTCCAGCAGCACCAGCAGGAGTGCGGAAACGCACTGCTCCTCCCCCCTCTGCAACTCCTGCCGCCGACACTGAGGCCTGTTCTGGCAGCCAGTCCTCAGTGGCCTCCTCTGCTGTGTCTGCTGATTCCCGTGCCAGCAAAAGGCCACGCCAGAGCCTTTTGAGCGAGTCCTTCCAGGGGGTGGTTAGGGCTCTGCCTCCCAGCAGCCGTCGCGTGCGGCAGCTGAATGGCTTGCTGGCACGGGCCATGTGCTCCCAACTCCTGCCGTACACGCTTGTGCAGGAGGGGAGCGACATGCGTGCGCTGCTTGCTTGCGCAGCCCCAGACTGGCAGCTCCCCAGCAGACACTTCTTCGCCCGCAAGGCCATTCCTGCACTGCACCGCTTTGTGATGGCCAATGTGGAGCGAGGGCTGGAGCACGCGGTTGGTGAAAGGGTCCACGTCACCATGGACTCCTGGAGCAGCCGCTTCGGGACAGGCCGCTACCTGTCCTTCACTGTCCACTGGGTCAGCTTGGTGGAAGGGGGTGAGGATGGGAGAGCAGCAGCGGGCACAGCAGCAGCAACACAGTGGGTGGTGCCCCCCCGCAGGGTCAGGGGAACTGCAGCAGGTTCCTCCGATCCCCTGCCATCCTCCGGCACACCTGGCCAAACCCCCCGCCTCAGCAGCAGCGTGAAGGCCCGCCACTGCCAAGCGCTGCTGCACTTGGTCAGCCTTGGGAAGACCAAGCTGACGGCAACCCATGTGTTGGCCAAACTCCAGGAGCAGGAGAGGATTTGGCTGACCCCCAGAGGCCTCAGAGTCGGAGAGGTGGTGGCCGACAATGGGGCCAATCTGGTTGCCGCAATAGACAGGGGAAACCTGACCCACATCCCCTGTCTTGCCCACATGCTGAACCTGGTGGTGCAAAAGTTCTTGCGCACCTACCAGGGGATGGGCGAACTGCTGGAAACGGCAAGGAACGTTGTGCGTCACTTCCGGCGCTCGGCTGCAGCCTGTGCGAGCCTGGAAGACGTGCAAAAGGAGCTGGAGCTGCCACGCCATCGGCTGATCCTTGACGTTCCGACTCGCTGGAACTCCACCCTGGCGATGTTGGAGCGTCTGGTTGAACAGAAGCACGCTGTCAACCAGTACCTTGCCCTGGCCACTGTTTCCGCCGCTCGGAGAAGGGACAAGACCAGCAACATCCCGTCCATCGTCCTCGATGATGACTGGAGGCACATGCAGCAGGTGTGCTTAGTGCTGGCTCCCTTTCTGCAGGCCACTAACATGGTGAGCAGGGACCATGCTATGGTCTGCGAGTGGGTGCCCCTGGTTTGTCTGCTGAACAGGGCCCTCGATGCTTTGCTGGAACAGGGAGCGGCAGCCTTGGACCAACAGGAGCGGCAAGCAGCTGCACAGTCCAGCTCTGAGGGGGAGGAGGAGGAGGACTTGGTGGAGGTCCCTGACCTTGCTGCTGATGAGGGGGATCAGCACAGCGCAGCTGAGTTGGTGCGGGGGTGGAGAGAGGATGAGGCGGCAGAGGAGGAGGATGAGGAGGACAGCACTGCCGTCGATGTGCCAGCACACGTGGCCCGCCTCTTCCCAATGGCAGCGCACATGCTGGCGTGCCTGCGCAAGGACCCCAGGGTGATCCAGATGAAGCAGAGGGAGGACATCTGGATCAGCATGATGTTGGACCCACGCCTCAAGGGGAAGTTGAGCCAGTTCCTGCCGCCTGCAGGAGGAGACCCAGCGCAACAAATAAGGAGCTTGCAGCAGGCCCTTGTTGAGCGCTTGGAGGAAGCCTTCCCCCAGCCTTCCACCCCCACTGTCCAGCAGCCAGCACAGAGGCAGCAGCAGGTGCCTGCATCCAGCAGCAAGCGCCCCACAGACCTGCTGTCTCTCAGCCACGAGCTCTACAGGACTGTAGAGGCTCCGGCAGCAGTGACTAGAGAGGAGGTGCATGATGCAGCAGCATCCTCCTCCGGTCACAGCCAGCGCCTGACCCGCATGGTGGCTGACTACATGGGGTCCTACAGCGGGCTTGACAGCGATGCCCCTGTTGATCCCATGGAGTATTGGGTCAAGCGCCTGGAGATCTGGAGCGAGCTGGCGCAGTACGCCCTGGAAGTGCTGTCCTGCCCCCCTTCCAGCGTGCTGTCCGAGCGCTGCTTCAGTGCAGCTGGTGGCGTGGTCACCGAGAAACGTTCACGTCTGTCTCACAAGTCTGTGGACAGACTGACGTTTCTCAAGATGAACCAGGCGTGGGTGGAAGGCGAGTTCCTGGCCCCTGTTGTCGGCGAGAGGGGGACATGAACTGGCTAAGAACCATCGTTAATGTGCCTTACCACCCTTTACCACCTCCTGGCTCCTGCTCACTAAGCCAGGCTGGTTCAGTTTGACTATTACGTCGCCTGCAGCCACACATTTTACACCTACAGTGGACTGCTGTGTACTGCCCTTCTGCTGTCTGTCTGTGTTTCCCACTGCCACGGTACACAGAATTACATTCTGCTGCCACTCTGCCACCAGCTATTACGTCAAACAATAGCTATATATCTGTGTAATTGGTTGTACAAACAAAACCAAAAAACCATTAAAAAAAAAAAAAGGTTTAATTTTTCTGAGGTGCCCGGGTTGAAAACTGTGTTGTCCCAGTTGTGTATTGGACACGATGTGGGCTGCACGACCGCTGTCTGGGACCTCCTGTTGTGTTTATTTACAGCCCTGGTATCACCGCTAGGTACCAGGGCTATTATGTCACGCTGCCTGCCTGCTGCCACACTCACACTACTCCTCCATTCCTCCTGCTGCTGCTGTCTGTCTGTGTTTCCCACTGCCAGGGTACACAGAATTACCTTCTGCTGCCACTCTGCCACCAGCTATTACGTCAAACAATAGCTGCTCACATTACTCCTCCATTCCTCCTGCTGCTGCTGCTGTCGGTCTGTATTTCCCACTGCCAGGGTACACAGAATTACATTCTGCTGCCACTCTGGCACCAGCTATTACGTCAAACAATAGCTATATATCTGTGTAATTGGTTGTACAAACAAAACCAAAAAACCATTAAAAAAAAAAAAAGGTTTAATTTTTCTGAGGTGCCCGGGTTTAAAACTGTGTTGTCCCAGTTGTGTATTGGACACGATGTGGGCTGCACGACCGCTGTCTGGGACCTCCTGTTGTGTTTATTTACAGCCCTGGTATCACCGCTAGGTACCAGGGCTATTATGTCACGCTGCCTGCCTCATTGACTGCCTGCTGCCACACACTCATCCTCCTCCTCCTGCTGCTGAATTTACCTCCTGCTGTCTGTGTGTTTCCACTGCCAGGGAGCACATACAATGGCGCTTCCAACATGCGTGCGCCACCAGCTATTTGTTACGCTCAAAAATAGCTGCATTTCTGTAAAAAAAATTTTAAAAGAGAAATAAGTGAAGAAGAAGACGATATAAAAGAAGATGAAGAAGATGAAGAAGAAGAAGATGAAGAAGATGAAGAAGAAGAAGAAGAAGGAGAAGAAGAAGAAGATGAAGAAGAAGAAAATGAAGAAGAAGATGAAGAAGATGAAGAAGAAGAAGATGAAGAAGAAGAAGAAGAAGGAGAAGAAGAAGAAGATGAAGAAGAAGAAGAAGAAGAAGAAGAAGAAGAAGAAGAAGAAGAAGAAGAAGAAGAAGAAGAAGAAGAAGAAGAAGAAGAAGAAGAAGAAGAAGAAGAAGAAGAAGAAGAAGAAGAAGAAGAAGAAGAAGAAGATGAAGAAGATGCAGAAGAAGATGAAGAAGAAGAAGATGAAGAAGATGAAGAAGATGAAGAAGAAGAAGAAGAAGAAGATGAAGAAGAAGAAGAAGAAGATGATGATGATGATGAAGAAGATGAAGAAGATGATGATGAAGAAGATGAAGAAGATGAAGAAGAAGAAGACAATATAGAAGAAGAAGAAGATATAGAAGAAGATATAGAAGAAGAAGATATAGAAGAAGAAGAAGATAGAAGATAAAGAAGAAGAAGAAGAAGAAGTATATACAGTACTGAACAAAATTCTGGACACAACTTCTCTTTTCACCTTTTTTTTTTTAAAGGAACATCCCCACATAATCACTTGCTGTTGTTACTTGGAAAAAAAGATGTTTCTTGCATCATTCACCCTCAAAACAAGTGTTGGAAGCTATTTAAGGCCAATTCGAATAGTCAGCTCGAATAATGAGCTCGAATACCGACTCGAATAGTGAGCTCGAAGTCCGAGGTCGAATCGAATAGTAAAAATTATTCGACTTGAATATTCGACTGACCTCGAATAATTTACTATTCGAATTCGACCAAACTCGAATTTTAAAAAGGGGTATTTGAGCACCACTAGTGGACAGTGTGGTCCTGGTCTCTGGGTATCGCTGTGATCTTTGCCCCTGTATTTTTGATATTCTGTGGTGGATTAGCTATGGGATTTACATCAATTTCAGTACTATTTGTAGATACATTTGTTGATTTAATTCATTCTTTTGTACCATTTTTTCATTGCATAAATTACTGTAAGCCTGGTGAGCAGTGGATGGACAAGTTACTCGCTACTCCTAAACCGAATTGGTTTTTTTTTTAATATAAGAAGTGATATTGTTTATCAATCAAAATGTTACTTATCTTTGTAATGAATGAGGATACCATTGTTTTTTAAATGTCTGTGTTTTCTATTTGTGAAATAAATGTTAAGTTCTGACCTTATTTAAGGTGCATGGTAATGCATATATAGAACAATAACGTCCCTTTGGGGCCTGTTTCCACTACATGCAGATTGGATGCAGAATGGATGCAGAAAAATTGACTCCAATGAATGCCTATGGGAAAATCTGCATCAGAAAAATCGCGTTTAGTGGAAACAGGCATTCATTGGAGTCAGTTTTTCTGCATCCATTCTGCATCCAATCTGTGTGTAATGGAAACAGGCCCTTACTGTCCCATGCTTGTTATATAGCCATTTTCTTCTATTGATTTTTAGGGGAATGGTTACTGATATTCTTTTGATTCAAGATACAAGATATCATATGACACAACTTAAAGCAAACCTGGAGTGAAAAAAAACTTGCGAGGTAAAGAATTGTATGTGTAGTGCAGCTAAGAAATAGAACAGTTGTAGTAAAAAAAGTCTCATATTGTTTTACCGTAGAGGAAGAGTTAAAAAAAATTTCAGTTGCAAAACGGCTTATCTAAGCTATTCGACCCTCTGGGCCGAATACAGTCCTGTTTTCAGAAGTATTTAAAAAAACCAAGAAACAGTGAGAGAAAGCTTGAGATAAGGTTTTACTGCAGGAAAGTTCAAACATCATTATTTCTGCTTTGTTTTATGCCTTAACCACTTAATGACAACTGGACGTTTATAAACGTCCAGTGTATTTGTGGAGAGTGCCCCATCAGTTTGTAACTAAATGAGGCACATATGGTATCATTTTTAACTGAGACGAGTTGTAGAATACATTTTGTTGTGTCTTAACCACTTGAGGACCGCAGTGTTAAACCCCCCCTAAAGACCAGGTCATCTTTGGCCACTGCAGCTTTAAGGCCTCACTGCAGGGCCACACAACTCAGCACACAAGTGACCTCGACCCCCCCCCCCCCCCCGTTTTCTCCCTACCAACACAAATATTTATTTTATTATTTTTTAAAGAAATTGCGTATTTTTTAAAATCTATTCTACATACCCCTCCCTCCCCACACCAGTCAAACTGTGATTGGCGGTCATAGGCTTCAGCATAGGCTTCAGCCTATGACAGTGGATCACCCCTGAGCAAATGGAGGGGGCAGCCGTGTCACACGGCTGTCCCCAGTACAGCGCTGTTGTAGAGCGCTGTACCGGCATAAAAGATGCTGGGAAACTGAAGTCGGAGCGGAGCGCCGTCATCCAAACGGGGATGCGCAATCCCCTGCAAAACACTCCCCCAGGAGTTTACGCCGATCAGCGTTAGGCAGTCTTGGGGGAGCCACCGTGCACACGCCCATTGGCGTGACACAGTCCAGTAGTGGTTAAAGCTTGGACACACATCACCTAAAAAATAGGTACGGACAAACTCAATCCAACATAAAAAAATATTTTCTAAATGATGATCAAAATTTGGGAAAGATTTAGCAAAACTACAAGAGACATATATAGTAACATTTTAACCATAATAAGTAGTAGAATACAGATGAGAAAGTTTTAGGGTTGAGGCCCATGTCTTGTGTATTCTTTTTAGTTGCATACTGAATCAAAGGCAATAACATTTTGCATATGCTGTACCAAAATAAAAGACTTGTAAAATGAAAACAAAGTGACAGAATATGAAAGAAACAACATATATTGTTACCTTAGAAACTTGGCCTTTTAAATATGTATGCTATGAGGGTGTATTACTATTATTTTTGCAAATAGGGTCTTATAATCATCAATAGTGTACAGTGTGAAAAAAAATACAATATTGTCATTGTGCTAGGAACATAATCTAAATGTTGTTGTAACCAGGATGCATAAGCAAATAAAATTAGTGGGTTTAACTTATAGTTAGCACTGTTTATTGTAAAGCTATAATGGATGAAAATGGAGAAATAGTGTGTTTTTCATTTTTTTTCTACTTTTCCCTTTAAAATGCATTGAAAATAAGGTAATTACCAAACAAAATTGTCACACACTAAAAACATAATTTGTCCGGGAAAAAAAACAATATATAGATCATTTAGGTGTGATTAGTACTAATAAAGTTATTGGTGAATGAATGGGAGCAGTGCTGGTATGTGAAAATTCATTTGGTCCTGAAGTGGTTAAAGGACATCCAAAGTGAAAATAAACTGATGAGAAAAACAATTGTATCAATCCTCCTTCTCCTAAAAATGACTTTTTTTTAGATATCCCACAGGTTTATTTTATATTTAAATCTAGTTGTAAAGTTTTTACTGTTACATTGTCTCTGCTCTGTGACACCTTCATTTAAGTATGCCAGAGCTCAAATCTATGAATTATTGACCCTTTTTATCTCTTTCCTGCTCTCAGAAGCCATTTACTGACAGGAAAGTGTTTTATGGCTGTTATTACTTATCAGTGAGGATTATGCTATAGTCTGACCCAGTCCGACATGGTCCCGAACCAGACAGAAACTGTCACTTGCATACCTGATGTTTATCTTTTTCAGGCAGAGAAAGAAAAAAAGGAACACAGCCTAGTTATTTGTATCTCATCATGTCACGACACCTCGGTTGTACTTTAAAAGACAGTGTGGATTCTAAACATGCAACTGTGACAGAAATGCTGCAGTGTTATAAAAAAAAGCTATGTACCTGAAAATAAAAATAGGAGTCTTTTCTTTGCTACTCATGTTCTAGTCATTACCCGTACTACACATACAATTCTTTATATCGTACGTTTTTTTCGCATCAGGTTTGCTTTAACGAGAAGAAGTATTAATAGTTAGTCTTAGTTTAAAGAGAATCTGTACGCTAAAATTCTTACAATAAAAAGCATACCATTCTATTCATTATGTTCTCCTGGGCCCCTCTGTGCGGTTTCCGCCACTCCCTGCTGCAATCCTGGCTTGTAATTGCCATTTTTATGCAGTGTTTACAAACAAAAGACATAGCAAGTGATAGGCTGAGAGTAGCTCAGTGTGTGAGTCATACAGATTGTGCAGGGGGCATGGAGAGGGTGTGTATAGCTTCTATCCAATAACAAGCAGCATAGCACATTCCTGCCTGACTGCCTCAGCCCGACAGAGCCAAAGAGGAGAGAATATTAGATCATATAACAGAGATAATACAGCCACTGTGCAAATAGGAAAGGCTGCAGTTAGACAAAGCACATTAGACCAGGTATAGGAACTTATAGGATAGAAGAAATAAGGCTCAACATTTTGTTACAGAGTCTCTTTAAGTAACCTTTTACTACAACAGGGCCCATATGCAATTTGTTTTTTTCACCCGAGTTTTCTCTTAGGAGATAATATTACATCTTCTATTTAAAATAAATTTTCAAAATTTTGAAATTGAAAAAGTTTCAATAGGTAATTGAAAAAGTACTAACACGATTATTTTGAGTATTTTCTTGCTTGCTGTGGGCTTAAAGAGAATCTGTATTGTTAAAATCGCACAAAAGTAAACATACCAGTGCGTTAGGGGACATCTCCTATTACCCTCTGTCACAATTTCGCTGCTCCCCGCCGCATTAAAAGTGGTTAAAAACAGCTTTAAAAAGTTTGTTTATAAACAAACAAAATGGCCACCAAAACAGGAAGTAGGTTGATGTACAGTATGTCCACACATAGAAAATACATCCATACACAAGCAGGCTGTATACAGCCTTCCTTTTTAATCTCAAGAGATCATTTGTGTGTTTCTTTCCCCCTGCAGCTAAGTGTCAGGCTGTTTCTTCCTGCAGAGTGCAGACAGCTGTGCCTGTATGTAATTCCTCAGTATGTGAAAGCCCAGCCAGCTCAGAGGAGGATTTATCCAGCTTGTAAAAGATAATAGAGCAGAGAGAAGCTGCACTAATCTAAATAACACACAGGCAGTGTGCAGAGAGGGGCCTGGAGGGGGAGATGCATCACAGAACCACAACACTGAAGAACTTGGCAGCCTTCCAGACACTGGCTGACAAGTCTGACAAGAGAGAGATAAGTTGATTTATTACAGAGATGGTGATAGTAGAACGTGCTGCAGTAAGCTAGAGCACATTAGAATAGATTTTGGAACTTGTAGGATGGAAGAAAACCGGATGAAATTTTTGTTACGGAGTCTCTTTAAAAAGTGTTTTATTGATAAGGTGTGAAGCTATCACCTAGGAGAAAACTCAGGAGAAATAGTGAATTGCATACTGGCCCAGTTGTTTTAAAGTTACCTGTGACGTTTATGTTTATAGTTGTAATGCTGATAAAGTGTGTATTTGTACTAATATTTTTTCCACACAGCAAAATTACTGTTAAAGTTAAAGTGTGTGTGTCCTACTTTTTCTGTATCTCACCTTAATAGTTTAGCAAAAAAAATAAATAAACAAGAAACTCAGTATGTCTGTTGTGTATGTTTTTTAAGCTGTATACATTGGCAAAAAAGAACATACAGCAATCGCCACTGGACACAAATGTGGACTATTTTGATAAATGCTGGATGCACTTGGTATTGGGCTAAGGCCCCGTTCACACTTGCGTTTTGGCAAGTAAACGGACCGGATCCTGATCGGATCCTGATCGGATCCTGACCTGATCCTGATCAGAACCGTACGGTTCCGATCCGGATCCGGTCCGTTTGTATCAGGCATGCATCAGGCTGCCATCCGGATCCGTGGGCAAAAAATAGCGAAATTTAAATAAAAAAATGTTGGGGTCAGCAGAAGGTGCAACTGGTGCACCTGTAGAATCAGGTTCCTCCGCTGTAGGCCTCACCTCCACCTTCGACATTCTGACAAACAGCTCCAGCACGTCTGTCACTGCTGCTCCACTCCAGACATGCTTGGCCCATGTGTCCCCATCCGAAATGGCCGCTTGGATACACATAGGAAGTGGGGTAGAACGTCAGGTTTTTGTAGGCAGTGTGTTCTGTGCCTTCCGTTCCCCATTGGTTTCTGTGTTCCGGATGCTGCAGTCAGGCTCCAGTCCGGCTCCGGTCCGGGTGCGTCGGCCGGAGATCCGGAGCCAAAAAATAGAGCATGTTGAAAAAGAGTCCGGAGTCCGGATCCGATCCGGCTCCGTTCTGTACGGAACGTACGCATGTGAACGTCCGCATAGACTTTACATTACTATGCGGAACGTACGTTCCGTTTGTGCAGTATGCGGTCCGGATCAGATCCGGAAAATCCGGATAGCGAACGCTAATGTGAACCAGGCCTAACAGAAATAAACAAACACATCATTTAGTGCATTATTATTGAAAGAAAATGTTTTTTGTTAAACTGGATACACTGGCAGAAATGAACAAACAACAGTCAGCATTGGAACATGGATGTGTAAAGGTGGGTTAATTCCTACACACTTGTTGCAGTGTATTGGGATGGCTGATTACAAACATCAAAGTGACTGTGCCAACACATTTTTTATTTTGAAATAAATAATCTGGCAGAAAGGAACAAAAGGGGAGGGCACTAAAGTTTGCACTGTATATGGGGAAATAAGACAATGGCATAGACAGGCCCGGATTTGCATCACAGGAGATGTCCTTGCACCCTAGACTTCACCCTCCATAAACAAACAAACAAACAAACAGAGAACATTTATATCGCGCTTTTCTCCTGACGGACTCAAGGCGCCAGAGCTGCAGCCACTAGGACGCGCTCTATAGGCAGTAGCAGTGTTAGGGAGACTTGCCAAAGGTCTCCTACTGAATAGGTACTGGCTTACTGAACAGGCAGAGCCAAGATTCCAACCCAGGTAAACCTACAACCCCCACCAAACTGCACTGCAAGTGTGCTGGCAGTCCCAGCTGTAACTTCTCTCTTACTTTCCTTGCCTGTCAAAGATAGCTGCAGGTGCCCCTTAGTCAGAAGTACCTTCAATATTAAGTAGCTAGAGGTGCCCCCAAGTATTAGATAGCTTTCCCTTTAAAAGTATTAGATAGCTAGTGGTGCCCCTGACTGAAGGGAGATCTGGTCAGGAGAATGCCAAGAGCTGGGTGAGTAACCTCTCATTTACACTCTGCACTCTTTGGGTCTCTGCATAGGCAAGGCGGGAGGGAGGCACTTGGGGAGGGAGCCGCCTTTCCATCATCAGGCGCCTGTAGGCACATGCCTGCAGTGTCTTATGGTAAATCTGGCCCTGGGCATAGAATAAAATGGCTATAATTGCAGATGTGTATAGTATTTGTTATAGTCAAATGCCGATCTTTGTTTTTAGATACAATGGGGGATGCCAGAGAACTGAGAACAACATTTTACCTATATACTGTATTTGGGGACTAGTTATATACAGAGTTTCAGCAGACTATTTGTTACTACTGTCTCAAGACAGTCACAAGACAGATGCATGTATAGTCCTTTCTGTAAAAGCTGTTCACACAATAATAGGGGATTGCGAAAACACACACACAGCAAAGTAACAAGTAGCTACGGGTCCGATTCAGTAACATCCCCGTAAGCTGCAGTATAGCCCAGGGTACCATAGCTTACAAGATCCCTGATTAATAATTGCTGCATACGATTTATCTCACATGTGAGCCAGTGCGATAACATTCAGCAACGCTCACTGATTTATCAACGCATTACCGACAGTTTTTTCTTCTTAATCTGTTCTAACCAGCAGGGAGAACAGTTCTGCATGATAATAAGAACGTTCTTAAATCCTAGTAATAGTGGCAGTTTAGCGTGGATTTCTAGAACTGCACTGCAGTAAAGAGAAGTGCAAATCCATCCCTAAACTGGAGCAGGTTAAGAAGTGCTTGATAGCAGTTCTACAGATGTAAAACCGCTGGCTATACATGATTTGTGATGTGTCCGTCCCACCTGCTGAATTCCTCCTCAGAGCCTGCTGCTATCAATACAGCAGGTGTGTTGGTTACCTCAGCAACAGCAATTCCCCTCACACACTGCACTGTCTGAGAGACCTTCCTAGCTCCTCCTATTGTACAACAGTTTTAGAAGGAATCTGCACTATGTAATGACTTCTTAAGATGCCTGAGACAGTTCTGCACGGATTTCTAAAAACCTACTAATATTTTGTCTCAGATACGCTTGATAAATCTGGCCCATTGTCTGATGTAATGACTACGTCAGCCTTCCAGGCCGGTTTCTGCAAAGGAAAAAAGAAAAAAAAAAGCTCAAAGAATAATAACTGCCACAAAGTCCGACCGTTACAGTTACTGTATTGGAGAGCTCTATTCCCCCCCTGCAGATCTTCGGTACAGAAATGACACAAAGCACTGTCATTATTAGGTATCACAGTGTCACAGGTCACCCTATTTGATTGTTCTGTTCTTTATTGTAAAAAATAAATAAATAATTGTTCTGTGGTGATCTGGTCTCATGTTGCCTGTTGAACACCAGCTGGCACTATCTGACCCTGTCAGATCAGCTTCTTCTTACCTACAAGCACTGTCAGCTCTCTTTTTTTTACATGGGGTGGGTTGTTGCTGCCATTTTGAAAATGACTCTTGTGTGGGGCCAGAAGGCTTTTAGTGTTGTGGTGTCAGAAGGCTTTCTGGGGATAACATGATGCATGGCTTCCTTTTTCCTAAACTGTTTAAAAAAAAGGACATATTTTATTTTATACTGACAAGTTTTCTTCTAGAGCTGGTCCAGTTCGGGGTCATGTTAGCACGCGCGCGCATAGGAAAGGTGGTCATTTAACTAGTCTGTTTCATGGTGTAACGCCGTACGGCATGACGCGGACAACTCTACACGCATGTGCAGGTCTGAATGCACGTACGCTTGCGCAACCCATTACGGACAATTGTACGCATGCGCGCTGTAGGATCAATAGTTGTGTGTGTGCGCATAAGTGTGCTTGGTGTAAGGCGTACTGCTGTACGCATGCGCGGTGTTTCCAATTGGCGCCAAAGGCTCTATTTAAACCTGCCTGCCCTGCATGTTAGTGCTGTCTGTTTGTGCAGCTTGCCAGTAGTGGTACCTGTTACTCTGCTTGCCTATATCCCGATCGACTTCCTGTTACTGACCTTGGCTTGATTTGACTACGCTTGCTTTCCGCCTGCCCTGACCTGCTTGCCTGGATTACAACTGTCGATTGAACTCTGCCTGCCTTGTCTCTCTGCTTGTTACCCGTTACTGATTCAACTCTGCCTGCCCCGATCCCAGACCATCTGACTATGCCTCTGCTTATTGATTCTGTACCTCGCATTGATCCAATACTCCACAACGCAGTATCACCTGTTCTCTGAGCCACTGTTAGGGCCTTCTTAAGAGCAACCTGGTGGGCACTAGGCTTCGAAATCCTTTCGGCCCCAGTGGGCCAGGGGGTGAAGACCCGTGGTCACTTAGACTCTGTGTTTGGGAGGCTCTCACCTCAGTGGCAAGGTCAACAGTCTCTTCATGCTCATAACATTTTATTTTTGTTCAACGTAAAAAAAATTATAATAAATAAATAAATAAAAAGATTAAAAGGAAATCCCAGGGATATTACCAGGGTGGGACACTGATAAGCACCCCAGCCTCCAGGGCAGTTGTCATGGAAAGAGGTGCACCACCAAGGGTATTGCAAGGCTCATGCTTACTTTAGACACATTTGCAGGAGCATTTTTTATAGAGGGAAATGACCAGGGATAAAACTGTGTCACTGACAATAGCAGTGGGATATCACTAGAATAGAGACTTTAAAATAACATTGCAATACAAGGGACATTCTAAGCATGGGGTCAGATACTGTATTTAATCCTGTGAAATTTCCAAAGCTTCTCTGGTTGTTGCTGATTTCATGACAAAGTGAAAACTCAAAAGATTAAAGATGTCTCGTATACCTGCAATGTAATTACAGCTATTATGTTGTATTTACAGCATAAAGAACTCAAGCACCTGCTCTCAACAGATTTATTGCCACATCCGTTATTTTAAATTTCCCTAAATATGATTTCTATTGTACAGCCTTGTTTTGGAGTGTAATGAAGAATTTAACAACTAAGCTCTCTCCAGAAGATGAGATATTTTGATGCCTAAGAATTGTTTGCACATATTCACAGCCTGCCCTTTGTGAGATTAAAAAAAGGACTTGTCATAACTTTTTCTAGGGGCTGTAGTTTCCACATAATTTATGGAAGTCCTGGAAATGTTCTTGCTGACACAATGCTGGTGCGCAATGCATCAGGAAGTCAGTGTTTCTCTGATGATGCATGCTACTAATACATCACAAGAGCAACAGAGCCTTCATGATGCATTGGTGGAAAGGTGACCTGGCCCAAAAGCAAAAGGATCTAGCACAGTGTTTGAAGACAAATAAAGGGTAACTGACAAATCGGCCTGTTTTTATCATATTCAGATTTATTTCCAATATACACAAAATAAATCTAAAGTTCCAGTCATCTGCCAGGATACAGCAAGGCAGGGGCATAACTAGAAGTCCCCGGGCCCCCTGCAAGAATTTGAACGGGTCCACCCACTCCACCCTGAGGCCCACTTATGGGCGTTTTGGGGGGGGGGGCAGGAGGGGTCGCAGAATGAGGGGAGAGCTTTGCACATCAGCGGGGAGGGGCGACAGTCCCCCCCCTCACCTCGGGCTCTCCCCTCTGCGCTCCCCTCCTGCATATATCTAAGTGTCAGCAGCGGCGGCGGTGTTCCAACATTTCAGCATACCCGACATAATAGCATAGAAATGCAACTGAGCATGTGCAAAGTCATGCAGGTCGCAAGTTAACCCCATAATGCCCATCAGCAGCACTACCCTTGCAACCCGAGTTAGCTGCCTGGGTCCTGGTGTGCAATGTCCGCTATCCAAGTGGACACAGAGTTAGAATAAAAAGTTGTCCGAGCAAAGCGAGCACAGAGCCCGCAGCCCAGCGAGCGAAGCGAGCTATCGGGCAAGGGGACACTGATTCTACTAAAAAGGAGAATATCACTTTAAATGTATGATATTTTGTCAATGTATGCTAAAATGTTGGAACAGCGGCAGCAGCAGCTATAATCACCTCCATTCACCAACCTCCGTGGTGAATGGAGGTAATTATAGCTGCTGCCGCCGCTGATGACACTTGGATATATGCAGGAGGGGAGCGCAGAGGCGAGAGCCCGAGGTGAGGGGGGGGGGACTTTCCTACCTCCCCGCTGATGTGCAAAGCTCTCCCCTCATGCTGCAACTCCTCCTGCCCCCCATAACGGCCATGAGTGGGCCCGGGGTGGGTGGGCCCACTCAAATTCTTGCAGGTGGGCTGGGTGGGCCCACTCAAATTCTTGCAGGTGGGCCCGGGGACTTCTAGTGATGCCCCTGCTTTCCCTATTGTTACGCCAGTGCAGCAAGGTTATGTAATTAGGGTTCAATCTTAATTGAATGTTGTGTACCTCCAAATAATCACTTTCTAGAATACAATTCACATTACTACATTCAGGGCTGGATTTACCATAAGGCACTGGAGGAACATGCCTACAGGCGCCTGGTGATGGAAAAGCGGCTCACTCCCCTCCCAGAGCGCCTCCCTCCTTCCCTATGCAGGTCCTAATGAGAGTGTAAATGAGAGGTTACCCTGCTCTCAGCATTCCACTGACAAGATTTCCCTTCAGTCAGGGGCACCTCTAGCTACTAAATGCTGCTATTCTTCTAGCTACCTTATACTTGGGGGCACTTCTAGCTACTTAATATTGAGGGTACCTAATGCTAAGCTGGCTACCTAATTCTAAGTAACACCTGCAGCTATCTATGACGGACAAGAGAAGTAAGGGAGAAGTGACAGCTGGGACAGCCAGCACACTTGCAGTGCGGTTCGTCAAGGTTTGTAGGTTCATGATGGGTGACGTCTAAGGTTCCAGGACATCTGTGCCTAAAGGCTCCTTTTAGGTAAATCCGGGCCTGACTACAAACTTACATTATACAGACTTAAGGCATGCTTTCTAGCTTGCACTACAGCAAGATGATGCGAGATGATGCTGCAGAAAGATTATAAATAGTTATATATCATCTCAGCAATCTCAGCAGTGTTGGGCCCCTAAACACTAGGGATGAGCAAAAACAAGTTAGCGAAAAATGAAATTGCTCTGGTGTGTGCTCTGTACAAAGTTCAGGCTGTGTAGACAAGGGTTCACTTACCTTGGCGCCGTCTCCATTCCGATGCATTCCACACTGCTATCCAGCTTTTTACACTTCCACCTTCACAACTAAAGGCAGAAGTGTACGTAGCTGGAGACCAGCATGGAACGCATTGAAAGGGAGGCAGCGGCCAAGGTGAATTAACCCTTGTGTACACTGTACACCACACACTCCAGGATGATTTTGCTTTTTGCTAAATCGTTCTCGATCATCCCTACTCGACACTAGTGGCACAGAGAATTGCTGAAAGCCGAATGATTTCATTCCCCACTATCCATGGCGGCCTGGAGGGGGAATAGTATTTAATATGGCCGGGACTTGTGCGGCAGCAGGATCAGCCATATACCGGCTGAATCCTGCGCCCAAGTCTCCAGCGCCGTTATCTCTCGTACACCATCTGGCTATCTATACTGGTGAGGGGGGCTAGCTCGTGCTGGAGGCACATCTGGCTGCCTATACTGGAGAGTGGGGCTAGATAATACTTGGAGAACATCTGCTTATCTATACTGGTGAGCGGGCTAGCTAATACTGGAGGAACATCTGGCTATCTGTACTGGTGAGTGGGCTAGCTAATACTGGAGGAACATCTGGCTATCTATACTGGTGAGTGGGCTAGCTAATACAGGAGGCACATCTGGCTATCTACAGTGGTGTGAAAAACTATTTGCCCCCTTCCTGATTTCTTATTCTTTTGCATGTTTGTCACACTTAAATGTTTCTGCTCATCAAAAACCGTTAACTATTAGTCAAAGATAACATAATTGAACACAAAATGAAGTTTTAAATGAAGGTTTTTATTATTTAGTGAGGAAAAAAAACTCAAAACCTACATTGCCCTGTGTGAAAAAGTGATTGCCCCCCTTGTTAAAAAATAACTTTACTGCGGTTTATTACACCTGAGTTCAATTTCTGTAGTCACCCCCAGGCCTGATTACTGCCACACCTGTTTCAATCAAGAAATCACTTAAATAGGAGCTATCTGACACAGAGAAGTAGACCAAAAGCACCTCAAAAGCTAGACACCATGCCAAGATCCAAAGAAATTCAGGAACAAATAAGAACAAAAGTACTGTAATTGAGATCTATCAGTCTGGTAAAGCCATTTCTAAAGCTTTGGGACTCCAGCGAACCACAGTGAGAGCCATTATCCACAAATGGCAGAAACATGGAACAGTGATGAACCTTCCCAGGAGTGGCTGGCCGACCAAAATTACCCCAAGAACGCAGAGAAAACTCATCCAAGAGGCCACAAAAGACCCCAGGACAACATCTAAAGAACTGCAGGCCTCACTTGCCTCAATTAAGGTCAGTGTTCACAACTCCACCATAAGAAAGAGACTGGGCAAAAATGGCCTGCATGGCAGATATCCAAGGCGCAAACCACTTTTAAGCAAAAAGAACATTAAGGCTCGTCTCAATTTTGCTAAAAAAAACCCATCTCAATGATTGCCAAGACTTGTGGGAAAATACCTTGTGGACCGCCGAGACAAAAGTTGAACTTTTTGGAAGGTGCGTGTCCTGTTAAATCTGTCGTAGAAGTAACACAGCATCTCAGCAAAAGAACATCATACCAAAAGTAAAATATGGTGGTGGTAGTGTGATGGTCTGGGGTTGTTTTGCTGCTTCAGGACCTGGAAGGCTTGCTGTGATAGATGGAACCATGAATTCTACTGTCTACCAAAAAATCCTGAAGGAGAATGTCCGGCCATCTGTTCGTCAACTCAAGCTGAAGCGATCTTGGGTGCTGCAGCAGGACAATGACCCAAAACACACCAGCAAATCCACCTCTGAATGGCTGAAGAAAAACTAAATGAAGACTTTGGAGTGGCCTAGTCAAAGCCCTGACCTGAATCCTATTGAGATGTTGTGGCATGACTTAAAAAAGGCAGTTCATGCTAGAAAACCCTCAAATAAAGCTGAATTACAACAATTCTGCAAAGATGAGTGGGCCAAAATTCCTCCAGAGCGCTGTAAAAGACTTGTTGCAAGTTATTGCAAACGCTCGATTGCAGTTATTGCTGCTAAGGGTGGTCCAACCAGTTATTAGGTTCAGGGGGCAATTTCTTTTTCACACAGGGACATGTAGGTTTTGAGTTTTTTTTTCTCGCTAAATAATAAAAACCATCATTTAAAACTGCATTTTGTGTTCAATTATGTTATCTTTAACTAATGGTTAACGGTTTTTGATGAGCAGAAACATTTAAGTGTGACAAACATGCAAAAGAATAAGAAATCAGGAAGGGGGCAAATAGTTTTTCACACCACTGTATATTGGTGAGTGGGGCTAAGTAATGCTGGGGGCACATCTGGCTATTTATATTGGTGAGTGGGGCTACCTAATACTCAGGGCACATATGCAAAGGTTATAGTTGGATAGTGTGTGTGTACATGTCTATCCCCATTACTTTCTAAGTCTTAAATTTCTTTTTCTTATCCTTTTCTTGGATGTCTCGTGTTTCCCTGTTGGTATATTTATATTAAATACCATTTATGATAATCTTTCAGAATTTTCCTTTGTGGATTTCTTTTTCTTGACGTTCTGTAAGAACTTAATCTTCACTATCTTGATTTATCCTTCTCATTTAGGGCCTATGGATTCCTGCAACATATTGAGGTTGGGGTATAAGTTGGATTATACACTGCAAGTGTGTAAGTTTCTGTTTGTAAGCTCTCTTTTCATAAGAAAGCTTTGATAACATTATGAAGTGTCCAGCAGCTTTAATCCTCTCATTTCTTTCCCATTCTACACCCCCAGTCCTACTCATTATAGCTCCCATATGTTTAAACATATCTACCTGCTAGCTTGATCAATGCATTTTGGAGTCTTTTTACTGGTGGTCCATGACATTTCATGCTATATTCGTAGTTTTTGTATTAGCTACATTTTTATGTCATATCGTAGCTGAACCTACTAAAAGGCTAGTTTGGTTTAAAGCAGCGTCATAGCAATAGCAGATGCAGATACCAGAGAGTCCACATAGAACACTACTTTACCTCCTGCATTAGCTCTTCTACAGCCGTATTGATCATCTCTATATAAGCTTTGAACTGCGGTAGTTATTAGAAAACGATTCCCCTCCTTTTCCTTATACCTTTGTTAAGTTGCAGCTGTCCTTGGAAAGTAGGTTTTCATTCTCCACATAACATAATTAATATTCATACAGTACCACAACAGCCAATGTAAAATCTGCACTGGGGCCTAGGGCTCTATAACTACGCCCCTAATTAAAAGTATAATAAAGCAGAGCAAGCTCAGAATGTCCGTATAGTTTAAAGAAATCCTAAACAGAAGAGTATGGAGGCTGTCATTTTTTTGCCATTTAAGAAATGTCCTTGATTCTGCCTTAATGCTGGTGTTTTGGTACTGGCAGCATGGTATTGGCGGTGTAAAGTTACGCAGGAAGGCACCAGGCAAACAGCATTTTGAAAAAGGAGTCAGAAATGTTACTTTCATATTACTTGGGTTTTTAATGAAAACCAGAGTGACTCTATAGAGTATATAAAATATCTGATTTAAAATGTAATTCAGGCTTCACGCTCAGATCCAGTGATTTATTAGTAACACATAATTCCTCTAGGGATCAGTATTACATTGCAACAATAGACCCTGTGTGGTTGATACACCATAGGTAACCAGTCAGATGCTATAACCTCTTCCATATTTGTTGGATAAATCTCAGTTGATGCTTAGAAAAGTGACAAATCAGATGACTGCAAAAACAAGCTATGATGTCATTAGAAATGTCAAGAGAACTTGACCCCTTTCAACTTACGGTACATTTATTTTTTTCTTTACATTTTCTTCTATTCCTGTTAGTTAAAGCTATCACTGAAGGTTATTTAAGGCATATGCAATAGCTTTGTGTTGAATAAACTGGTTCATAACCTCCTAACCTGATTATATACAAATATGTAAATCGCTGTGCTGTATCTTCTGTCCTATAAAGCTGACATTTAATGTGGTTTACACATATGAAAGAAATAAATCTAGTTCAATGTCAGGAGAAATCAGTAGAAGTTCATGATGCCAAAGCTATCAGCCAATTGTTTACTTTTCCCTTTCTTGGATATTAATTGAGATTTTTCAAGATGAGTATAGGTTTTAGCGACGCTCTAAATAAATGTAAAGCATCAGCCATTTCCAATATGGAAGAGAGCTGGAAATGGTGTAGAATAGTAGTTACAAGCCTCGGCTGTGGGCATCTGAGTATTCATCACACATGTCCGGGGAAGGGGGGATAAGAGATGTTTACTTAACAGCTTTTATCAACATGGCAGATCATTGGCCATTCAATTTTTTCTACTGATGAGCTAATGAGTGGATGTTTGGAAATTAGAAAATATCATAAGTGGGAAGACAATAAACATTGTACATTGCTCCAAACCTTTCTCTCTACTGAAATGGTGTAATGTTTTTATGTGTCTCCGTTGAGACTTAGAAAACAAAACAAAAACTCTACAAATGCATAGGTGGGGTAATTAGTGTCTTACCCTAACTGAGACACTAATTACCCCACCTGTGTATAGGCGTTCTGTGAACGCAATCTAACTCTTATGGTATGATTTGCGCTTATTTGAACTATCGATTTTACTGCAATCCTTCTGTGAACGCAATCTAACTCTTATGGTATGATCTGCGCTTATTTGAACTATCGATTTTACTGCAATCCTTCTGTGAACGCAATCTAACTCTTATGGTATGATCTGCGCTTATTTGAACTATCGATTTTACTGCAATCCTTCTGTGAACGCAATCTAACTCTTATGGTATGATCTGCGCTTATTTGAACTATCGATTTTACTGCAATCCTTCTGTGAACGCAATCTAACTCTTATGGTATGATCTGCGCTTATTTGAACTATCGATTTTACTGCAATCCTTCTGTGAACGCAATCTAACTCTTATGGTATGATCTGCGCTTATTTGAACTATCGATTTTACTGCAATCCTTCTGTGAACGCAATCTAACTCTTATGGTATGATCTGCGCTTATTTGAACTATCGATTTTACTGCAATCCTTCTGTGAACGCAATCTAACTCTTATGGTATGATCTGCGCTTATTTGAACTATCGATTTTACTGCAATCTGTGAATATTCTGAAGTTCTGTAATACTTTGCATTTTACTATAGCTAAGTGACTGGCTTTGTATATTCCATGAATTAGTCTGCTCTCCTCTGGCTCCATGCTAATTTGGCCCCTACACCTATAGACAATCAAGCAGCTTCCTGCTTAATTACCTGAGTTACTGTGATCTGCTACAGGCTGAGCTCTCATTCCCTCACCTGCATCAGTCAGGCTACAATCAGGCCTGCTAAGCATAGGCTTATCAGGCTTACTATATAAATGCAACTCTCAGTCGATTAGACCTTGGTCGATTTATGCACCGGTATTTCAAAGTACACCGGTTTCTAAGTACAAAGAGAACGACCGAATTACACCAGAATTAAGCCAGAAGAGACCAGAAGGAACAGACACAAGACTTTAGCAATCTGATTCACGGTTAGTGCAATAATGTTGTCTCTGCTCTTCATGATTAGCCTGCTTTACCCTGCTATTCTCAAATCTGTACACTCACTGCATCCTCCTGCTGTCAGCAACACGCTCTACATTTCTCCCTCTCTTTTATCATCTCCACAGGTTGCTTCCCACGGAACTTTCTTATTTATACAACCGTGCTATACATTTCATACTCCAACTACCCATAAATCTAAATCCCACCCTATCCTTCGCTCTCTCTGCCTCCTATTACTCCTTGCTGCAGGTGACATTTCACCAAACCCCGGACCCTCTCTGCGGGTTCGCTCCTCACTCTTGCACACTAATCGCACTGCTAACAGCCAACCACATGCACACCGAAACTGCCACAACCTTATTAATATTCCTCTTCTCCCCCCTCCTCCCCCACCTATCTCTGCTGCTCTCTGGAATGCCCGCTCAGTCTGCAACAAACTTCCTTTCATCCATGACCTTTTCAATTCCAACGCCTTCACCTTCTTTGGGGTCACAGAAACATGGCTGACGCCTTCTGACACGGTCTCACCTGCCGCCCTCTCTTATGGGGGATTCCACTTAAGTCACACGCCTAGAAGTGGGAATAAACATGGCGGTGGTGTGGGCATTCTTTTCTCTGATAGATGCTCCTTCAAGCCACTCACCCCCATTCCTTCTCTTTCTCTACCTTCCTTTGAAGTCCATGCAGTCCGTCTATACTCTCCCTCTAACCTCCAGATCGCAATAATCTACCGCCCTCCTGGCCCTCCTTCCTTCTTCCTAGATCACTTCTCTGCATGGCTCCTCCAGTTCCTGTCCTCCGATATCCCTACCATCATTATGGGCGACTTTAACATTCATGTTGACACCAACAATTCTGCCGCCACTAAACTTCTGTCACTTACTTCCTCCTACGGCCTGTCTCAGTGGTCCACTGCTCCAACTCACTCTAATGGCCATACACTTGACCTCATATTCACTCGTCTCTGTTCTATCACTGATTTCACTAATTCTCCTCTCCCGCTCTCTGATCATAACCTACTAAACTTCTCTCTCTCCTCCTCTCTGCCTACCACCCTGCCTCAAGCACGCTCATATACACGCAGGAACTACCGCAACATAGACATGCAATCTGTCTCTGATGCCTTGGCACCTCTCCTCACACAACCATTCACTGACCCTGACTCAGCAGCTGCACACTATCATTGCTCAATCACGCAAGTCATGGATGAAATCGCACCCCTCACCAATGTCCGCCCGCACCATGTCAGTCGCCAACCCTGGCTGACCAAAGCTACTAAACAGCTAAAGGGGTGCTCTAGGGTAGCTGAACGCCGTTGGAGAAAAACTAATACTAATGAGGATTTCATTACTTACAAAAAAGAGTTGAACAAGTTTAAAACCGCTCTCTCTTCTGCAAAACAATCATACTTCTCCCTCATATCCTCCCACTTGCACAATCCAAAGCGCCTGTTCAGTACTTTCAACTCCCTTCTCCGTCCACCCCCTCCTCCTCCTTCTTCATGCTTATCAGCTGAAGAATTTGCAACATACTTTACAGATAAAATTGCAAAAATCCGTAGTGTGTTTTCCACGCAGACATCAAACTCCATCTCCACTCCTCTTGTTGACTGCTCTCTTTCCAGTTTCTCTCCACTCTCTGAACATTCGCTCTCTTCCCTTATCTCCAAATCCCATCTAACCACCTGTTCTTTGGATCCTATCCCATCACATCTCATTCCACAGCTATCCACATCCCTCATCCCTGCCCTAACATCGCTGTTTAACCTATCCCTCTCCTCCGGAATTTTTCCATCCTCACTCAAGAGGGCTGTTGTAACACCACTACTTAAAAAACCATCTCTAGACCCCACCGAACTTGCTAACTACCGCCCAGTGTCACTTCTTCCATTTGCATCTAAATTACTTGAACGCCACATCCATGCTGAACTAAGTCAGTATTTATCTGCAAATTCCTTGCTCAATCAGTTCCAATCTGGCTTCCGGCCAAACCACTCCACAGAAACAGCACTCACCAAAGTAGCTAATGATCTCCTCACAGCTAAATCCAAAGGCTATTATTCCATACTCATCCTTCTAGATCTGTCATCAGCATTCGACACTGTCGACCACACTCTACTCCTACAGATCCTTTCATCTATAGGAATAAAGGACCTCTCTCTCTCCTGGATATCTTCCTACCTGTCTGGAAGGTCTTTCACTGTTTCCTATTCAGATCACGCCTCCTCTTCACATCCTCTGTCTGTAGGGGTACCTCAAGGCTCTGTCCTCGGTCCCCTCCTCTTCTCCATCTACATGCACGGTCTTGGTAACTTAATCAGCTCATTCGGTTTCCAATACCACCTATATGCAGACGATACACAACTGTACCTCTCGGCCCCAGACCTTAACTCCCTCCTCACACGGGTTCCCGACTGCCTGTCCGCTATCTCCTCTTTAATGTCCTCTCGCTTCTTAAAACTCAATATGAATAAAACTGAACTAATAGTCTTTCCACCATCCCTGTCCACCCCTTTGCCTGATATTACAATAAATATTAACAACACGTCTATAACATCAGTTCCCAAAGCACGGTGCCTGGGGGTAATATTTGATTCTTCTCTCTCATTTACTCCTCACATTAACTCCCTAACCAGCTCCTGCCATTTCCAACTGAAAAACATAGCACGTATCCGACCTTTTCTCTCCCATGAAACAACCAAAATGTTAGTACATGCTCTTATTATATCTCGATTGGACTATTGCAATATATTGCTTGGTGGACTTCCAACTAACCGACTATCACCACTCAATTCTGTACTGAACTCTGCTGCTCGACTTATTCATCTCTCCTCTCGCTCTTCCTCTGCTGACCCTCTCTGTCAAGCTCTTCACTGGCTACCAATTAATGAGAGGATTCAGTTCAAACTCTTAACCATAACCTACAAAGCTCTCCACAATCTCTCTCCCCTGTACATCTCCTCACTAGTCTCCAGATACCAACCCAACCGCAATCTCAGATCTGCACACGAGCTTCTTCTATCCTCTTCTACAATTACCTCCTCACATTCACGTGTACAAGACTTCTCACGTGCCTCACCCCTCCTCTGGAATGCCCTTCCACAACACATCCGCCACTCTCCCACCTTTGAAATCTTTAAACGCTCCCTCAAAACCCACCTTTTCCAACAAGCATATTCTCTAGCTTAGGCCATGCACCCACTAAATAACCTAATTACGCACTGCCTGTACATATACTGTATACTTCCCCCACCTCTTGTTTCCACCCCATTCCTTCAGATTGTAAGCTCGCAAGGGCAGGGCTCTCACCCTTTTGTGTCATGGAATGTTATTAATTCAATTGCTTGCAAACTGTTAGAAATTTATACATTTTAGTCATCCTGTTGTAATCAGCAGTGCTGTATCTTGTATCAGTGTTCATATTTCCATGTATATCATTGTCTGTATCATTATGTATCCCTTGTTTGTTTTCTTACATTGTACAGCGCCACGGAATATGTTGGCGCTTTATAAATAAATAAATAATAATAATAATATAGGTGAGGCTGCATGCAAAGCATGCACCGTTGGGGAGTCACAAGGACAAGTATAATAGCACATATTTTGCATAGAGGGAGATTTTCTCCATCAACCGCCCTGTTTACATGGACCTGGACCTTTGGGTCCTTATAGAGGTATGCCCATTATATGAAGTCAAACATAGCATCATGGTATTTTGACAACATATTTTACTTCCTATAGATAAGAATGGATGATGCTACTGCTCACCATTTTTATTGTCCTAGCTGTCAGTTTCAGCCTGTGGCTTCACTACTTGATGGGTCACTGACCTTGAACAAGCGTACATGCAGTAGTATAGAGATGGCCCGAACTGTTCGCCGGCAAACTTCCGTGGTTTGCGATCGCGGAGAACTGCGAACTTTTGCGGAAGTTCGATTTGCCCCATAGTGCATCATTAGGGCCAACTTCGACCCTCTACATCACAGTCAGCAGGCACATTCTAGCCAATCAGGCTACACTCCCTCCTGGAGCCCCACGCCCTTATAAAAGGCAGGCAGCGTAAGGCATTGGACTCACTCGTGTGCCTGCAGTAATTAGAGAAGGGAGAGCTCTGCTGCTGCAGAGAGAGCTATAGGGAAAGCTTAGTTAGGATCTTGTAGGCTTGTTAGCTTGCTTCTTGCTGATTCTTATTGCTAAAAAAGCACCCCTCAACAGCTCTTTTAAGAGCTAATCTTGTTCTTGTGATCTATTTGTGTGTGTGTGTGTGTGTCCCACAGACACTTGTGTTGCATAGACAGCCTTGGTAATTCCTACTGTGCCGCTGCCAGGCCCAGCACATTCAGTGACTACCTGTGTGTGTGACAGGCAGCAGCACATTTGTAATCCCAATCACTGCACCTGTTCACTGTTCAGTGCACCTACCTACCTGTACCTACATGAGCGCATGCATTGTTAATACCACCAGTCATTGCACCTGTTCAGGGTACCTGTCTGTGTGTGTGTGACAGGCAGCTGCACATTTGTAATTCCAATCACTGCACCTGTTCACTGTTCAGTGCACCTACCTACCTATATCTACGTGAGCGCACGCATTGTTAATACCACCAGTCATTGAACCTGTTCAGGGTACCTGCCTGTGTGTGTGTGACAGGCAGCTGCACATTTGTAATTCCAATCACTGCACCTGTTCACTGTTTAGTGCACCTACCTACCTGTACCTACATGAGCGCATGCATTGTTAATACCACCAGTCATTGCACCTGTTCAGGGTACCTGCCTGTGTGTGTGTGACAGGCAGCTGCACATTTGTAATTCCAATCACTGCACCTGTTCACTGTTTAGTGCACCTACCTACCTGTACCTACATGAGCGCATGCATTGTTAATACCACCAGTCATTGCACCTGTTCAGGGTACCTGTCTGTGTGTGTGTGACAGGCAGCTGCACATTTGTAATTCCAATCACTGCACCTGTTCACTGTTCAGTGCACCTACCTAACTATACCTACGTGAGTGCACGCATTGTTAATACCACCAGTCATTGCACCTGTTCACGGTACCTGTGTGTGACAGCTCCGCATTTGTAATACCAATCCCTGCATACCTGTTCACTGCACCTGTGCAACCGCACGCTATTTAGTATACCAGTCCGTGCATACCTGTTAACTGCACCTGTGTGACAGCTGCACATTGTATTGTAATACCAGTCACTGCTACCAGTTCACTGCATCTGTGTGACCGCACGCTGTTTAGTTTACCAGTCTGTGCATACCTGTTAACTGCACCTGTGTGACAGTGGCACATTGTATTGTAATACCAGTCCCTGTATACCTGTTCACTGCACCTGTGTGACTTCACATTGTATTAGTCAAGTCAGTGCATACCTTTCACTTCATCCTGCCTGATATGGACGAACAGGTAGAGGCAGAGGCAGGGGCAGACCCAGAGGCAGGCCACCCGGCAGGTCTGTTCGAGGTTGTGCTGATGTGATTTTGTGCGGCCCTGGCCCAAAGTACAGTGCTCAGAAGAAGGCACGTCCCATCAACTCCCAAGATTGTCAGGACGTGGTTGACTATTTAACACAGAACACCTCATCTTCCGCAGACACCAGCACTACTTCAAGTACCACATCCGCTACATTTGACACTTCGCAGGAGTTATTTGGTGGGGAAATCACTGATTCATAGCAATTATTGTTACAACAAGATAAAGGTGCTAAGCAAGTTACGCCACCTCATATGTCTGAGTGAGGCAACACTAGGGACGTAAGGTGTGAGGAGGAGGATGATGAAGTACCTGCTGTTGGTGCAGTTTTGGAGGTGTCTGATACAAGCGAAGCTTTGGAGGATGACTATGATGATGATACTGCCATGGATACCACGTGGGATCCTAAGAGACACGATGACCAAGGGGACAGTTCAGAGGAGGAGTCAGAGAGGAGTAGAAGGAGACGAGTTACTGAAAGAAGCAGGGGGAGCTCATCATCAGAAACAGCTGGAGGCAGTGTCCGGCGCCATGTATCACCAGCTATGTACAGCCAGCCAACATGCCCTTCAATGTCAGCTGCTGACGCCACCATACTGCCCAAACCCCAGGGTGGCTCAGCGGTGTGGACATTTTTTTGTGTTATGCCAAAGATCAGAGCAATGCCATCTGTTCTCTCTGCCACTAAAAATTGAGCCATGGACAGGCCAACACCCACGTAGGGACAACTGCCTTACGAAGGCACATGCTGAAAAGGCACAAACTGCAATAGGAAGACCGCCTGAGCAAAAGCAGCACACAAAATCAAAGCCACCCTCCTTCTCCTCTTCCTCCTTCAGGTGCATCATCTTCTTCAGCCGCTTTCTCCCTTGCACCTTCACAATCACAGCCAACCTCCTCCACTCCGCCTCTCACCTTGAACGGTTCCTGCTCCTCTGCCCACAGCAGCAGCCAGGTGTCCGTGAGGGAAATCTTTGAGTGGAAGTAGCCAATGTCTGCCAGTCACCCCCTTGCCCGGTGTCTCACAGCTGGCTTGGCGGAACTTTTATCCTGCCAGCTGTTACCATACCAGCTGGTGGACTCTGAGGCCTTCCGAAAATTTGTGGCCATTGGGACACCGCAGTGGAAGATACCAGGCCGCAATTTTTTCTCCAAAAAGACGATACCCAAACTGTACCATGAAGTTGAGAGGCAAGTGGTGTCATCTCTGGCACACAGCGTTGGGTCAGGGGTCCATCTCTGACCACGGATGCCTGGTCTGCCAAGCACAGTCAGGGCAGGTACATTACTTACACAGCCCATTGGGTCAACCTGGTGACTGCTGGCAAGCAGGGAGTACGTGGCTGTGCAGCCGACCTAGTGACACCTCCACGGCTTGCAGGCAGGCCTGCTGCCACCTCCTCTCCTCCTGCTACATCCTCTTCGCTGTCGTCCTCCTCCACCTTGGCTGAGTGGCAGTTTAACTCTACTGGTGCTGCGATCTCCTCTCCAGCTACACAGCCCCAGCTCCCCAGGGCCTATGCTGCATGCCAGGTACTACGGTGTCACCCCATCTTAGACATGTCTTGCCTCAAAGCGGAGAGTCACACAGGAGTAGCTCTCCTGGCTGCTCTGAACAAACAGGTGGATCAGTGGATGACCCCGCACCAACTGGAGATCGGCAACGTGGTGAGTGACAACAGAAGCAATCTCATTTCGGCTTTGAATTTGGAAAAGTTGACACATGTACCCTGCATGGCACATGTACTCAATCTCGTAATTCAGAGATTTGTGTCTAAGTACCCAGGCTTACAGGACATCCTGAAGCAGTCCAGGAAGGTGTGTGGGCATTTCAGGCAGTCTTACACGGCCATGGCACGCTTTGCCGATATTCAGCGGAGAAACAACTTGCCGTTGAGACGCTTGATTTGCGATAGCTACAACAGGAGAAAGCCGTCAAACAGTATCTCTACAACTGCAGTCAAAGGACACAGTCTGGGGAGATGGGGATGTTCTGGCCGAAGTACTGGACACTGATGCAAAATGCCTGCAGGCTCCTGCGTCCGTTTGAGGAGGTGACAAACCTGGTGAGTCGCATTGAAGGCGCCATCAGCGACCTGATCCCATATGCCTTCTTCCAGGAATTGGAGGAAGAGTAGTGGGATCAATTCTCAGCAGAAGCAGATGGTTCCTCAACACCTGCGGCAGCACAGAGGGGAGGAGGAGGAGGAAGAGTTGTTTGGGGAAGAGGAGTCAGATGATGAGGAAAGTGTTGTTTTGGAGGAGGAGGATGAGGCAGAAGAACAACCGCAGCAGGTGTCGCAGAGGGCTTGTGCTGCTCAACTTTCCCGTAGTATTGTTCATAGCTGGGGGGAGGAGGAGAACTTAGCTGACTTCACTGAGGAAGAGCAAGAGGAGATGGATAGTATGTCTGCATCCAACTTTGTGCAGAGGCGTCTTTCATGCTGTCCAGCCTGTTGAGGGACCCCCGTATAAAAAAACTCAAGGGGAATGAGCTGTACTGGGTGGCCACCCTACTAGACCCTCGGTATAGGCACAAAGTGGTGGAGATGTTTCCAAATCACATGAAGGCAGAAAGGATGCAGCACTTGCAGAACAAGCTGGCAACTATGCTTTACAATGCGTTTAAGGGTGATGTCACAGCACAACGCAATAAAGGTACCACTGCTAGTAATCCTTCTCCCATGTCCACGCAGCCAAGGACAGGACACTCCAGTGATCTCATGGTGATGTCGGACATGCGGACATTCTTTAGTCCAACGCCTCGCCTTAGCGCTTCCTGAATCCACCCTCCACCAACGCCTTAACTGGCAGGTAGCCGACTACCTGGCCTTAAGTGTGGATGTAGACACTGTGAGCAGCAATGAACCCTTGGACTACTGGGTGCGCAGGCTTGACCTGTAGCCAGAGCTGTCCCAATTTGCCATCCAACTTCTGTCTTGCCCTGCCTCAAGCGTCCTGTCAGAAAGGACCTTCAGCGCAGCTGAGAAGAGAAGTCGCCTAAGTCAAAAAAGTGTTCAGTACCTCACCTTTATGAAAAAATGAATGAGGCATGGATCGCGGAGGGCTACTGCCTGCCCGAAGACTAAGTCAGTCCCCGCACACAGCATCTCTGCCTGCACACCGTGTGACTGCATGCCCCATGATTAACCACTTGAGGACCGTGGGCTTTAACCCCCTTAAGGACCAGGCACTTTTTTTCCATTCAGACCACTGCAGCTTTCATGGTTTATTGCTCGCTCATACAACCTACCATCTAAATGAATTTTGGCTCCTTTTCTTGTCACTAATAAAGCTTTCTTTTGGTGCTATTTGATTGCTGCTGCGATTTTTACTTTTTATTATATTCATCAAAAAGGACATGAATTTTGGCAAAAAAATGATTTTTTTAACTTTCTGTGCTGACATTTTTCAAATAAAGTAAAATTTCTGTATACATGCAGCGCGAAAAATGTGGACAAACATGTTTTTGATGAAAAAAAACCCATTCATCCTATATTTATTGGTTTGGGTAAAAGTTATAGCATTTACAAACTATGGTGCAAAAAGTGAATTTTCCCATTTTCAAGCATCTATGACTTTTCTGACCCCCTGTCATCTTTCATGAGGGGTTAGAATTCCAGGATAGTATAAATACCCCACAAATGACCCAATTTTGGAAAGAAGACATCCCAAAGTATTCACTGAGAGGCATAGTGAGTTCATAGAAGATATTATTTTTTGTCACAAGTAAGCGGAAAATGACACTTTGTGACAAAAAAAAAAAAAGTTTCAATTTATTCTAACTTGCGACAAAAAAAAATGAAATCTGCCACGGACTCACCATGCCCCTCTCTGAATACCTTGAAGTGTCTACTTTCCAAAATGGGGTCATTTGTGGGGTGTGTTTAATGTCCTGGCATTTTGGGGGTGCCTAATTGTAAGTACCCCTGTAAAGCCTAAAGGTGCTCATTGGACTTTGGACCTCTTAGCGCAGTTAGGCTGCAAAAAAGTGCCACACATGTGGTATTGCCGTACTCAGGAGAAGTAGTACAATGTGTCTTGAGGTGTATTTTTACACATACCCATGCTGGGTGGGAGAAATATCTCTGTAAATGACAATTTTTTGATTTTTTTTTACACACAATTGTTCATTTACAGAGAGATTTCTCCCACCCAGCATGGGTATGTGTAAAAATACCCCCCAAAACACATTGTACTACTTCTCCCAAGTACGGCGATACCACATGTGTGGCACTTTTTTGCAGCCTAACTGTGCTAAGGGGCCCAAAGTCCAATGAGTACCTTTAGGATTTCACAGGTCATTTTGCGGAATTTGATTTCCAGACTACTCCTCACGGTTTAGGGCCCCTAAAATGCCAGAGCAATATAGGAACCCTGCAAATGACCCCATTTTAGAAAGAAGACACTCCAAGGTATTCCGTTAGGAGTATGGTGAGTTCATAGAAGATTTTATTTTTAGTCACAAGTTAGCGGAAATTGATTTGTATTGTTTTTTTTTCACAAAGTGTCACATTCCGCTAACTTGTGACAAAAAATAAAATCTTCTATGAACTCACCATAGTCCTAACAGAATACCTTGGGGTGTCTTCTTTCTAAAATGGGGTCATTTGTGGGGTTCCTATACTGCCCTGGCATTGTAGGGGCTCTAAACCATGAGGAGTAGTCTGGAAATCAAATGCCGCAAAATGACCTGTGAAATCCTAAAGGTACTCATTGGACTTTGGGCCCCTCAGCACAGTTGGGGTGCAAAAAAGTGCCACACATGTGGTATCGCCGTACTCAGGAGAAGTATTATAATGTGTTTTGGGGTGTATTTTTACACATACCCATGCTGGGTGGGAGAAATATCTCTGTAAATGACAATCTTTTGATTTTTTTTACACACAATTGTCCATTTACAGAGATATTTCTCCCACCCAGCATGGGTATGTGTAAAAATACACCCCAAAACACATTGTACTACTTCTCCCAAGTACGGCGATACCACATGTGTGGCACTTTTTTGCACCCTAACTGCACTAAGGGGCCCAAAGTCCAATGAGTACCTTTAGGATTTCACAGGTCATTTTTGTTTCAAGACTACTCCTCACGGTTTAGGGCCCCTAAAATGCCAGGGCAGTATAAGAACCCCACTAATGACCCCATTTTAGATAGAAGACACCCCAAGGTATTCCGTTAGGAGTATGGTGAGTTCATAGAAGATTTTATTTTTGTCACAAGTTAGCGGAAATTGATTTTAATTGTTTTTTTTTTCGCAAAGTGTCATTTTCCGCTAACTTGTGACAAAAAATAAAATCTTCTATGAACTCACCATACTCCTAACGGAATACCTTTGGGTGTCTTCTTTCTAGAATGGGGTCATTTGTGGGGTTCCTATACTGCCCTGGCATTTTAGGGGCCCTAAACCGTGAGGAGTAGTCTTGAAACCAACAATGTCGCAAAATGACCTGTGAAATACTAAAGGTACTCATTGGACTTTGGGCCCCTTAGCGCACTTAGGGTGTAAAAAAGTGCCACACATGTGGTACCGCCGTACTCAGGAGAAGTAGTATAATGTGTTTTGTGGTGTATTTTTACACATACCCATGCTGGGTGGGAGAAATATCTCTGTAAATGACAATCTTTTGATTTTTTTACACACAATTGTCCATTTACAGAGAGATTTCTCCCACCCAGCATGGGTATGTGTAAAAATACACCCCAAAACACATTATACTACTTCTCCTGAGTACGGCGATACCACATGTGTGACACTTTTTTGCAGCCTAGGTGCGCTAAGGGGCCCAACGTCCTATTCACAGGTCATTTTGAGGCATTTGTTTTGTAGACTACTCCTCACGGTTTAGGGAACCTAAAATGCCAGGGCAGTATAGGAACCACACAAGTGACCCCATTTTAGAAAGAAGACATCCCAAGGTATTCCGTTAGGAGTATGGTGAGTTCATAGAAGATTAGCGAAAAATGACACTTTGTGAAAAAAAACAATAAAAATCAATTTCCGCTAACTTTTGACAAAAAATAAAATCTTCTATGAACTCGTCATACACCTAACAGAATACCTTGGGGTGTCTTTTTTTCTAAAATGGGGTCACTTGTGGGGTCCCTATATCGCCCTGGCATTTTACGGGCCCAAAACCGTGAGTAGTCTGGAAACCAAATGTCTCAAAATGACTGTTCAGGGGTATAAGCATCTGAAAATTTTGATGACAGGTGGTCTATGAGGGGGCGAATTTTGTGGAACCGGTCATAAGCAGGGTGGCCTTTTAGATGACAGGTTGTATTGGGCCTGATCTGATGGATAGGAGTGCTAGGGGGTGACAGGAGGTGATTGATGGGTGTCTCAGGGGGTGGTTAGAGGGGAAAATAGATGCAATCAATGCACTGAGGAGGTGATCGGAAGGGGGTCTGAGGGGGATCTGAGGGTTTGGCCGAGTGATCAGGAGCCCACACGGGGCAAATTAGGGCCTGATCTGATGAGTAGGTGTGCTAGGGGGTGACAGGAGGTGATTGATGGGTGTCTCAAGGTGTGATTAGAGGGGGGAATAGATGCAAGCAATGCACTGGCGAGGTGATCAGGGCTGGGGTCTGAGGGCGTTCTGAGGGTATGGGCGGGTGATTGAGTGCCCTAGGGGCAGATAGGGGTCTAATCTGATGGGTAGCAGTGACAGGGGGTGATTGATGGGTAATTAGTGGGTGTTTGGAGGAGAGAACAGATGTAAACACTGCACTTGGGAGGTGATCTGATGTCGGATCTGCGGGCGATCTATTGGTGTGGGTGGGTGATCAGATTGCCCGCAAGGGGCAGGTTAGGGGCTGATTGATGGGTGGCAGTGACAGGTGGTGATTGATGGGTGGCAGTGACAGGGGGTGATTGATGGGGGATCAGTGGGTTATTACAGGGAAGGACAGATGTAAATAATGCCCTGGCGAATTGATAAGGGGGGGGGGGTCTGAGGGCAATCTGAGCGTGTAGGCGGGTGATTGGGTGCCCGCAAGGGGCAGATTAGGGTCTGATCTGATGGGTAACAGTGACAGGTGGTGATAGGGGGTGATTGATGGGTAATTGGTGGGTGTTTAGAGGAGACAATAGATGTAAACACTGCGCTTGGGTGGTGATCTGATGTCGGATCTGCGGGCGATCTATTGGTGTGGGTGGATGATCAGATTTCCCGCAAGGGGCAGGTTAGGGGCTGATTGATGGGTGGCAGTGACAGGGGGTGATTGATGGGTGATTGACAGGTGATTGACAGGTGATTGACAGGTGATTGACAGGTGATCAGGGGGGATAGATGCATACAGTACATGGGGGGGGGGGGGGTCTGGGGAGAATCTGAGGGGTGGGGGGGGGTGATCAGGAGGGAGCAGGGGGCAGGGGGGGATAAAAAAAGTAGCGTTGACAGATAGTGACAGGGAGTGATTGATGGGGGATTAGGGGGGTGATTGGGTGTAAACGTGGGTCTGGGGGGTGGGCAGGGGGGGGGGTCTGAGGGGTGCTGTGGGCGATCAGGGGGCAGGGGGGTTGGGAAATTAGTGTGCTTGGTGCAGACTAGGGTGGCTGCAGCCTGCCCTGGTGGTCCCTCGGACACTGGGACCACCAGGGCAGGAGGCAGCCTGTGTAATACACTTTGTAAACATTACAAAGTGTATTATACACTTTATATGCGGCGATCGTCGGGTTAACATCCCGCCGGCGCTTCCATATGGCCGGCGGGATGTTGCGGCGGGTGAGCGGAGCCAGGCGGCGGCGGAGGATTGCGTCACGGTTGACGCGATCACTCCGCCCATGCCCCTACAAGGACCGCCGCCATTTGTCAATACGGCGGTCCTTGCGGGGTCCACTTCCCGGCCGCCAATTGTCAATACGGCGGTCGGGAAGTGGTTAAGTTGCTCCCCACACAGCATCTCTACACAAAAGCAAAGCCACACACCGCAGTGGAAGATACCAGGCCGAAATGATTTCTCAAAAAAGGCGATACCTAAACTGTACCGTGATGTTGAAAGGCAAGTGGTGACATCTCTGGCACACAGCGTTGGGTCAAGAGTCCATCTGACCATGGATGCCTGGTCTGCAAAGCACGCTCAGGCCTGCCCGAAGACAAAGTCAGTTCCCACACACAGCATCTCTGCCTGCAGGCCGCTTGACTGCCTTCTCCGCCACCACCAACAGGATCCAGGACTCCAGGCGGATTCCTGAATTTTTAAGGCCGCTGCTAGCAGCGGCCGCTATAATAATTTTTCTGGTGCGTGTACATGCCTGCCTAATTTTTCTGGCTGCAACAACAAAACAAAAGGCATGTACATGTGTCAATTCCCCTTCGTGATTGTTACCTTGCCACGGTGAAGGGGCTTGTGTATCACAATGAAGCAATGACCGACGGTTATATGAGTGTCTCGGTGGATGGCACACCAAAGATAATAAGGTCGTTGCTTCATTGTGGACAGACCAAATTCGATCAGCTGGACAGTCACTGTTGTTCTGTCATTGAGCTACCTCAGCTTGGCAACCATAAGGGCTTGAAAACTGCTATCGCCTGCACTCTCGCCATGGTGCGCGCCAGTCCAGCACGACCGTCACAACACAAACAGCTGTTTGCGGTGTGTTACACAGTGAGTTTGGTGTGTCAGTGTGAAGCAGTACTCTAATTGTGAAGGTATTCTGTTAGGACTATGGTGCAATGTGATTTCTGCCCTTAAAACACTGCTTTGCGTCAAATCCAGATTTTTCCCCAGGACTTTTGGCATCTATCCCACTCATCCATGCAAAAAGTCAGATGTTAGACCCCTTGAAACATCTTTTCTATCACTTTTGTGGCCAGCATAAATGTTTCCAGTTTTGAAAGTTCGCCTCCCCATTGAAGTCTATTGCGGGCCGCGAAAGTTTTCAAGTTCGCGAACATTTGCGGAGTTTTCAAGTTCGCGAACCTAAAATCAGAGGTTTGGGCCATCTCTATAGTAGTGATCCTTAACTCTTTCCTTACTCACACCTCTCTGACACTGAAACTGTCCTTGGTAGGTTGTTTAGGCTTCATATCAATGAAGTGCTTTGGGGCCCCATGTAAAACTCGCACTGGAGCCCCAAGCGCCTCAAGTACGCCACTGGAAACCAGCAATTGCAGCTCCCATATACTGCCAGTGACAGGTTCTCTTTAAAATGTTAGGTATGAGGAGTCATGCAGTCTGAGAACATTGATTTGAAAATGATGCCCCTAATGCACCATACTCTTGTGTTTAGTGAGGTCCTCCCTGGAAACAAATTCAAATCAGCATTAAATAAGATATCTTTGTTCCAGATGAATAAAACACAATTCATGCATCCACTTGTACTTGAAATATGCTTTTCAGAGCCTCAGCCCTGCTGTCTTACATCCTCTACAGTAATTATTCAGCTGAAATGGATTTATGTCCTTTTAATCCAGCCTTTCTTAAATTTACCAAAGCACATTTCAGCTTGATCTATAATGTAGGAATTTAAAATATGGCCCTGGGGCCACATGCAGCTCACTTCCTCTCTGCCTGCTCTTAGTCTTTCAGTTTATTCACTGTAGTGAGCAGTGAGATGAAAAGCTAATATTTTATGTGCACTTTGTGCTAATAATGTCTGTGTGTTTTGACAAGCACAGGGGAAGTTGTTCGCATACGCACACATTTATTTATGTTTCATGTTGTATACACACACACACTCACACACTCACAAACTCTCTCTCTCCCTCTGTATAATCAGGCACTATATAAACCATCACTTACAATCTAATGTTAATCTCATGATCTCAGCTTGTCGGTTTGCACAGTACATGTTGGCTGTCAGTGTCATAAAACAGCAGAGTACATAGAAAATATTACAGGAGGATTTCAGC
The DNA here is from genome assembly GCF_040937935.1 of Hyperolius riggenbachi. Classification (NCBI taxonomy): domain Eukaryota; kingdom Metazoa; phylum Chordata; class Amphibia; order Anura; family Hyperoliidae; genus Hyperolius; species Hyperolius riggenbachi. Next base: position 249,003,113 of record NC_090647.1, on the reverse strand, counting down.
TTGGATGGAAATCTGCTCTTGCTTGAGAAATATCTGTACTGTAACATACACTAGGTCCTATAATGGTATTATGGCCCAGTAGAACTCTGCCTTCTGGCCTAGTATTGTGAAACCTGTAGTTAGTGGTGATCCACTGCAATGTGGGAAACAAATCTAGCATCGCTCCCAGGGCCGGATTTGTACATTTTAACGCCCAAGGCCCACTATCACCAGCTTCCCACGGCAGCAACCTAAACTTCACCTCAACATGACAGGGATTAGATTGGAGGCTCCTCTGAGCACAGTTAGTGAAGTGTTGGCAGGAATTAGATTGTAAGCTGCTTGGGGAGCGGCACATTCAGTGAGTGACAGGCTGCTTAGAGATCACTGTAAGTGCCCATTCACTGCCCCTTCATCCCCCGAGTGCCAGATCCGTCTGTTGGTAGCCACCCACCGCTATATGCAAACTCTGTAAGATGAATGTTTGGCAGGCTAACTGCTACTGCTGCCCCACAACCCGCTTTCCTGGTGCCCTAGGCCATGGCCTTTGTGGCCTTGCCTGAGATCCAGCCATGATCGCTCCTTATGAAAAGTATAATGTACAGTATATGAAAAGTATACTGTCAATCTCAAAAAATATGATAGTATCCAAATATAATTTTTTTCTAATTTTAACCACTTGCCGACCGCACACTCATACCATGCGGCGGCAAAGTGGTAGCTGGAGGACCAGCGACGCAGCTCTGCGTCGCCAGGTGCCTCCCTAATTAATCAGGAAAGGCCGCTCGCGTGAGCGGCCGTTTCCTGTTAGATCACGGAGCGGGTCTCCGTGAATAGCCTGCGAGCCGCTGATCGCGGCTCGCAGACTAAATGTAAACGCAGGAGACATTTGTCTCCTTTGTTTACATTGTACGGCACTGCTGCGCAGCAGCGCCGTAAGGCAGATTGGCGAACCCCGGCCAATCAGCGGCTGGGGATCGCCGCCATGTGACAGTCGACATCCTGTCACAGGCTGCACAGGATGGATAGCGTCCTGTGCAGCCCCGATCACCGGGGGGACAGGTAGGAGAGGGAGGGGTGTGAATGTCGCCGTGGAGGGGGGCTTTGAGGTGCCCCCCCCCCTCCCCGCAACATGCCACCAGCAGGAGCGATCAGACCCCCCCTGCACATCATCCCCATAGTGGGGAAAAAGGGGGGGCGATCTGATCGCTCTGCATGCCAGCTGATCTGTGCTGGGGGCTGCAGAGCCCACCCAGCACAGATCACATAAATCAGCGCTGGTCCTTAAGGTGGGGTAAAGGGGGGTCCTCAAGTGGTTAAGAAAAAAAGCCTGGTGTTTAAGACAGCCAGTCATTTAACCACTCTGCGACTGCCTAACGCAGGATGGAGGCCGCAGAGTGGCTTCCCCGTTCCTCGATCACGCCATATGGCGTGATCTCACGAGGAGCGAGATTTGCAGGGAGCACGCGCTCCCTGCAGTAAACACAGCAGGGCCACCACAATCAGCCTGCCAGATGCTATCGGAGGTGGCAGGCTGATTTTAACACACACAAAAAAAATATGTGTACAATGCTGCGATCTAGAGCAGCGCAGTACAGAGGACAGCCCTGTCACTTAAAGAGAAACTTCAGCCTAAACAAACATACTGTCATTAAGTTACATTAATTATGTTAATTAAAATAGATAGGTAATATAATCTCTTACCCACTCTGTTTTAAAAGAAGAGGCAAATGTTTGATTTCATGAGGGCAGCCATCTTTTTGGTTGAAAGGAGGTGATAGGGAGCACAAGACACAGTTCCAACTGTCCTGTGTCCTGATCACCCCTCCCAGGTGCTAGGCAACATGAATAACAACATAGGAAATCCCATCATGCTTTGCACAGCATCAGGGGAAAAAAAGCCCGGGCAGTTTTCTTTGATGGGTGGAGCTTAGCTAAAAATGCAGCTAAAGATGATGCTTTGGTAAGAAAAACAAAGTTCTGATGCTGTGAAACTGTTAAAGAAACACCAAGCCTTTTCAGTTCTGCTGAGTAGATTTTTAGTCCGGAGGTTCACTTTAACTGTCCCTCCCAATGGCTCACAATCTAATCCCTATCATAGGCTGAAGCCTATGTATGTGTAGTGTAGTGTATGTATCGCAGTCTAGGGCTAATCTGGGGGGGAGGGCGGAATAAAAAAATAGGGTTTATTATTTAAAAAAAGATCTTTTTACTTAATTGGAAAAAATGAACAATCGCAGCAGCATTCAGATACCGCCAAAAGAAAGCTCTATTAGTGGGAAGAAAAGGAGGTCAAATTCATTTGGGTGCTAAGTTGTATGACCAAGCAATAATCTGTTAAAGCTGTGAAGTGCTGAATTGTAAAAAATGGCCTGATCATTAGGGGGTATAAATCTCAAGTCCTCAAGAGGTTAAAACTTGTGGACTGGTTTTTAACAGGAAAGGTACAGCAGAGTGGACAAAGGGATCTTTAAACATTCTAAAGTATTATTTTTGAAAAAATATTTACAGTATGTCCCTTAGCATAGATCTAGACCAGTCATGGCACACATCTTTATCTTATGTTTTTAAATACTCTCCTTGCTAGAATAAGAAACATCTCCTTTGCAGTCTACCCTCATCACACTACTTCTGCCAAATGAACTCTGTCCACAGTTTATTTGAAATATCCCTAAGGGTAAGACTGAACCATTGGTGACCATTTGTGCAAAATTCAGGGAGATAGAATTAGAGATTGACACAGATACATGAAAATAACGTTTTGTATTGTCATTGCTTGTACCATCACTGTCTAGAATTTTAGTGTACCTTCCAAAAGCTAATCTTGGGTTCACTTTAACCACACTTCACTCCACGGGCTGTTTACTCCTTCCCGCCAATAACAATTTTCACCTTTCAGCTGTCCTCTCATTCATTCATTCAACAATAATTTTATCCAGTGGCGGACACAGCCAGCAGTGGGCCCCTGTGCAAAATTGCAATTGTGGGCCCCTACGACCTGCGGCGCGCGAAGCGTGGCGCGGCAAAAAATGGGTGTGGCTACAATAGGTGTGGATAGAACCTGTGGCACGTAGCATCGCGGCAAAAAATGGGAGTGGCAATGACCGGATGAGGGCGGGGCTAACTGTAATTTAAAGCGAACCCGGGGTGAGGGTTTATTTCCTTTTAAACAATACTAGTTGCCTGGCGACCCTGCTGATCTATTTGGCTGCAGTAATAAACTGAATTACACCAGCAACAAGCATGCAGCTAATCTTCTCAGTTCTGACAATATTGTCAGAAACCCCTGACCTGCTGCATGCTTGTTCAGGGTCTATGGTTGAAAGAATAAGAGGCAGAGGACCAGCACGGCAGCCAGGCAACTGGTATTGCTTAAAAGGAGAGAAATATGGCAGCCTCAATATTATTCTCAACTCAGGTTCCCTTGAAAAGTGCAACGCAAAGACAGTGGGCCCAAGTTTTGGTGACCCTTTCCCCAGAAAATTCACATAATTGTGCAGGTTTTCTCAAGAAAATACACATCATGTCGGCAGATATGCCCTGAAAATACGTGCAATCATGTCGGCAGATATGCCCAGAAAATACGTGCAATCATGTCGCCAGATATGCCCAGAAAATACGTGCAATCATGTTAGCAGATATGCCCAAAAAATACGTGCAATCATGTCGGCAGATATGCCCATAAAATACGTGCAATCATGTCGGCAGATACGCCCAGAAAATACGTGCAATCATGTCGGCAGAAAATACGTGCAATCATGTCGGCAGATATGCCCAGAAAATACGTGCAATCATGTCGGCAGATATGCCCAGAAAATACGTGCAATCATGTCGGCAGATATGCCCAGAAAATACGTGCAATCATGTCGGCAGATATGCCCAGAAAATACGTGCAATCATGTCGCCAGATATGCCCAGAAAATACGTGCAATCATGTTAGCAGATATGCCCAGAAAATACGTGCAATCATGTCGGCAGATATGCCCAGAAAATACGTGCAATCATGTCGGCAGATATGCCCAGAAAATACGTGCAATCATGTCGGCAGATATGCCCAGAAAATATGTGCAATCATGTCGGCAGAAAATATGTGCAATCATGTCGGCAGATATGCCCAGAAAATACGTGCAATCAAGTCGGCAGATATGCCCAGAAAATACGTGCAATCAAGTCGGCAGATATGCCCAGAAAATACGTGCAATCAAGTCAGCAGATATGCCCAGAAAATATGTGCAATCATGTGGCAGACCTGCCCAGAACATACACCTGCTAATATAAATAAAAAAACAAAAACATTTACTCACCTGCAGCAGCAGACCTCCTGTCCCAGCCTCCACCCGGCGCGCAGCTCCCATGGGTGGTTGAGTGGATAGGTAGCCTGGTGGGTGGGTGTGTGGATAGGTAGCCTGGTGGGTGGGTAGGTAGGTAGGCAGCCTGGTGGGTGGGTAGGTAGCCCTTAGCCGGGTGGGTAGGTAGCCTGGTGGGTGGGTGGGTAGGTACCCAGGTGGGTGGCTGGTTAGCTGGGTGGGTAGGTAGCCTGGTGGGTGGGTAGCCGGGTGGGTAGGTAGCCTGGTGGGTGGGTGGGTAGGTAGCCTGGTGGGTGGGTGGGTAGGTAGCCCTTAGCCGGGTGGGTAGGTAGCCTGGTGGGTAGGTATGTTCTCCCCAGGCTTTTTTAGCCGGGTGCTCCACCCGGCTAGTTTTTGTGAGCACCCGGCTGTCATCGGCTCACCTCCTCCTCTGCTGTAAGCAGAGTTGTGCACAGAAGCACCGGCCCTGCATTCTCTCATATTGCCCCACCCGGCTACTTTTTCATGCCACCCGGCTACTTTTTCATGCCACCCGGCTGGAAAAAAATTCTGGGGAGAACACTGAGCCTGGTGGGTGGGTGGGTAGGTAGCCCTTAGCCGGGTGGGTAGGTAGCCTGGTGGGTGGGTGGGTAGGTAGCCGGGTGGGTGGCTGGGTAGCTGGGTGGGTAGGTAGCCTGGTGGGTGGGTAGGTAGCCTGGTGGGTGGGTAGGTAGCCTGGTGGGTGGGTAGGTAGGTAGGTAGCCTGGTGGGTAGGTAGCCTGGTGGGTAGGTAGCCAGGTGGGTAGGTAGCCTGGTGGGTGGGTTGGTAGGTAGGTAGGCAGCCTGGTGGGTGGGTAGCCGGGTGGGTAGGTAGCCTGGTAGGTGGGTTGGTAACTAGCCCGGTAGGTAGGTAGCCGGGTGGGTAGGTAGGTAGCTGGGTGGGTAGGTAGGTAGGAAGCCTGGTGGGTGTGTGGGTAGGTAGCCCTTAGCCGGGTGGGTAGGTAGCCTGGTGGGTGGCTGGGTAGCTGGGTAGCTGGGTGGGTAGGTAGCCGGGTGGGTGGGTAGCCGGGGGGGTGGGTAGGTAGCCTGGTGGGTGGGTAGGTAGGTAGCCTGGTGGGTAGGTAGCCAGGTGGGTAGGTAGCCTGGTGGGTGGGTTGGTAACTAGCCCGGTAGGTAGGTAGCCTGGTGGGTGGGTAGGTAGGCAGCCTGGTGGGTGGGTAGCCGGGTGGGTAGGTAGCCTGGTGGGTGGGTTGGTAACTAGCCCAGTAGGTAGGTAGCCAGGTGGGTGGTTAGGTAGCTAGCCGGGTGGGTAGGTAGGTAGGTAGGTAGGTAGCCGGGTGGGTAGGTAGCCGGGTGGGTGGTAGGTAGTCGGGTGGGTAGGTAGGTAGGAAGCCTGGTGGGTGGGTAGGTAGCCGGGTGGGTAGGTAGCCGGGTGCGGGTGGGTAGGTGGTTAGGTAGCCGGGTGGGTGGGTAGGTAGGCAGGTAGCCGGGTGGGTGGGTAGCTATCCGGGTGGGGGGCCCGACTCCTATCCTTCCCCCCCTTCCTCACCTCGGAGGGCCCCCCTCCCGATATGCGCGGCGGGAGAGCGGCAAATACAGGAAGTCTTCAGGGCTCCAGGCAGACGCTAGAGGCTCAGCCGCTTGGTCTCCAATATGTCTCCAACTCTGTATACTGCTCGCTACTTCCTGGTTTAGTAGCGAGCCGTATATAGAGTTGGAGACATTGGAGACCAAGCGGTCGCTGAGCCTCTAGCGCCTGCCTGGAGCCCCGGAGACATCCCGTATTTTCCGCTCTCCCGCCGCGCATACCGGGAGGGGGGCCCCCGAGGTGAGGGAGGGAGGATAGGAGTCGGGCCCCCCAGGGAAAAAAATATATATATATTAAAAAAAAAAAAACTTAATGGACCCCTGAAGCAACGGAACTTCAGGGGCCCTCATGCGGCGGCACGGCCTGCACGGCCGTATGTCCGCCACTGATTTTATCACTGCTTGCTTATCACACCTAAATGATCTGTAGCTTGTTTGTTTTTTGCAACAAATTAGGCTTTTTGTGGGTGATATTTGTTTTCAGTAATTACTTTAATTTCTATTCATTTTAAAAGGAAAAACAAGGGGAAAAAAAGAAATAATACACTATGGCCTCAATTCACTAAGCTTTATCAAACACTTTATAAAACGTTTGATAATTTACCTCATGGGTAAAATGTAATTTTTTATTCACTAAGGTGTTTTATATTTATCGAATGTTTTATCGATAAAGCGTTCAATGAATCTATAACACCTTAGTGAATTCAAAATTAGATATTACCCATGAGGTAAATTATCAAACGTTCGATAAAGTGTTTGATAAAACTTAGTGAATTGAAGCCAATGTCTCAAATTCCATCCACTATAGTTTTAACATAAACAATGCTACTGTAGATAAAACCCACACATTTTATTTGCCCAGTTGTCCTGGCCATCACAACATTTAAATGATGTTCCTAGTTCAATGTATGGTGATAATATATTATCTGGTTATGGTTAGGGTCACTGTCCGTATGGAAGACGTCTTTATGATTGAGCTTAAAGTTCCTTGATGACCTCTTGAGATGATGCCATAGCATATCTGCGTCATTTTATTTTCTCTTCATCTATTTTGAAATGTGCACCAGTCCCTCCTGCAGTTAAAGGGATACTGTAGGGGGGTCGGGGGAAAATGAGCTGAACTTACCCGGGGCTTCTAATGGTCCCCCGCAGACATCCTGTGTCCATGCAGCCAGTCACCGTTGCTCCGGACCCGCCTCCAGTTCACTTCTGGAATTTCTGACTTTAAAGTCAGAAAACCACTGCGCCTGCGTTGCCGTGTCCTCGCTCCCGCTGATGTCACCAGGAGTGTACTGCGCAGACACAGACCATACTGGGCCTGCGCTGTGCGCTCTTGATGACATCAGCGGGATCGAGGACACGGCAACGCAGGCGCAGTGGTTTTCTGACTTTAAAGTCAGAAATTCCAGAAGTGAACCGGAGGCGGGGCCAGAGCATCGGTGAGTGGCTGCGCGGGCACAGGATGTCTGCGGGGGACCATTAGAAGCCCCAGGTAAGTTCAGCTCATTTTCCCCCGACCCCCCTACAGTATCCCTTTAAGCACCCTCACATCATGATGTTACCAATCCCATGCTTGATGGTTGTGATAGTTTTCAATGGCTTGCAGGGCTTACCCTTTTTTTTCCAAACATAAGGGTGGTCATCGTTACTGAACAGTTCAATCCTGGATTCATCAGACCAGAGGACATTTCTTCAGAGAGTAAAATGTGTTTCCCTATGTAAACTTGCAGACTGCAGTCTGGCCTTTTTGTGCTTTGGAGCAGTGGCTTCTTTGTTGCTGAGCAGTCTTTCAGGGTATGGATAGTGTACTGGCTCTGCCTCTGACGCAGGAGACCAGGGTTCGAATATCGTCTCCTCCTGTTCAGTAAGCCAGCACCTATTCAGTAGGCGACCTGAGGAAAGACTCCTTAACACTGCTACTGCCTACAGTATAGAGTGCGTCCTAGTGGCTGCAGCTACGGTGCTTTGGGTCCGCCAGGAGAAAAGCGCGATATAAATGCTCTTTGTTTGTTTTACTTTGGATATAGATACTTGCCAACTGTTTCCACCAGCTTCCTCACAAAGTAATTTGCTGTTCTTCTGAGATTAATTTGCACTTTTCATGCAAAAGCATGTTCTTCTCTGGGAGACAGAATATGTCTGCTTCCTAAGTTGTAGGCTGCATGATTCCATGCTGTTTACTCATATTTTATGCAAATTATTGTTTGGTCAGATGGCCATTGAACCTTCAAATGTTTGGAAATTGTTCCCAAGGATAAACTAGATTAATGGAGGCCCATTGTAATGCTGGGGGCACATCTTGGCACATGGGTACAAGAGAAACTTCTGGGCACATCAAGGAACTGCAGACCTCAGAGTCAGTCACGATAGGACCAAAACCAGGACTGGCCAAAAATCATCATGATTAGACTTTTCAGCTACTGGACTCTCACTAAAGAATACAGAATCAGACATAGGGGTCATGTTCAGGGGCATTAACTGGACAGGACAAATCTTCTGATGTATGCACTGAACTAGATAGAGTCTCCACAACTTCCTCTGAACTGGACAGAGACTCCTCGCCAACTACACTGGATTGGAGCTCCAAAAGAGCAACAAGCCAGTATTGCAGCAACCCCCCACTGAACTGGGCAAGCCTGAGAAACTCACTGGACAGGAAGGGGACTCTGGAACCTCTGCCACACTGGACAGAGAACCAGAATTTTCCAAGATACTAGGCATGATTTCAGGAACACTCACTAAACAGGACTGAAATTCTCAGACTTCTGTTATTTTTACCAGAGAGTCAGAATTATCCATGTTACAGGGCAAGACTTCTGAAACATTCAGAGGACAGGGCTGGAGTTCCCTGGCTGCTACAACATCAGACAGGGATTCAACAACATTAGTCAAATCAGACTGTGTACAGGGTAAGGCATGCAAAACACTTGCTGACGAGGACAATGCTTCAATGGCTTCTGCTTCACTGGACAGAGATTCATCAAGTTTTACTAGAGTGGACTGTAATTCTAAGACAGCTGCTAAACAGGTGAATATTACTGCAATACCAACTGAAGTAAGCAGAGCCTCTGAGTCCTCTGCTAGAGATCTTGAGGCATCCAAAGTACTGGGTGAAGCATAAGACTCTGTGACCTCAGCTTCACTGGACAGGATCACTGAAGAGTCCATGTTGCAGGGCAGAACCAGGGAAACACCTGCTGGACAGCATAATGATTCTGTGACCTGAGCTTCATTGGGCAGAATAACTGAGTAATTCATGGTACAGGGCGAATTTACTGGAACATTTTCTGGGTAAGGCAATGATTCTGTGATTTCAGGTTCAGCTAACAGATGCTCTAAACCATTCGTGGAACTAGAGCAAGATGTGGAAACAGAAGTATCATAACACAGACTTTGCGAATCTGAACCACAGTTCTTCAACTGTGAAGTTGGAAAATTCAGATGCTGGGGTTCTAAGGTTACTAACCATGATTGCTGAGACTCAGGAACTGATGTAGTCCATCTATTGGTGTCTGCTGGTTCGTATGGTTTGCAGGATGCAGAAAACAAATCAGTAGGAATTTGTTTGTATTTTTTTGCAAAACGTTTTACGATCAATTTAACAGATTCCAGGGGGTCATCAAAAACCTCCTCGTTTTCCTCAGCAACTTCCTCAGCCCAGGTTCTCATCTTGCTATCAAGCAGGTATAAGATAATAAACCTGGACTGCTGAAATGTTGTAGCTGATCTGAAGAAAGAACACGAATTCAAGATTTTGCAATTCTGCAAGAAATTAAAAAAATACTTATTGCCACCATTATTACGGGCTAGAGAAGCAAGGTGTGCATCTGGTGCAAGGCTAGCCGGTAATGTTGTTGCTAGGGGCAACGGAGAAACCGAATTGACATTGGTTACTGAGTGTTGCTCACAATGGGCCTGATTCACAAAGCGGTGCAAACACTTTGCACGCCTGTGAAAAGCCCTTTATCACGCCTAAACTTAGTTTAGGCGTGATCTGAAGGAATTCGCGCGAACTCCCGCGAGCGCACCGTGCTTCGCGTGAAGTGCCCATTAAGCCCTATGGGACTTTGTGCGCAAAACTTTGCGCGCGGGAGCTTCGCGCGAGTTAGAGCACAAAGCGGTGATAACTTAGCTAGTGCAAAGGTTATCACGCCTAAAGTCTTTTAGGCGTGATAACTGAGTTATCACTGCTTTGTGAATCAGGCCCAATGACTCCCAGAGCGATCATTCAAGATCTCATTCCATGCATCAGTGAATGGAATCACAAAGTCATACACACACAGATTCATTTCAATCAAAGAAAAAGTAGACTCAATGCATGCATGCAAAATTATGTTACTCTTAGCAGTGTAAAATTCATAGAAATATTCTCGATCATTCTCCAATTCATAAATCAAAGCTTCAATTTCCCATTTTTCAAACGGAGGATCCCATTTATTCTTGTCAGGAACTAAACAAATATTCTGGGCATAATTAACAGTTGGACCAGTCTGCAGGAAGCTAGTTGGAGTGAACTTAGCTTGGTTTACTCCTGACAGAGAATCAACTCGATTATCTGGATCATTACTGAGGTATTTCCTATTCTTAAGAACATCTAGGACTTGTAATAAGTGTTGAACTGCAGAATATGCAAATGTCCCTTGCGGCACAAATAATTTGATTTGCTCAATACTCTGTAATATTTCCTCATAAGAATATTCAGACAATTCTTTTAAACAAAAATCTTTATTCTCCCTGGCTAGCAAAGAAAGTTCATTGATAGTTTCATAGGTCCATTTGACTCCCATGAATGACAATTGAATTTCATTATCTGCTAATGACAGAGTCTGACTATGGATCTGATGCGTTACTATGGTTGACACTGATGGTTGTGAACATTTTCTGGAATGTTTACATTTAGTTTTATGCAAGACTTTAAACTTTACTGCATACAGATTGCTTTTAAATACTGCTGAAGAGACATCTGAATGACTAGCAATCAGGAGTTCATTAAGAGGATATGATAATGGAGATATTCTTAACCAGTTATGAATCACAAAAGCTATGAATTCTAAAGGTTTTTCTCTCAGAGAAGTGTGATTCAAAACATCAACGGCCCAATAAAAAAGCTTGCCCGTAACCAGAGTGCAAACTATCTGATAAGCCCAAGTAGAAAATGCTGAAGTCTGAAAATCTGGATTTAACAAGAATCTAACCAATTCTGGTATCAATTTTTCAATTTTCAAATCTTTCAAAAGACAGGGAACCATAACAGACGGTGTTAGAAGCCTCCTCCATGTGATTTTGTGTTTGGCCCGCCATAATGTAATGCTGGGTGGTCATACTTTCTGACCACCCAGCACAACAAGGCTAAGAGCTGAATAATGGAAGAGGTTACACAGGCTGCCCAGAGCAACTGCAGCTCTGGGCTTCCGATATCGCTACAAATAAAACACGATGTTGGGCTGCCTTAGTTCGCACTGTGCTGCCTTAGCAATAGCAAGTATTCAGACAGGTACAAGACAGGACTATAGATAGGCGCGTAGCATGTAGCAACCGCAGGTCACAGTCACGTCCACAGAAGCAGAGCAAGCTGGCTAACAACAGTCACCAGAAAGCATCCACCCAGGCAAGACTACAGGATAGAACGTAACTAATAGCAACTGCAGCCTATAGTTACGTTCCCAGAAGCTAGAGTAGCAGGAATACTACAGTCACCAACGTGGTGATGGCAGAATCCAAGCTATCTGGATAATGGACTTCACTGATCCACCGCGGATGCAGCGAACGTCCATCAAGCATGGAACTAGGCAATACACAATGATAAGAAAAATAACAAACAGCTCAACTAACGGATAAATATATATTAGCAAGTCTGCATATATATTTATCAAGAACTAGCTAAAGCACAAGTAATAAGGCCGCATAGAACTACAATAACAGAACTATGCAGAGTAACAAGGTGCCCAGTAGATCAGCGTACTGACAACTATGATGGGCGGGGTATAAAATGGGAGGCAGACTTTTATGCTGGCATCAGCCAATGGACGCAGGTATGCAAATCTCCACACAGCTGAATAGTAATCACTCAATCCTGAGATGGCTTTATTACCATTTCCTTGCTGGTGTGGGTGTGAATGCAAAGGACCCCCATAAGAAATACATGCAGAATTATGTAACAACATGCATGCAGGAAATCCAGGGCTATCTGGCCACAGCTCAGCTGCAACAAGCAATTGGTGGAATGATGACAGCATCCCAAGCTGTCCAGAACTGCAGAGCGATTGCAAATGACAATGAGACCCATTGCAAATGCACAACCGAATGCAAGCAGATAAGACAGAATTGTCTGTTTGCAGCTCCACTGCAACGGACAGAATACGCCACAGGAGGGATCCTTACACTCACATTTTTTTTCAAGACTCTTGACTGATTCCTTTTTATTGCCTTTATGTCACATGTTGATTCCAGTTAGGCTAATTGGTTATCAGGAGCTAATTACCTCAAGGCTTGCATCATTTTCTGGATTTTTTTCCAAGGTATTTAAAGGTACAGCTAACAAAGTGTACATAAGTTTTGCTCATGCTTTTTAAAATTACAGTGCTCATTGGTGTCAGATTGTTTTCAAAGAAACAAGTAGTCTAAACAGGATCCAATAACTTTCTAAGGTATGCTCTTATACAATGGATGCCTTTATTTCTTCCCACGATTGGTCATGGCACAAGCATTAACAAAATAAATTATGATTTTCTAAATGGTAAATTATTTACCCTTTATTCATGCTTTTTTAAAGCGAACCCGAACTCTTGCATAGCACACAATGAAACGTATGTATTCCACATATAGATGCTGAAAAAAATATTTTCTCAGTTTTCTGTGTTTAGGCAGAAAAACTTTTTAATTACTTCTTGTCAGCAAATGTAAATAGACTGCAGAAGAGCACTGCTGAGGCAGCTCTCCATATAGTAAGCACTGCGGGCCAGTTTCCACTTGTACGGTGGGAATTGCCGCGGTAAAAATATGCATGTGGATGCGAATTTCGCATGCAGTTATATGCGAATGTTCATGCAAATTCACATATGATTTTGCATGAATGACGATGTATGCGAATTTAACCATGGCAGTGCATGTGTGCTTTTCCATTGACTCCATGCGAAATCGCATGCGAATTCGCATGAAAATTCGCATACCAATACCGCATGCGAATTCCCTTTTAAATACATTGTATGCAATTCGCATAGTGGGATGCGGTATGTGAATTCTGATGGCTCTGCCGTGCAGATTTTTTCTGCACAGAAAAACGCAAAGGAATCCTGACAAGTGGAAACAGTCCCATCCACTTGTATTGGCTATGCGAATTCGCATGCGGCAAGCGCATGTAAATTCGTGATAGTGGAAACGGGCCCTGAGGTAAAAAAAAAAACAAAAAACAATTTTTTTTGATGGGTGGGTTGACAGGTAGGGGCGCCAAGCATGTTGCTGCAAATTTTGGGGGATTTGGGGCGAAAAGAAGTTGTCAGCATGTGGACGGAGCTAACCATTTTGAAACTCTGTACTCTATACATTGCTGCAGAAGATGTCAGTGCTATATAAATACACAATGATAATATGGTAGGATTATGACTATGGTGTGATTAGATTGTGAGCTCCTCTGAGGACAGTCAGAAAAGGGGGACATACAAAAGAGGGGGATGCATAGGAGGGGAGGGATAAAGAGGTAGCGACACAAAACAGAGAGCCTGGTGGGAGAGGAGAAATGGCAGGAACACCTCTCACCAGGACTGCAGACATCACCAGTGCTGTTTGGCAGGGAAATGCTGTTAAAACAAGCCACTAAAATCTGAAAAGAAGAAAAGGTCATGGGGAAGGGTGGGAGGGGAAGTTGAGAAAAGAGATAAGATTATCTCCAATCAAGCTAATCTAAATTGCCTGGAGCTTGTATCTCTGCTTACTAGAGAAGTCAGCTGTCAGCACCTGTATCACTGGCTTCTGCAACAGCAAACTGCCCTGCATTATTGATTACTTACTCTGATCAGGATAAGTAATCAATAGTCCAGAGCACTCTGGTATTACGGCAGCCAGTGCACAAGGCTACTAATGACAAAAAATTCTGAAGCACTAAACACATCCTGCCACCTCTCCCTGCTAATGTCCCAGCTGCAGCACAGCAATCATTCTCTCTACTCATCCTGCTGCTCTGCACATTCACTCACTGCAGGCTGTGTGTAGCGAGTGAGGAGACATGCTGGACAAAAGGGGGAGGGGTGCTACATCTAGCGCAGGAAGTAGTACAGTCCCCTGCATTGCCTGCTGCTATTTTCCCGAATGTTGCCCAAACTATAAGAAAAGGTCCCAGGTGGAAAAACACAGTGGCTGAGCACCACAGAAGCACCTCTAGCCATGGCTACACCCGGTGCTGTTAGTACCTGCAGCCCTATGGTAGGTGTGCCACTGCATTTTAACTTAGCGACTTCAGTCCTAAGTGCTGGTTGTGATGTGATTGAGGTCAGGTTATTAATGCTCATTCATGTGATAACACTGAACACCAAAAACCCCAAGATCAACAGGCACAATATTATTCTTGCCCAATACAAATGTTTTGTAGATAAAACACTCTTACCATTGAAATTAATGGAGAAGATATGGTATTGATGCACAAAACAGTGCTGCTGTAACGTAAGAGCGGTATGCACGCTATGCGCAGTCATGCTACGTAACGTGCCTTCCTTAGTTAAGCATGTTGTTTACATAGCAACGCGTCCTCCTTTAAATGTCGGGTGCTGTGAAGTATCGTGACCGTGATACTTCACTAGCGGGGCCGCTACTATGTTAATTAATGTAGTAGCGGCCGTGCGAGTGAAGTATCTCGGTCACCATTCTCTAATATTTGTTGTTTACACACTGCACTCAGCATTGCAAATGATTTCACAGAGCAGGCTAATGAACTTTTGAACTTTCCTCTGCAGAAAAAACAAAATACAGTGACAGACACTTGAGATAATAATCTTCAGAAGACAGAGCTCTCTGTGACTTTGAAAGTCGGAGAGATCAGTGAAGCTCTTTGGCATAGAAAACAACTGGAGTTTCTTAACTCTTACTGTACTGGAAACACTATTAGACTCATATCTCTGCTGCTAATGTTTTATTTCTTAGCAGTACTGCACATACAAATCATTATATAACAAGTTTATTTTCACTTCAGATTCCCTTTAACAGCTGCAAAATAACTAGATGGTGGTTTTTTGTGTCATTAATTTTCTTTAAAATGTATATGTCCATTGTACATTACAAATGTAGCTTTTGACTTCAAAATAACATCAACAGGCAAAATTACAAAGGGCAATCTTTATAGATAAGACCTTTTTATCCGACACTGGCAAAGACTTAGGGCAGAATAACAGTTCCTATATGGTGGATAATAACCATAGTAGCCCATGCGTTACTTAACTGACTCCTGAGCAGAGAAATTCCCATTGTCCATCAATACCTGTTTTGGAATGAAATAAGCAGGCACTGACTGTGGAAAATTTGGTGTAGCAGCATCCGTCACAGCATGCGATGAGCACACAACATAGAATTTTGGGTTAGAAGACTATTTTTACAAAATCGGAATACTATGCATTTTTGCTTCATAGGACAAACTGTTCAATATTAATCCCAGTCTCCATGATTGAGCGAAAGGCCTCAAAAGGCTAGCATCATAATGTTTTCATTGCTTGAACTGCTTCTCTCTCCCTCTTCAGGGCTAAGCTTATTTTATAACACTAACATTCAATTGATTCTAATATAGTCAATTATCCTAAGCAATGGGCTTAGGCTGCGCATCCTGAGGATATGCACAGCTCTATAAATGGCAGCACACGTAGAAAGGCTTATGTATGATACAATCAGAAATGTGAGCCTGTGCATTAAAGAAAGACAGTTAGTGTATGAAATGAGATGTGGCAAAGAGGCTATATGCTGTAGGAAGTGGAAAAAGGATGACAGGTCACCAGTTGCACTGAGGAACAGTCACAGCTTCAGCCATACATTCTATTGCGTCAACTCTATTAGCCCATAAATTGACACTGAAAAGGTGTGAATGGTATTTAATGACAAGCTCCCAGGTTCCAAGGTTATTTAGATATGCTTTCCATCTGCAGCAGGTGCAGATGCTACAAACACATTTTCTTTTTCATTTCTTCCCTCTGCCCTTTCTCATCTTGACTGATCAGCGCATTTATGCAACACCAGACCACTCAGGCTATGTGAAGAGCCCTCAGCTATTTAACTCTCTAAAGCTAGAGATTTCCCTGCATAATGGATGTACAGGTAGGTAATTTGAAGAGGTAGAATGATGTGATCCAGATGAAATGCAGGGCCAATACATCATACGATACAGATGATCACCAAATAGCAAGTATTCCATTTGTGCTTCCTGAGATCTATGCCTGTCTCTCTGCTTGTGTTGGGTTGCTAGACAGCAGACATTATCATCGGTTCCTTAACCCTTTTCCTCCTGGATGCTTTATTAATCCTTCCTAACGTTACTCTGACCCCAACAAATGGGATTGGTGACACGGGGAGCGATGAGGGATGTGATAGACTGAATCCTGACAGCTTCACGCTGAGATACATTTCAAAATGGAATGTCACACAACATGAAAAAACACTAGTGGGCTCCCGTGGTAAAGGATGGAAGGTTATTTGATGCTCATGTTCTCTTGTCAAGCATCTGATTGTAAATAAGAAAGCCATAATGTTATGCTAATGCCTCCCAGCCGTGATGCCAAATACTTCTGCTTACAGTGCGATGGTCGCAAGCAAATAACCTGATAATATTGCTGGAACTAATGATTTGTCCTCAAACACCATTCTATGTGTTCCTCTCTCATTATGATGCTGCCGCTGTGTGGAACATGTATGCAGATTGGTTCTACATGGATGCATGTCTGCAGGGCAGTATGGAAGTGGAATAAATGGATTCAGTAGTTAGTCATTGGCAGTTTGGTTGAGGTTTTTTTTTCTTTGCTAATTATAATTATTTCGGTAGACCGCATCGACTACCACATCTGGTTTCCTAGGATAGTGTCATATGGACAGATTTAACTTTCCATTGTCATACACTTCTCCATTATACTTCTCTCAGTGTGCATGATTCTGCAATATGATATTAGATAAGATGAATAAAGAAAAATCTGGTGTGTATATATATATATATATATATATACATATATATATATATATATATATATATATATATACACATATATATATATATATATATATATATATATATATATATATATATATATATATATACATATATATATATATATATACATATATATTATTTATATATATAATTTTATATATATATATATATATATATATATAATTTTCATGTTGATTGTTCCCCTGCTTTTTTATATTCCTTTTTTTTTTATTTTTACTCGGTTTATGTTTAAAGTAAACCTATCTTTAGCAATTACACTTCACAGAAATGAATAAGGTACATGACACGATCAATTCATTAATGAATTATCAATTAATTTAATTATTCTGAGATTTTAAAAAGTACCTGTTGCTAGTTTAGAATAAAAAGCATTGCTTCCACATTCCTACTTCTTTTGCAGTAGAAGAATAAAGTAAACCTGGGAAATGAATAGAGCTTTATTTGCCAGCCGTTTGAGATACAGTAAGACAGCCTATTATCTTGAATTATAGAAAGATGCGTATATTCTCCTAACATGCACATTTTCACTGACTGGTCCACTGTCTGGACCATTTCCATTCGTCCAGACAGAGGACCAATGGGGAGCCCCAGTGGGAGTTTCAAAGATGCTTTGCCGAGGCTCCCAGATACAATAATTACAGCGAGAGATACTGTAATTACAGAGTCAGCACTTGCAGTGATAGGTGGCGGATGTCCGGCGGTGGCAGGTAAATTACTCAGGGGTGACCGGTGCAGCTGGGGGGCTGCAGCAATGTGCGGTGGCCTAATGGGGAGTTCTCCCGGCAGCATGATATCAGTAATAGGATGGGGTGTTAAGAACTCACTGGATAATATTGCACAAGAGAGTTCTTTACCGCCTAGGGGTTGTTAAATTTAATTGGATTAGGCAATGCTCCCATCGCCTAATTTAAGAACTTGCCAGCACTAATCGCTGGCAAGTCAGATAATGAAAAGTATTCTTTACTGTCACTGTTAATGTGCATGTTTTGCATTAATGCATTGCTTGCAGTGCATTGGGATATTTCCTGCATTAGCCCACACCGACTGCACTGTGAACATCGCATAGGGTAGTGCATTGCAGCGCAATGTTCTGCATTACAATGTGGCTGTTACGTTGCACAGCAATGCCCCACTGTGAATGTAGCCTTTGGAAAATACAGTAATCTCTGTAATAACTGGGCAAAACTACCTGCTAAAATGGTAGGAAAAATTGTGATATTATTATTAATAATGGATACTGGGAAACATGTTAGTGGTAAATGGAAGCCAATATTTTGATGTGGGGACCGGAGATAGGATTTTACTCTAGCACAGGGCTGAGAGACCCATCTGACCTTTTCTAAGTGTACATTTTGCAGTAAGAATTTCCATATTTCTCAGGTTCTGTTTCAGAAGAGGAATCTTACCTTACCATTTAATCATATTGCAGCCCTGTGTAATTTGGGGACTATTTTGTATCTTCTCAGTTTGATCTGGCAAAAGCAAATTCAAAACATTTCTTGGATCATTTGCAACTGATGTTATCACAGATTTGTATTCTGTTTATCAGTGTTGTCAACTCATCATCTTAACACATAAATTATACAGTTT
This sequence comes from Hyperolius riggenbachi, assembly GCF_040937935.1. NCBI lineage: Eukaryota > Metazoa > Chordata > Amphibia > Anura > Hyperoliidae > Hyperolius > Hyperolius riggenbachi. The sequence goes on along the minus strand of NC_090647.1, from coordinate 248,984,477 downwards.
CTGTGGTTGGTTGGATGTGGTTTAGGCATTGATTGTATGTAATTAACCACAGAACCTGCATAACGTAGACATGACAGTAATTACAGGGATGAGTTGGCAACACTGCTGCTTATGTCACTGTGTTAACTCACAGTAAAATGTGTTAGTATCTCTGTTTTTTCTTTTATCCATATCAATCAACCCTTTATTGCTTTATGAGCAGACCCAAAGATTAGACATGGAAGTATGATGATGATGATGATTATTATTATTGTTGTCATTACTTGAAAATAAGGGAGATTAATCAAGCGCTTCACATAGGTGTAATCAAATAGCTGCCAGGGGTAAATTCCGATCCAAAGTAGAACTGCAATAAATGTATAAGTATTCCTCAGCGCTGTTATCACCCCAATCCTGTAGTTCCAGCCTGCAGCCACCCAGTGCTCAACAAGGGTATATAGAGCCGAAACCTGGTAGGGAAGGAGAGACGGGCTATCTCTGAACATACCATCTTTTTTTTTTTTTTAAATTCTTTTTATTAAACTTGTGAGAAATACATGACAAATGACCTCGCCCAGGAGGAGAACATGAGTATAATACTGACAGGTATATTGATTGCATTAAAGCTCACAAAATAATTGCTTGAACATTCGCCTCCTGTGCTTTAACAATAAGACACTTTCACAAATATTTTCTTTTAAACCCCTGGATCCCTCCCCTTCCCTTGCCCCCTCCCCCCTTCCCCGTCACCATCTCATCTTTTGAATTATTTTCCAAGGCTGTTTAGAAAGGGTATCATATGGGTTAACGCTTTATGTATCATGTGTGTTATGTCAGGAGCAGTTCTCTTACACTCGAAGTTTGCCCAGTTCTCCCGAGAGGTCTCTTTTGGCGTACCAGGAGGTATACTTGTATGGTGTCATGATGTTGCAGATTTCTTCTGTTGTGAATGATTGAATAATAAAGTGCTTCCATATTCGAAAAAATCGTGTTGTCATTTTTTCCTTATGCATTTGGGTCTCCATATTTGCCAGGTAGAACATATGTAGAAGCTCTTGCTTAATGTCCCAGGTGGTTGGGGAGCTTGAGTATATCCATTTGTTGTATATTACCTTTCGTGATACAAATAAAATTATATGGGCTAGGGGAGGTAAACCTTTTTTTACTCCCGAGGGTTTGTTTGGGCCCTCGACCTTTGAGTCATAGAAATTAAACAGACATAGCTGGGGATTAAGCTCTACTTTACATTTGCATATATTTAGTATGTATTTCTGTACCTTTGCCCAGAAGGCCTGTATTATCCTGCAAGACCATAGACAGTGAAACATTTTAGCATCTGGGGTGTGGCACTTGGGACAACATGGCTGATAATTTGGGGGTAATTTTTTATACTTAATGTTGAAGGCGTATTTTGCGTGGTGAATCATTTTGAAGTGTGATTCTCTGGCTGATTCGTCTATGATTAGCGAGCGAATTAAGTTATTGCCTTCAAAGATATGTGCACTTAGGTTATCATGCTGGATTTCTTTAGCCCATGAGGAAAAATTACAATGCGCTTTTTTTTCTAAGGATGGGTATGATATGCGTTTTTGGATCTCTGACAGAGATCATTTTGAGCTTTGGGGGCTAAAAAAATTGTCAAATGAGTTAGCATTCATTATCCTTGCCATGTTGTCTCCTAGGCTGGATACATAAGATTTTAATTGAGCAAAGTATAGAAAATGCGACCTGGGAATATTGTATAATGCTCTTAGTTCTAGAAAGGTATACCATCTGTTCCTCCTGAAATACCAAAGATTTCCTAGTTTAGATATTCCTTTTGACTCCCACAGTAGGAAGCCCCCATGAGATATGCTAGGCGGAAAGCCTGGATGTCCCCATAATGGCATATATTTGGAAATTCTTGCTGGCTGTTCAAAAAGGTATCTTGTTTCCTTCCATGTGACCCAGGTGTCCCTGACCATCCTACTGTTCTTTAGTCTGGCTGGGAGATCTTTATAGGGAGTGTGCAGTACTGCCATGGGCTGCCAGGGCTCCATGAATGCACTCTCTAAGTCATAATTTGAGTAGAAACTAGATTGTTTCTCCCAGTCCCTTATATGTCTGAATAGACATGCTAGGTTGTAGAACCTGATATTAGGTAAGCTCAGACCCCCCCACTCTTTAGGTAATTTTAATTTTGAATATGCTATCCTGACCTTGGGGCCTTTCCAGAGGAATTTGTTAAAGGCTCTCTCCAGTATTTGTACATCTTTGTGTTTTATTAAGAATGGAATTGTTTGCAGGGGGTAAAGAATTTTACCAAAGCACATGGATTTCAGTACTACTGCCCTACCCATTAAGTTTACAGGAAGATTTTGCCAGTGTTCTAGTTTCTGTTTGATAAGTTGAAACAGGGGTAGATAGTTGAGGTTATAGAGGGAATCAGGATCTCTTGTGAAGCTAATTCCTAGATACTTGACTTGTTTCTTGATAGCTATAGGAGAGTTCACCATCAGCTTTGGAAGTTCGGTTTGGGAGGAGAGGCAAAGTAACTCACTCTTATCTAGATTAATTTTGAACCCGCTCATCGAGCCTATGTTATCTATGATCTCTACTACTTTTTGTAATTCTTCATGAGGTTTGGCCATAAACAGGAGCACATCATCCGCGAAATCCGCTTGGGTGACAGCTGTTCTTCCTATGGGGATCCCTGTAACATACCATCTTTATATGTTAAGGTGCACTTTGATTTGGTTCAGTGCAGATACCTTATGAGCGATATGTATGCAGTTGGGTCCAGTGTGCATGGACCCACAATGTAAGTTGTTTTGTTTTTAACTTTGCAAGTTTTGGAATAAAATGTTAACCCCTATTACAAAATCCTACTAAGCCTGGCATATTGTTTGTCCTATGGTGGTGGACACTGTATACCCTTGTTGAGCACTGGGTGGCTGCAGGCTGGAACTACAGGATTGGGGTGATAACAGCGCTGAGGAATACTTATACATTACTTGAAAATACCTTTCTCTGGAATTCAATTCAAAATCACACTCCTAACACTCTCCCCACGGCTGAAAGTTGAGGTGGACAACTTCTTGTATTATTGTGACATGTACTGTATGTTTTGTACCATCTCTGATTTATGCATCCACTTTTGTATCTGACATTGTAAAACACTGCAGGGAATTATATAAATCATTATACAGGCATTATATAAATCACTAACAATAATATTTAGAAAATACCTTCGTAATTTTATTTGTACATTGAAAAAATATGGATGCAAAAAAAAGCACACTACTCAATTGTAATTTACTCTACTAACAATAACAAATTCACCAGTACACTATGTGGCCACAAAAAAAACTAAAAGGTACAGTAAAATACAATTCCCATGATCATGTAAAATATATAAGTGCATCTTATTAACAGTCCTCTCTTTGATCACCTCTCTGCAATGTGGCCCCTCAGGCAAGTGCTGCAGAATCTGCTGTCTCTGTTTCAAGGTGGCTGTCATTTTGCATTTCAATGCAGATAGGGATAAGTAAGTGAGCGTGAGAGAACGCGGAAAAGCCGCCGCGTGTGCTGACAGCAGGGCGGCTAATTCCGCATACAGCGCGGCGGGTTACACGCAGAGGCATGTGTCTGGTACTGGGAGTGAACGCGGAAGGGCCGCCGCTTGTACTGATAGCGGGGCGGCTGGTTCCGCGTCCAGTGTGGTGGTTTGCACGCAGCAGCATGCGGCTGGTGTGGCTGGGTCTGTTAGTTCACATAGATTCAAGAATACGCGTGCGCGCGCTGAGAGGCAGAACTTTTATGACGGCCAAGGGAGGATCAGCTGTCCAGGCTGGTCAACTGTAAAAAAGAGAGAAATCGAGAGCCCAATATGGTGTAGTATGTCAGAGATACGAAGGGAAATGAATAGGTGAGATGGTTATACTCACAAACATGGGTTACCGCTCAGGCAACCACTGTATAGGCAGGTGAGGAGATTAGACCTGTCCTCACTCAGGATTAAGAAGTCGCTCTCTGTAGATCAGAAAAAATGGGGTAGGGTCACCCCTCCACCTGGGGTGGACTCAAGTATACTGGTAGGTGATCAGAGGCGCCAGCAGAATAAAATTAATATAAAATTGTTAAGAATTGCCGGGAGGGAAAGTGGTGGACTTCCCCTCAATAATTAGACACCAAGGTCTGTCATCGAATCATACAAATACATTAATTCAATAGTACCCCAAAATCTGCCAAGATTTTGGGGTACTATTGAATAAATGTATTTGTTTGATTCGATGACAGACCTTGGTGTCTAATTATTGAGGGGAAGTCCACCACTTTCCCTCCCGGCAATTCTTAACAATTTTATATTAATTTTATTCTGCTGGCGCCTCTGATCACCTACCAGTATAGGCTGGTCAACTGACCTCAGAACTAGTGGCTATTGGTCTATCACTTAGGGGTGGCACCAGAGAGCGCTACTCTATATATAGTTACGGCTGGACAGTCACAAGTTGTCTGCCGTTGCGAACACTACGTGGAAGCACTCAGACCTTAGTCAGATCCAACAGTGTGTTTGAACCAGGAGGACCTGGGAATTCACACTGAGCCAGATTACTACTGTATTATTATTGTGTTATACTTCAGACTAGTTCCAGGGTGTAGAGACCACGGACCTCACACCCAAGACTAGGGAACTTGTGTTATCATTCTGTTATACTTCAGACTAGTTCCAGGGTGTAGAGACCACGGACCTCACACCCAAGACTAGGGAACTTGTGTTATCATTCTGTTATACTTCAGACTAGTTCCAGGGTGTAGAGACCACGGACCTCACACCCAAGACTAGGGAACTTGTGTTATCATTCTGTTATACATGAGACTAAACACAGTTTTGACCCTGTTTAAGACTTAGTAAAATATAACTTTTAATTCATAGTTTAATAAAATCGTCATATAAAGTACTCAATTAATTGTTGTAATAGCTTGACTCAAAACCCTTTATTTTTTCCTTTTACTTCCTTTTACCAATACCTAGTTGGGCAATAAATTGTATTTCCCCCTAGACCAATAAGATATAGACGTTGGTCAATTGGGGTGCTGCCCACTACTAGGTACTAATACTAATAAGGTTGTACTTGCATATGAGAAAACCCTTCACCAAAACCAACATGTTTCGGCTCATAAAAAATAGAGCCGTCGTCAGGGCAAAATAGATAAAGTGCTAGGGTGCAAAGTGCATTATAAGAGAACCACACAGCTAACTTACAAAGACATAATTAAGGAAAATAAAAAATGAGAGATGTGCTCTCTAGCTCAGTCAGCTATCAGACTAGTTCCAGGGTGTAGAGACCACGGACCTCACACCCCAGACTAGGCATTGTTTGATATCTGTTATGACCTATTGCTTTCCTGACTATCCCTCCGCTCGCTGATTCGGTACCACGCATATCTGATTACCTGTTGCCAACCCTGCCTGTCTTGGATACCGAACCAGCCTTCTGTCTTTGTACTTTATTTGTCCGTGTGTTGCCGACCCGGCTTGCTCGACCTCGAGAGCTATCTCCCCTCTTTAGGAGATAGTCTCCAGATCAGTGAGTGACATCCACCTTCAGGTGTCACTCACTCTCTGACCCTTCCTACTTCAGCCTGAGACTCCACCCCTTGGAAGATCTCAGGCTGCTGGAGGGTTCTCTTCATGGCCGGATTTGTGGGCAGGCCAGGTAGGCTGGGGCCTAGGGCGGGGCTTGAGCTAGGGCGGCCTGCAGTTGACAGCCAATCAGCTGCTTCATATCTGCCCTGTGTGCAATGCTTTGATTGCGTCCGTACTGCAGCTGGTCCGTCTGCCCGCCCGCCCTCATGATCAGAGTGATTATTATCTACTCGCCCTCCTTCACAGCTCCCCGCTCACTGCACTGGATGCAGAAAGCTGCAGGTCATCAACAGCGAGACTCACAGTGATGAGAGAGCGGTGCCCTGTAACGAACGGCAGCTGTATAATTCAGGAAGTAATCACTCACTGCCTCTCTCATCATCACTGTGAGCCACCACCACGCTGCTAACGATCTGCAAGCTCTGTAAGCAGTGAAGTACCGGTAAGTGAGGGGAACGAACGTTGTGATGGAGATGCAAGCAGGGCTATCGCTGACATTTTACAGGCATGCCAATGGTCAGGAAGCACAGCGCTATGATACAGAAGCTCCGTGCACACGCAGGGGTCATTAGAAAAGAGGTCAGCACTTAAACAAGCTTGCCTGATTTATTGCCTATTTTCAGTCACTCCACTGTGACGGGTAAAGGGTCTGTTTTCCTGATCCAGACTTTTACTTTCCTTCAGATCACACTTTCCCTCTCTTGTCCTCTCCCATGTATTCTCTATTTCTGTCTTTTTCCCCATCCCCTCATCTCCATCTTGTTCCCTCTCTCTTTTTTCCTATTCCATCTTGTGCTGTCTCTCCCTTGCTTTTCCCTCCTTCCCATCTCTATTCTTTTCCCCTCTCTCTTTTTTTCACTTTCAACTGTCCGCACAGGAACTCACAATCTAATCCCTACCATAGTCTGTTTATCCTATTATCATTATGCATTTTGTAGCTCCGTCTCCGACATCTTCTGCAGCACTTTACAGAGTACATAGGGATGTCACTGACTGTCCTCAGAGGAGCTCGCAGTTTAATCCTTACCATAATCATAGTCTATTGCCCTGCCATACTATTATTATGTATTTATATAGCAGTGACATCTCCTGCAGCACATTACAGAGTACATAGTCATGTCACTGACTGTCCTCAGGGGAGCTCACAATCTAATCCTATGATAGTCGTAGTCTAATATCCTACCATATTATTATTATGTATTTATATAGCACTGACATCTTCTGCAGCACATTACAGAGTACATAGTCATGTCACTGACTGTCCTTAGAGGAGCTCACACTCTAATCCTACCATAGTCATAGTCTAATGTCCTACCATATTATTATTATGTATTTATATAGCACTGACATCTCCTGCAGCACTTTACAGAGTACATAGTGATGTCACTGACTGTCCTCAGAGGAGCTCACAATCTAATCCCTAATATAATCATAGTCTATTGTCCTGCCATACTATTATTCTGATGTTTATATAGCAGTGACATCTCCTGCAGCACTTTATAGAGTACATAGTCATGTCACTGACTGTCTTCAGAGGAGCTCGCAATATAATCCTACCATAGTCTAACGTCCTACCATATTATTCTTATTATTATGTATTTAAATAGCACCGACATGTTCTGCAGCACTTTACGGAGTACATAATCATGTCATTGTTCTCAGAGGAGCTCACAATCTAATACATACCATAATCTACCATATTATGTATTTATATATTGCTGACATCTTCTGAAGTACTATAAAATTTATAGTCATGTCACTGACTGGGGCGGTTGTTGACTGTTGGCCTAGGGCGGTAAAAAGTACAAATCCGGCCCTGGTTCTCGTGCTTCTCAATAGAGCAGTGTTGCCCACACTGCCAATGACCACCTACTCATCAGGTGGATTACTCAAAGTATACTATTGCACTAAACACTCACGATATATATACAGGTGTCCAGAGGTTAGTACTATATCTGTATTATTGGTGATTCTGCAGATCATCAATAATCAGGTATATATCTGTATTCTTGGTGATACTGCAGATCACCAATAATCAGATTCTCTCTGTGTGCTGACACCGATCGTTACAGTGAGTTAGGAGATACTTAGCTTTTATATTCAATATTGTTCCTTTGTACAGGTGCACTATAACAATAAAGCACAAATTATACAACAATAAAACAAAATACTTCTAAGCCGATGTCACAGTTCCCCTAATAATCTAACCTTTTAGCTGCTTCCAGAACAAGACCTGATTACCATGACATGCCTGTATGTAGGCAATAGCTCAGAGGTTTTTTTGTGTGAAAATATCTGTTTTTACGAGTTCAAACAACATATCAATACAAACATTTGACAAATGAAAAAGACATATTATAGTGCTGACATTAGACGTATGTTTCATAGTTATTTCAAATTACAATGTTACAAATACTGTTCATAACATCAAGAGCAAGAATTGACATTAACCATGTTATAGTTTATTTATCTATAAATGAGAGTACTTCTATCCCCTCAGAACCATTTTTAAGGGAAGGTCCTTGAGGAAAAGAAGAAAAGGAAGGTGAGGGGAAAAACAGGAGGGGGGGGGGGGGAGAGAAGGTTGGGAAGGGTTAAGAGAGAGAAAGAGTAGGATAGTTATAGATGTATGCCAGACACGGGGAGAGGTGAGGGGCCCCCAGGACCTTGTTGAGTAGCATTGTCTCACGGGTATTGCCGCAGATAAAGTTCATCAAGGGTCTCTCAGATTTCTCTGATGCCTATTTTGGGAAGCTCAGGGGTCTTTTTACCTCTTATGGATGCAGGTAATTTTAATCTACGCTCTGCTTAAGGCCTTTTATTCCTGCCAGGGTGTCGATTTTAGTCTTTTGTCACTGTACACTCTCATCACTCTAGACACCATCGCCGCCTTGTGCCACCAATCACAGTGATCACAGCACTAAAATAGAGAAAAAAAGTGTCTGGCCCTTAACCCTCCTGGCGGTATGAAAAATTCCGCCGGGAGGCAGCGTAGCAGTTTTTTTTTTTTTTTTTTTTTTATATCATGTAGCGAGCCTAGGGCTTGCTACATGATAGCCGCTGCTCAGGGGCATCCCCCCGCCCGCTTCGATCGCCTTCAGCGATCTCCGATCAGGAAATCCCGTTCAAAGAACGGGATTTCCTGGAGGGCTTCCCCCGTCGCCATGGCGACAGGGCGGGATGACGTCACCGACGTCAGCGACGTCGTGACGTCATTGGGAGTCCCGATCCAACCCTCGGCGCTGCCTGGCACTGATTGGCCAAGCAGCGCACGGGTCTGGGGGGGGGGGCCGCGCCGCGACGGATAGCGGCGATCGGGCGCGGGGCGGCGGCGATCGGTGTGCTAAGTGCTAGCTGCGTCCAGCAAAAAAAAAAAATTAAGTAAATCGGCCGAGCAGGGCCACAGAAAACCTCCTGCGCGGCTTACCCCGAACTACATTCGGGGTTACCGCCAGAAAGGTTAAGGGGCCAGACCAAGTGTATCCTGAAAGAGTTCACATAGAAATTGCAGCTATGATAAACAAGAATCTGTTGTAGGTAGTGTAACAGGTCCAGGGTCCTCCATTCCTTAGAACATGAGTTCCCTTTTTTCTGTTGCGAGAGGGAAGACCGGGAGCCCAATAGTGCCGTATTGTTAGTACCCTGGAGGCTCAATTTATTAACAATTGAATATTCACAAGGATGGGTTGCAATCCTGCAACCACTGTATGCGCGTGTGGGAAAATTAGACCGTTCCCGCTCGGTCTCCCGGGCTGCTCTGGAACCGGGCAGTCGCTCTCCTCCTTTGGTCCTCTCTACTAGTGGAACAGATCAAAATTTAGTGGAGGTCGGCACCTCTGTGAGAGGTGTTGGAGTACTGGATAGGGGTTGTGGGAAGGCGTCCAAGGTGTATGATACTAACTTGATAATAAAAAAATAATAAAACGAGGTTTCTTACCCATATTGAAGACTCACAAGGGTGGATAACAGGGAGTCTTTATTAAAAAAAACAGTTATTCTGTTGACAACACGTTTCATAGGACCAAGCTCTCTTCCTCAGGTCAATAGAAAACAGACAACCTTTAGCTGAACCGTGTGATGCGCGGGCGCCATTGTACAAAACATTTTCTACAATGGTGCCCGCGCATCACACGGTTCAGCTAAAGGTTGTCTGTTTTCTATTGACCTGAGAAAGCGGACCGCGAAACGCGTTGTAAACAGTATAACCGTTTTTTAATAAAGACTCCCTGTTATCCACTCTTGTGAGTCTTCAATAGAGGTAAGGAACCTCGTTTTATTATTTTTTATTACGAAGTTAGTATCATACACCTTGGGCGCCTCCCCACAACCCCTATCCAAGAATCTTTTGTGTCACTTATCTGAGTTACATTTATTATGTGTGGAACAATGCTTTAAAGAATACATTTTGCTTTTCACATGTTTTAGTGTGTGTGCGCAATTCACAAGGAACATGTGTGATTTGATATTATAGCAGTTTTCCTCTTTCTGCCCTATATTAAAATTGCTTTATATTAAAAAAAAAAAAAAAACTCTTTGAAATGGCAGTTATTTTATCTCAAGCTGAGGGGCTGGAGATAAAATATCAAACAACTTTTTGTGACGTGATTTGTATGTGTATATAAATATAGAGATGGACCCCATGTTCTGTTTGAATTCTGAGCTTCTCCAGAAATGGAAAAGCAGTTATGATTTCAAATGACTTTCATTATTTTTGTTCTAAGCCCTCTGATTACTTTTTATTTAATTCTGAGCCTCTCGAATACTTTTAGCTGGAGAGATACATATTAAAGTAGATATATAATGCTTATCATTATTTCCCTGTATATCTGGTCCTGATGACTACATAGAAAAGGCAAAGGAAACAAATATTTTGTAGGAATGTGGTATTCAAAGCTCTAACAACTATAACAATCAAGAGATAAAAACAAAAAAATACCCACTGAAGTCCTTTGTAGTTATGAGCAAAAAATTAGATAATTTAAAAAAAGACAAAGTTACAGTAGTAATATTGTTCCAAAACCATTTTTTAAATAGAGTTGTACATTTAGTCATTTTTTGTTGTTAAGCATGCCTGTTGCAGCTTTTATATTAAAATAATAACTTCTAGGCACAAACACAGTTTCTTCATCAGTTAAGTAGCCCTCCATGATCATCAAATGTACAGCTCCCTGCAGCACTAACAGTAAGCTGGCCACTAACGGTCCAATTTCTAGCGAAAAATCGTTCGAGCAATCAGAAATTCTGATCGGATTGGTTGTAAATAATCTCCATTGGTAGACACAATCGATTATGAATGAGTGAAAAAAATGTCGCCCGAATGAATTTTCGTCGAACGAAAATTTGGATTTTCTTGGTGGTCGTGATAGATAGAAAGCAATGATTGGTTGGTTGATGGTGTAGTGAACGATTTTTCGTCCGATCAGAATTTCTGATCAATCGAACGATTTTTTGCTAGAAATTGGACCATTAGTGGCCAGAGAAACTCCAACCTAGAATTGAACTTTATCCCAATCAGTAGCTGATACCCCCTTTTACATGAGAAATGCAATGCTTTTCACAAACAGACCATCAGGGGGCGCTGTATGACTGATTTTGTGCTGAAACCCCTCCCACAAGAAGCTCTGAGTACCGCGGTACTCTGGGCAAACTGCCACAATGTAACAATGTTCACAGACAGGAATTAGCTGTTTACAGCTGTCTCTAACAGCCAAAACAGCTAGGAGCAGCTACATAACCTGCCCACAGTAAAAATGTCACCATGTAATAAATGTCAGAATGTAAATCGAGTAGAGGAAACATTTTACACTGAGCAAACACTGACTAAATCATTTATACATAATTATGGTAAAAAATGAAGCATTTTTTTTACTACATTACTTTCACTGGAGTTCCTCTTTAAGGCTGCAACAGAGAAGTACACTGCAGAGCTGTACACCTGTAAAGGAATGGTTACACCACTAACCGCTACTATATTTTCCATTTGACTGTTATATCCTCTGTGTTTTCTGAGCAACTGCTAAGTCAAATCTCTTCAAAGTGTAGAATTATTTGGCCAATAAAATATGATTCTGATCAAAGAATACAGTATTTCCTTTTGATCAAATGAGCTGCTATTCCTAATGTTTGCAGCATTTACCTATAAGCAATTGTGAGATTATCAGGGCAGTCAGTGACTAACATATTTGCCTAAATATTGCCTGATATCTATGTATTGCAGAGAATCATGCAGTTCACAAAAGTAGGTACCGTGGTTATGCTTCATGAACTGGATGATTCTCACAAGGCTGGGCGAATAAACATGGATACAATAAAAACTTTTCAGTTCTTCCATTTATTTAGGCACCTGAATTTTTTCCACTGAATGGCTCATCACTGCTTGTAAATATTTGTCTGCCCAGGTGAAGAATAGAAGTTGAATATTTCCATGTTTTATGGTTAAAATGGAAGAGCTAAGCCTGCACATGGCATTTGAAAGCCTTGAGGTGCTTAAAAATCTATAATATAGTATAAAACGACATTATAGTCACTCTGTCTATAATCTGGACTGAGATATGCATGTCTGTATGCAACCTGGATTATTATGGCTCTGTACAATTATCTAACTGGTACATCATTGCATTCCAGGCGCAAGCCACACCTCCAGAATGCAGGGACAACAAAGGATGATTTGCATATTCAGCAGTGATACATTGTGGGAGACATCATATGCTCAATCCAATCTGAATAATTGCAAATACCTTCTGTTTTAAATAGACCTCTCTGCTCTAAAAGATACGCAACAGCATAATAACTTTTAAACACAAACATTTCTTTGTTACAACTGATATAAATCCTACAATAGATCTGCATGTTTTCTACTTTCCGATTCATGGAAGAAAGCATATTAGTAACATCCTGTGCTTTCAAATGAGCTTATCTGCCATCTCTGCTATGACAGTCATGTGACACAAGGAGAGATCAAATTACTTCTGATTAGACACTAATGAAAGGGAATTAAATAGGCTAGACTCTCTAAATATATACAGAGTGCATTTCTCTGTTTTTATCTGTCCTGTGCAAAGATTCAGGTCCACTTTGAAGAGAACCTGAACTGAAAATAAAATGTCAAAATAACCATACACAGGTTATACTTACCTCCTGTGTGGTCTGTTCCTCAATCTCTTTTTCCTCTCCTGCGTCTCCTTTGTCCACTGTGATCAATGGGATTCTCCATCCTCCATTTTTAAAAATGGCCATTACCCCATAACAGCTTCCTGGTCAGCACACTGTTAAACTGTAATATCACCCACTTGAGTAATAGGGAAACATGGATACTGCCTTGCTCATCAGTTTTAACTGACAGTTGCTGATATATAGGTACTAGAAAGTACAAATAAGTTGCTTAATATCTAAAAGAGCTATTTGCTCAAGAGGAGGGAACAAACGTATCAGGTTACTCCTCAGTAGGTTAGAACACTTCTCATAAGTGCAGAGACCAATATATAATGTGGAGGTCTTTGCTGATCCCCCACAAAAAGGATTGTGGTGTAGCTATTCCACATAGAGGTTGCATGTAAACCTACTACACTATACAGAATATACAAAAGGTAAGCTCAGATGCAGGCTTGATAACCTGCATAGGGAGCCCCTTAGTAGTATGGTATATGCTGCAAAGTGAAAACACTGGAGAGATTGCAGAGTGGATATGAGGTGCTATTTACAAAAGTGCTGTAATATGGAACTCTAACATGTTTCACCCTACGGCTTTTATAGCCAACAAACACACGTGTCAGACACCGAGACCCAATCGGGCAGTGAATCCAACACGTCCACTGAACCTTCCAGACCAAAAGGTCAGCGAAGGAACAAAAACAATCATAAAAAATACACACTGAGACGACCTTATACTAACAAAAAAAACCCACATCAACATCCACCAACAAACCCACAGGAAGGTTTTTTAGACACTACCCCAACGATACCAAGTCCACAATGTGTAGAAAATCCGGATATATACACAAAGAAAAAACTGAGAGACAGAAACCACTGGGGGTACACTGGCCAAAGGAGGGGCCAGATGAATCACCAGTGGTAGAATATAATAATAAAAATGAAGATACCATACTGCGTGTCATCAATTTATCCTCACATCCGTTATCCCCTGTCCAAACCTCACTTTTGTCCAAGGGTCTGTCCTTTGTACCAACAGCCAGACTAAACACCTTTGAGTGGGTGAAAGATGTGCATCTATTCGCCAGGAAACTGGCGTTAATAAAAATGTTTGAAACTAAAGAGGCTAAAGACAAAAAGACCTCCAAAAGTGAAAAAGAGGCCTTAGAGGCCCTGGAGGATCTATTAAGGGAAAACACTGAGGGCACACGAGATCTAGCACCACCTAGTGGCCTAAGGAACAAAAGTGTTTATTGTCTATCCATTACACAGTATCCGCAAATACATGCCTTTGTTGATATGGTAGTGAGAGCATTGAGAAAACTAGAATCCGACACTTTTAGAATACCTATTCATGATAATGTAGATGCGCCTATAAGGTCGCATTGGGTGCGACCTGAATGTCGCATGGTGCGACATTAAGGTCGCACCCAATGCGGCCTTATAGGCGCATCGAATGTGCCGTTTTGGTCGCAACTGATGCGACGCTTCGGGCGCACTGCACTGGGCGCACAAAAAGTTTTGTGCGCGGGACTTTGAGCGCAATGTGAATTTAGTAAACGGTGCTAACCCAGTTAGCACCCTAGTTATCACGCCCAAAGTCTTCAGGCGTGCTAACTGGGTTAGCACCGTTTACTGAATCAAGCCCAAAGGTTGGATAACAGATACTAGTTCCTAAAGTACTTTGTGAGAAGATATTTGAGAGGTATGATTAATTAGGCCTACTTATATGGGACAAAATGTAATCAGAAAGTGACATTGTTCCAAACCTAAGATGAGGATATGTATGGCCAATTGTATACACCCTCTTACCTGAGGTGATTATAGTAATGTGCATAAAAAACAAAAACAAAAAACTATACAGATATAAAGGTGCGTACACATGTTCAACTTTACGCCTGATTGTCATTTAAACTGGCAGTTTGAATGACTTAAAGTGCAAATAATAAGTTGTTTAAATGTCATGTACACACTGAACAACAAAGCAGCTGATATGCTAATATACCTAATTCACCAGAAGTTTAATCAACTTGATATTGGACAATGGACTGGATAGAACAATGGACTTAATTAAACGGCTGATCAAACGACTGTATCATTGAACGTCTATTAGTTGGACAAATGACTAGAAGACGTTTGTACACACGTACGGACCTGACAGTTGTTTGAACGACAGTTGGTCCATTATGTGGATCAGGCAAAACGGCTGTTATCAGTCGCTCGACAGTACGTACACACATCAAGTTGGTCGAAAAAGTTGGACATGTAAACGTACAGTACCTTGAGTGGTAATAATGTAAAGGACACTGCAAAAAAAGAACACAAGCACAGTGTAATGCAAACTGCTAGAAAATCATTACACTGTGAAAATAGCCATAGAATATTATTTTTTATACAGAGATGCTATGGAGCATACTAAAAGATCAATATTGTCTTTGCACATAGTAGGGTGTTTTTTTTTAACTAGCTCTTCTATCTGTACACTTTTTTTAATAGCAGTGAATCCACATAAAGACCAACCCTGCAGATGTTAACTGTAAATGTAATGAAGAACTCAGTTTAATCCTTCTGGTGGAACACTTTCTCCCATTTCTGTGTCATCATTATGTAATATTACAGGGGGTAGAGTAAGGCTGAACAGAATCAGTGAAAGTGCAACAATAATCATTTATGCCACCTGTCCACACAAAAGAAATTGCCCAAAGAAGTGCCAATACTCTTACAGCGACATGTCGCTTGAAAATGGATCCAAATGAGCCTACAGTACAGTGACTGATGGCGAGTTTGGGCCAGTGGTAGCCACACAGTTTGATTCTATATTAAAGTGACTTGTCAACCATTGCCAGAAAAACGCATCACTATGAGGGAGGAGGTAGGGAAGAATAAGTATATAACCAGAAGACAGTTTCCTTCTGCTCGGCACCTTCTGGTATGAAGTCCCTGCAGGGTCAAATAGGTAATTGTATAACTATATATTTAGATTAAAAAAATAAATAAATTCAGTAAGTACTTTTGAACACAAATAAACCCTTGAGGCACCCTCATGAGGGGATGAACTAGTGCAAAACCAGTAAGATACATCAGAATTTTCCTACTGTAAGGCACACAGGAAATAAGGAGTAACAAAGAAAATCATTTTTGTCAAGATCTCCATTGGCTACCAATGAACGAGAGGATCCAGTTCAAACTCTTAGCTCCAACTTACAAAGCTCTCCACAATTTCTCTCCCTTGTACATCTCCTCACTAGTTTCCAAATATCAACCCAACTGCAATCTCAGATATGTACGCGACTTCCTTCTGTCTTCCTCTAGAATCACCTCCTCAAATTCACGTGTACAAGATTTCACATGTGCTTCACCTCTCCTCTGGAATCCCATTCCACAACACATCCGTCACTCTCCAACCTTTGGTATCTTAAACATGCCCTCAAAACTCACTTTTTCCATCAAGCTTATGTCTATACCTAAGGCCATTCTCCCTTTGACACAAGGCCAAGTGGTACTCCTACTAGATAACCTAAAACACACTGCCTATAGGTATGAATATTGTATACTATCCCACCTCTTGTTCCCCCCATTCCTTTAGAATGTAAGCTCGCCAGGGCAGGGCTCTCTCACCGCTATGTGTCTTGGAATTCCGACTCTGTTTTTCGTATATTGGTGTATGCCATTGTCTGTATTATTATGTACTCCATGTTTGTTTCTTACTTTGTACAGCGCCACGGAATATATTGGCGCTTTATAAATCAATAATAATAATAATCATTTATAGTGAAGTTTTCTCTGGGAGAAATGTACATTTCATAGGTACATTTCTCCCATTTTTAAATTTTACAATTTTTCATGATAGTGACCCTATAATATAGCAGTCAAGCATGATTCTACAGTAGATTTTAAGGCAATAGAAGCAAATAAAAAGAACAAACAGTCCTGCCTGAAGGGCATTAGTTCACTGCAACCATAGTTTAAAGGTGGCCATACACTGGTCGATTTGCCATCAGATTCGACCAACAGATAGATCCCTCTCTTATCGAATCTGATCAGAGAGGGATCGTATGGCCACCTTTACTGCAAACTGATTGTGAATAGATTTCAGCCTGAAACCGATCACAATTTGCGGAGCTGCCGCTGCTGCCGCCCCCCCCCCCCCCCCCGCATACATTACCTGCTCCGGCCGGCGCGAGTCCCCTGGTCTTCTTCTCTTCTTCTCCGCTCCGGCCCCGCCACGCGCCCCGCCACCTGAACTTCCTGTCCAGGGGAAGTTTAACCAGTTCACCCCCAAGGGTTTTTATCCTAACGGACCAGAGCAATTTTCAGTTGTCAGCGCTCCTCCCTTTTATTCCCTAATAACTTTATTACTACTTATCACAAGAAAATGATCTATACCTCGTTTTTTTCGCCACCAATTAGGCTTTCTGTGGATAGTACATTTTGCTAAGAATTTTTTTATTCTAAATGCATTTTAATGAGAAAAACAGAAAAAAAAAGAAAAAAAAATCATTATTTCTCAGTGTTCAGCCTTTATAGTTTTAAAATTAAACATTCTCCTGTGGATAAAACAAACACGTTTTATTTGCCCAGTGGTCCCGATAATTAAACCGTTTAGATTATGTCCCTACCACAATGTATGGCGACAGTATATTATTTTGAAATATAAGTGGTTATTTTTCTGTTTGTTCTGGCCATAATTACAAGCCCCTATGTAATAAATTAAAATTAATTTTCCCCCATAAAATATAGAATAAAAAAAGCTGAGTCCCTAAGGCAACTATTTATTTATTTTTTTTAAGCTGATTTTTTTTTTTACAAGTGTTTTTTTTGGGGGGGAGGGTTGGAAGTGTAATTTTATTAATGATGTGTATATACTTGAAAATGTATGTATTTTGTAAGTGTAATATACTTTTTGGCCACAAGATGGCGCTGGTGAACACTCATAGGACGTGTTCACTTTTTTTTTTTTTTTTTTTACACACTTTATTAAACTGTTACATTTCCTGTTTATGTGAATGGACGCAGCCGCTGTTCGCGGTCACGTCCATTCACTCCAGGCACTGCGAGTCCTCTTCCCCAATCGCCCAGCACGGGATCCCGACGGTAATGGCGGCGGTAGCGGCGGACACACGGCGGTAGCAGCGGCGGGAATGCGCGACGTATTAAAACGTCATGTTGCTGTTAATAGCGGTAAGCATGACGTTTTAATACGTTAGGATGGCGGTAAATGGTTAAACAGTAGAGGGCGCTCTACTGTTTAAACTTCCTGCTGGGACAGGAAGTTCTGTGTAGCTCTGGAGCCCGAAGCCCGAAGCGGAGAAGCAGACCAGAGCACTCGCGCCGGCTGGAGCAGGTATTGTATTACCGCTGTATTGCGTCGGTCGTCGGGCATTTTAACGCCGCTAATGACGCACTCCCGACCCGCCAGCAACCGAGAAAAATCTTTCGCACGGATGGGTCGACGGGAACGATCGATTTCGGACAGAAATAGATCGTCCTGTTAGCGTTGTGCGCGGCGATTTCACAGCCGTTTCGATCACTGTGATTGAAACGGCTGTATATCGGCGGGAAAATCGTTAGGTGTATGGGCCCCTTACGAGTCAGGATTCAGATAGTTGTAAATGCCCCGTAAATGTCATTTCTGATGGTGTTTTATGTAAAATAACATAACATGTATTTACTAATGCATGTTAGCTTCTTGTATTTTGAAAGCTTTCCTAGCTAGTACTGTCCATCAGGCCTTCTTTGTAGGCCTGCTGGGGCTGACCCAGAGCTTTCCTTCTTATGCTTTAACGTCATCCTAATTGGGTCTCTGAGCATTGCCTTCAGCACTGGTCATAAACTCAGAGAATCGTTTGTGCTCTCTAATAGAAAACCTCTGTTGGCTCTAATCACTTCTCATCACAATTGATAGGAAAGTAGACTAGTGTTAGAACTTTGAGCCTACATGTGTCAGGCAACCAAAACAATAATCTGCTACTTGTAAATATACGTCTTTATTTTACTTGACAGCCTAAGTGATACATTGAACTGCTGATAGACAAACTAGCACATGCAATACTGCAAAAGATTGACTGAAAAACAAAAGTTTGCTGACCAGATATGCTAGATTGAAAATAATATTAGCATAGTTTGAATTGCAAGTTATGAAGTGAATGAATAAAGCTGTATCAATCTATAATATTTGCTATAATGCACTTCAGCTGAAGGCCAAGTATTGTTCTGATTTCTGTATGTTAGTGCAAAAGAACCACACACACCTGAGGCCTGGAAGCCACTAAAAAGCTCAAAGCGCTATCACAATCGCTAGCGATTTGAGATAGCATTTTGCAAATGATTTTGGTAGCGTTTTCCCTACTCCTATACAATTCATTAGAATGGAAACACTCCCAAAATGCTGCATGTCCTGTGATTTCCTTAACCTCCTGGGCGATAATCCCGAGCTGAGCTTGGGGTATATATCGCACAGGAGGATTTCTCAGGCCCTGGTTTGCCGATTTGCATAATTTGTTTTTGTTACACGCAGCTAGCACTTTGCTAGCTGCGTGTAACTTCCGATCGCCGCCGATCCGACGCTACCCGCCGTGCCGCGCAGCCCCCCCCAGACCCCTTGCGCAGCCTGGCCAATCAGTGCCAGGCAGCGCTGAGGGGTGGATCGGGACTCCCTCTGACGTCACGACGTCCATGACGTCAGTGACGTCATCCCGTCCCGTCGCCATGGCGACCGGGGAAGCCCAGCAGGAAATCCCGTTCTGAACGGGATTTCCTGCTTACTCTGATCGCCGAAGGCCAGGGCTCGCTACACGATTTAAAAAATTAAAAATTAAAAAAAAAAGTGCTGCGCCCCCTCCTGGGCGATGCAATTGTATCGCCCAGAGGGTTAATTGCAATTGCTCTAGTGGAATCTGTCCCATTTATTTACATTGGCAGAGCGTTTAGGGAAATTGCTAGCGATTGAAAGCGCTCCCTAAATGCTCAAAAAAAGCTCTATTGGGTTCCAGGCCTGACTGGCATAATCAATTCCAGCTGCACCCACCAAAAGATGAGGTTAAAGGAAACCAGATCTCCTGAAAAGAAAACGTTTTATACATAACTGGGGCTTTCTCCAGCCCCATAAGCTCGTATCTCTCCCACACCGTCGTCCTCCACTGTCTGCAGCCGGTCCCACCACTTCTGTCAGTCGGGGCCAGTCTGACATAAGAGAAGTGCGCTGTTTGCGTATCTCTCCAGCAGCTGCTGGAGAGATACATAGAGGGTGCACTTCTCCTGCATAGACTGGCCCCAACTGACAGAAGTGACGGGACCCGGTTCCCAAAGTTACAGACAATGGAGGATGGCGGCGTGGGAGCGATCCGAGCTTATGAGGCTGGAGGAAGCCCCAGGTATGTATAAAATGTTTTCTTTTCGGGAGCTCTGGTACACTTTAATGGCTGTTTTTATTATCTGACAGTGGCACAATGGAGGGGGCTGACAGGACATTAAGGGAGCTCACGGACTAATGGGGGTTGGAGGAAACACCAGGTAAGGATAAATTCTTTTGCTACATTCATCTCAGGTACACTTTAAACGAGACCCTTTGTTCAATGTAAAGACTTGAAATGAAACTCATGTCACGCTCTTAGAACGGAATTGCTGAAATTCATAATTTGTAGTTTCTTACTATAGATGGAATAATAGCAGTCTTCCTAGAATCTGTTCTCAGGTACATTATTTTAAAGCTAGATAGTTGTTTGTGACCTAATCTGCCATTGGTTTCATTGGGTTTAGTTGGAATTCAGTTCAGGACAAAATTAGAAATGGAGAAAAGCTGATTCATTTTTTTTTAATATCCTGATCACACTTTTGTAAATGAGCTATAGTGGGAAGTGGCAGCTTTTCTTGCTAACAGTTTTTAATGAGAGTGTGATGTGCTTTGCTTTTCTTTTTGTCTTTTATTTTTAGAGAAGGAACAAGCTCCAAATTCTAAGAAAGACATGAGCCTTTGCTAGCAAAATTTTGGAGCTAGTCTCGAGCATACCATTCTATTCTTTATCTTTCTTTTAACTCTTATTTATCTACAGTAAATGTTAACCACTTCCCCTCCCACAGGATGAGTAACTATGTCCCTGAATCATCCCAAATCCTCTAGCAGGGACAAAGCTACTATGTCCCTTGCTGCCATGCACTCTCGCTCACCCCCACAACCCCCCAACCCCCCCCCCCCCCCCCCCCCCGCGCGCTCCCACGCTCGTTACCACCGCCAATCGATACATGGGAGATCAATGAATGGGAACACATTCATTCATAAACACAGATACTTACACGTCCACGCTTTACTTCCTGTTTGCGTAGTAATACTACGCATAGGAAAGTTATGCATAAGGACATCTTGTGGCCAAATAGTACAATTACTTCTTCAAACATTTTATTTCATTAAAAAAAATTTTTTTTTACATTTAAAATTAACCCCTTATCTTTCACACTACTTATTAATTGTTACGTCAAAACGTTTTTTCGTAAAAAAAAATAAAAAGTATACAATTAAAAAAAACCATACATAGTTACCATAGGAACTGACATTTTTTAATTTGTCTGTCAAGAAGGTATATTACTGTTACTTTTTCACATTTTGAGCTTGTAATTAGTGATGGGCGCAAAACTTTAAAAAATGCACTTTTATTTCCAAATAAAATATTGGTGCCATACATTGTACCAAGGAAAAATTTTAAACATTGCATTAACTGGGACACATGGGCAAATAAAATGTGTGGGTTTTAATTATGGTCGCATGTATTATTTTAAAACTATAATGGCCATAAACTGAGAAATAATGAACGTTTTAAATTTTTTCATATATTTCCTGTTAAAACATAGTTAGAAAAAAATAATTCTTAACAAAATTAACCCCCAAAGAAAGCCTAATTGGTGGCAAAAAAACAAGGTATAGAGTGTTTCATGATAAGTGGTAATAAAGTTACAGGCAAATGAATGGAAGGAACGCTGACAGGTCAAAATAGCTCTGTTTTTTTAAGGGGAAAAACCCTTGGAGGTGAAGTGGTTAAATGGTTAATTTTTTAATGAAGATAAAAAAGCCACATCAAACAACTGACTAGTCCACTGTTTTCTCCACAGTCCAAGGCAAACTGATGGAGCTAACACCCTCATGCATATTGACAGTCGTGAAAATAAAGTATGTACAATGCAATGATTTCATGTCTCAGGACAGAACAAAAATCACCTGGTCCTTAGCAGAAGCTAAAATTATGTACTGATGAAGCAGGTTGCACTGCAATACACGTTGGTCTATTGGCAGATGCTGGCCACCGCCACCTCCTAAACAACTTTTGAGCACACGGTAAGAATCTTGCACTTTATTTAGCATTCAACACCTCATAGATAGTACAAGACCTTCTCCTATTTTACTTTTTACTTCGCTTCTTGTATGGTTTATTATTTAACCTTTACTACACCAGGTTCGTGCAATATCCAGTATCAGTACAATTATCTTATTTAGGAAACACACTCAGAGACCGCACTCAGAAAGCAATTCAATCACTGTATTGAAAAATCAGAGCAAACAGAGGCACACAACGTTTCGGACGTAGCTAGTGTTGGGCGAACACCTAGATGTTCGGGTTCGGGACGAACAGGCCGAACATGGCCGCGATGTTCGGGTGTTCGAGCCGAACTCCGAACATAATGGAAGTCAATGGGGACCCGAACTTTTGTGCTTTGTAAAGCCTCCTTACATGCTACATACCCCAAATTTACAGGGTATGTGCACCTTGGGAGTGGGTACAAGAGGAAAAAAAATTTAGCAAAAAGAGCTTATAGTTTTTGAGAAAATCGATTTTAAAGTTTCAAAGGGAAAACTGTCTTTTAAATGCGGGAAATGTCTGTTTTCTTTGCACAGGTAACATGCTTTTTGTCGGCATGCAGTCATAAATGTAATACATATAAGAGGTTCCAGGAAAAGGGACCGGTAACGCTAACCCAGCAGCAGCACACGTGATGGAACAGGAGGAGGGTGGCGCAGGAGGAGAAGGCCACGCTTTGAGACACAACAACCCAGGCCTTGCATGAGGACAAGAAGCGTGCGGATAGCAATTTGCGTTTTGTCGCCATGCAGTCATAAATTTAATACAGATGAGAGGTTCAATAAACAGGGACCGGAAACGCTAACCCATCACAGATGTTCATTGTTCATGTTACTTGGTTGGGGTCCGGGAGTGTTGCGTAGTCGTTTCCAATCCAGGATTGATGCATTTTAATTTGAGTCAGACGGTCTGCATTTTCTGTGGAGAGGCGGATACGCCGATCTGTGACGATGCCTCCGGCAGCACTAAAACCAGTCATGATCCCCCTAAGGGTCCCTACAATGCTAGAAAATGTGATACTGCTGAGCCATTGCCCTTTGAAAAGATGTGAGATTTTGGAAAGTGAAATAGGGAGGCAATGAAAGTCTATAGGGGATTTTACCAATTTTGGACCCCTGTAACTCTGGTGTGCAGAGATGTAGGGACCCCATCTTTGGAATCCAAGTCTAACAATATGTCTTCTACCTGCATGAGACATTTCGTGAAATTCAGACGTTGCTAACGGCCATAGCTGAGATTTATGTACGTCACCATCACTACCATTGAAATAGCCCAAATAAACAGGTTTTTGTGACCCTAGGCTATGACCTCTTTGGCCTAGGGGCCCGAAACTCACCAGTCATGTTCCCCCTAAGGGTCCCTACAATGCTAAAAAATTTGGTACTGCTGAGCCATTGCCCTTTGAAAAGATGTGAGATTTTGGAATGTGAAATAGGGAGGCAATGAAAGTCTATGGGGGATTTTACCAATTTTGGACCCCTGTAACTCTGGTTTGCAGAGATGTAGGGACCCCATCTTTGGAATCCAAGTCTAACAATATGTCTTCTACCTGCATGAGACATTTCGTGAAATTCAGACGTTGCTAACGGCCATGGCTGAGATTTATGTACGTCACCATCACTACCATTGAAATAGCTCAAATAAACAGGTTTTTGTGACCCTAGGCTATGACCTCTTCGGCCTAGGACTGCATTGAACGCGACCCACGCATTGTGCGCATTCTGGACAACACCAATTACTGGGTTTATACCCTTCTGGATCCACGGTACAAACACAATGTTCCAAAACTGCTTGAAGAAAGAGTCCGACAGGTCAAAATGGAAGAATACCAGCAGGCCCTTGTTGAGACTTTAAAGAGGAGATTGACATCCTCCCCCTCCTCTAGCCAGTTGTACGCCGACAGACTGACTTCCGCAAACCCAGGACGACCAGGAGGGCAGCAAACAACACAAGCCGCAGCTAGTGCCCAAAAGGGAATGGTATCGGCAGTGTCCTTGGAGTGGGAAAATTTTCTGACACCCATGCAGCAGCACACAGAACAGCAAGCGTGCAGATCCACCTCCAACACCGATCGCCTGGAGAAGATGGTCAAGGACTACATGTCAGATGGCATAGCTGTGTTGAACAATCCATCTGCACCCTTCAACTATTGGGTATCGAAGCTAGACACCTGGCACAAACTAGCAATGTACGCAATACAGGTGCTGGCTTGCCCGGCAGCCAGCGTTATGTCGGAACGCTGTTTCAGTGCTGCCGGAGGCATTGTCACAGATCGGCGTATCCGCCTCTCCACAGAAAATGCAGACCGTCTGACTCAAATTAAAATGAATCAATCCTGGATTGAAAACGACTACGCAACACTCCCGGACCCCAACCAAGTAACATGAACAATGAACATCTGTGATGGGTTAGCGTTTCCGGTCCCTGTTTATTAAACCTCTCATCTGTATTAAATTTATGACTGCATGGCGACAAAACGCAAATTGCTATCCGCACGCTTCTTGTCCTCATGCAAGGCCTGGGTTGTTGTGTCTCAAAGCGTGGCCTTCTCCTCCTGCGCCACCCTCCTCCTGTTCCATCACGTGTGCTGCTGCTGGGTTAGCGTTACCGGTCCCTTTTCCTGGAACCTCTTATATGTATTACATTTATGACTGCATGCCGACAAAAAGCATGTTACCTGTGCAAAGAAAACAGACATTTCCCGCATTTAAAAGACAGTTTTCCCTTTGAAACTTTAAAATCGATTTTCTCAAAAACTATAAGCTCTTTTTGCTAATTTTTTTTTCCTCTTGTACCCACTCCCAAGGTGAATATACCCTGTAAATTTGGGGTATGTAGCATATAAGGAGGCTTTACAAAGCACGAAAGTTCGGGTCCCCATTGACGTCCATTATGTTCGGAGTTCGGCTCGAACACCCGAACATCGCGGCCATGTTCGGCCCGAACATCTAGATGTTCGCCCAACACTACACGTGACCCGTTCGGCCAATCACAGCGCTAGCCGAACGTTCGTGTAACGTTCGGCCATGCGCTCTTAGTTTGGCCATATGGCCGAACAGTTTGGCCGAACACCATCAGGTGTTCGGCCGAACCCGAACATCACCCGAACAGGGTGATGTTCTGCAGAACCCGAACAGTGGCGAACACTGTTCGCCCAACACTAGGCGTAGCCCTTCCTCAGGTGTGCCACACCCATCACCAGTGACACCTTTATACCCCACCCATTACATCACATGATAATTCACATATATACAACAACAGAGGAACTACACATATGCGTCTACCTCGGTACATAACTGAGTTAGGCCACCCTACTATGCATAGTTCAAACAATCCAACTTTTTGCAATAATTACATATTCAATTCTTAATTTTTAACAAAGTAACGATACCCATATCACAAAGTCCTGTATTGGATATCGACAGGCAATCATGTACAACCTACAGGAAGGAAGAACATCACAAGAAACACTTTAGACTCAAATTCTCATTCAGGCCATTAGGCTGTATACAATTAAATCTCCTGATCCATCTCGCCTCAAGCTGCAATAGAAGTTTTTTCCTATCGCCCCCTCTCGGAGGCACCTGCACCCCATCCAACACACACCATCTAAGTTGGGCCGCTGTGTGTCGCTGACTCAAAAAATGCCGCGACACAGAAGTTTCATATTCTTGCCTGCCCTGTGCGAAAAATGGGTAATGTACCTTTTGTGCCTTTGAATTCTCTCTTTCACAGCATGCTCCGTTTTCCAGACATACACCTGCCCACAGGGACAATTGAGTGCATATACAACGTAAGCACTCAAGCAGGAAAACCTGCCCCCTATAGGCACCTGCATGCCAGTTTGCGGATGTGAGATCGAATTGCAACAATTGCAATTAACACATGGTATTGTGCCCCGCCGATTGCTGGGCACCTTGTCCTTGTGCTGCACTCTAATATCAGGTTTGTTGACCCAGTTGTTAATAGTCCGACCTCTGCGGTACGCAAACACTGGAGGATCTCTGAACAGTTTGCCGTAGTCAGGATCTTGGCCCAGAATCGGCCAGAACTTGCGCACCACAGAGCGGATGCGCTCAGACACGGGACAAAAATCACAAATGAAAGGTGTCCTGTTGGAAAATTTCTTCTTCTTGGGGAGCAACAAACTGCCTCTGTCTAGTGATCTTACCTCATCACTAACCCTTCGGAACATGTTTTCATCAAAGCCTTTTTCCACCATCTTGAATATAAGGCACTCAGAAGCCGCCTCATAATCCGCTAACCGCGACGAAATGCGGCGTGCCCTCAAAAATTGTCCCTTAGGGATACCTCGTTTTACGGCCGTCGGGTGGAAACTATCAGTGCGAAGCAGATTGTTCCGTTCAGTAGTTTCTGAAAAAGTTTTGTAAACAATTGACCGTTCTCCACAAAAATCGTAACATCTAGATAGTTAATTGAACTGGGAGAACATTCGGCCGTGAACTTAATGGTTGGATGGGCCTCATTGGCCTCGTCAACCATTTGCTCAAACAACCATCTCGGGCCATCCCACAAAATAAGGATGTCATCCACAAACCTAAAAAACGCAATGATGTTGGCTTTATACTGCTCATTGCTGATAAACATAGCTCTCTCCAGGTCAGTGAGAAATAAATTAGCAAATGAGGGTGCTGCCCGAGAACCCATACTCGTGCCTTGGCACTGGATGTAAAAGTTGTCAGCAAACCGAAAATAGTTACATCGTAGAATAAGTTCTAAGGCGTCAAGCAGAAAGAACACCTTGCGGTTTGGAAGCGCCGTTTCCAGCAGCTTCTCTTCAATCCGCTGCATCCCCTCCTCATGAGGAATCGAGGTAAACAAACTTTGCACATCCAGTGAACAAAGCAGCAAGTTGTCAGGTAAAGACCCCAGTTTCGCTAGACGACACAACAAATCATTTGTGTCGATCAAGCACGTGTCAATCTTTGCAACCGAATCTTGCAGATGATAATTAACATATTTTGCCAAGGGATAGAGGACAGATCCCAAGCCAGACACTATAGGACGCCCCGGAGGGTTGTCCAAGTTCTTGTGTATTTTGTGTATTTTAGGCAACAGATACAAAAGAGGTACCTGTGGATTTTCCGTAGTAAGAAATGCTGCTGTCTGGACATCTAAGATCTGATCCTCTACTCCATGCTGGACCAGTAGATCCACTTTCCGCTTGATCTCTAATGTGGGGTCTTGTAGTGGCCCTCTTTGTTTACAATTCCTTAAACTCACAATACAACCTCCAGTTGGAGACTTTAAAGAAGGATCTAGCCGCTGTCAAGCACGCTAAAATCCGGCGTGACATAGAAGACTACAGAGCCGGACGCGTGTATACCTGGCAGCAGGATCGTAGATCATCGCGCCGACAGCCGCAGGAGGCGAGCGAGGGCGGTGCTGGAGGAGGTCATCGTTTTCCTAGACGTCCGCCGCCAACCGGAAGTGGAAAGTCGCGACCCGGAAGTGGTACTCCGCGGCCTGGTGGTGGTTCTAGGAAGCCGGGTAGGCGCCAGCGCCGACGGGAGTGGCGTGACCCGGCGGGGAGTGGAGCAGGGAGTGTCACCAGCGAGACCACAGAGACCTCCCAACCGGAGGGGTCTAGCTCAGGAGCAGCCAGGGATTTTCGCGGGGCCGGCACAAGTTCGGACACAGGAGGAGCCGGAGGGGCAGGAGTACCCAAGTCAGGAACTTACAAACGGAACTCCAGACTTCCTGTACAGAGGGACGACTACCCCAAGCGCATGGGCAATCGTTAGC
Organism: Hyperolius riggenbachi; assembly: GCF_040937935.1. Lineage (NCBI taxonomy): Eukaryota > Metazoa > Chordata > Amphibia > Anura > Hyperoliidae > Hyperolius > Hyperolius riggenbachi. The sequence continues at coordinate 248,956,607 of NC_090647.1, read as the reverse complement.
AGGGGTAAGCAGCCCGGTGAATCCGGTTATTAACATTTCTGCCTATACCTTGACTAGGACTGAACTGTCAGTTTTGAGTAAAGGGTTAGGTTTTGTACCAACGTCTGCTGGTGAACTGTTTAATTGGGAAGTGGACTTTTTCAAGTTCATTAGATCCCTTAAATTGAAAATGACTTTTGGTGACAGTCCTGGTGCAGAGAAAAAAGTTTTTTTTCAAAAAAAGTAGCTGGATGCCTGATCTAACCAGCCCCTCGATAGACCTGTTTGAGGGGGCGGTTCTTCATGAGGTACGCAGTATGTGGGATCTCTTTGAGCGTAATAAAAAACGTTCCCTGCATCACAATTTGTCAATTTTGGAACATGAAGCCTTGCGGAGCCTTCAAACCAATGAGGGCATCTTCATTACCAGAGCTGACAAAGGGGGCGCAACGGTTGTGATGGATAAGTCCCAGTATGTTTAGGAAGCATTGCAACAGCTAAACAAAGAGGGCCACTACAAGCTATGTGATAAGGACCCCACATTAGAGATCAAGCGGAAAGTGGATCTACTGGTCCAACAGGGGGTAGAGGTTGAGATCTTAGATGTCCAGCCAGCAGCATTTCTTACTACGGAAAATCCACAGGTACCTCTTTTGTATCTGTTGCCTAAAATACACAAGAACTTGGACAACCCTCCGCGGCGTCCTATAGTGTCTGGCTTGGGATCTGTCCTCTATCCCTTGGCAAAATATGTTGATTATCATCTGCAAGATTCGGTTGCAAAGATTGACACGTGCTTGATCGACACAAATGATTTGTTGTGTCGTCTAGCAAAACTGGGGTCTTTACCTGACAACTTGCTGCTTTGTTCACTGGATGTGCAAAGTTTGTTTACCTCGATTCCTCATGAGGAGGGGATGCAGCGGATTGAAGAGAAGCTGCTGGAAACGGCGCTTCCAAACCGCAAGGTGTTCTTTCTGCTTGACGCCTTAGAACTTATTCTACGATGTGACTATTTACGGTTTGCTAACAACTTTTACATCCAGTGCCAAGGAACGAGTATGGGTTCTCGGGCAGCACCCTCATTTGCTAATTTATTTCTCACTGACCTGGAGAGAGCTATGTTTATCAGCAATGAGCAGTATAAAGTAGTAATAAATCTGCTTCGCACTGATAGTTTCCACCCGACGGCCGTAAAACGAGGTAGCCCTAAGGGACATATTTTGAGGGCACGCCGCATTTCGTCGCGGTTAGCAGATTATGAGGCGGCTTCTGAGCGCCTTATAGTCAAGATGGTGGAAAAAGGCTTTGATGAAAACATGCTCCGAAGGGTTAGTGATGAGGTAAGATCACTAGACAGAGGCAGTTTGTTGCTCCCCCAGAAGAAGAAAGTTTCCAACAGGACACCTTTCATTTGTGATTTTTGTCCCCTGTCTGAGCGCATCCGCTCTGTGGTGTGCAAGTTCTGGCCGATTCTGGGCCAAGATCCTGACTACGGCAAACTGTTCAGAGATCCTCCAGTGTTTGCGTACCGCAGAGGTCGGACTATTAACAACTGGGTCAACAAACCTGATATTAGAGTGCAGCACAAGGACAAGGTGCCCAGCAATCGGCGGGGCACAATACCATGTGTTAATTGCAATTGTTGCAATGCTATTATCCGGGGCAATTCGATCTCGCATCTGCAAACTGGCGTGCAGGTGCCTATAGGGGGCAGGTTTTCCTGCTTGAGTGCTTACGTTGTATATGCACTCAAGTGTCCCTGTGGGCAGGTGTATGTCGGGAAAACGGAGCGTGCTGTGAAAGAGAGAATTCAAAGGCACAAAAAGGGACATTACCCATTTCGCACAGGGCAGGCAAGAATATGAAACTTCTGTGTCGCGGCATTTTTTGAGTCAGCGACACACAGCGGCCCAACTTAGATGGTGTGTGTTGGATGGGGTGCAGGTGCCTCCGAGAGGGGGCGATAGGAAAAAACTTCTATTGCAGCTTGAGGCGAGATGGATCAGGAGATTTAATTGTATACAGCCTAATGGCCTGAATGAGAATTTGAGTCTAAAGTGTTTCTTGTGATGTTCTTCCTTCCTGTAGGTTGTACATGATTGCCTGTCGATATCCAATACAGGACTTTGTGATATGGGTATCGTTACTTTGTTAAAAATTAAGAATTGAATATGTAATTATTGCAAAAAGTTGGATTGTTTGAACTATGCATAGTAGGGTGGCCTAACTCAGTTATGTACCGAGGTAGACGCATATGTGTAGTTCCTCTGTTGTTGTATATATGTGAATTATCATGTGATGTAATGGGTGGGGTATAAAGGTGTCACTGGTGATGGGTGTGGCACACCTGAGGAAGGGCTACGCCCGAAACGTTGTGTGCCTCTGCTTGCTTTGATCTTTCAATACAGTGATTGAATTGCTTTCTGAGTTCGGTCTCTGACAGTGTTTCCTTGCTATTGCTGAACACAGGAGTGGTGTACCTGTGAGAGACCAGCACCGGCACTCAGTTCCAGGAGCCCTGTACTGACACACGGGTGTGGAGGTGTGAATCTTCTACATTATCTTATTTAGGTATATATATATATCTGAATATATTTTTGTGTTTATTTATACATTACAGTAGAGCCCTGGTTATCTAGAACTCAATTAGCCAGCAGTCACAACCAACCAATACAAATCACCGGCAGTACTCAGTGGGGAAGGCCAACTTCTTAGGCTGTTTGTAGTGCTGTGCTTATAGTAAACCTTAGACTTTTAATAGTGCTGTATTTATACTTACCTAGGGCTTGCTCCAGTCCCATGCGGTGCGTGGTCTCCCTCGCCATCGTCTCCAGGCGTTCCATTCTCCTGTGGTTCTCTCCTTTCATTTGGACTATAGCACTTTTCTGTGTATGCGCAACTCAGCTTTGCGGGCACCCCGTTGCACTCCCACAGTCGGTAGCTTTCTGTGCCTGTGCACTAGTATGACTGGACATAACTGGCCAGATTAGCAGAGGTGATAACGGTAGAACGAAGCGGCCGGAGAGGGTGGCGTGGGGCTGGAGGGAGCACCAGGTAAGTATAAATACAGCACAATTCAAAGTCTCAGGTACACTTTAAAGACTGAGTTCCATCATGGCTTCCCCATGGTTAATATACTTTCAATTACTGTATTTTACCATTTACAACAGAGTTCATGGTATGTATATAGAGTGGGGTATAATATTTTATTAGTTACATACTTATCTTATGGATTATGATGATTTCTTCAAGGTGGACAACTGTTTTTTGGTTTTGTTTTTTTTTATCAGTCTGTTATTAGTCCACTATTCCCTATGGCTATTTTTTCTCTGATCGGTTTTCCAGTAGCAACAATTATTTAAGCAAACAACAAATTCTACTGTGACATTATTAACCACTTTACCGCCGCCCGTACGGATTTCTCTGTCCCTTTTTCCATCCTTTAACCCCCAGGGACGGAGAAATACGTACTTTGCGCACTCCCGCCGCTGCCCGCGCTCCCGCTCGTAAACACGCCGCCCGCCGCTAGTAAACACGCCGCCACCCGCTCGCCCGGAGATCAATGAACGGGAACTCATTACCTCCCACACTCCCAATTTTTTTTTTTTTTTGTAATAAAAAAAAAAATTAAAAAATGTACAATAAAAAAAAATACATAAATAGTTACCTTAGGGCAAGGGTGCCCATTAGGTAGATCGCGATCTACCAGTAGATCTCGAAGGACTTCATGGTAGATCCCGACCCCACCACATTTTCCATTCTGTATATACAATTGTGCTCCTAAAATTGTACATAGGTAGATCATTTTGACTTGCTAATTTTTTAAAGTAGCTCACAAGCCGAAAAAGTGTGGGCACCTCTGCCTTAGGGACTTAACTTTTTAAATATTTATGTCAGGAGGGTACAACACTGTTACTTTATAAAATATGGGATTGTAATTAGGGATGGACGCAAAACTGAAAAAAATGCACCTTTATTTCCAAATAAAATATTAGCACCAAACATTGTGATAGGGACATAATTTAAATGGTTTTATAAAACTGAAAAATAATTAATTTTTTTCCCACATTTTTCATATTTTCCCATTAAAACACATTTAGAATAAAGTAATTCTTGGCATAATGTCCCATCTAAAGAAAGCCTAATTGGTGGTGGAAAAAACAAGATATAGATCGTTTAATTGTGATAAGTAATGATAAAGTTATAGACGAATGAATGGAAGGAGCGCTGAAAGGTGAAAATTGCTCTGGTGGTCAGGGGGTAAACCCCCTCAGTGGTGAAGTGGTTAAATATTTAACACAAATTAACTCAAAATGGCTTTCTGTGTGAAAAACTAAGAACACCTAATGATTCAATAGTTTCTAGAGCCATCCTTAGCAGTTATGAATTATGACTTCATCAATCTTTATGGAGGCATTTTGGTTCACACTTCACAACATTGCTGCAATTCATTGAGGTTCTCCATACATTTTCCTGAATTCAGTACTCCTCTTCCACTCTCACTCTCTTCCACTCTTACAGCTATATACATGCACATCTAGATCTGTGTATGACAACAACAACATTTTAAAGTGATATTGCCTCCTAGGACTTAAGACAACATGTCTCAGTTTAGTGATTAGTCAAAGGGTGGATTATGTCACAGAGGAACAAAGCAACCTCTTACAGCCCGTAAATGCGTCACTAAACAGGTGTCCAGTTAATATGAATTTCAACACCTGCAGATATGGAACTGACCTGATTAAATGTGGTAAGGAGTCTCAAAGGGTAGGAGCACCATGACAGAAGGCTTTGGTATAAAATGTTTTGAGGTAGACTCTGGGGATTAACAGATTGTCAGACAATGTTTATTTGAGGTCGTGGCATGTTGGTCAACTACATCAAATTTGTTTGTTTGCTATACAGCAGTGTAACATTGGGATCCAGTGCCCAAACTATGCATGCCAAAATCATTAAAAGCTACATAGTAAAGACGCTAGGCAAAAAAGTCATAAGGCCTGATCCAATTCACTTTTTCTAGAAGTTTTCTCCTAGTAGATAATTTTTCATCTTTTGTTTAAAATAACCGTTCAGTACTTTGCAATTGAAAAAGCACCAAAAAGTAAATGAAAAAGTGCTGTCAAAATTACTATGAGTATTCTCTTTGGGCTTAAAGGGAACCTTAACTGAACGGGGGTAAAGAGTTTTACTTACCTGGGGCTATTACCAGCCCGCTGCAGCAGTCCTGTGCCCTCGGCGCCGCTCTGGAATCCTCTGGTCCCCCGCTGTCACTTAGTTTCGTTTTTGACGACTCACCAGTCGCCGGCCGCTATGCGTATTATTGGGCGCATTTACCAATGCAATTAGCGCTATTGCAGACCGCAGCGGGGGGCCAGAGGATTCCAGAGCGGCGCCGAGGGCACAGGACTGCTGCAGGGGGCTGGTAATAGCCCCAGGTAAGTAAAACTCTTTACCCCCCGTTCAGTTAAGGTTCCCTTTAAAAGGCATTTTACTGATAAGATGTAAAAATATTACCTAGTGGTAAACTTTGGAGAAAAAGTGAAATGGATTGGGCCAATAGTCTCTATTTAGTGTGAGTCCTTGGGTGTTCAGAAAAATCATCAGATGATGAAGGTACTTGATAATTCTACACCTAAACAGTAGTATTTACAACAATTGTCTATTCTGACTTTATTGGTCAACCCTGTGTCACATACAGAATCCATGACAAGGTTTGTGTGGCCAATATTCATATAGATGTTTATAATACAATTCTGCTACTATTATCTCACCAGCACTTAGAAAGCAGTCCTTACTTTGAACGCCAGTCCTAATGGAAAATGTTCTATCTTTTAGACTACCATTACAGCTCCAGCCTATCCAAAATCCACAATAATTCTCTTAATCAACAAATCAGTTTGCCAAGGAGTCCAACCTATTATGCTGGGCATAGACGGTTCGTTTGTGTCCTTATCAATCGAGCCGCTGATGGCTCGATTGATAATATCCGACAGGTCCGATGACCCGCCGGATAGATTCCCAGCTCGATCCCCACGGGCGGACAATAGCGGGGAATCGAGCGGAAGATAAGGAGCACCCGCGGGGACGAGCGGGGATCAATCCGGCCACCCGCGGGGACGAGCGGGATGCGGCGGGAGTCGATCCGGTGGCTAATCGAGCCGCCGGGTCAACTCGTCTATGCCCAGCATTAGATCTTTTGAGAATTCCCCTCTAAGTCTCTAGAGAACTCCCATACTTTAAATCTCACTTCTTGCTTTGGGCTTGATCCACTGGGCCTCACAATGGATTAACATCCTGTCCAGCTGAATAATTCATTTTGAGTGGAGCTGTGATTTAAATAACTTGAATATCATAGTTCAAAGTGACAATGCACATAAATGAGTTTGTCTTTAATCAGCACAGTAGCATATCAAGGCTTGAGATTTTTAATTTATTTATGATTTTTTTTTTGTAAATATTTCAAAACTTACATTACTCCATAATTTGTTTATGAACACTTATGTATTTTTTATACTCGTTTTCCGTAATTAGAATTAATTTTCAGACATACAAGGGAGTTTACAGTGATATTGTACAACTATGGCTATATATGGCTGAACATTTTTAAATGATTCTAAATTTCTAATGTTCATCTTAATCACCGGGATGTCTTTTTAAATATTTATTTCTAATTTTCCTGCTAAGCATGAGCAGGGACATACGGAAATTGCCTGATCTTAGCTCAAGTCCAAAAAACTCTGTGACACAGATTATATAGGTGCAACCTTGATTTCTTCTCAACATATTGCAGCTAGAAGAAATTAGAGCATTTGCTGCACTTGTTTTGATTATAGAGGCTTATGTTCACCAGGACTGTTTTTGACCATATATTTTTTTATATTTTTCTGAATTGAACTGTATCTTCACAACTTGTCTTTGTATTTATAAAACTAGGAGAAACTGTTATTGTGACTTGCCATTTTTTGGCTTTTTTAAATAATATGTCTTGTCTATGTATCAATGATTGGGCCCAAAGGACCCCATACCTGTTCACCTCTTTTCCTCCCTAAATGTTAACCAGCAGAGGACTCATTCCTAAACTTGTTGTAATGTTCTTATTTTCTTTCATTAGTGAAAATGTCTTCTCTGTTTTTATCTGTTATAATGGTGCTTCTCTGTGTTGCCCAACTCTCAATCCAGCTGCTCAGATTTGTTCTTTGCTAAGCGAAATATCTGCTCAGTGAACCGAGAGTGATTTTGTCTAGATTCAAGCTGTAATCTGCAAGGAACCATGCAGAATGTTTTAAGAAAATATTAATTTGCTTAGCAAGGATTGTGCTCCAAGATGACAAAAAGAACAAAAACAATAATTTAAACAATATGAAATTACATGACAGAGATCATAAGTATATGCAAACACTGGCACACTCTAACTGTAACGATTGGTGTCAGCACGCAGAGAGAATCTGATTATTGGTGATCTGCAGTATCACCAAGAATGCAGATATATACCTGATTATTGATGATCTGCAGAATCACAGATAATACAGATATATTGCTAACCTCTGGACACCTATAGGTATGTAAGTGTTTGGTGTAACAGTAGTACTTTGAGTAATGCACCTGCAGAGCAGGTGATCATAGGCAGTAAAGGAATACTGCTCTTGAGGGCACAGGAACCTTCCAGCAGCCTGAGACTCTCCAAGGGGTGGAGTCAGGCTGGAGATAGGAAGGACCAGAGAGTGAGTGACACCTGAAGGTGGATGTCACTATCTGATCTGGAGACTATCTCTTAAGAGGAGAGATAGCTCTCGAGGTCGGGCACGCCTGGTCGGCAACACACGGACAGATAAAGTACAAAGACAGAAGGCTGATTCGGTATCCAAGGCAAGCAGGGTCTGGCAACGGAATATCAGATATGCGAGGTACCGAATCAGAGATCAAAGGGATAGTCAGGAAAGCAGTAAGTCATAACAGATATCAACAATGCCTAGTCTGGGTATGAGGTCCTTGGTCTCTACACCCTGGAACTAGTCTGATGAATCACAGATAGCTAACGCAAGTTGCCTAGTCTGGGTGTGAGGTCCGTGGTCTCTACACCCTGGAACTAGTCTGAATAATAATACAATGATAAACAAAAGTAATCTGGCTCAGTGTGAATTCCCAGGTCCTCCTGGTTCAAACACACTGTAGGATCTGACTATGGTCTGAATGCTTTCACGTAAGTGTTCGCAATGGCAGACAACCAGCAACTGGCAAGCAAGTAGTATATATAGTTGCTGGACTCTGCCGCCCCGCCCGAGCCACTCAGCCAATCAGGAGTCCAGCAGGAATCAGCTGATCGTCCTGATCAGCTGATACATCTCCTGCTGGTATAAAGGACCTGACTTCCGGCCCGCGCGTGCGTAGCTCTCCATCCAGGTGCACTAGAGATCCCAGCCGACCCAGATATGCGATCAGCCATGTTACCAGACGCACGCTTCCGCGTGCAAACCACAGCGCTGGACGCGGAATCCGCCGCCCCGCTGTCAGCGCACGCTTTCCGCGATCTCTCACAGTACTCCCCCCCCTGAGGAGTGGACTCCGGACATCTTCCACCCGGGCCCCCAGAATGTGTGTCTAGAATCTCCTCGGTCTCACACTCCGATTGGTTTTTTACCATCACAGGGAGGGAGGGAGGGGAATCCACGTGCACTGCTGGCCTCAATAGAGACACATGGAGTAATCTTACATCTCTCATCCTGGCTGAGAGATCGACAGCATAGGTGACAAAATTAACTCTCCTGGTCACTGGGAATGGTCCTTTGAATATAGGACCCAGTTTGGTTGATAATCCCTTCTGGGCCCCATGCCGAGAGGACACGTACACCATGTCCCCTGGGGAGAACTCCCATTCTACAGACTTTCTCCTACTAGTCTGCCCTTTCTGGGTCCGGACTTTCCCTGGCCCTGATAAATGTTGCAATGTACCCGGTGAGGTCTGACGAAAAGTTTTACTGTCTAGAATGTCTCGCTGGCAAGGGCCCAGATTAGGCATCCAGTCCTTCACCTTCTCCGCAGGTCTCTACACCCTGGAACTAGTCTGAATAATAATACAATGATAAACAAAAGTAATCTGGCTCAGTGTGAATTCCCAGGTCCTCCTGACTATGGTCTGAATGCTTTCACGTAAGCAGTGGCGTAGCTAAGGAGCTGTGGGCCCCGATGCACATTTTACATAGTGTTGGGCGAACACCTAGATGTTCGGGTTCGGGCCGAACAGGCCGAACATGGCCGCGATGTTCGGGTGTTCGAGCCGAACTCCGAACATAATGGAAGTCAATGGGGACCCGAACTTTTGTGCTTTGTAAAGCCTCCTTACATGCTACATACCCCAAATTTACAGGGTATGTGCACCTTGGGAGTGGGTACAAGAGGAAAAATTTTTTTTAGCAAAAAGAGCTTATAGTTTTTGAGAAAATCGATTTTAAAGTTTCAAAGGGAAAACTGTCTTTTAAATGCGGGAAATGTCTGTTTTCTTTGCACAGGTAACATGCTTTTTGTCGGCATGCAGTCATAAATGTAATACATATAAGAGGTTCCAGGAAAAGGGACCGGTAACGCTAACCCAGCAGCAGCACACGTGATGGAACAGGAGGAGGGTGGCGCAGGAGGAGAAGGCCACGCTTTGAGACACAACAACCCAGGCCTTGCATGAGGACAAGAAGCGTGCGGATAGCAATTTGCGTTTTGTCGCCATGCAGTCATAAATTTAATACAGATGAGAGGTTCAATAAACAGGGACCGAAAACGCTAACCCATCACAGATGTTCATTGTTCATGTTACTTGGTTGGGGTCCGGGAGTGTTGCGTAGTCGTTTCCAATCCAGGATTGATTCATTTTAATTTGAGTCAGACGGTCTGCATTTTCTGTGGAGAGGCGGATACGCCGATCTGTGACGATGCCTCCGGCAGCACTAAAACAGCGTTCCGACATAACGCTGGCTGCCGGGCAAGCCAGCACCTCTATTGCGTACATTGCTAGTTTGTGCCAGGTGTCTAGCTTCGATACCCAATAGTTGAAGGGTGCAGATGGATTGTTCAACACAGCTATGCCATCTGACATGTAGTCCTTGACTATCTTCTCCAGGCGATCGATGTTGGAGGTGGATCTGCACGCTTGCTGTTCTGTGTGCTGCTGCATGGGTGTCAGAAAATGTTCCCACTCCAAGGACACTGCCGATACCATTCCCTTTTGGGCACTAGCTGCGGCTTGTGTTGTTTGCTGCCCTCCTGGTCGTCCTGGGTTTGCGGAAGTCAGTCTGTCGGCGTACAACTGGCTAGAGGAGGGGGAGGATGTCAATCTCCTCTTTAAAGTCTCCACAAGGGCCTGCTGGTATTCTTCCATTTTGACCTGTCGGACTCTTTCTTCAAGCAGTTTTGGAACATTGTGTTTGTACCGTGGATCCAGAAGGGTATAAACCCAGTAATTGGTGTTGTCCAGAATGCGCACAATGCGTGGGTCGCGTTCAATGCAGTCCTAGGCCGAAGAGGTCATAGCCTAGGGACACAAAAACCTGTTTATTTGGGCTATTTCAATGGTAGTGATGGTGACGTACATAAATCTCAGCCATGGCCGTTAGCAACGTCTGAATTTCACGAAATGTCTCATGCAGGTAGAAGACATATTGTTAGACTTGGATTCCAAAGATGGGGTCCCTACATCTCTGCAAACCAGAGTTACAGGGGTCCAAAATTGGTAAAATCCCCCATAGACTTTCATTGCCTCCCTATTTCACTTTCCAAAATCTCACATCTTTTCAAAGGGCAATGGCTCAGCAGTACCAAATTTTCTAGCATTGTAGGGACCCTTAGGGGGAACATGACTGGTGAGTTTCGGGCCCCTAGGCCAAAGAGGTCATAGCCTAGGGTCACAAAAACCTGTTTATTTGGGCTATTTCAATGGTAGTGATGGTGACGTACATAAATCTCAGCTATGGCCGTTAGCAACGTCTGAATTTCACGAAATGTCTCATGCAGGTAGAAGACATATTGTTAGACTTGGATTCCAAAGATGGGGTCCCTACATCTCTGCAAACTAGAGTTACAGGGGTCCAAAATTGGTAAAATCCCCCATAGACTTTCATTGCCTCCCTATTTCACTTTCCAAAATCTCACATCTTTTCAAAGGGCAATGGCTCAGCAGTACCAAATTTTCTAGCATTGTAGGGACCCTTAGGGGGAACATGACTGGTGTGTTTCGGGCCCCTAGGCCAAAGAGGTCATAGCCTAGGGTCACAAAAACCTGTTTATTTGGGCTATTTCAATGGTAGTGATGGTGACGTACATAAATCTCAGCTATGGCCGTTAGCAACGTCTGAATTTCACAAAATGTCTCATGCAGGTAGAAGACATATTGTTAGACTTGAATTCCAAAGATGGGGTCCCTACATCTCTGCAAACCAGAGTTACAGGGGTCCAAAATTGGTAAAATCCCCCATAGGCTTTCATTGGGCCTACTATTTACCGTTCCAAAATCTCACACCATTTCAAAGGGCAATGGCTCAGCAGTGGCAAAACTCACCAGTCATGATCCCCCTAAGGGTCCCTACAATGCTAGAAAATGTGGTACTGCTGAGCCATTGCCCTTTGAAAAGATGTGAGATTTTGGAAAGTGAAATAGGGAGGCAATGAAAGTCTATGGGGGATTTTACCAATTTTGGACCCCTGTAACTCTGGTTTGCAGAGATGTAGGGACCCCATCTTTGGAATCCAAGTCTAACAATATGTCTTCTACCTGCATGAGACATTTCGTGAAATTCAGACGTTGCTAACGGCCATAGCTGAGATTTACGTACCTCACCATCACTACCATTGAAATAGCCCAAATAAACAGGTTTTTGTGACCCTAGGCTATGACCTCTTTGGCCTAGGGGCCCGAAACTCACCAGTCATGTTCCCCCTAAGGGTCCCTACAATGCTAGAAAATTTGGTACTGCTGAGCCATTGCCCTTTGAAAAGATGTGAGATTTTGGAAAGTGAAATAGGGAGGCAATGAAAGTCTATGGGGGATTTTACCAATTTTGGACCCCTGTAACTCTGGTTTGCAGAGATGTAGGGACCCCATCTTTGGAATCCAAGTCTAACAATATGTCTTCTACCTGCATGAGACATTTCGTGAAATTCAGACGTTGCTAACGGCCATGGCTGAGATTTATGTACGTCACCATCACTACCATTGAAATAGCCCAAATAAACAGGTTTTTGTGACCCTAGGCTATGACCTCTTCGGCCTAGGACTGCATTGAACGCGACCCACGCATTGTGCGCATTCTGGACAACACCAATTACTGGGTTTATACCCTTCTGGATCCACGGTACAAACACAATGTTCCAAAACTGCTTGAAGAAAGAGTCCGACAGGTCAAAATGGAAGAATACCAGCAGGCCCTTGTTGAGACTTTAAAGAGGAGATTGACATCCTCCCCCTCCTCTAGCCAGTTGTTCGCCGACAGACTGACTTCCGCAAACCCAGGACGACCAGGAGGGCAGCAAACAACACAAGCCGCAGCTAGTGCCCAAAAGGGAATGGTATCAGCAGTGTCCTTGGAGTGGGAAAATTTTCTGACACCCATGCAGCAGCACACAGAACAGCAAGCGTGCAGATCCACCTCCAACACTGATCGCCTGGAGAAGATGGTCAAGGACTACATGTCAGATGGCATAGCTGTGTTGAACAATCCATCTGCACCCTTCAACTATTGGGTATCGAAGCTAGACACCTGGCACAAACTAGCAATGTACGCAATAGAGGTGCTGGCTTGCCCGGCAGCCAGCGTTATGTCGGAACGCTGTTTCAGTGCTGCCGGAGGCATTGTCACAGATCGGCGTATCCGCCTCTCCACAGAAAATGCAGACCGTCTGACTCAAATTAAAATGAATCAATCCTGGATTGAAAACGACTACGCAACACTCCCGGACCCCAACCAAGTAACATGAACAATGAACATCTGTGATGGGTTAGCGTTTCCGGTCCCTGTTTATTGAACCTCTCATCTGTATTAAATTTATGACTGCATGGCGACAAAACGCAAATTGCTATCCGCACGCTTCTTGTCCTCATGCAAGGCCTGGGTTGTTGTGTCTTAAAGCGTGGCCTTCTCCTCCTGCGCCACCCTCCTCCTGTTCCATCACGTGTGCTGCTGCTGGGTTAGCGTTACCGGTCCCTTTTCCTGGAACCTCTTATATGTATTACATTTATGACTGCATGCCGACAAAAAGCATGTTACCTGTGCAAAGAAAACAGACATTTCCCGCATTTAAAAGACAGTTTTCCCTTTGAAACTTTAAAATCGATTTTCTCAAAAACTATAAGCTCTTTTTGCTAATTTTTTTTTCCTCTTGTACCCACTCCCAAGGTGCATATACCCTGTAAATTTGGGGTATGTAGCATATAAGGAGGCTTTACAAAGCACGAAAGTTCGGGTCCCCATTGACTTCCATTATGTTCGGAGTTCGGCTCGAACACCCGAACATCGCGGCCATGTTCGGCCCGAACCCGAACATCTAGATGTTCGCCCAACACTACACGTGACCCGTTCGGCCAATCACAGCGCTAGCCGAACGTTCGGGTAACGTTCGGCCATGCGCTCTTAGTTCGGCCATATGGCCGAACTGTTTGGCCGAACACCATCAGGTGTTCGGCCGAACCCGAACATCACCCGAACAGGGTGATGTTCTGCAGAACCCGAACAGTGGCGAACACTGTTCGCCCAACACTAGTTTTACAATGGGGCCCCCCATGCACTCCATGCATAACCATGGCCGGATTTGTGGGCAGGCCAGGTAGGCTGGGGCCTAGGGCGGGGCTTGAGCTAGGGCGGCCTGCAGTTGACAGCCAATCAGCTGCTTCATATCTGCCCTGTGTGCAATGCTTTGATTGCGTCCGTACTGCAGCTGGTCCGTCTGCCCGCCCGCCCTCATGATCAGAGTGATTATTATCTACTCGCCCTCCTTCACAGCTCCCCGCTCACTGCACTGGATGCAGAAAGCTGCAGGTCATCAACAGCGAGACTCACAGTGATGAGAGAGCGGTGCCCTGTAACGAACGGCAGCTGTATAATTCAGGAAGTAATCACTCACTGCCTCTCTCATCATCACTGTGAGCCACCACCACGCTGCTAACGATCTGCAAGCTCTGTAAGCAGTGAAGTACCGGTAAGTGAGGGGAACGAACGTTGTGATGGAGATGCAAGCAGGGCTATCGCTGACATTTTACAGGCATGCCAATGGTCAGGAAGCACAGCGCTATGATACAGAAGCTCCGTGCACACGCAGGGGTCATTAGAAAAGAGGTCAGCACTTAAACAAGCTTGCCTGATTTATTGCCTATTTTCAGTCACTCCACTGTGACGGGTAAAGGGTCTGTTTTCCTGATCCAGACTTTTACTTTCCTTCAGATCACACTTTCCCTCTCTTGTCCTCTCCCATGTATTCTCTATTTCTGTCTTTTTCCCCATCCCCTCATCTCCATCTTGTTCCCTCTCTCTTTTTTCCTATTCCATCTTGTGCTGTCTCTCCCTTGCTTTTCCCTCCTTCCCATCTCTATTCTTTTCCCCTCTCTCTTTTTTTCACTTTCAACTGTCCGCACAGGAACTCACAATCTAATCCCTACCATAGTCTGTTTATCCTATTATCATTATGCATTTTGTAGCTCCGTCTCCGACATCTTCTGCAGCACTTTACAGAGTACATAGGGATGTCACTGACTGTCCTCAGAGGAGCTCGCAGTTTAATCCTTACCATAATCATAGTCTATTGCCCTGCCATACTATTATTATGTATTTATATAGCAGTGACATCTCCTGCAGCACATTACAGAGTACATAGTCATGTCACTGACTGTCCTCAGGGGAGCTCACAATCTAATCCTATGATAGTCGTAGTCTAATATCCTACCATATTATTATTATGTATTTATATAGCACTGACATCTTCTGCAGCACATTACAGAGTACATAGTCATGTCACTGACTGTCCTCAGAGGAGCTCACACTCTAATCCTACCATAGTCATAGTCTAATGTCCTACCATATTATTATTATGTATTTATATAGCACTGACATCTCCTGCAGCACTTTACAGAGTACATAGTGATGTCACTGACTGTCCTCAGAGGAGCTCACAATCTAATCCCTACCATAATCATAGTCTATTGTCCTGCCATACTATTATTCTGATGTTTATATAGCAGTGACATCTCCTGCAGCACTTTATAGAGTACATAGTCATGTCACTGACTGTCTTCAGAGGAGCTCGCAATATAATCCTACCATAGTCTAACGTCCTACCATATTATTCTTATTATTATGTATTTAAATAGCACCGACATGTTCTGCAGCACTTTACGGAGTACATAATCATGTCATTGTTCTCAGAGGAGCTCACAATCTAATACATACCATAATCTACCATATTATGTATTTATATATTGCTGACATCTTCTGAAGTACTATAAAATTTATAGTCATGTCACTGACTGGGGCGGTTGTTGACTGTTGGCCTAGGGCGGTAAAAAGTACAAATCCGGCCCTGTGCATAACTATTGATGTAACGCACCAAAACCTGCCAATGGCAACTATAGTGTCAGAGATGCAAGAAGGGGATGGGGAACCGTTTGTTAATGATTACCACTGTTCAAAGTATCTATAGAAGTGATTATTATGAGCACAGTACTAATAGAAAGCTAATACTGCAGTTGAGGGAAGGCCCCTCAGGGCCCCTCTGGCCCAAGGGCCCCGATGCGGTCGCAACCTCTGCACCCCCTATTGCTACGCCCCTGCACGTAAGTGTTCGCAATGGCAGACAACCAGCAACTGGCAAGCAAGTAGTATATATAGTTGCTGGACTCTGTCGCCCCGCCCGAGCCACTCAGCCAATCAGAAGTCCAGCAGGAATCAGCTGATCGTCCTGATCAGCTGATACATCTCCTGCTGGTATAAAGGACCTGACTTCTGGCCCGCGCGCACGTAGCTCTCCATCCAGGTGCACTAGAGATCCCAGCCGACCCAGACATGCGATCAGCCATGTTACCAGACGCACGCTTCCGCGTGCAAACTGCCCCGCTGTCAGCGCACGCGGCGGCTTTTCCGCGATCTCTCACACTAACTAGCTTCTAAACTCTAGGCACAGAATAGCCTCAATTCACTAAGCTTATCTCCTGTCTTTAATAACGTTTCTAGAGCTATCACCATGGTGATAAGACATGTAGTATGCAGGAAACATTTTACCTCAGGCAAACCTAAAGTTAACTCGTCTGTCTTTAAGTTAAGGTGAGAACTCTAAAGTTAACTCTTTAATCCTTAAAATAAATAACTACAGAATTCTAAAGTTAAAGACAGGGGCCCATATGCAATTCCCTTTTTCACCTGAGTTTTTTCCTAGGAGATACTTTTTTATCTTCAATTTAAAATACCTTTCAAGCACTTTTCAACTGAAAAAGTACTGAAAAGTAGATGGAAAAGTACTATCAAAATGATTTTGTGTGTTTTCTTGCTTTCTGGTAGCTTAAAAGGCATTTTATTGACAAGTTTAAAAATATCACCTAGGAGAAAAGTCAGGAGAAAAAGTTAATTGCATATGGGCCAGGCTGTTAATTAACTGCATGTGAAAATAACTACAGAGGAGGTACCTTAAAGGGAAGGTTCAGGGATGCTGTGGAAAAAATAAAAATCCAAATCCACTTACCTGGGGCTTCCTCCAGCCCGTGGCAGGCAGGAGGTGCCCTCGTCGCGGCTCCGCAGGCTCCCGCTCTCCTCCGGTGGCGCGCCCGACCTGGCCAGGCCGGCTCCCAGGTCGGGCTCTTCTGCGCTCCAATGTACGGCTCACTGGTGCGCGCTGACGTCATCGGACGTCCTCCGGGCTGTACTGCGCAGGCTCAGAACTACTGAGCCTGCGCAGAACAGCCCGGAGGACGTCCGATGACGTCAGCGCGCACCAGTGAGCCGTACATTGGAGCGCAGAAGAGCCTGACCTGGGAGCCGGCCTGGCCAGGTCGGGCGCGCCAGCGGAGGAGAGCGGGAGCCTGCGGAGCCGCGACGAGGGCACCTCCTGCCTGCCACGGGCTGGAGGAAGCCCCAGGTAAGTGGATTTGGATTTTTGTTTTTTTCACAGCGTCCCTGAACCTTCCCTTTAAAGGGAACCTGAAGTGAGTAAAATTATTTAAAATAAACACATGACGTAGCTGCAAATGAATATTAGATACTTACCTCACAGTCAGTTCCTCTCAGAAGCTCACCATTTTCTTCTTACAGTGATCCCTTCCAGTTCTGACAATATTTTGTCAGAACTGAAATATACCAGTTGCTGTCAGTTATATATAAGCAGCTGTCAGTTGCAACTGAATTTGCAAGGTAATGTCCATGTTTCCCTATGGCTCAAGTGGGTGATATTACAGTTTAAAAGTGTGCTGACCCAGTAGCTGTTATGGGGTTATGGCCATTTTTAAAATGGAGGACAGAGAATTCCAATGATGACAGTGGACAAATGAGATGCAGGAGAGGAGAAAGAGATTGAGGAGTAGACTACATGGGAGGTGAGTATGACCTGTGTATGGTTATTTTGACTTTTTATTTTCAGTTTAGGTTCTCTTTAAGGACAGAAATGATAAGATAACAGTCTCACTGTGAAAACTTATATCTACACCTTAATAAGGCAAGATCGATGTGTGGAGGTAAGTTTTCTCTTGCTTTATTATCTCCAGCATGATCTTAGTGAATTGAGGCCATTATCTTAACATTTGTACATGTCTAAATATACTTATTGGAGGCAGTGTTGAGGCCCTTGCTGTATGCTCTGAGGCTAGTCAGTCTTTCTTCAAAGACTGACATTCTCACATGTCTGCAGAGCCCAAAAAAGATATCTTGGAGCTGCTGTCTCTTTTAATACCCCCTTCCCCTCCACTCCTCCCAGGAGTCCAATACAATTGTCCAGAGGCAGGAAGTTGTAATAGAATTTTTCAAGGCTAGATGCTTCCACCCCCTTTATCATTCCATTTTGCTAGCTGCTAATTGGATAATAGATTTTAATTGAAAATGTTCCCATTGTAACTTCTCTCTGTTGGATGGCAGGCTGGATCATATTCCTCTAGTGGACAAGATAATTCTCTATGCATAGGAGGACCATAATAAACTCCTTTAAATTTGGGAGGACTGACTTGCCTACAAAGACTCATTAAACAAACAAATAGATGCTAATGGTCTATCGTAGTCGTGACACCCAGCAACCCTTCCCCCCTGCAGATGGCTGCCTGTCATTGGTTATATTCTATTGGTTACTTATTACTTTTACTTGATATGCCATACATAGTTTAGCCTGACCGATTATATCATGGACATATATTTGTTTTTTTTCTCTGTAGAATCTTGTGGAGGCCTGATCATTGCTGGAACAAACCTATTGAGCATGTTTACTGTGCCTTTTTTCTTATTATATTCTTTCTTCATATGTATAATGATGTTGTATACTGACGTGTATTCTTTTCAAACAATACAGAATTTCTCAAAACTAAGTAGCATTTCCAGCTACCACCCTCCAGCACATGAGGGTGAAACTAGCTTCAGCCAGGTGAACTACTTCCCTTTCAGTTATACCTTTTTAAAATGTAAAATATAGCCACATTATTTCCCATTCATAAAGAATGTCATGATTAGAGATGGGCAACTTCAATGACACCATTTTTCTGATACATAAAATCAAGAGGAATACAACACACACCACGGTCATGTCACTCTTTTTGACATTTTTCTCATCTATGGCTTTAGTTCTGTCTGCTAAGCGTTTACCCACCCTGGCCATCCACAGTTGTTCCTGCCCGCGGTTCCCGACCTAACCTATCACTAACCCTAGCTTATCCCTGAAGTTGTCCTTCTTGCCATCTACTGATTTTTTTTTCTGTCTGCTACTCTCAAGACCTGCCCCTTACCTAATTTCCTTGCAATACCCTCAGTTCTAGTCATTGAGTTTTCCACTAGAGATGGCCCAAACAATTCGCCGGCGAACGGTTCCAGGCGAACTTTGGGTGGTTCACCTTTGCCGGCGAAGGTGAACTTTCCCAGAAGTTCGGTTTGCCCCCATAATGCTCCATTAGGGTCAACTTTGACCCTCTACATCACAGTCAGCAGGCACATTGTAGCCAATCAGGCGTCACTCCCTCGTGGAGCCACTCCCCCCGCCCCCTTGTAAAAGGCAGGCTCCGCCAGCCATTACACTCACTCATGTGCCTGCAGTAGTGAGAGAAGGGACAGCTGCTGGCAGACTATCATAGGGAAAAATTAGTTAGGTTGTTGTAGGCTTGTTAGCTTGCTCCTTGCTGATTCTTATTGCTAAAATAGCACCCCACAACAGCTCTTTTGAGAGCTACTCTTGTTCTTGTGATCTATTTTTGTTTTCTGTGTGTCCCACTGACAGACACTTGTGTTGCATAGACAGCCTTGCTAATTCATGCTGTGTGTGTGCCTCTACCAGGCCCAGCACATTCAGTGACTACCTGGGTGTGTGACAGGTGCACATTGTAATACCCAATACTGCATATACCTACCTGTTGTGTTCAGTGCACCCACCTCATCACTGCATATACATACCTGTTGTGTTCAGTGCACCCACCTCATCACTGCATATACCTACCTGTTGTGTTCAGTGCACCCACCTCATCACTGCATATACCTACCTGTTGTGTTCAGTGAACCCACCTCATCACTGCATATACCTACCTGTTGTGTTCAGTGAACCCACCTCATCACTGCATATACCTACCTGTTGTGTTCAGTGAACCCACCTCATCACTGCATATACCTACCTGTTGTGTTTAGTGAACCCACCTCATCACTGCATATACCTACCTGTTGTGTTCAGTGAACACACCGCATCACTGCATATACCTACCTGTTGTGTTCAGTGAACACACCTCATCACTGAATATACCTACCTGTTCTGTTCAGTGGCACGCTTTGCTGACATTCAGCGGAGAAACAACTTGCCGGTGAGACGCTTGATATGTGATAGCCCGACTCGCTGGAATTCGACCCTGGTCATGTTCTCTCACCTGCTAGAACAGGAGAAAGCCATCACCCAGTACCTGTACAATTACAGTAGAAGGACACAATCTGGGGAGATAGAGATGTTGTGGCCCAACAACTGGACACTGATGCGAAATGCATGCAGGCTCATGCGGCCGTTTGAGGAGGTGACCAACCTGGTGAGTCGCAGTGAAGGCACCATCAGACTTGCCCTCCATAACAGATTCTCGTTAAAGGATTTAAAGTTGATTCATTTCACATATACAGCAGGGCCTTGAAAGTAATCCTGTATTGTTATTTTTGGTCACTACCTCGGGACGTGCATGCCTGCCGCCTTCCTTGGATGTGTGGTGGTAGCCGTTTCTTAGGCTCCAACTCCGGACCGGAATCGAACCAGGATTCCCCGGCCATTACCCGTGGTCACCATAGTACTGAGAAAGTACCATAGAAAGTTTCACACAGTTGAATGAATGGCAGACTTGCCCTCCATAATAACACATTCTTGACAAATGCTTTCGATTTGGTTCGTCTTGTGCTCGGTCAAGGGTCCATCTGACCACAGATGCCTGGTCTGCAAAGCACGGTCAGGGCAGGTACATTACTTATACAGCATGGGTCTCAGGCTCCCACTCTGGACTGGAATAGAACCCTGATTCCCCGGCCATTACCGTATTATTTACAAATAAGGCCATTGCACCTTTAAGGGCTTGCTGCAGCACACAAGTTATAAGCACACAAGTGATTCCCTCCTTTCTTGCCCACCAACAGAGCTTTCTGTTCTTGGGCTCTATTCACATATATATTATCAGTATCACCTGGCAGGACCTTAGTAGACACACACTTGTTATCAATCTGATACAGTGTGTGTTGAACCCAGGTTCAGTATAAGGTGCTAAGCAAAAAAATCAGTGAAATAAGGTGCAAACAGAACAAAAAACACATCAGTACACATCAGTACATACAATGGCCATCTATATTAAATGATTTTGGTAGTGGCTGGTGGGGTATAGGAGAACATATATACTTCACCCAGGTAGGACAAACCAGGATTCCCAAGGAGAGTGTGAGCGTCTCAAGATTTCAGGGCGGACAAGAAATCTTGAGACGCTCACACTCTCCTTTTTGCTTAGCACTTTATAGTAAACCTGGGTTCAACACACACTGTATCAGATTGATAACAAATGTGTGTCTACTAAGGTCCTGCCAGGTGATGCTGATAATATATATGTGATTATTATACCTATGACCCCAAGGGAGTGTGGATGGTTTAAAATGTTTTATTGTGTGTCCATACAGCTGTTGTGTGTTTTTAATACCAATAAACTTTTTTTTTTTTTTAATATATACCCTGGAGTGGTGCTGTTTATATGGGGATACCTTTTCTCTCTTTTCAATTTGAATCTATATTCTATCTGCCCATAACACATTCCTAGTGGTTGAGTGCGACACATACCCGTATTTTTATATATGTAACCTCAGCATTAAATAGGTGAATTGTGATCATGTGACAAGATTAACCAATCAGCACACGTCTTGCTGCTTTCTTATAACTGAAATGTGTTGCAGTAAATTAGGGGACCTGTCCCGATGTTTTTCTTACATGCCTGGACTTTAAGCTTTAAGATTACATAAGAAAACACATAGCTCAGATTACTTAACCTGTTTCTTCAATGAAATAACGTATTATCACATTATAATTTTATGCTTAATTTCGTTTCCAAAAAATGGAGTCTAAAGAGACCAAAAGAAAGCAAAATACGGCAAGGATTTTGAATTAAAATATGTATTTTTCTCTAAAAGCATGAGATGAGAAACAAAATCATCGTCTGCCTTTTCCAAAAGCAAGTTCACTGGGTTTTTGTATAGATGTGAAAGCAGATGGAAAGGGAGAGAGCTTTGAAAAAACCCAGGCAATGGTGTTTTATTTCTCTGTGCCTAATCTTCTAAAAGATAGTCTGATAATGTTCCCTTTTTGAAACAGTTGAAAGCATCATTTTGTTCCCTCACACATAGAGACAGAAAGAAAAAAAAATCTTGATTAATTAGGTCAGTATTACAGATCATTCCCTCTTCGAATTCAGCCCGCGTCAACTTGACGATTCAACCGGCTTTCTAAATTGCCAGAAGACCACTCACTGTTAAGATTCATATTAATATTTGATATTATAATTTTACCTCTAATATCCATTTTTATAAATAGCCAAAAGTTATTGTAATGTACAAAGCCATCATTAGGATACTTTCAAAAGGTTGACATCTACGGGTTCACAGGGTTTCTTTACCCAAAAAGTTTTAAAATAAAGGCCTCAGTATTTAAAAAACAAAACAAATAGAGTGCGGTTCCCCTCTAAAGCACTTTTAAATTCTCATGAAAATGGGTAGAGATACTAATCTTCCCCTAAATCCATTTCACCGGGGGGTGGACATCTGGGGGTCCCCTTGATGTTAAAGAGAGCTTCTAGATTGCACCATAATCCACCTCCCATGACCCTCTTCCACATGTGTGATGGGAGATACCCCTATCTCCTCTTTGTCTCTAGAAGTGAGGATAAGTCGCTTGTTCATAATCTTGGACAAGGGAGCTCGGCTTCCCTGCCCCCCCCCCCCCCCCTATTCCTTTTGCAGGGTATCCGCCAATCTTTTGGACCATGCTGGTTGGTATTGCTCAGGGGGCTCTAAATTCCCTGGACTGCATGGGGGTCAAGGGGTAAACAGTGTAAGGGAGCTATCTATTTTTTTGTAGACTGTTAAAGAAAACATGTACCGTCACTTTAGATTTTTCACTAACTGATTTTAGGAAAAAAATCTACTGCAAATTGGAGCACTGGTAAGTTAATGAGACTAAAATAGTTGCAATGTGACAATCAAAACCCCTTTTCTTACCATAACTGCAAGTAGTTTTCATTTTGTTTTTCATGTTTCTATTAATGACCCTGGCATATGTAGCACATTTGGTGATGATATGGGTCAAAAACAATATAAATTCCTGCCTAGACTTTAAAATCGTGTTTTTTTTTCAAAACTTCAAGGACTTTTTGAAAAAAAAATGGCCTCTTCCCACTATTTACCCTGATAGGGAATTCCACTCACCAACAAACGATGTGGTCCTCCCGGTGGCTGCAGCAAACTAGTTGAATGGCACCATTTCCCATTTGTTTTCTAGTTCAGATACACTTAAAGACCTAATTGCCCTGAAGAAGGAGGACCTGTGTCCCAAAACGCTGGCTAGTGTCACCTGTGTTAAAGTATATTTTGTCGGAAGTGCATGTCTCCTAACATTTGCTTATGGATTAACAAAGGGGGTGTTGTCAATCACCCTGCAAACGATACTACACCACTCCATTAATTATTAATGTTGACCAAGGTTGTGTGGATTGTATTTTTTGTTGCAAGTAACACTGACATATGGAACAATTTTGGTGTTGATAGCTTGTTTGGCGCCTTTGCAGTTAACTAAAAAATGTGTTGTTTCAATGCCAGATTACATAAATCCAACCAGAAACCGTAAAGTGGTCTAAAAATGTTGCACATAGTGCAAAATTTGCAGATCTCAAACATTTCTAGTATAGCTTTTTTTTTTACTCCATGATACTTAATTCCTTCTCTGCCGCCATAGCTACCCTCTTCACAGCCCTTTTTCTACCTGCACAGTATCCAGCATTTAAATCAGCCTGCATTGTAACCCTGCACTTACCCACATCTCTGCCAGCACAGCCAATTAGCAATCTATCTTTTCCCTTTCTCCACAGCCATCCAACAGATAACTCTGGCTCTATCTTTACCTTTTTCTTGAAAAAATCATCAGGAACGTCTGTGTGGCTGATATTGTGGTGAAACCCCTCCCACAGTGTGATCTCAGGGCCGTGGCTCTCACAGTTTTCCTGACTGTGAACCTCATTGCATTGTGGAAATAACAGCTGTTTGCAACTGCCAAGCAAGCAATATCTCCATCTGTGCATATATGTATCTGAAAAAAACCCAACCTTTTAGCCTATCACATTGTTATCAGGTGTGGTCCTCTGTTTTTTTTTTTTCTTGTCAGCCAGCAGTGAAGATGAGGTTTTGCAGACTCATGGTGGATCAAGCAACATGAATGAATTACACATCGAATATCAATCATTTCTTGAGCCATCTTCTATTTTTTTATCTTCTCACTTTGGAATGTATTGATTTCTTTTTTCTGCCTACTGTTATCTTTCGGTAAAGTTCCTCTACCCTACTTGGTATGTAGCACACAGACCTGCTCTTGGGTGAGGCTGTTATTAGACCATACATACAAGTTAATCCTGTTGCTGAGGAACCACTTTAGCTTTCCAGTTGTGAAACTAATCCTATTAACAAGCAGAAAAACAAATTGTTTGCAGAGAAATACCCCTGAATTCATAATTTGCCTAATTCATTAGCAGTCATGGAGTTAAACAGAGAGCTACATTCTGTTATCCTCCGTGGCAGGAGGGAATATTAAGTGGAGTTATTCTTCTGTCATTAGAAAGCATGACAGATGCACTGTAGTCTGTTCTACAGCCTAGAACCAATCAGCTACTGACATGCAAGCGCTCTTATTACTGCACCTGTTATAGACAAACATAAAGGTGTTCATCCAGAGCTCGGCTTCTATCTCCAGTGGAGAGATCATGAGACTGATCTCTAATAAAAAGTAAAATATCTGCTAGCTGGGTGCCTGTTATATTACTTTTTGAAAAGTAATCAGTTACAGATTACTGGCTCAGAAAATAGTCATGGGATCGGCCAGATGGCCCAGTGGTTAGTTTTAAATTGCAGCTGAGCAAGAGGCCTCACTGGCTTTGATTCACCGCTTAGCCTGCTGTTTTGAGTTCTCTCCTGGGCTGAGGGGGCTGTTCAATTAGATGCGTTGTCCCAGAAGAGCAGCCAGTGATAGGGATGATGGAGAAGCAGGACTCACATCCTGCTCTTGTCTTGTTGAAAGGTAGCTAATCCTAACAGAGATGTCTCTCTGCCTCTTCAGTGTCCATGACACCGCTCGTTCTTAAGTGGTGTCTCTGCAAATGGGACACGGACAAGGAATAAATAGCTATCATCAAAGATAATGACAGATACAACTTTCCATATTTTTATCTCCCTGTAATCCTTGTAATTATTCCATGTACAACCGTAGAACATTACACTTAGCAGTATTTTCTAAAGCAAACTGTTTACAGGGGAATAAACTATGCTTTATATAAAGAATAGGTAGCTGACTAATGAGGAGCATATTGTTTTTACCCATGATGTCTGCTATTTACACCAGTCAATAAAAATGTAATATAAACACTAAGCAAGGGGTTTTAATTAATATGATTGGACAAGTTATGCTACTTATACTGACAACTATTTTACATCACTTTAATGCAGGGAGAGATGCTAATTCACATCTTTGTTATGTGGTAAATATGCACACATAAAGTAGAAAAAAAGAAAAAAAAAAGCTCCACATGCAACTAAGATAAGCAATCCTTCTGCCTTAGTACACACATATTTAGGCGTGGTGTCAGGAAAGTGTGCCAGGCATCCCATCTTGACATCAGTCTGTATGAGAAATAATGGTTGTTAATAATTGTGAAGCATTACAATTATCATGTTGCAATGATTAGTAAAGAGTGACAGTGTTAAGGTGTTAGTCTTATAAGAGTGCCCTGAGGAGACCCAGTTTCATGGGAGATGGGCCAAAAGTAACACGCCACAAGAGCCAAGGTCGTAGGATTGAAGGATTTGCTTCTTTGATCAGACAAACACATATCTCAACATAAATGTACAGCAACCAGAGATGGGCAAAGTTCATTAAAAGATGCGAAACCATGAGGTGATGTAGCCCAGGGAATGAGGTCTATAGGATCTGCAGCTCTGTAGGATCCAATATTTTACCCTGTATGTGAATGGTAACATTAGTTAGGCTATCCCTGGGGTAAAAAGAGTCACTGACATCAGCATCTCCCATGGTGTGCATGCAAAAAAAAACATGTCACATGGGTATTCTCTGGCAAATTGTTATCTAGGAATCACAAGAATACATCTACATAATAATTGTTTTTGGCCGATCAGTAGTGAGTTAGTTGCTGTATGTCATCAGCACGTCAGCTTTTAGCAAAGAATAAATTATTACACATTTAAAAGTATAAGGCTCACACATTCTCCAACAGCAGAGCTAAAATTTGATGTCCTCGCCGCAACATCTACGGGCCACCTTTGTAGGAATTCAATCTCCATCTGGATTAAAGAGATCTGAGCACCTTGAATAAACAGTATAGAAACAAAATACTGGACTAAATCTCTTGGCATGCATTATGGCAGTTGGGGACGGACAAAATCAGCACAGGCACTTCATACTCCAGCAACTACGGCGGGGACAGAGATGATGGTGGACTGCATACAGGTGGAAGCTAGGGAGCAGCCTCCAAAGGTAATTAAATGCTTGCCACCCCTCATCCCAAACAGTCCTCACCATTTACAAACTTCCCTTAGGTTAATTTGATATATTTTTTATGCTTGATGCGCAGTTTACGTTAAGGTACAGAAAGGCTCAAAGGTTGAACTTGATGTATAGATAACTTACTGGTATGTTTTTGAGATGTTGGATGTAAGTTGAAGCCATGAAGGCATTTGGTTTACATATAATCTCTATTCAGATAACGTCCTCACTCTTATTGCTAGTGTTGGAACAGCACCATAAACAATGTAGCTACATTATAGTAATATAATGCTAGTGTAAAAGAAAGTAGCTAAATAGCCTATATTGTCACATGGGTTTATAAGGACTAACCAAACAGGAAAAACAATAATTTGTGGGTGATGACTTTGAAGGCTTTACAGCAGCAAGGTCCTAAAAAACTCATGGTGAAACACAGAAGCATGTATATCAGCATGTTAGATATAGTTGGGTTGAAAAAAGACATCCGTTGCCAAGTTCAAACAGAAACAATGGTCCAACACTAGCCTGCACTGTTACATAACCCCGTTGATTCAGAGAAAGGCAAAAAAAAACCTCACAAGGCTTGGACTAATTAGCTCTAAAAGGGGAAAAAGTCCTTTCTGACTCCAGATGGCAATAACATAAAATCCCTGGATCAATGCTGACAGGAACTGACTAGTAATTATAGCCATGGATGTTCTTCAATGCAAGGAAAGCATTCAAGACCACTTTGAAAGCAAATATAAAATTTGCCATACTTAATTCCATTGATAATATATTCCATAATTTAACCATTCTTATTATTATGAACTCATTCCTGAGTAGGTGGAAAAAACTTTTTACCTCCATACGCAGGTTGTGTCTCTTGTCATTTGCACAAGCCTAGGGACAAAAAGCTCATCTGCCAAGTTCTTATATTGCCCTATGATGTATTTATAGATGTTAATTAGATCTCCTCTAAGGAGTCTTTTCTTTAGACTAAATAAACCAAGTTTATATAACCTTTCCTGGTAACTGCAACCTTTCATACCTCTGATCAATTTTGTTGTGTGCCTCTGCATCTACTCCAAAATTGCAATGTTCTTCCTGTAATGTCATGCCCAGAACTGTATTCCATATTCCAAATGAAACCTTACAAGAGAGCTTAGCAGGGGCAATATTATGCTAGCATCCCGAGTTTTTATTTCCCTTATAGTGCATCGCAACATTTTATTTGCTCTAGCTGCAGCTACTTTGCATTAAATATGATTATTAAACTTATCAACCAGTACTCCTAAGTTCCGCTCCAAGTTTGATGTCCCCATTTATTTGGTATGGTGCCAGACCATTGATACAAACAATATGCATGACTTATATGAATATAAATATGATATGAAACAATGAATTTCATCTGCCATTTACCTGCCCAGATCCTTCTGCAATATGTTGCTATCTTTCTGTGTGTTGATAATTCTATACAACTTTATATCATCTGTAAAAATAGCAACAATACTTTCTACTTCATCTACTAGATCATTAATAAATACATTGAAGAGTGCTGAACCCAGGATCAACCCCTGTGGGACCCCACTCCTAACAGTCACCTACTTTGAATATGATCCATTGACCACAACTCTCTGCTTTCTGTCCATTAGCCAGTTCCCTATCCATGCACACAGACTCTTCCCCAGTCCTTGCATCCTCAACTTTTGCACCAGACTTTTGTGGGGAACAGTATCAAAGGCCTTTGCATAGTTCAAGTATATCATATCTAAAGCATTCCCAATATTCACATTAGCGTTCACCACCTCATAAAATCTGAGGATATTAGTCAAATAAGACCTGTCCTTAGTAAACCCATGTTGATGCTGATAAATTACATTATTCACTACTATGAAATCTTGTACAACATCTCTTTGGAAATTCTCGAATAGTTTGCACACCACTGATGTTAAGCTTACATCTATAAGATCTATCTATAAGATCTATAATTTCCAAGATCTGATTTTTTTGCCCATCTTAAATAATGGGTAAACATAGGCTGTATGCCCATGTTTTCCCATTATTAAAGAAGGACATAAACTTAGATCCGGGAACTATTCTACTTGAAAGAGAATGCTGGGCCCTGTAGATCTTCCATTAAAGTGAATGGGAACCCAAATCTAAATAAAAAAGTCAGATACTCACCTAAGGAGAGGGAGGCTCTGGGTCCCATAGAGCATTCCCTCTCCTCTCCCGGTCCCGGATGTTGCGCTGGCTCCTCCGTAGCGGTATTCAACCGTTTTGGTCAAATACCGCTGTTTCCCCGCTGAAGAGAGTCTTCGGAAATGCTTCGGGAGCTCGAGTGCTCCCAAAAATGGGCCGCTGTACACTGCGCATGCGCGAGCGCCCTCTATGACGCACTTGCACGTGCACAGTATGGAGCCACCTGTCTTCAGGAGGACTCAGCTCCCGAAGACTTCAGAAGTCCCCGTGGTGGGGGATTAGAACGAGGGAGCCAGCGCGGCCCTGGGAGAGGAGAGGGAAGGCTCATTAGGACCCGAGCCTTCCCTTCCCTTAGGTGAGTATCTGACTTTTTTTATTTAGGTGTGGATTCCCATTAGCTTTAAAGGTGTCATCAGGGAAAATGTAATAAAATAAGTGCTACTTACCGGGGACTTCCTCCAGCCCCAAGCTCCCAGCATGTCCCTCGCCGCAGCTCTCCCCGCAGATGTTCACCGCAGCTCGCTCCCGGTCCCCGGCGATGATGTCAGGCCAACCTCCAGGTCAGCCTGTACTGCGCCTGCGTGAGCGGCGCTGTCAATCACCGCCACGTGGGCCGGAGCGGACAGTCCGCTCCGGCCCACGTGGCGGTGATTGACAGCGCCGCTCGCGCAGGCGCAGTACAGGCCGACCTGGAGGTCGCCGTGACGACATCGCCGGGGACCGGGAGCGAGCTGCGGTGAACATCTGCGGGGAGAGCTGCGGCGAGGGACATGCTGGGAGCTTGGGGCTGGAGGAAGCCCCCGGTAAGTAGCACTTATTTTATTACATTTTCCCTGATGACTCCTTTAACCACTTGACGACCGCCCACTACCGATGGGCGTTGACAAAGTGGCACCCCCAGGACCGCCTAATGCCGATCGGCGGCGGACCCTGGGGGACTAATTAGCCGGGGACTACATCCTGAGTGGACTACATCCACAAGACTTGAGGTTGTAATTCTGCGTGTTGGGCCCAGCACATTATTAGGATTGGTTGAGGCATGTGAATGGATTGAACTGCTGTGACTATGAGTGGCAGACTTCAAGTTAGAGGGAGAAGCAAATATGGGGATTGGGGAGAAATTGGAAAGATCTCCCCCTCCGTTACTTCACCAATCTAACTTCACACAATGTCATCATTTAGTCTCCATTGCGGCACAGTCCCTTCCACTGCCGGTGCCAGAGACTTGTGTCTTTCTGCTGCCTTTATCTATTGAATCTGCATCACTAGCGTCCGTAAGACAACCAGGCTGAATGTCAGTGGCGTAGCTAATAAGCTGTGGGCCCCAGTGCAAGTTTTCCATTGGGGCCCCCTAAGCACGCTATACATAACAATTGATACGAAACCAATAAAGGACAACCACAGTGTCAGAGGTACAAGAAAGGGATGGGAAAAAATGGATTATTGATCACTAATATTCAAAGCACCTATAGAAGTGAATATTATCAGCACAGAACCAACAAAGAGCTAATACTGTGGTTGAGGGTGAGCCCTCTTGGGGCCCCTCTGGCCCAGGGGCCCAGATGCAGTCTCAACCTCTGCAAACACTATTGCTACGCCACTGCTTTATGTCACACAAAGCAGTGTAATTGGCCATTGGAGGAACAATCTCTCCGGTAAACCAGAATCAGACCACAATGTGCGTGGAGGCAGGACCGCCCAGTTTGATACATTTACATGCCTCCAATCCTAATAATGTTCTGGGCTCAACAACACTCAGAATAACAACCACAAGTCTTGTTTATGTAGAACATGTGGTATGAAAGCATGAATGTATGAATGGTGGTCTGTATGGGGGCACCCCAAGCAGGAACCAGTTCAGGTACTCACAGCTAGGTGTGTGTTATTATGGGGTATTTTTGCTTGCATCCGCATTTGCACAGTGGAATCTCACGCTTTTCAGTCTATATGAAAACAGCATTATGTCTGTTACCCAATCTCCTTCCCCCATTATATCATCACCCTTACGAGGAAGTCGAGAAGGCGTTAAAAGGAGGCACCAGCTATCCTTTCCCTGTGAGCATGGAGCAGATCACCTGATTCAACCCCCCCCCCTCCCCTTTGCTGCTGAGAGATTAATTCTTTGCAGACAGCACTGCAGTTACAGGTCAGCAGGGTCTGATTTTCCTATCTAGATGCTGAGAAAATAAAAAAAGGAGCGGGAGGACACCGGGAGCCCGATCTGGTGTATTATCGCAGATAAAAACGGTAAGTATAAAAAAGTATTCAGATATACTCACAAAGCCGGGTTGCACAACGCAGCCAAGTAAGCTCGCATGTGGGGAAGTACCATCCCCACTCGGCCTTGTGGTTTCGCTTTATTGGTCACAACTCCTTGGGAAAGAAAACACCCACCTGGGTGTTGACCCTCAAGCTGGAGGGAATAAACAATGACAAGAGGTAGGAGGCGCCCTTGGGGTACCTTTAAACTGGTTTGTATACTACTGTGTTAGAGGAACCCCTTCAGGGGCATATATCTAATAAAACAAAAAACAGAAGGTATGGACGGATCCTACCTTATGAAGTGTTCACTCAGGTTATCGTAAAAAGAATACTTTAATATGGCACTTTTAAATTGACAACGCGTTTCGCGGTAACCACCGCTTCATCAGGTCGAATAATGTGCCACAAAGAGTGAGGTCCCCGGTCTCAGGCGCCTGAGTTTAAAAGTACCCCAAGGGCGCCTCCTACCTCTTGTCTCGATTTTCCTATCTAGTCTCTCCCTACTGAGTTTGACATAAAATATTTTACCCTTCCTAATCCTTCTCAAAAGTCTGCATAAAAGGCAGAATTTTGGAAGGAGAGGGCCCACAGGTTACCTTTGCCCCAGGGCCCCCATGCTGCTTAAACTGGCCCAGATTAAAGAAAACCTGAACTAAAAAATTAAAAGTCAGCATAAACATAAACATGTCCTACTTACCTTCTGTGCAGTCTACTCCTCAATCTCTTCCTCCTCTCCTGCGTCCTGTTTGTCCACTGTTATCAATGGAATTCTCCGTCCTCCATTTTGAAAATGGCCATTACACCATAACAGCTTTCTGGTCAGCACACTGTTAAACTGTAACATCACCCACTTGAGCCATAGGGAAGCATGGACACATCAGTTCTCCTCTCAGCTGAAACTGACTGCAACTGATATATAACTGACAGCAACTGATATATTTCAGTTCTGACAAAATGTTGTCAGAACTGGAAGGGATCATTGTTAAAGCCAATGGGTACCGTTTAAAAAAAGAAAAAGTCAGATACTCACCTAAGGAGAGGGAAGGCTCGGTCCTAATGAGCCTTCCCTCTCCTCGCCCGGTGCCCTCGGTGCTGCGCTGGCTCCCCCGTTCTCGTCCGCCGCCGCAGGGACTTCGGAGGTCTTCGGGAGTACTCGGGCTTCCGAAGACGGGCCGCTCCATACTACGTACGCGCGAGCGCGTCATAGAGGGCGCTCGCGCATGCGTAGTATGGAGCGGCCGCGTCATCGGGAGCCCGAGTGCTCCCGAAGGCTTCCGAAAGCTCCCTTCGGCATGCGGAAGTGGCAGTATTTGACCGAACTGGTCGAATACTGCCACGGGAGATCCTGCGCGGGCCCGGGCACCGGGAGAGGAGAGGGAAGGCTCATTAGGACCGAGCCTTCCCTCTCCTTAGGTGAGTATCTGACTTTTTCCTTTTTTTAACGGTAAACATTCACTTTAAAAGAAAATTGTGAGCTTCTGAGAGGAACTGAGGGCAAGGTAACTATGTAATGTTCATTTGAAGTTGCTTCATGTGTTTATTTTAAATAATTTTACTCACTACAGATTCCCTTTAAGCTACTGGTACAGAACAATCACTAAATTCTAAAAGCAAATAACAATAACAATAGAACTTACATTTTGTACACAACAGAGAAAGGCAGCGCTTCTTAGGACAAACTGCATCCGAATGACTAGCTGCATTAGTGTGTCGAGCCTACTTACAGACAATGTGCACACCTTCCATTCAAACCAGATGCAACACATTACCATTATTGGAGGATGTTAGTTTCCATAATAGTTTGCATGCAAATTACCAAGTACTTGACCCTCCCCCATGATGAGGTCATTCTCTGTGGGAGGGGCCCTAACCTCTAACATAATTAAAACACATGCATATGCATAACATGGGCGCAACTAGACATGAAAGTTTTAAACATACAGAAAGGGAAAAAACAGCACGTGACCTGTTTAAGGTAACAAGTAGCAAAAGGCAGTAGTTGATGTGTAGTAGCAGGAAGCAGGTAACAAGCAGTGACAGGGAGTAGATGGCAAGAAATGACAGGCAATAGATGACAGTCAGTGACAGACAGTAGTAGGTGGGAAGTTGTCAACAAAAAACAATGTCCTCACATGGGCACCAGCTGATATTGAACTGCCACATTTATTGGCAAGGTTTGCAATATGAAGGACAATGCTGTACAATAAAATGTATCCAATGGCAATACATCACCATTCCATCGGATAATGCCACCCACAGAGACCTGTTCCAGGTGGGGAGTTGTGTCAGGGTTTTACATTGTCCCTAGTGTAACGGTTTGGATTGACAGTAACCATCTGGTGGCAATTGACTGTATCAGCAGGCATTCACCAGTTGTAAGTGAACCAGAATACAGATGAGTTGCATAAAGTGACATTGCTACTCCACTATGTACCTTCCTGTAATCCTCTTCCATCAAAACTCCCACCGTCTCTCTTGTAGGTGCAGGGCCTCTACCTGCAGTCATGTTCCATCCCTCCCCCTGCCTGGCTGTGCTGTCCAATAAAATGGGGGGGGGGGATGTGAGAGAGTGACAGAAGACAGCAGCTTTAAATGGACCTGAGCATATACAAAACAAACCTCACTCACCTAAAAACTACATCTCCTGGCATACACTGTGGCAGTCAGGGGCGTACAACAATGCCGCAAGATCTTGAATCTGTGGCACCTGAGAGTCTCCCTGAAGAAGATAGAGGACGAAGTCCCCAATAGGAAGTCATGCCTGTCACTCCCCATTTAACAGCTCAGTCTATGGCGAGGTTTGTTTTCTATATTTTGTTACATAGGTGCATGGTTCTTAATTTAATAAAATAAAGAGTTTACCTTACCTGGGGCTTCTACCAGCCCCCTGCAGATGTCCTGTGCCCGCGCTGGGGCAAACCAATCCTCTGGTGCCCAGCAGTGAGCCAGTTTTGTTTCTGGCGATTGGCCAAATCTGGTACTGCTTATGGGCAAGACACTCCTGGCGACGGGAGTGTGATTGAGGATGCACTTAGCCACAGATGCGCAGGTGCACTATTTGGCCAGTCGCCAGAAACAAAACTGGCTGCGGAGACCGGAGGATCGCGGGCACAAGATGTCTTTTTTTCGGGGGGTGATTTGCCCCATTTATGTAACAAGAGTTAAGATGCCATTTTTCATTCTTCTCTTAACTGTGAGGCACCCACAGGGGCTGCTAACGGGGGTAATATATGGTTCTCTGGTTGCTTCATGCTGCCCCCACTAAGAGAATGTATAATTATGTGGCTCAGTCATTAGGAATACGTCCATCTTTATTCTGACAGATAATACGTGTCTAGTATACTGAATCTTTGTAGGAAATAACAAATCTTTCAATACCACCATCTGATCTATCAATACCTACACTTCTGATGTGCTTACATAGCTTTCACACATATTTTACATGTATTTGTAAATGTTATTAAAAAATGTTTTAAAAAGAAATAAACTAACTGTTATTAAATGGAGATTGAATGCTGGCTGCAGCTATTAAACTATAACCCAGTGATCATCCTGCAACTCGCTGTAAAATATAAAATAGCTGAACTGTCTGCAGGAAGCTGACAGCCCGGTTCTGGAACCCCTGCTGACAAATGATTCATGAAATGTCAGATCCTATCAGTGGCTGACACTAGAGAATTGAGATGCCTCCCAGTAGCCCAGTGCACACATAGTACTAGATATAATGGCAAAAAAATTGTTCATAAAGCACTTCTTGGGAAGAAGGAAACATAACAATATCACAAATTATAATATTATTCATGGGTAAGATCATCAACCTCAAGAAAAAATATAAAACTTGTGAGAAAGAATTCTTTCTACTTAGATGGGAAATTGCAGTGGGCGTGTTAGGAGATTTGCAGGTACTGTAGGAGTATGTATAAGTGTATTAGGTTTATAGTGCATAGTCGAGTGGGGATTTAAATGCATTTCAAGAGGGCACCACAACCATTATGTTTCCCAAGATTAAATGGTTTGTTGAAAAGCTGAATTTTCAGATGAGATTTGGAGACGAAGGTTAGATGGCTGGGAGTAGTAAATTCAGAAACCAAGAAAAATAATATTTGTTTCCAGGCTCTGACAGTGATCACAGTGTGTGATTGGAGAAAAAAAATGGTAGCAGTGTAGCACAAAACCCACATATTCCTTTGTGATGCTAGCATCTTATTTTTGCAGCATTTGTTCTGTATTTTCTTCTAATGTGTGCAAGTTAACAGAATTATTAAAACAAATTAGCAATTAAGTGAAAATTGTGGTGTCTCTCACTGAGCAATATCATTTCTACTTCTGTAACAGAGGTACAGTGGCAAGAGATCAGTGCTATGTGACAATAATATTAGATGCAGGGTGCTTTTTACTGCTGCCAGTACTGTGATGAAAAATGTCCATGTAATCCGGATTTTACTGCAGTTTAGATCAGACATGTATCATCATTACATGTCATTTTGTAACTTAATATTACCTTTGAAATTCAGTCTGTAGTTGATATGAGTTGATTTTTATTTTTTTTAGGAAATGTACTGGAAAGCATATAAGCAGCATATGGCTCAAAGTAAAAGATACAAAGAATTATGTGCTCTTTGTCTCTCTAATTCTTTCATAAGTGTTCAGGAAACAGGAAGTCAAATGTTTTGCTCTTTCGCATCCCTGCAGCTTCACTGAGTTTACTGCAACAACACTATCAGTCCACAGAGAGGAGGCATGCTCACATGTGTAGGGATGCTGGCTATGTGTAAGTAGCAGTTGTAGTAATTTATCCCATTTTAGAAAGAGTTGACAGTGATGCAAGCAGCTTTTCCACTGAGATTTAACCATTTTGCATTTCTGGGTTTTTGTGCCTTAAGGTTCCTGACAATTTTGGCATTTCAGTTGCGTCACTATTGATACAGCAACAATTTTTTATTGCTTATGCCATCAAAGTGATTCTAGGCTTTCTTTGGGTAATGTTTTTCCCAAAAATTGTTTAATTTTATAGGCATTTTACGGTGGAAAATGGACATAAATGCAGAATTTCCATATGAAAATGCCAGTTATAAAACACATAACAATATATTATTTTGCTTATTTGAGTTAACCACTTGAGGACCCAGCCTTTACCCCCCCTTAAGGACCAGCGCTACTTTTTATGATCTGTGCTGGGTGGGCTCTGCAGCCCCCAGCACAGATCATGTTACATGCAGAGCGATCAGATGGCCCCCCTTTTTTCCCCCCATGGAGATGATGTGCAGGGGGGGTCTGATCGCTCCGGTCTGCAGGCATGTTGCGGGGGGGCACCTCAAAGCCCCCCTCCGCGGCAAAATTCCCCCCTCCCTCTCCTACCTGCTCCCCCCCAGTGATCGGGGCTGCACAGGACGCTATCCGTCCTGTGCAGCCAGTGACAGGCTGTCCCCTGTCACATGGCGGCGATCCCCGGCCGCTGATTGGCCGGGGATCGCCGATCTGCCTTACGGCGCTGCTGCGCAGCAGCGCCATACAATTTAAACAAAGGAGACATACGTCTCCTACGTTTACATTTAGTCTGCGAGCCGCGATCAGCGGCTCGCAGGCTATTCACGGAGACCCGCTCCGTGATCTAACAGGAAACGGCCGCTCGCGCAGCGGCCTTTCCTGATTAATTAGGGAGGCACCTGGCGACGCAGAACTGCGTCGCTGGTCCTCCAGCTACCACTTTGCCGTCGCACGGTATGAGTGTGCGGTCGGCAAGTGGTTAAAATAATACCACATACTAGTTGTACATGTAGTAAACCATTATTACCAGCCTGTGTGTCTGTAGTGAGTGGATGCAATAACTATGGTGCACAGCTTGGGCACCCCAGTGTTGTACAGATACATTGCCAGGTAGCGATGCGTCTATACAAAGTTGGATCCTCAAACTTTTGCATCTGATTGCTACACGCCGCAGCCATTGCAGGTGTCAACGAATCTTAAGACCAAGTATACGTGACACAAGGGGTTAATTCGTTGGGTAGGGGTTAAAACTTCACTATCACTACAGCAAAAAAAAAAACACTTCATTTTATAGTGTGACACTGTGAATTTAATCAACTTAAAAAAAACAAAAAAAAACTTTTAAAACTTGGATTAAATGATTGCTTCTATTTGCTACAATAACAATCATTCAGTTTTAAATGGGTGCATGCGCATGCACGAGCAGTAACAACAGGGACGTGTATGTTGGGCGTGGGTGCGTGGTGGCTACGTTTAATGCAGGCCGTGAATTTCATGTACAGGAGGGCTTTTCAGGATATGAAAGTCACATCCCCAAATCTGAAGCTGATATTCAGTTCTGCAGAACTGTGACACACCAGAGCACAAATGACTGTTTAGTTTCTAAATTACCACATCACACCAAGTCTCCCATCGGTGATCGCTGCTAGGAGACTGTTAGACGGTGAAACCGCCATCTAATAACACTGTGGAGCACTGAACCCCCAATACCCCCCCCCCCCCCCGTAACCCCCACCCACCGTGACCTGGCTATTTTCACAATTAAGGCCACTTTAGCTTTAAAGGATACCCAAAGTGACATGTGGCATGATAATATAGACATGTATATGTACAGTGCCTAGCACGCAAATAACTATGCTGTGTTCCTTTTTTTCTTTCTCTGCCTGAAAGAGTTAAATATCAGGTATGTAAGTGGCTGACTTAGTCCTGACTCAGACAGGAAGTGACTACAGTGTGACCTTCACTGATACGAAATTCCCCTTTTTATCTCTTTCTTGCTCTCAGAAGCCATTTACTGCTAGGAAAGTGTTTTATAGTTGGAATTTCTGACCAGCGAGAGTCACACTGTAGTCACTTCCTGTCTGAGTCAGGACTGAGTCAGCCACTTACATACCTGATATTTAACTCTTTCAGACAGAGAAAGAAAAAAAGGAACTACTTTAGAAAAAGTTTTAACTTCTGCCTCTGTGGCTCTGTGCCACTGAAGCGTGACAAGAAGCCTCAGACTCCTTTATAAACACAGCTGTTTCTTCTGAGCCAGGAGTCTGGGCTCTGCACTTGTGTCTGGGTAACAAATTGTCAGCATGTAACAGGCAGCTCCCTCCTCCATCAGCCTCACAGACACACTGAGACTGAGAGCAAGGAAGCTGCCTGTGAGTGAGAAATAAACAAAGCACACAGGAGTGAGCCTGGAGGGGGCATGCATAATTTGTCCCTATCACAGCAGAGGGAGCTCCTTCCTCTCTGGGTCGACAAAGCTTGACAAAGAAAAGAAGATAAGATATATTAGAGAGACAGTGCAACTAGAAAAGGCTGCAGTAAGCCTGAGCACATAAGAACAGGTATAGGAACTTGTAGGATAGGATAAATAAGGCTGAAAATGTTGTTACAGAGTCTCTTTAAGTGGTTAATACAGTTTCTTAAATTCCAGATTCTGAAACATACCAATAGATTTAATAAGCATTATGTTTTATCTTAGGGAAAGTAGAGTACAATTTAATTAAACAATAATTTTGCATTGCAGGTAAATTGCATTGCAGGTGTATAATTTTAATCATGCATAGCAGTGAGGATACCTGTAATATGCTGTCATCACAGATATAATATTGGTGTATCCTTGTAATTATAATCTTTAGTGGATATCTCTAGGCCAATCTGTAAAATACCAAGGCTTATTAAAATAACTTTTTCTTCTGAGTTTTCTCCTAGGAGATAATTCTTCATCTTCTCTTTAAAATAACTTTTCAGCACTTTGCAGTTGAAAAGACCAAAAAGTAGGTTTAAAAAATACTGTTAAAATTATTTTGAGTTTTTCCTTGCCTGCTGGTGGCTTAACCTCTTGAGGACTAGAGGTTTATACCCCCCTAGTGACCAGGGGATGTTTTACAATTCAGCCCTTCACAGCTTTAAGAATTTATTACTCGATCATATGACTTAGCACCCAAATTAATTTTACCTCCTTTTCTTCCCACTTATAGAGCATTCTTTTGGTGGTATTTGATTGCTGCGGTTTTCTTTTTATTAATTAAAATGATCCTTTTTTTTTAATAAAAAACCCTATTTTTTCCCTCCTCCCCCTTAAATCAGCCCTGCGATCCATACACTACACTACAGATACATAGGCATATGCCTATGATAGCAATTAGATTGTGAGCCGATGAGAGGGACAGTTAAGTGACAGGGCTGTCCTCTGTACAGCGCTGTGCTAGATATGGAGGCTGACGTGTTTATTTCCTTTTAAATAATGCACATTGCCTGGCTGTCCTGCT
Organism: Hyperolius riggenbachi; assembly: GCF_040937935.1. Lineage (NCBI taxonomy): Eukaryota > Metazoa > Chordata > Amphibia > Anura > Hyperoliidae > Hyperolius > Hyperolius riggenbachi. Next base: position 248,917,464 of record NC_090647.1, on the reverse strand, counting down.
GATCTTCTCTGCCTCTAAAGGTACCCATACACTAGCTCAACTTCCCATCGATATGCAGCAGATTCGATCACCGATCTCCTAAGTTTTCTCCTAGGAGATAATTTTTCATCTTCTGTTTAAAACAACTCTTCAACAATCTGCAACTCAAAAAGTACCAAAAGGTAGTTAATAAAGTACTATCAAAATTATTTTGAGCATTTCCTTGCTTGCTGGGGGTTTGAAAGGCAGTTTACTGATGAGTTGTGACACGATCACCTAGGAGAAAACTCGGGAGAAAAAGTTAATTGGATAGGGGCCATTGTCCAAGAGGTCCTTTACAAATGTGTTTTATCTGCGTTGCCATTGATTATCTATGAGAGTTGTATTATTAATTACTTATTTATACAGTACTACAAAAACTGCTCCTTTTAAATCAATAGTAAAAAAATTATAATAATAATAATAATCTCCTTATTCTTTGGGGTATGACTGCAGACATGTTACAGAGATCTCTGTTGACTATTTTGCTTATTGTAATATGAAAGCTCACAGGGAACTTGAATTATATTTTCTGCTTCAGCACCACCTGTATTAATTTTGTAATTACTCTATGTACAACTTCTCACTTTCTCTGTTGTTAAAAACTTTAACAAATGCATATTATGCAAAAACTGCTTTAGCACAAACCATGAAACCTCTCGGTTTTCCAGCACTTAAAGCCCTAGTCCATTCCCAGATTTTTCATTGCTACCAAATGAGAATTGTAGAGATGGCCAATGACATGCAAATACAGCGCTGGAAAAAAATCACCATTTTCTCATGTTTTGTCATTTAGAGGTGCAAGGATTAAACTGAACCTCTTTGCCAGGATTTTAAAGAACCGCTGACCATATTTCTCCTGATTTCCAAATACAAAATATTGTTCTTTAGACAATAATTTTAAGGGAAATTACAATATAAGGTACACATAAATAAGAGAGACGATGAACTGGTTGCGGAACTTGAATAATTACTGTAAAAGAAAAAAATCATCTGTGCATCCCGCAACAAAATGACAAAAATGTTTTGACTAGAAAACATTTAGAGATCAGTATTTGGTGGAATTACAATCACAGCTGCCACGTGCTTTGGCATGCTCTCCACCAGTTTTTCACATTGCTGTTGGGTAATGTCATGCCAGTCTTTCTGAACAAAAAAAATCACACAGCTCAGTTTTGCTTGATGGTTTGTTATATCTTCTGTAACCATCCATCTGCCTCTTAAAGGGGTTCTTTCGCGAATGAGGAAAAAAGTGAAAAGTGGTTTATGCATAAACTATGAAACATCCTTCTAAAATAGTGTAAAAGGTTTTTTTAAAAAAATGAATGGTTTAATCAATACAACATGTAATGTAAATAGTGACGGATGACGGCTGGGAGGCTAATCCATTTGTTAGGGGTGGTGGTTTTTTTTACTTTCTTTTCACAAACATAACTCCTGCCTAAGTAGTTTTCAGAAGTATAACCCACTTCTAACAGGAATCGCCATTATAGCCCTAATGGCAGAGCTCCGCTGAGCTGCTGAATATGTGTTTACATTGCTGCTAGGCAACCAGAGGCCATGCAGAGACTTGTTTGTGAAAAAGAGTCATAAGCTGCTGGGAGAATGAATCAGTGCCTTCTACACTTGATTAAGGGGCCATGAGCTCCGATACGCATGAGCTTTTAACTCCATGCAGAGACTTGTTTGTGAAAAAGAGTCATAAGCTGCTGGGAGAATGAATCAGTGCCTTCTACACTTGATTAAGGGGCCATGAGCTCCGATACGCATGAGCTTTTAACTCTTTGTACCCACTGATGTAACAATAAATGGAGAACCTTTTTTCACCCAGCCATTGGTGCAGCGGAATTTTCTTTTCTACTGAGTGCCTTCTATAACATATGATTCTTTGTCAGATTCGATTCAATTTGATTTGATTCATTGATTTGATTTGATTCAATCTGACATGTCCGATTCATGATTCGATTCAATTTGAATCAAATTGAATCGAATCATGAATTGGACATGTCAGATTGAATCAAATCAATGAATCAAATTGGATCAAATCTGACAAAGAATCATATGGTGTAGAGGGGACTGATTCATTCTCCCAGTAGCTTATGACGCTTTTTCACAAACGAGTCTCTGCACGGCCTCTGGTTGCCTAGCAACAATTTAAACACATATTCAGCAGCTCAGCGGAGCTCAGCCGTTAGGGTTATAACGGCGATTCCTGGTAGAAGTGGGTTATACCACTGAAAACGACTTAGGCAGGAGTTATGTTTGTGAAAAGAAAGTAAAAAAAACACCACCCCTAACAAATGGATGGATTAGCCTCCCAACCGTCATCTATCACTATTTACATTACATGTTGTATTGATGAAACCATTCATTTTTAAAAAAAAAAACTTTTTACACTATTTTAGAAGGATGTTTAATAGTTTATGCATAAACCACTTTTTATTTTTTTCCTCATTCGCGGAAGAACCCCTTTAATGTCATTCTAGAGGTTTTGACTGGGGTTTAAATTCAGAGTTTGGGCTGGCAATGACATACTCTTGATTTGGTAATTATCCATCCAGACTTGATTTCTGGTGTGTGTGTCGGGGGGAGGGTGCACAGAGAAATTCATATGTAAAAAGAGATGTCGTGTCTAGTAGCAAAAATGTTATTGTCAAAATGGTCAACGAGTTCATGAGCAGAAAGGGCAGTAGTGGGAGGAAATGGAGTTGAGTTGAGAAGGGAGTCGAAAATAGAGAAGAGAGGACAAGGGTTGGAAGTTTGGAAGATAATGAGAGTGGAGGAGTATTTTTGTTTGGTTGCAGAGAGGGCTGTGTAGAAAAGCTGCAGTTTGGCTTTTTAGTTAAGAAAGTTAAGACTCCATTTGCGCTCAGAAGCACAAGCAACTTTTTGGAGGTTAGGCTTGTGGAAAGTTTGTCAAGGGTTGGGGGCGTTATCTAAGGTAGATGAGGGGGAGAGGTTATAGTGGGTGGCAGCTTCATTGAGACAGATGAAGCGCAAAAGGGGATGAAGAGAAGGAGTCAGGGGTGTTGAAGTCGAGATTGCTAATGAAGCACTGGTGCTGGGGGATCAAAAGACTATCGCCAAAAAAACCCTACTGCTGCTCATTATAGTACACTGTTCAATCAGCTGCAATACTGGTTACCATTTAGTACATGGCATGGATTACACATACTTGCGCAAGTTCAGTATAGCCATGCATGCTCATACAGGATGGGGTGCGCAACCACTTTAACATATCTGACAAGCTCTTATCGCATATGTTCAGTAAGTCTGCCTGTGCAGCAGTGGGGAGGGAAGAACATTGGAAGCCTCTGGACTAACTTAGGAAAGTATCTCACTTTCTTTGCCTTGGGTCCGCCTTAAGGCAAATTTGATCAGTTTCTGTCTAGCCACCTTTTTAGTGATCTACTAGATCACCGGAGGACGGTGACGTGGGAGCGATCCGTATGTATGGGGCTGGAGGAAGCCCCATGTATGTATAAAACTTTTTTTTTTTTTTGTCTCTGGTTTCCTTTAAATTTCAAGAACACTCAAACTACACCCCAAAGACAGTGTTGAAGTATGTACTGTAAGGGTGAGGTGATATTGATCTGTTTCATATTCATGTTATTATTCAGCTTAGCATTGTACAGTATATTTACAACTGTATTTCATGAAATCAAGGTTTGAATATCTATATCTCCACTTCAATAGATGCATTATATAACTGACAGAGCGGGAGATTTATACTTTATCTTGCATGCCATTATGATTAATATTATAATAGTACTGATTTCATAGCTCTGTTCTGGAGATTTGCCTATGCATCTTTAATGATTTGCATTGTATCTCCTGCACAAATTAAAGGTGTTACTTGTGTAATAGTTGATTTGTGAAGGATGTTTGCTGCAGCATATTTAAGATTATAAGCTTCTGCTTTGAGTCGCCTATTATTTCCGTGTAATATTTTAGTTGTGCAGTGAAGAGGAAGAGGTCTTTCTAAGGATGGGTTTGGAGGGGCTGAAAACGTTCCAAGAGACAAACAACACAGAGAGACCCGGAGCCCCATATAGGGTAAAAATGATACATAGTCAAGATAATGTGAATAAGAAGAAGAGGGGTACTTACAAACCTGGATTGCGTAGTCCATAACGAAGGTGAAGAAATTGTAAAGAAATAGCATCTTCATTTGAGTACATCAGGTCGCTCTAAACTTAAAAAGGCTAGAACAGTATGGCTGCTTCTGTACACTAATAACAATGCCTAGTGTGTGTGTGCGTGTGGGGGGTAATAACTCAGCAGAGGGAGGAGACACCCCAAAAGGATAAAATGCTTAAAAATTGTTCAAAATCAGAGGTATTGAAAATGAAATGTATTTAATAATAGTATATAATACAACACATTTCACGGGCTAATCCCGCTTTCTCTGCTCAATACAGTATCTGTACGTATGCTGATGTGGCTAGAAGTGCTCCCAGCCACATTAGCCCATGAAAGGTGCTGTTTTGGTGTATCTTTCAATACACTGAATTTTTAGTACACTTCTGAGCTTTATTTATTTTTTAACATTTTAAACAGTTTTTAAGCTTCTTCCCTCCTTAAAGTGAACCTCTGGACTAAAAATCTACTCAGTAGCACTGAAAAGGCTTGGTGTTTCTTTAACAGTTTCACAGCATCAGAACTTTGTTTTTCTTACCAAAGCATCATTTTTAGCTGCATTTTTAGCTAAGCTCCACCCATCAAAGAAAACTGCCCAGGCTTTTTTCCCCTGATGCTGTGCAATGCATGATGGGATTTCCTATGTTGTTGTTCACGTTGCCTAGCAACTAGGAGGGGTGATCAGCACAGAGGACAGTTGGAACTGTGTCTCATGCTCCCTGTCACCTCCTTTCAACCAAAAAGATGGCTGCCCTCATAAAATCAAACATGTGCCTGTTCTTTTAGAACAGGGTGGGTAAGAGATTATATTACCTATCTATTTTAATTAACATAACTAATGTAACTTAACCACTTAAGGACCAGCCCATTTTTCTGTGATCTGTGCTGCGTGGGCTCTTCAGCCTCCAACACAGATCAGGTGGCAGGCAGGGCGATCAGACTTCCCCCCACTTTTTTTCCCACTAGGGGATGTCCTGTTGGGGGGTCTGATCGCCGCCACTATGTTGTGCCAAGCGGGGGGGGCCTCAAAGCCCCCCTCCACAGCGCTATTCCCCCTCCCTCCCCTTCCCTCCCTCCCCTTCGCAATATAGGCGGTACAGGAAAGCGATCCGTCCTGTACCGCCTCAGATAGACTTCAGCCTATCAGATGCCGGCGATCCCCGACCAATCAGAGGCCGGGGATCGCCGATCTCCTTTACGGCGCTGCTGTGATAGCGCTGACGTCATCGGACGTCCTCCGGGCTGTACTGCGCAGGCTCAGTAGTTCTGAGCCTGCGCAGTACAGCCCGGAGGACGTCCGATGACATCAGCGCGCCGGCGTGGAATGCACAATGGAGCGCAGAAGAGGCCCGACCTGGCCGCCGGCCTGGCCAGGTTGGGTCGGCCACCGGAGACCACCGGGAGCCTGCAGAGCGGCGCCGAGGGCACCTCCTGCCTGCCACGGGCTGGAGGAAGCCCCAGGTAAGTGGATTCGGATTTTTATTTTTTTCCAACTGTCCCTGAACCTTCCCTTTAAACAAACCACAAAGTAAACCTATGTAAATGTTATACAATTAAATAGCATTTTTTACCAACAGAAATAAATAGTGGAAGTAAAATGTTAGAAGAAAGCTTTAAAAATATAAGCCACAACATTATAAGAACTCCAGAAAAATAAATAGAATACTTGAAAGAAAAATCAGACGCTGAAAAACATTCACACATCAATTGTGAAACCTAGAAGAAGTGTTTTCTGGAGTCTCTGGGGACTTTCTCCAGTTAACAGCTCATGCAAGTAGAAGATGACTAGCTATGAGGTGCAGTTATGGTAGTGATAGCCATGGGAAGAAAATATGTTTTACAGCATGCTAGTTAAAGAACTCCACATAGCTGTTGCAAACATGTTTGCAAAACATTTACATATCTTTTTAATGTTGCCTTGTAATGTGTTTAAAGTGGGATAACACTCCCAAAACTAAAATTTCCCTGTGTGTAAAAAAAAACATTTATTTCCACTGCAGAGAGCAGTAGAAGCTGCTTATCTCTGGTTCATCGGCAAAAGTAATCATTGCCAGCCAGGAGTCTTCACTCTGCCCACCTTCTTTCCTGCTGAAGTGACTCTGCTGTTGCCAGGGTGATGTGTCTATTCAGCATAGGGAGGTGGAAGAGAAAAGACACGTGCAGAGAGCTTCAGCTGGCAATGATTGCATTTGCCGATGAACCAAAGATAAGCAAGCTTCTACTAATCTCTGTAGTGAAAATAATCATGTTTACACACAGGGAATGCTTTCAAATGTTCTTTTATGTCATTTCACTGCACAGAACAGTACAAGCTTGCTTATCTCTGGTCATCTGCAATTGTAATTATTGCAGACCAGCAGACCCTCTCTGCTGGTCTCTGCCTGTGTCTTCACTATGCCCCCCTCCTTTCTGCTGAAGTGACTCAGCTGTTGCCAGAGCAATGTGCCTATTCAGCAGAAAAGGAGGGGACAGAATCAAGACAAAGGCTTCAGTTGGCAATGATTACATTTTCCGAGTAGCCAGAGATAAGCAAGCCTGTACGACTCTTTGCAGTGAAAAAAAAATGCACAGGGAATACTAGGGAATACGGTCAAAAATGTTTTATGTAACTAAGATTAGTTACTGAAATTTAAGTTTTGGGAGTATAATCCCACTTTAATAGATCACTGATAAATATTGTATATGTTTAAAAATAAAACACAACATTGTTTGGCCATAAACTGCCTTTTAATATAGACTGCTGGTCTCAACATAATGCCCAGCAGAGCACTGTTCCCATCCTCCATTCCCCACTGGTTCCTTCAGTGGTTCCCATCTTTTCTACAGAGTACTATGCAGTGGAGAATGCTGGTGAGGCAGTTGCTATAGCTACCTTTGCTATGCTCCACCACTGGGTCTCCTACAGGTCTTGGCCACTGTGTTTTATGAGTTTATGGGTCTCTTTGTTGCTGCCATATTCCAGGTTTTCTCAAAGACTTCTGCTGGCATGAATCTTAATATGAGAACTGGAGAGAAGAAACCAAAGTGAGGCTGGAGGAGCTAAGCAAAAGAGAAGCCCAAATGACACAGTGGCCTGGATCCAAGAGGAGATATATGCATGCTGGCAGTGGGAGACCCATAATGTAGAAACATACTGTAGCTATGACAACTGCCTTACAAGGACACTCCACTGCAGCGGGATCAACAGTGGAGAATCGGTTTATACTTGAATCAGTTTGTATTCAAATAGGCCTAGTGCACACCAAAAACCGCTAGCAGATCCGCAAAATGCTAGCAGATTTTGAAACGCTTTTTCTTATTTTTCTGCAGCGTTTCAGCTAGCGTTTTGCGGTTTTGTGTAGCGGTTTTGGTGTAGTAGATTTCATGTATTGTTACAGTAAAGCTGTTACTGAACAGCTACTGTAACAAAAAACGCCTGCAAAACCGCTCTGAAGTGCCGTTTTTCAGAGCGGTTTGCGTTTTTCCTATACTTAACATTGAGGCAGAAACGCATCCGCAATCCAAAATCTGCAGCAGCCCGGGAGTATGCGTTTCTGTAAAACGCCTCCCGCTCTGGTGTGCACCAGCCCATTGAAATACATTACCCTAGCAGATCCGCACCCGCAAGCGGATCGCAAACTGCAGCCGAACCGCTCTGGTGTGCACTAGGCCATAGTGTGGATGCAATAGTCAGGGTGTGATAAAAGTAGGTTATTGCTTCACTAGAGTGAACAGGCTTGGAACTGTGTTATTTAACCCTCTTAGCAGTCAATGCATAGTATCATAGTTGGGTTGAAAAAAGACATTTGTCCAGAAAGACCAATGACAATTTCAGCCTGTCAGAAAACACTCATTCCAATATCACTAAAGCTTCCTTTGTTTTTTGAATAATTCAATGTAATCCTCTCATCCCTAATTGGAGTGCTAGCTACAAAAGGTGATTCACAGGTGATTAGTACATACATATAGTATATAGTGCATATATATATATTATAACGGTGATTTGCAGGTGATATATATATATATATATATATATATATATATATATATATATATATATATATATATATATATATATATATACATGTGGCCAGTAATCCAGTTAAGTTTCATTGATCCGTCCTTATCATCCTTAGATTGTATTTCTAGGGGCACTACCTGCATAAGATTCATTTGTGTGCCAAAGATTGGGAGATGTGGTTGTATGCATGATATAAAACACTGCATTTTGTTCTGGTGCTATTTAGTACCCAGTGACGCTTGCTTTCCAAATCAGTATTCAAAGTTAAAAATAGTTAACACACATTTATGGCCAGGTCAGCTGATTAAATTATGCATGACTAGAAATGAAAGTTGCTGCATTAGTTGTAACATTATATAAGCATGTACCTGTAAACCACAAGGCAGTTTAATAAAAATGAAAAAGGTGTGTTTTAGCCTGTTATGTGACATTTGATCCAGGGCTATTCCCAGGGGTCCTATGTTATCTGTCAGTAAGAAATTCTAACAGAGATTTTGAAGAATGTAGCCCTAGTTCAACATGACTATAACCTGAGGTATTTTTCCTGCATGGTGGGGGTCTGTTTGCAATTCACACAAGGCTATGGCTTTTCGTCTGGACAGCTTGGTCAAAACTCGTTGCAGCATTACAGTAACCTACACAGCAGCCAGGCTGAATAAAGACAGTACTTCATTGTGCTCAGCCCTCTCATTTTCCCTGGAAGTTGCTCCACACCTACACTACTGTATCTAGTGAGATATCCTGACAGCTAATGAGAGATCCATAAATGGAGACCTTCTACTTTAACCCATTCCCTTCCACATACATTTGCCATTTCTTACAAGAACTTGACATGTTCTTAAAAGAATTAGCATGCCATTTAATGTCATTTAAAATATTTGTGGTAAAAAAAAATGATTGTGGTCCTTTGTAATTTTCAGGATTTTTCTATGAACAGCCCTTTTAGGAGACCTGGTCTAATCAATTCTCTTAAAAAAAAACTAGCTAAATCTGTATAACAAATAATGACAAATAATACACAAAGCAATTTTCTGCCACCAATGTTAGCACAGTAGAGGGAATTGATTGAACTCTTTTGTGAGTTTAGGTACTAGTAGAGCAGATTTTACTGTCAACAATCTTTACCAAACAGCAGTGGATCAGACTGAAGGCCCATACACATGTCCGTTTTTTGCGAACGACCCGTCGTTCAGTCGTTCGCCCGCTAAATCGGGCGTGTGTACAGACTGTCGTTCGCGTGATAAGAGTGAGTTTGAGCGATCCACCCGGCGGTGGACGACTGAACGACGGGTCGTTCAAATGACCCGTCGTTCGCAAAAAACGGACGTGTGTATGGGCCTTAACACAGGAGTAGGAGGTATTTTTCTCATGCTATTTTATTACTGCTGAACATAACCCTATTCTCACACTTAAAGGGGCGCTATGGCGAAAAATTTTAAAATTTAAAATATGTGCAAACAGAGACATATACTGTAAGAAGTATGTTTTTTCCAGATTAAAATGAGCCATAAATGACTTTTCTCTTATGTTGCTGTCACTTACAGTAGACAGTAGAAATCTGACAGAAGCGACAAGTTTTGGACTAGTCCATCTCTTTATAGGGGAGTCTCAGCAAGGCTTATATTCTTTATAAAGATCTTTCCTAAAAAGAATTTAAACAATGATGCTGGCCAGCTTCCCTGCTCGCTACACAGTTTTTTGACTGCTGGACAAAGCAACTGCCATTCACTAACTGCTTTTGAAAATAAATAAATCACTAAGAATCCCCTATGAAGAGATGGGGCTTGATTCACAAAAGAGTGTTGTTAGCATGGCCATTGTTGCGCGAATTTTCACGTTTGCGCGCGATCGCAAATTTTCGCGCGCAATGAAACGTTTTTGCGCGTAAACGCAAATAAAGATTTTGCGTGAAAATTTGCATTTGCGCACGAAAACATTTAATTGTGCACGAAGATTTGCGATCATGCGTAAACGCTGAAATTCGCGCGAAAGCACCCGTGCTAACAGTTAGCACTCTTTTGTGAATCAAGCCCATAGACTAGTCCAAAACATGTCGCTTCTGTCAGATTTCTACTACCTACTGTAAGTGACAGCAACATAGGAGAAAAGTCATTTATGGCTGATTTTACTCTGGAAAAAATGTACTTCTTATTTGTATATGTTTGCACATATTTTAAATTTTACAATTTTTCGCCATAGTGCCCCTTTAACCCTCCCACTACTGTTGCCTAACCTTAACCACCCACCCCCCATGGCTAACCTTAACCCCCTACGCTTAACCTAAACCACCCACCCCAACGTCTAATCTTAACCCCCCATGCTTAACCTTAACCACCCACCACAGCTAACCTTAACCACCCACCCCCCATAGTTAACTTTAACCACTCACCTCGACACCAAACCTTAACTCCCTAATCCCATGCCTAACCTTAACCACCCCCATGCCTAACCTTAACCACCCACCCCCATGCCTAACCTTAACCACTCCCGCCAGCAATCGCCGCAAAAAAATGGAAAAGCATAATCTGGAAACCTCCTAATTTTATATATATATATATATATATATATATATATATATATATATATATATATATATATATATATATATATATATATATATATATATATATGTATGTATGTATATATATATATACACCACAATAAGCCCCCAACACAGTTATCCCCACCACTACATAAAGTTTGTCTGGGATATAGACAGGTCTGTGTAAGAGAGCTTCTGATCACCTTGAATTGCATATGGTCCAGTCTTATAGAGCATTGTTAACAGAGGAGCTGATTCAACGCAATGGTGAAAGTGCCTCTGTCCCAACTTTCTTGAAATTCATTAAAAAAAATCATATTTTTTTGTATATTTTTTGTATATTTCTCAGTCTTGACATGTATTATGTTTTCTTTTTACTATACTACATGCCACATAATTCAGTTTCTGATCTTCTGGACAACAAGTGCCTTTAAGGTGCAATTTATGCAGATTAGTGTCAGTGTTTGAACTCACCCATTTGTCAGTGCTTGACACACTAAATGGCAGCAGAAAACCACCTCATGACACATCTAGGTGTTGCTTCTGTACTATTCAAATTTGAACGTATGGACACTTGCAAATGTCTAGCACAGTGGTCCTCAAACTAAGGCCAGCGGCCCGAATGTGGCCCCCTCAGGCTTTTTTACCAACCCCCCACACACAAAATATATTACTTATAGATACGGCCAGCTACATCTTTAAATATTGGTGGTCCGCATATAGAATTGAAGTGCTGGCATCACCCATCCACATGGAAGCCAAGCAGTCATTCTCTGGTTTCCACTCAAATTCCACATCAGGTGACACTGCTGTCCAATTGGACTGCAGGTTGTCACCTGGGTATGCTTCACTGTCTGGCCCACAAATACTTCTACATCATTTTATGTATACTCCGGCCCCCCAGCAGTCTGAAGTATGTTGACCCAGCCCTCGTTTGGGGACCCCTGGTCTAGCAGGTCCACAGGAGCAGCTGACAGGCTTTGGACATACCTATGTGTGAGAAAGAGACCTAACATTGGTCTCCAGGGTGAGCCTGCATGCAGTGGCATCAGCTAGCTATTCAGGCCACAAGGTATTGCAGTACAGACAGAGCTCTCTAAGAAGAGCATAGCCTGAAGCTCTAACATTTGTGCTGTAGGAATGTTATGATCGCTGCTGCAGCAGGTATTGCTGGCAGTAGTAGTGCTGCTGAGGCAGTTCTGATCTCTTTCCATGCAAGCTGCATAGCTTTGTCTGCCTTTCCCTGCTGTCAGCTTGTGACTGATTATCATTCACCTGTGTGGGAATCTGCATGTCTGCTCCCATTGGATGACCTCAGTATAAAGATCTGCTTCCTGCAGGGTTTCCTTGGGCTATCATAGTTTCAGTGTAAGCTAGTCTTGCTGTTGCTCAGCCCCAGACCGTGTTTCTTGTTCTAAAGATACTTTGCTGGTTTTGCATCATATATTGGTTCATTGCCCATATATATGCATACCAGCACGTTTATTATTTTCCTTGTATTCGTGTTACGTTGATACATCAGTGACGCTGATATATACGTACACGAACTGTTTATATCCTGTGTTCAGTTAGTCAGTTCCAGCACGTTTTGGTGGATGCGCGTATCGTGATCACCCGTGCTGAGCTAGTTATCCTGTTCCTGGTCCTGTTTGTGGATTGCGTTCATCTCTGCGAAGAGATAGCGAATCCTTCTGAATCCTGTCCTGTTTCCGTTTGTGGATTGCGTTCATCTCTGCGAAGAGATAGCGAATCCTTCTGAGTCCTGTTCCCTGTATTGCTCCAGTTCTAGTCAGTGTTCCTGCTTATGTCATATATCGGTTCATTGCCGATATATACATATGTTAGTCAGACGTTACAAATAGTTTCATTGATAGCTGTAATTGTAATACGCTAGGAAAACATACTTATTGTATATTTATCTGTGTTACGTTCATCTATCTTGATCCTGCTATTTCCTGACTATCCTGTCCTGTCTTTGTGAGGCACGCCATCGCTGCAAACGCATTGGCTGCCTCATTCCAGTCTGTCTTGTTGTGGACGCTTGCTGTCACTAAGTAGTGGCTAGTTAAGCAAGCGTTCATTCTGTCTACCTGTCCTGATCTCCTCAGTTCTGATTTATGCGCTCAGTGCTACTTTGCGCTGAGACGTTTTCACGAAAGTATTGTTTGTGGCTGTTCGGATCTGCATCGGCTCTGTGCGCCACAATCTCCTATTGTAATCAGTCCTCTCCTCCACTAAACTGGGGATATCCTGATTCCTTGTGCTGGTGTGTGTACCCCCTTCACGTCAGCTTATGCATCGCGTGCTGACCGTGGAGAATACACCTCCAAGCGTGACAAGGAAATGGGGCAAAAGGACTTTCTAGCCAGATACTTTAATTTATGCATAAGTAAAACAAGCCGTACCACTGAGTTCCCTACAGGTCCAGAACCATTGTGCTTGCAGCCTTGCAGGTAAGTTTAATGGGTCTGTTCTGTTCATAATATAACTGCACACCACTGATATGTGAAACATATAACTATCTATTTGAATGTACTCCTTGTCGGCTATCTGAAGTAATTAGGCTTTTCTAATTAGAATAAAGTCTTATCGAGGGTTAACAGCAGACATTTACTTAAGCCTGAAAAAAGTAAATAAATAAATACCCATTAAGATGATCATTAACACAGAATGTAAATTAAAAATCAATATAATTATTTTTAACGGCGGTAATGTCTGCAATGTGAAAAAAAAACTTGCTGATGAACTAGTAGCCGACCAAAACACTCAGCTTATTACCCGATAATTACCCTCTTCAGAGCTGCCTGTTTGCACCACCTAGAGATTTGCATATGGTGGAGATAATTTTGCCATGATCACTGTTCCACTCAACTGCAAAAGCTATTCATTATTCAGCATGGAGTAATTGTGGGTTAGTGTGAAACCAATAACTCTAGAAATAACGCAGCACAGTCATGTAACTTAATAGGTTTATTATTTAGAAACTGCAGCAGTTGTGTTTGTGGAGAACAAGGAACTGACGTCTAAGATGACACACGCTGAATTTTCTTCCCACGGGCTCAGTTCCAAGTTATTGATGATTGTCTCTGCAAACCAAATGTACTTTCATTAAAAAGATTATGAGACAATAAGTACATTTAAATGATCATAACGAAAATCAATCTAAGGAAATTTCTGATAGTGTTTGCCATTGTGACAGTGTGACAAGGAGAAAAAGCACACTTATCTTACTGCCCTATGCTGGTTTCCAAGAGAGAAGAACTACTGATTTACATCTACAACTACACATACATAATAAATTATATATATATATATATATATATATATATATATATATATATATATATATATATATATATATATATATATGCAGTATATAGGCTTGATTCACAAAGCGGTGCAAAGTGTTTGCATGCTGGTGAAAAGCCCTTTATCACGCCTAAACTCAGTTTAGGCGTGATAAAAAGAAACTCGCGCGAAGCAATCGCGCAAGCCCATTAAACCCTATGGGCGTTCCGCGCGCAATAGCGCGATTGCGTGCACAAAACTTTGCGTGCGGCACTTTGCGCACAATCAGAAGCACAAAGTGGTGCTAACTCAGCTGGTGCAAAGGTTAGCACGCCTAAAAGTTTTTAGGCGTGCTAACTGGGTTAGCACCGCTTTGTGAATCAAGCCTTATCTGTCTGTAGCTATTTAGGTTTCTACAATAATGAAATAGAAAACTGCCACGTCCCCATTGATTTGGACATTGTTCCACAATTCAAGAAGAGATCTTTTGGTAAACAAAAAGATCTGTAAACTATTACGGTAAGTTAGTGTTGACATTTCATAAGCAATAAAAGCTTGATAGATACTTGTGGAACACTAATGTGCACTATTTTTTAATACAATTAGATTTATGCTATTTTGTTTCAGTAGATTAAAATCATTTGAAGTCAGAGTCAGAAGGAGGCTGGCAAAGAAGTTTATTACATTGAAAAAAAACTTTTAGAAGTTCACTTGTCATGAAACCACTGTGGAATACCTGACATTCTCACTAATGCACTAGAAACTACCACACTAATTTCTGTCGGTGCCCACGCATGCGCAGAAACCCTTGACTACAGCTGTTGTCTGAGATTTTACGGAGGGGCTAGCGGCACACTGGAGAGCAGCGGAACTGCAGCGAGGGACCAGATCGACTGCTAGGGGCTGGAAGAGGCCCCAAGGTAAGGAATAACTTTTCCCTTTTCAGCTGAGATATCCTTTAACCACACACACCCTGAACAAGCATGCAGATCACATGTTTCTGACTGAAGTCTGACCAGATTAGCCACATGCTTGTTTCAGGTGTGTGTGTGATTCAGACAATACTGCTGAAAGATCGGCAGGATCGAAACAGATTAAAAGGGTGCCAAAGATAACCTGGTAAAATGGGTGCCCCATAGGTGCCTATGTTAAAGGCCACTATTAGTGGCTAATGCAGGTAATTTGCCACTAGGCAAACTGTGGCTACAAATGGAGGGTGCAAGGCCTATAGGGTTAGGTGCGGCTGCAGAGTGGGGGGTTGTCCTTCGTGTCGTGTTAGGCATTGGCAATGGGGGTCCTTAGTGTTAGTCATGGGGTGAAGCATCGCACAGCATTGAAACATTATCACTTTTTACTCATTACAATTAAAGGTTTAACATTTCAAACAAGGAGGTGCCTTGTTTACCTATACTTAATAGAATTAATTACAAAACTAGGATACATGACATCAGTTGGAATATAAAACAGATACATAAATATGTTTGTGTAGCACATTTTATATGAAAAATTATATAAAAAAATGCCCTAAGCATACCAAAGAATTCAGTGATGCTCGTAGTTGTGACGTAGTGTGCATGCACAGAGCACTGCCGGCCGCTGGTGCGCAATCAAGCACGGGTGTCGCCGGGCAGTGTCTGAGCAGTGCGTATGACCCTCCCATCTCGGTAGTAGCTTTGGGAGGACATTACACTGTAATGGAGAGGGATGGAGGAGAACAGGGTGAGCGGTGGGCATGAGGAGAGCCTCATACACATGCCTGCTCTCCCTGTTTTTAAAATTTTTGCACGGGCTAAGTGTGGTTTGCCTTCTTAAAAAAAATCTGTATAAAAAAAATGCCCCTGGGGGTACTCCCCTCACGAGGGGGAAGCCTCTGGATCCTATCGAGGCTTCCCCGTCCTCCTCCATCCCACAGTGGTCTCGCTAGATGTCCACGAATGGCGGCCATGTAAATGATGCAGGCACAGTTGCGGCTTGCAGCTCGGAAATAAATGTAAATAGCCGATCCCAGTGGGGTCTGCTCTTCTGCGCAGGCGCAAGACGGCTATTTCCATCTATAGCCAAGAGCTGCAACAGCGCCACTTGCTGGACCCGGGAAGGTAAAAATTGTCGGCTGTCCATTGCAAGAGCCAGAGCGAGACCGCCGTGGGACGGAGAAGGACAGGGGAAGCTGCGATAGGATCCAGAGGCTTCCCTCTCCCAAAGTGAGTACCCCCCAGGGGCACTTTTTTTGAGTACAGAGTCTCTTTAAAACAAAAGGTATTTGCGATAATTCAGCTTTAAGTGTGTAACTGTGGTTACCCACAATGCACCTCTGCTGAATATGGAAATTGTCTCTTTATGCACCTGAAGCCAGGCTTGCATCCAGGTGTATAGCAAGCCTATAGCTAATACATTTTACAGAGCCACATCAACCCAACATTAATTTTTTGTAGTGAACACCTGCGCGTTCACTACAAACTGTAACGAAGATCATAATGTTGATTATGAAAATAAAATATTAAACTGCAAAAATCCAAATGTTCCTAAAAAATGAAAAAAAAATTATATATATATATATATATATATATATATATATATATATATATATATATATATATATATATATATATATTTATATATATATATATATATGATCAATAGGGTTAATCAAAAAAATAAATATATTAAAACCAACACTCCTTTTAACTATCGTAACATCCAATTGTAGTCACAGCTGACTTTATAACAAACCTTCTCTAAGCATCCCATTATTCTTATCTTAGCACAGTTACTTCTAAGTTCTCAGAGGAAGTTTAGGTCACACACAGTCTTTGCTTTTCCAAGTGTTATCCCACTGCAGTGGAGTATTTTCTTTGAAGAGAGATTAGCCTCAATGTGTTTATTTTCATTCTTTAACCTTGCAAATGTTGCTTTGCAGATCTCCCCAAAGGGAATATGTTTTTTAACATGAGAGCTCATCTGTGATGGCTTAAAACAACACTGAAGACATTTCCTTCAAAAAAAAATTTTTTCCCAAAATGTGAATAAAATTAAAAGAGGAATATTATGTCAAAGGGAAGAAGAGATACTTTTAGCCTTCACTTGGAGTCAAGTAAATAATCGTGCAAACTGAAGACATGCTAAAATATGTAATTTTAGTAGCCTTCATATTTATTTTGTCCCAGGAATATAAATATGTTATGGCTAAAGTACTACAAAACAAAGATTGGAGCAGTCCTAAGAGGAGTGGTGGGGAGATTGCTATAGGTATAAATAAAAAGACTGATGTCACCATCATGAAATATAGGATATGCTACCGGTATGTTTTCCTTTATCTGAATATAGCCTTATGTAGCCGTGTCTAAGCATAGGTATTTTTTCAAGACAACAAATTCAAGAGTCTTCTGCTTCTGCTAGGTGAACACAGGCTAATATTTGGAGGATCTCTCTAATTGCCTCCTGCCTCTATTCTGTGGCATGCCTAAGATTTGGTAAAGACAACCCCTCCAAGGTCCTGCCTCTACTTTGAAGCACATATATTTTTTTTAAACAAAGCTATTGAAGGACCTTCTGCAAGGTAACGTTTTTTTTTCAACAAAAAAGGTATTTATCGAAGTATCAAAACATATAAAGCACAACAATGACAATTTTATGAAAAAAATATATATATATTATTGAATATTATCCAAAACCATACAATAAACAATTTCAGCTATATTTCAAATCTGTAGGACAGACATCACCACATCTAAAATACAAAATAATAATCTTAAAAACTCTCATTTGCACTTTGTAGTTCAAAGCCACCAGGACCAGACTCACCCCGATTGGGAACTTATCCACCCATTGTGACCATACCGCCTCAAACTTATCTTCCTGGTCGGCCAGGGAGGAGGTTATTTTTTCCATCCAATAGAATTCAGTCATCTTATATTGTAGTGTGACGGAGCATAGAGGGGGAATTCCACTCTCTGGCTATAATGGCCTTGGATGCGTTGCAGAAATGCGTCAATAGTTTATTTTCATGTTTGGTAAGGGAGAGGACTGCCAATTAAAGAGGGCCACACATGGGTTGTGTGCTGCCAGGTAACTTTTTAAAAAGACCACATCAAGGTGCTTATTCAATTCACTTTTTTATAAGGTTTCTCCTAGGAGATTTTTTTATCTTCTCTTTAAAATAAATTTTCAGCAGTGCACAATTGAAAAAAGTGCTGTCAAAATTATAGTAAGTATTTTCTTGCTTGCTGGTGGCTTAAAATGCATTATTGATAAGGTGTGACAATATCACCTAGGAAAAAACTCAGAAGAAAGCTTAGAAGAAAAATGTAATTGACTTTTGGCCCAATAGTCTTCTGCCTCTGGCCTGTGAACTTCCCAGTTTTTGGGATACTACTCCCAAAGCTAAAATGTCAGTAACGCCTCATAGTTACATAAAAGAACAATTGAACACATTCCCAAGCATTCCCTGTGTGTAAAAACATGTATTTCCATTGCAGAGAGAAGTAGAGGCTTGGTTATCTCTGGTTCATTGGCAAAAGTGATCATTACCAGCCAGGACACTGCCTCCTTTTCTGCTGAGGTGACTTTGCTGTTGTCATGTATCTATTCAGCAGAGGGAGTGAGGCAGATTGAAGACACATGCACAGAGCTTCAGCTGGCAATGATTACATTATATTTGCCTATGAACCAGAGATAAACAAGCTTCTTCTGCTCTCTGTAGTGAAAATAATTGTGTTTACACAAATTTCAAATCCCACTTTAAAATGATCCTTCTAAGGCCTTTCTACTCTGTGGCCTGCATAACTTCAAAATAAGTAGACCACTTCCACAGTCTTCGAACTTAGCCTAGACTAGGCTAGTTTTTTGTTCAGAGAACCCATTTAAGACACTTCTGCCTCTAATCAGAGACATTCATTATTTTTTCATAAATATTTTTTTTGCATGCATGATGATATAGAGAAGAGTATTGTAAAAAATGTGAACATGTAGAGCACAGCATTCACTGCCAACATATGGTTGCACTGTTAGGAGTCCTAGAAAATCTGTAACAGCAAGTACAGGATTAAGGGACCACATAAAGCTGTAAATGAAAGGATTTTCATCTGTTTTATGTTGCTCCCAAATCTGCATAACATGGCCCCTTACCTGCAGTGTACATATTATTCCACCTTTTTTGAGAAAGCCCAGTGTTCCTCAGGCAGTTGTTGATCTATCCATGCCATTGTAATATATTTTGCATTGAAGAAAGCAGAACAAACTACCAGAATTCCAACCACCCATCAGCTGTTTGGATATTGGACTTACTGAATCTCGAACACTGGACCCAGTTCACATGAACAGCTCTCCAACTGAACAGAGGAATATATGCAACACTTAAACTTATCTGAAAATAAATTTCAGATATACCCTTTATGAAGCTCGGACTTCATAGAAAGCAGCTTCAGGCCTATGTACACTTCACAGATCACATGCAGTATATATCTTAGTTTAGTAATATTGTTCTTCTAAACCTAATTTTAGAAGTGACTGTTTAGAAGTGTTACAGAAAAATGTAAGCTCTGTGCACTAAAATGTAAGCTCTGTGCACTATCACATTTCATTTTGTTTTCTTACTCAGAGTGGTTTACAGAAAACTAAATTAACAATCAGAAACATTTTTTTTTCTTTTTCAGAAGCAGGAACTGTAGCTAAAACTTCATAAGCATCATATTACAAGAAGTCCTATACCCTGTGCTTTACACTGTACATACATCCCACCATACAGCAAATATTTCCATAGTGCTTCAAGAATGCGCAGGTGCAAATCCTGTGGTTTAAGTCATCATGGTGTTGAACTGATGAACCCAATAAAAATAAATGGAATCACACTATAAAAAGGTATCTGCTCAGGACACTAACATGTGAGAAACTGCAACAGATATTAACACTAGGACCCAGTAATATTTTCTATTGCTTATATCAGGACTAGCTGGGGTCAGGCACCTTTTTGTCTAAACTGTTGCATGCACCAGTGCTCTCACATGAGCATAGATGATTCTAGGGTTTGTTAATATCGTGAGTATCTGTCACAATCCTTACTGTGAAGATGTGGAGACAGCTACCCTTGCAGCTTTCTACCTGAATTGGAAACAGAGCATACAGGCAGTGCTGCTCATCCAGATTCCGGATATCCGGGTAACCTAGATATCCGACCTTTTTTCAGCTATCTGATTCAGATTCAGATACCAGATAGTTGGCTGGCAATGCGGATATCCGCGGATATCCGCAGAAATCCCACTATTGAGATCTAACTAAGTAGATGACGTCCAGGACGTCATTGAGCCAATCAGAGGGCTCCCAGCAGAAGCCCTAGCAACCAATCACAGAGGGGAACCCTGGCCAGCCCCGCCTGATCTCATTGAGCCAATCAGAGGGCTCCCAGCCTAAGCCCTGGCACCCATTAACAGAAAGGAACCCTGGCCAGCCCCCCCCCCCTGTATAATAAGGAGGGCTGCCATGATGAAAAATATCGTCCTTGCTTGTGAATGCTCACTGAGAGACATGCTCCAGTGCTGCTGGCCTAGCAAGTGCTGTACACAGTGATAAACTTAAAGCTGTTCAGTGATTAACCCCTTCACTATCACTACACTATTGTTGTATTGTTAATTAGCTTGATTTCATTGTGTGACAGTCAGAGTGTGTGCTGCTGGGTTGCTGCAGCTGCTATGTGTCTGTGTGTGTGCTGTGCACAGACCAGGCCAGCTGCTGCCTGCTGGCCAGCTATTAGCCTTAGCTAGCTACAGTATAGCTTAGGTTAGGGATTAGGGAATAGGATTACTGTGTTATCGTCTAGTTAGTACTGTAGTACTGCAGTCAGTGCTAGTAGTTGTTAGAGTATTAGTACTACTGTGTTAGCTTACTACAGAACTGCTGTGCTGCTGAGCAGTGCCAGTGTGACAGTTAGTGTCGTCTCCTCTGCTGTGTGACTGTCATTTGGCACTTGGCACGTGGCTCTTGGCACTTGGCACATGGCCCTTGGCACTTGGCACATGTAACATGGCACGTGGTACTTGGCACTTTGCACGTGGTACTTGGCACGTGGCACTTGGCATTTGGCACGTGGCACTTTGCACTTGGCACGTGGCACTTTGCACTTTGCACATGGCACTTTGCATGTGGCAGGTGGCACTTTGCCCTTTGCAGGTGGCACTTTGCACATGGCTGGTGGCACAAGGCACGTGGCACGTGCAAAGTGCCACATGCCAAGTGCAAAGTGCCACGTGCCAAGTGCAAAGTGAAAAGTGGCAAGTGCCACGTGCCAAGTGCAAAGTGCCACGTGTCAAGTGCCACGTGCAAAGTGCGAAGAGCCACATGCCAAGTGCCACATTACACGTGCCAAGTGCCAAGGGCCACGTGCCAAGTGCCAAGGGCCACGTGCCAAATTTAACCCAAAACACAATTGCTGCGTAATTTTTGGGAGGTGTCTGGGCTGAAAACTGCCATGTCCCAGTTGTGCGGTTGGACTTTGGACACAATGTGGGCTGCACGACCGCTGTCTGGAACCTAGTCCTGATGTTAATTGACAGCCATTTTTTTTTGGGGGGGGGGGGGGGTATTTTAAGTCCCCACATCATCAATTAGTGTTTTCCTTTAAAAAATAATGATGGGACTTCCGGTTCCGGCGCCTGCATGTAAGGAGGACGAGAGCGGAGCTCCGACAAGCCTGACTCACTACAGCGGGAAAACCGATTCGAACCACTCGGTAATTACATCCCTGAGTGGCCCACATTACAGCCCAACAAACGGACCCAGAATGGACCGCTACCTGACTCGCTCCTCATGCAAGGAACAAGAGCACGGAGACGTCTGCGCTAGGGACAAGATGGCGCCTGCCTTGTGGAAACGTGGCCTCCGTTCCGATGACCGCTCCTCACAAAGGGAATGGGACGAAGAGTCAGACGTACCTTCGGAGGACGGTAAGGGCACCTCTCCCCATATAAGCTATAAGAATATGGCACAGGAGGTCATGAAAATCTTAGCGCCCGAGCTTCAAACCGCTGTGGAAACAGCCATCTCTAAGTCTCTCACGGGCATCAATCAAAAGCTCCATGATCACGCTTCCAGGCTAGATGACGTGGAGCAACGTCTCTCACAGTGCGAGGATGACTTAGACAAGGCCTTTAACACCATAGGCTTTCTCACCAGACAAAACAGTACATACCATAGCAGGATTGAGGACTTGGAAAACAGGTCGAGGCGGAATAACTTACGCATCGTAGGCCTCCCTGAAATCTGCAGCCCCGACATGCTAATTGACTTCTGCGAAACAACCCTGTCTCAACTGCTAAAGCTGACAGGAGAGTTTAAAACTAAGAGAGCACACAGAGTCGGACCTCCTCGTTCTGCCTCATCAAGAGCCCCCCCCCCAAGAGTAGTGATGGCGAGATTTCTAGACTATGGCGCCAAAGCTAAAATATTACGAGCTTTTAATTCCGGCAATGCTCCCTTATCATACATGGAATCCTGAGTTTGCCTATTCAACGACTATTCTCTAGAAGTAACTGAGAAGAGACAATCTTTTACCAAAGCATGCTCCTTCCTAGCTCTAAAGAAGATCAAATTTGCTCTTTTATACCCTGCAGTTCTCAGAATCACTGAAGAGGATGGTCAAACTCACTTTTTCAAAAGCGCCCAAGATGCAGATAAGTACTTGCTGGCTAACTACTCGTCACCCTCTACAACGCGCAAAGCTGTTTCTCCACAGACCCAGGCGTCACCTCCTAAATCCCCTCTCCAGGAAAAGGACAGAGAGTGAATAAACATTCATGCACCATATTCTGAGACTAAGGCAATATCCTCTCCTATATTCTTGCCCCTTAACCTCCTTGCCTAATACATGCTCCTACCATAGTTCCCACATTGCTGTAGTGAGTAAATAGTCATCAGGCTTCGGTAGCTAAGATGCATAGTAGATGCAGGGAAGAAGTGAAGCCCAACGTCAGCTTGCACCTTCTATGTTTTTCTTTTCCTTTTCTTCTTTTCTCCTACTTATTCCTTCTTGTTACTGGCTCCTACAGCCATGGCTGAGACTGATATTAGCCACATTTACAATCCTTGGCTTGTTTGTCATGATATGTCCCCACCAAATGATAATTTGTTTGTACAATTTGGGTTTCAGGTCTTTGCTCTCTCAGGGGTTACACTCAAACACAAAATATGAAGCTCACATGTTCCTTTCCTATTTTAGAAATATACCTCGACATGAGTCTATTTACATGTCTACAGCTGAACACCATCTAAATTATCCATATGGCTAACAAACCGACATTAAAAGTGGTGTCCTGGAATATAAAAGGACTTAGATCTCCGATCAAATGGACACAAGTTCTGCGTCACCTTAAATCCCTCAATGCAGATGTAGCACTACTCCAAGAGACTCACTTAAAGTCTCATGAACTTAATTATATGAAAAAAAAAATGGGTAGCCCACTGTACTGGATCACCCACCCAAAACAAAAAGGGGGGAGTTCTTATTCTCATAAGCAAACAACTACAATGTCAAGTCGACCCAATATACTGTGACAAACAGGGAAGGTGTTCAGCTGTACGCATTACGATGCCGGGTGATACCATTGTGATCTTTAACATCTATGGGCCTAATGAGGGTAAAAAAGAATTTTTTCAGCAATTGTTACCTATCATATCACAGCACATGCAATTTAATCTCATAGTAGGTGGTGACATTATGCATATGCTGGAAGATAAGTCTAACCTTAAGAAAAACCGTACTCTAACACCTACCACGTCACTGGCTGAAATGATCGATAACCTTTCTTTACAGGATACCTGGCGATACCTCCATCCTTATGATCGAGAATTTATATTTTATTCGCACCCGCACTCATCTTTTTCAAGGATAGACTATTTATTTGTTAACCAGTCCTTAATCCATAGACTCTCGAAAGCTACTATCTCAGACCTTATTATTTCAGATCACTCCCCAGCAATAGCTGAGTTCGCTCAACAGATTCCTAAGGGTAGCGATATCCTCTGGAGATTCCCTACACAGCTCTATGCAGATGAAGAATTTCACCTACTACTTCAGAATTGGTGGCTAGAATACTACCATGATAATAAGGAACATATCAGCACACCCCAACTATTTTGGGGACGCAGCAAAAGCGGTGTTGAGAGGCTGTATCATGGCATTTACCTCAGCAAAAAAGAGGAAAACTAACATG
This sequence comes from Hyperolius riggenbachi, assembly GCF_040937935.1. Taxonomy (NCBI): domain Eukaryota; kingdom Metazoa; phylum Chordata; class Amphibia; order Anura; family Hyperoliidae; genus Hyperolius; species Hyperolius riggenbachi. The sequence goes on along the minus strand of NC_090647.1, from coordinate 248,893,277 downwards.
GAATATGATAAATATGTACGAATCTCCAGAGCAGCATATCGCACCTACCAAAAAACACCCTCCGCCCAAAATAGAACACACTGGCTTAAAACTAAAACCCAAACAGACCAATGGTTTAAAATGAGAGAAGTCTATACCCAACCATACAAAAAATTGCAATACTTTAAATATGGCAACAAAGCCGGGCGCTTGTTGGCTATAATAGCTAAAGGAGGATTTGACTCCTCCCCTATATCTGCAATACGAGATGACTCAGGTGTCTGCCGTAGCCATCCAAAAGAAATGAATAATATCTTTAGACAATATTTTGCCAAGCTTTACACCTCCCCTTCGACATGTAATAAGACAAAGAGTACCCATATACTCAACAATTTAACTCTACCTAAACTAGATTCGGATGAACTAACCATACTAAATGCCCCGGTCACAGCTCAAGAAATCACTGCCACTATTTCAAACTTAGCAAATAATAAAGCTCCCGGCCCAGACGGTCTCTCCTCGGAATTCTACAAAATTCTTAAAACACAAATATCCCCCACACTCGAGACGCTCTACAATGACATATTAGCTGGGAAAAAAATCATCCCCTCTGGGAATGTAACTTACATCAAACTAATACATAAAAAAAATAAAGACCCATCTCTACCTGACTCCTATCGCCCCATCTCGCTCATAAACCGGGACCTCAAGATCTTACAAAACTCATATCAGATCAGTTAGCTATATTCATGCCTAAACTCATCCACAACAATCAGGTAGGATTCATTAGAGGCAGATCAGCCATATCCAACATTCGCAAACTCCTAGTAGTTATGGAGCAGGTGAAGGCCTATCCCGTTACCCACCAACACACAGCCATTCTACTTCTCGATGCTCAGAAAGCATTTGATGCAGTCAATTGGGATTGGCTTAAACTTACTCTCGATAAAATGGGATTCTCAGGCGAATTCCTCCATCTCTTCAATTTAATGTATGCCACGCCTAAAGCTCATATTTACACTCCAGGTTTTCTCTCAGCTCCCTTCCCACTGCAACGGGGCACCAGACAAGGGTGCCCCCTTTCGCCCCTACTTTTCAACATAGCCCTTGAACCCCTCACTAAATTAATAGATTCAATCATTCCAGGAGTTAAAATAGGAGAGACTAGGGTATCCCAAACACTCTTCGCTGATGACATCCTTGTCTTCTTAACTGACCCCATCACACAAGTACCAAATGTACTTCAGGTAATTTCAGAAGTGGGCACTGTCAGGAACCGGCCCGCGGCACGCCTGCGTATATGGTTCCCGACTGCGGGTTTGACCAGATTGAGAGGGGAAGCAGCCTTAGTCAAGCTAAAACAAGGCTGGGACCCCTCAGAACACCTCTCACTGCCACCACTAGCGGTTCGCTAGACACTTCCACTCTGCTGTCGAGTCCTCAGCGCGCACTCCGCGTTTTTGTATTTGGGTCAGCTTTGCGCTTAGGCCAAATACGGGAACGCCACGCACCCACACACACACACAGTTGCAATCTTACACTGTCGTGAAGCAAAGACCCACTAACAGTCGTTCCGAACGATACTGTTAGCCACTCTGCTGTCGCTACTCGCACTGGCGTTGTTCGTACGTTGGGTCAGCTGCGCGCTTAGGCCAACGTATGACAAATGCCCCCCCACACACAATGCAATTACAATTTCATACGGTAGTGTTGCTCAAGCGTACAATTAGGCATGAACTTATACACGGTTACACTTCAGTCTTACACTTCAGTCTCTTCTAGGCTATGAGTGTTAGTTTAGTACGGCAGAAGTCAAGCTTATTAAATAATAATTTAATATTCCAGAAAAACATAGAACAGTGCAGAACTTAATATATACAAAAAGATTACAAAAAACTAAGTAAAAATAGTTACAAGATAAAAGTTACAAAGATAACAGGTTACAAAGATACAACACCAAGCAATTTGCTTACCAAAAATACAGGAATCCAGATAGAAGAACCTTGGACTTTTGTGGACAAACACAATTCTGGTTAGACCAGGAGTTCACTAGCTTGGGCCAGGAGACCGGCTGCCACTACCGTCAGAAGAGAACTGATTTGAGGTAGATGTCCCCTGGTTTTTATAATGAAATATTCGCCTCGAGGCTGTAAGCCTGTGTGGACGGGGGGAAGCTAGATTTAATTACATCCTCAGTCATAATTGGATCTCCAGAGATCTAACATCCACCTGCGAAAAATGTACAATAGCCCACATACATGAAAAGATTTCCCTAGTCCACGTTACAGGTGACAACCCCATTGTTGACAGTACTTCCTAGCTGATCAAAGATAAGGAGGTTGCACCTCCACCAATAATTCAATTTCCACAGGTAGAAAATGGTATCAAAAGGACTTCACCCCTTCCATAATTTCCAGTAGGCTGTCAAATACATTTCAAACATTCAGGTGTCAGCTTCCCCCTTTCCTCAAGACTCTTAGCAGGCTTTCCTTGTATAATGGGACAATAGCTGACACCAGACTCCAAAAGCCATGCCGACCAGCCTATTCTTCCTCAATTGGCCGCTAATTAGCAGTACACACAGTTTCCCCGGCTGGACAATGAGGGCAGAGGTAATGTACATTTACATGCAGACTTACATTATCCTTCAGATTACTCTGGCCAGGTGGCCAATTACTACCAAGCACAATACACATCTGAGGTTTTACCCAGTAGACAGAAAAAAGACAGAAATATGTTCTGTTATTATCCTTAACATTATCAGCACCCCAATATATCACCACAGGCACAGAGTCAGGATTTACAATTAATCAGTCCAAAAGTGAACTACTTTTCCTTTCATCCAGAGCTCATATCCCTTCGCCCAATCCATTAGGAGTAAATATAACTAAAGGTCCAGTCACATATCTAGGAATACAATTAAACAGAGACCCACATTCTCTTTACCAATTAAACATATCCTCTCTCATGCCCAAATTGATATCCCAAATTCGTTCCTGGCATAACCTCCCTTTAAATGTCTCAGGACGCAGTGCATTGATCAAGATGATCACCTTTGGCAAGCTATTATACCCAATGCAAACCTTACCTTTCCTTTTAAAACACAAAGATATTATCAGAATCAATTGATTTAGAATCAGAATCAATTTATTTTCGCCAAGTAAGTTTGCACCTACAAGGAATTTGTCTTGGCAGTTGCTTAACAAACACAAACAAAAACAATACAAGGACAGACAGTGTGAATATTACAAGTTAAGGACATTATAAGTATAGTGGCAGTAAGCAATGTGAGAATTGTTCATGTTTAGTTCTGTGCTGATTACTTTCAGTCCTAGCAGCTCTAACGTGGTTCAGCATTAAGTATGGCTACCGCTTGAGGAAAAAAACTGTTCCTGTGTCTAGAGGTTTTGGTAGCGATTGACCGGAATCTTACTCCTGAAGGCATGCGCTGGAAGATGGAGTGAGCTGGGTGAGAGGGGTCAGAGGCAATTTTGGTTGCTCTCTTTCTGCACCTGCTAGTGTAAAGATCCTGCAGGGAAGGTAAGCTACAGCCAATTATCCTTTATGGTACTTAACCACTTGCCGACCGCACGCTTATACCGTGCGTTGGCAAAGTGGCAGCTGCAGGACTGCGTCGCCAGCTGCAGGCTGATTAATCAGGAAGCAGCCGCTCGCGCGAGCGGCTGCTTCCTGTCAAATCACGGCGGGGGGCTCCGTGAATAGCCTGCGGGCCGCTGATGGCGGCTCGCAGGCTAAATGTAAACACAAGCGGAAATAATCCGCTTTGTTCACATTGTACGGCGCTGCTGCGCAGCAGCGCCGTAAGGCAGATCGGCGATCCCCGGCCAATCAGCGGCCGGGGATCGCCGCCATGTGACAGGGGACGTCCTGTCACAGGCTGCACAGGACGGATAGCGTCCTGTGCAGCCCCGATCACCGGGGGGACAGGTAGGAGAGGGAGGGGGGTGAATGTCGCCGCGGAGGGGGGCTTTGAGGTGCCCCCCCCCCCCCGCCAGCCACACGCAGGCAGGAGAGATCGGACCCCCCCAGCACATCATCCCCCTAGTGGGGAAAAAAGGGGGGTGATCTGATCTCTCTGCCTGCACCCTGATCTGTGCTGGGGGCTGTAGAGCCCACCCAGCACAGATCACATAATACAATGCTGGTCCTTAAGGGGGGGTAAAGGGTGGGTCCTCAAGTGGTTAATAAAGAGATCGCCAGGTTCCTGTGGAGAAATAAGAGACCTAGAATTGCACTTCACAAATTACAGCTACCTAAAGAACTAGGAGGGTTAAACCTCCCTAACATAAGACTTTATAACCTTGCATGTATGGCACGACACATCCGAGACTGGGTGTCTCATACCTCCGAATTCTCCAACTTTGATCTAGAAAGCTCATTATCTGATCCCTGGACTCTCCTGGGCTTACTGCCCTCCTCGTGCTCCAATCTCCCCCTTAGACTAAAACACAGCATAGTAAACAGGGACACAATAGTCACCTGGAAAGAACTAAGAAAAATATTTAAGCTCCCATGGAGAATTTCCAAATTTTTGCCCCTGTGGGGCACCCCCGACTTCTCGCCTGGAATGCAACACAATGCTTTTATTAGATGGGAAGATAGAGGCATCAGATGTCTAGGCCAACTACTCAATATCAGGGAAAATCGTTGGTGGAAATTTCCAGAATTGACTAGATCAATGGGTATACTGAGGTCAGACTTCTTGGTTTATGGTCAGATAGGATCATATGTACACAAACACCTGAGCTCTGTATCCCCAATAGCTCTGTTAACCCCATTTGATCGCTTTCTCCAACCAGGAGCCGAGAGACAATCCTTATCTGCCCTACATAGATGCTTACAAAACCTCAACTCAAAAAAAAATAGCTCCCTAGCATTCCAAACATGGGCAAAACACTTCTCCCACCCCCAACAGGCAGACAAAATCCCAGATGGTTTGAATATATATAAGAGCATCATAGTTAGCGAAACATGGCAAGAATCTCACCTATTCTTCTTACATAAAGCCAAATATGCTTTTAATATTAAATACTAACAACCTCCCCCTAACTATAAACCTGAGTGCCCCAAGTGCGGACACCCTAATGCTAATATAGCACATTGCACATGGTTTTGCTCTAAAATAGAGCTTTTCTGGGAACAGGTCTCAACTCCTGGGGAGGTTAGGATGTGGACATCATATACGAAACCCCATGCTATATCTCTTCCACTCTTTTGAAAAGAGCGATGTTAGATCTCCAAATCCCCCTAAACCGCCAGATATCCTGCATCTAACCCTAGCGGCAGCAAAAAAGGCTATCTACAACAGGTGGATATACTCCACTACACCTACTGTACAAGATGTCATAGATGAAATGCTAGATTTGTTTACTATGGATAAAACTAGTGTTGGGCGAATACCTAGATGTTCGGGTTCGCGAACGTTCGCCGAACATCGCCGCGATGTTCGGGTGTTCGACCCGAACTCCGAACATAATGGAAGTCAATGGGGACCCGAACTTTCATGCTTTGTAAAGCTTCCTTACATGCTACATACCCCAAATTTGCAGGGTATGTGCACCTTGGGAGTGGGTACAAGAGGAAAGAGCTTATAGTTTTTGAGAAAATCGATTTTAAAGTTTCAAAGGGAAAACTGTCTTTTAAATGCGGGAAATGTCTGTTTTCTTTGCACAGGTAACATGCTTTTTGTCGGCATGCAGTCATAAATGTAATACATATAAGAGGTTCCAAGAAAAGGGACCGGTAACGCTAACCCAGCAGCAGCACACGTGATGGAACAGGAGGAGGGTGGCGCAGGAGGAGAAGGCCACGCTTTGAGACACAACAACCCAGGCCTTGCATGAGGACAAGAAGCGTGCGGATAGCAATTTGCGTTTTGTCGCCATGCAGTCATAAATTTAATACAGATGAGAGGTTCAATAAACAGGGACCGGAAACGCTAACCCATCACAGATGTTCATTGTTCATGTTACTTGGTTGGGGTCCGGGAGTGTTGCGTAGTCGTTTCCAATCCAGGATTGATTCATTTTAATTTGAGTCAGACGGTCTGCATTTTCTGTGGAGAGGCGGATACGCCGATCTGTGACGATGCCTCCGGCAGCACTAAAACAGCATTCCGACATAACGCTGGCTGCCGGGCAAGCCAGCACCTCTATTGCGTACATTGCCAGTTTGTGCCAGGTGTCTAGCTTCGATACCCAATAGTTGAAGGGTGCAGATGGATTGTTCAACACAGCTATGCCATCTGACATGTAGTCCTTGACCATCTTCTCCAGGCGATCGGTGTTGGAGGTGGATCTGCACGCTTGCTGTTCTGTGTGCTGCTGCATGGGTGTCAGAAAATTTTCCCACTCCAAGGACACTGCCGATACCATTCCCTTTTGGGCACTAGCTGCGGCTTGTGTTGTTTGCTGCCCTCCTGGTCGTCCTGGGTTTGCGGAAGTCAGTCTGTCGGCGTACAACTGGCTAGAGGAGGGGGAGGATGTCAATCTCCTCTTTAAAGTCTCCACAAGGGCCTGCTGGTATTCTTCCATTTTGACCTGTCGGACTCTTTCTTCAAGCAGTTTTGGAACATTGTGTTTGTACCGTGGATCCAGAAGGGTATAAACCCAGTAATTGGTGTTGTCCAGAATGCGCACAATGCCTGGGTCGCGTTCAATGCAGTCCTAGGCCGAAGAGGTAATAGCCTAGGGTCACAAAAACCTGTTTATTTGGGCTATTTCAATGGTAGTGATGGTGACGTACATAAATCTCAGCTATGGCCGTTAGCAACGTCTGAATTTCACGAAATGTCTCATGCAGGTAGAAGACATATTGTTAGACTTGGATTCCAAAGATGGGGTCCCTACATCTCTGCAAACCAGAGTTACAGGGGTCCAAAATTGGTAAAATCCCCCATAGACTTTCATTGCCTCCCTATTTCACTTTCCAAAATCTGACATCTTTTCAAAGGGCAATGGCTCAGCAGTACCAAATTTTCTAGCATTGTAGGAACCTTAGGGGGAACATGACTGGTGAGTTTCGGGCCCCTAGGCCAAAGAGGTCATAGCCTAGGGTCACAAAAACCTGTTTATTTGGGCTATTTCAATGGTAGTGATGGTGACGTACATAAATCTCAGCTATGGCCGTTAGCAACGTCTGAATTTCACGAAATGTCTCATGCAGGTAGAAGACATATTGTTAGACTTGGATTCCAAAGATGGGGTCCCTACATCTCTGCAAACTAGAGTTACAGAGGTCCAAAATTGGTAAAATCCCCCATAGACTTTCATTGCCTCCCTATTTCCCTTTCCAAAATCTCACATCTTTTCAAAGGACAATGGCTCAGCAGTACCAAATTTTCTAGCATTGTAGGGACCCTTAGGGGGAACATGACTGGTGAGTTTCGGGCCCCTAGGCCAAAGAGGTCATAGCCTAGGGTCACAAAAACCTGTTTATTTGGGCTATTTCAATGGTAGTGATGGTGACGTACATAAATCTCAGCTATGGCCATTAGCAACGTCTGAATTTCACGAAATGTCTCATGCAGGTAGAAGACATATTGTTAGACTTGGATTCCAAAGATGGGGTCCCTACATCTCTGCAAACCAGAGTTACAGGGGTCCAAAATTGGTAAAATCCCCCATAGGCTTTCATTGGGCCTACTATTTACCATTCCAAAATCTCACACCATTTCAAAGGGCAATGGCTCAGCAGTGGCAAAACTCACCAGTCATGATCCCCCTAAGAGTCCCTACAATGCTAGAAAATTTGGTACTGCTGAGCCATTGCCCTTTGAAAAGATGTGAGATTTTGGAAAGTGAAATAGGGAGGCAATGAAAGTCTATGGGGGATTTTACCAATTTTGGACCCCTGTAACTCTGGTTTGCAGAGATGTAGGGACCCCATCTTTGGAATCCAAGTCTAACAATATGTCTTCTACCTGCATGAGACATTTCGTGAAATTCAGACGTTGCTAACGGCCATAGCTGAGATTTATGTACGTCACCATCACTACCATTGAAATAGCCCAAATAAACAGGTTTTTGTGACCCTAGGCTATGACCTCTTTGGCCTAGGGGCCCGAAACTCACCAGTCATGTTCCCCCTAAGGGTCCCTACAATGCTAGAAAATTTGGTACTGCTGAGCCATTGCCCTTTGAAAAAATGTCAGATTTTGGAAAGTGAAATAGGGAGGCAATGAAAGTCTATGGGGGATTTTACCAATTTTGGACCCCTGTAACTCTGGTTTGCAGAGATGTAGGGACCCCATCTTTGGAATCCAAGTCTAACAATATGTCTTCTACCTGCATGAGACATTTCGTGAAATTCAGACGTTGCTAACGGCCATAGCTGAGATTTATGTACGTCACCATCACTACCATTGAAATAGCCCAAATAAACAGGTTTTTGTGACCCTAGGCTATGACCTATTTGGCCTAGGGGCCCGAAACTCACCAGTCATGTTCCCCCTAAGGGTCCCTACAATGCTAGAAAATTTGGTACTGCTGAGCCATTGCCCTTTGAAAAGATGTGAGATTTTGGAAAGTGAAATAGGGAGGCAATGAAAGTCTATGGGGGATTTTACCAATTTTGGACCCCTGTAACTCTGGTTTGCAGAGATGTAGGGACCCCATCTTTGGAATCCAAGTCTAACAATATGTCTTCTACCTGCATGAGACATTTCGTGAAATTCAGACGTTGCTAACGGCCATGGCTGAGATTTATGTACGTCACCATCACTACCATTGAAATAACCCAAATAAACAGGTTTTTGTGACCCTAGGCTATGACCTCTTTGGCCTAGGGGCCCGAAACTCACCAGACATGTTCCCCCTTAAGGGTCCCTACAATGCTAGAAAATTTGCCACTGCTGATCAATTGCCCTTTGAAAAGATGTGAGATTTTGGAACTGTAAATAGGAGGCCCAATGAAAGCCTATGGGGGATTTTACCAATTTTGGACCCCTGTAACTCTAGTTTGCAGAGATGTAGGGACCCCATCTTTGGAATCCAAGTCTAACAATATGTCTTCTACCTGCATGAGACATTTCGTGAAATTCAGACGTTGCTAACGGCCATGGCTGAGATTTATGTACGTCACCATCACTACCATTGAAATAGCCCAAATAAACAGGTTTTTGTGACCCTAGGCTATGACCTCTTCGGCCTAGGACTGCATTGAACGCGACCCACGCATTGTGCGCATTCTGGACAACACCAATTACTGGGTTTATACCCTTCTGGATCCACGGTACAAACACAATGTTCCAAAACTGCTTAAAGAAAGAGTCCGACAGGTCAAAATGGAAGAATACCAGAAGGCCCTTGTGGAGACTTTAAAGAGGAGATTGACATCCTCCCCCTCCTCTAGCCAGTTGTTCGCCGACAGACTGACTTCCGCAAACCCAGGACGACCAGGAGGGCAGCAAACAACACAAGCCGCAGCTAGTGCCCAAAAGGGAATGGTATCGGCAGTGTCCTTGGAGTGGGAAAATTTTCTGACACCCATGCAGCAGCACACAGAACAGCAAGCGTGCAGATCCACCTCCAACACCGATCGCCTGGAGAAGATGGTCAAGGACTACATGTCAGATGGCATAGCTGTGTTGAACAATCCATCTGCACCCTTCAACTATTGGGTATCGAAGCTAGACACCTGGCACAAACTGGCAATGTACGCAATAGAGGTGCTGGCTTGCCCGGCAGCCAGCGTTATGTCGGAACGCTGTTTCAGTGCTGCCGGAGGCATTGTCACAGATCGGCGTATCCGCCTCTCCACAGAAAATGCAGACCGTCTGACTCAAATTAAAATGAATCAATCCTGGATTGGAAACGACTACGCAACACTCCCGGACCCCAACCAAGTAACATGAACAATGAACATCTGTGATGGGTTAGCATTTCCGGTCCCTGTTTATTGAACCTCTCATTTGTATTACATTTATGACTGCATGGCGACAAAACGCAAATTGCTATCCGCACGCTTCTTGTCCTCATGCAAGGCCTGGGTTGTTGTGTCTCAAAGCGTGGCCTTCTCCTCTTGCGCCACCCTCCTCCTATTCCATCACGTGTGCTGCTGCTGGGTTAGCGTTACCGGTCCCTTTTCCTGGAACCTCTTATATGTATTACATTTATGACTGCATGCCGACAAAAAGCATGTTACCTGTGCAAAGAAAACAGACATTTCCCGCATTTAAAAGACAGTTTTCCCTTTGAAACTTTAAAATCGATTTTCTCAAAAACTATAAGCTCTTTTTGCTAATTTTTTTTTCCTCTTGTACCCACTCCCAAGGTGCATATACCCTGTAAATTTGGGGTATGTAGCATATAAGGAGGCTTTACAAAGCAGGAAAGTTCGGGTCCCCATTGACTTCCATTATGTTCGGAGTTCGGCTCGAACACCCGAACATCGCGGCCATGTTCGGCCCGAACCCGAACATCTAGATGTTCGCCCAACACTACACGTGACCCGTTCGGCCAATCACAGCGCTAGCCGAACGTTCGGGGAACGTTCGGCCATGCGCTCTTAGTTCGGCCATATGGCCGAACAGTTTGGCCGAACACCATCAGGTGTTCGGCCGAACCCGAACATCACCCGAACAGGGTGATGTTCTGCAGAACCCGAACAGTGGCGAACACTGTTCGCCCCCAACACTAGATAAAACTGATACCCTATTGCATAAAGAGAAAAATGCAAAAAAAAATTTTAAGAAGTGGAAACATTTTATCAAACTAACCTTCTCCCGAGAAGTAATAGAAGTTAATGGAACCTTTCAAATATAAATCCTGGTATTGTACTGAACAACTGCTTGGCCCTCTAGAAATATCTTCCTAAAAACTTCCAGGCACAAATCTTTCAAATATACCTGGATAATAGAATGGTTAAACCCCTGTAACGAGAGAGTAAAGACTTAATTGTTAGGGGGGGGTTAGTGGGAATGTTATAGAAGTTTATGTTTAATTGGTTCATATTTGTTAAATTCACTATTTCCTGAACATGGACGGCCCACCCATAGAGGGGCCTCCCAATGCTCTAGTCATTCAAACTATTATACTAACCAAACCCTGCTGATGATCACCTACGGTGCTGTAACTTGACTAGGCCATTGATTTGTAATCCTTTCTTTTTTTGTATCTGAAAGTGGTCTTTTCTGTTTAAATATAAAAATTCCAAATAAAATATGTTTTAAAAAAAATAATGATGCTACATGCCTCATTTACCCTAAAAAAACGTTTTTAAAGCAATTTAAAGGGAATGTCCAAGCAAAATAAAAAAATGAGTTTCACTTACCTGGGGCTTCTACCAGCCCCATGCAGCCATCCTGTGCCCTCGTAGTCACTCACTGCTGCTCCAGTTCCCCGCTGGCAGCTTGCCGACCTCGGAGGTCGGCTGGCCGCATTGCGAACATTTTTACGCATTCCCGCTAGTGCAGGAACATTAACACATACATTTTTACGCATTACTGGATCAATGCGTAAAAATTTACGCAAGGAACCATTAACGCGTAAATTGTATGTGTTTATATTCCTGGACTAGCAGGAATGCGTAAAAATGTACGCAATGCGTCCCGCCGACCTCCGAGGTCGGCAAGCTGCCAGCGGGGGACTGGAGCAGCAGTGAGTGACTATGAGGGCACAGGATGGCTGCATGGGGCTGGTAGAAGCACCAGGTAGGTGAAACTCATTTTTTTATTTTGCTTGAACCTTCCCTTTAAAGGCCACTTCCGGTTTTTCTATCCGGATATCCGAATTTTCACAGATACCCCAGATACTGAGGTCGGATATCCAATTCGGATTTGGATTGAAAAATTTTGAACTCGGATATCCGACCCAGATCGGATATCTGGGTATCCGGATCCACATCCAATCCGGATTTTGAAAAGGGGTATCTGAGCAACACTGCATACAGGCAACCAGGAGCGCTTGGAGGTGAGTAAACAGATCCAGGTCAAACCAGAGCAGGTAGTCAGCCAGGCCAGAGTCAGCAACAGAGCAGGTAGTCAGACAAGCAGAGGCTCAGCAACGAGCAGGAATGTCAACCAGGATGGGTCAACAACGGAGGGGGTAATCAGATGAGCAAAGGTTCCGCAACAAAACAGGAATGTCAGCCAAGCAAGGTCAGCAACAGAGTGGGTAATCAGACAGCAGAGGTTTAGCAACAAGGAGTGTTGTCAGGCAAGCAAAGGTTTGGCGACACGAGATCAGATACAGGTTCAGGATACAGGAATCAGATACACACCAACATTCTGCAATACCACAAAACTGAGTGCTAAGACTTTCGGCTTATAAGAGCTTTTTTGGCATGTATGCGTAAACTCACCTTCAGGTCCTTGCACATGTGCCCAGCACAGTGCACCATACAACGGTCTGTGACATTACACCCTACTACATGATGGACGTAACTCTCCTGCGGTCACTTGTTTGTTCCAACCACCCAGCCAGAGATGGTGAGTGACCCTGATAGTATGTGGAGGAGATGTAAAGTGTAGAAAAAATAAACTGATTCATTCATTTTTGTAACATGATATTTTTTTTACGGATTTAAGGTTGAAGCTTAAAGGACATCAGTTGCAAAAGTTGAAAAAGTAAAATTATTATTTTAAAACAGTTAAAAAAATTGCTAATGAAGGATGGTACTTTCCCTTCAAAATGCTTGAAGGTTTCCCACTAAATCACTTTTAATCTGTCATGTAACAGTCTGACATTTGACGGATTTATGAGACTAGGGACAGCAGATTATACATAATGCCACTGCTGGTGGGTATTAACTCTAAATCAGGGGTGTCCATTAGGTAGATCGCAAAGGACTTCATGGTAGATCCCGACCCCACTACATTTTCTATTCTGTATATACAAGTGTGCTTCTAAAATTGTGCATAGGTAGATCATTTTGACTTGCTAATTTTTTAAAGTAGCGCAAAAAGTGGGATCAGCGCATCACCAGGCCACCTCTGAATGGCCTCCGATCAGAGATGCGCTGAGCCCCCCCCAGAGACTGCAAATGCACCTTGAACCCAAACAGAGGCTCTGCATATACACCAAAAGCAAAGCTGTTAGGTCCCCTCCCATGGAGGATTGACTTCTTCGCAGTGGGAGGGACGAGTACTTAACAAGTTGCATGCAAGCTGTTACAGGAAACCAACATCCTCCAGTAGTAGACAGGTCATGTCTATGCTCAGTGTGTATTTTATCCCATAAGTGGGGCTTGCACTCTTTTGCAGGTAGGAACTCATCTGTTTTTAAGTAGCGCTGTTCATTTCCTTGCTATGTACTAATTTTATAAAGTAGCCAAAAAGTGTGGGTACAATCACAAGGAAATGGAGGAAAGGAATGGGGACCGAACCAACCATTGAATCCCTATAAAACTTGATTAATTAATAATACCTTGACCAAACACTATTGTTATAAACAATTAAACTCATGACAGGTCAACTGTGAAAAAAAGGATTAACCACTTAAGCCCAACTTGACGAACATTCTCGTCCAGTTGGGATGTGCGCACTTCCGTGGGCCGCGCGCACTCCCGCACGCTCCCGCCGCCGGCCGTTAGCCCAGCGATCAATGAATGGGATTAAAGATCCCATTCATTGATCGAAGCCCCCCGGAAGAAAAAACGACAGCCTCTAATCAGAGGCTGCAGTTTTTCTGAGTTACAAAAAGTTCCCCGTCTTCATTCTTCTTCCTGGAAGCGTACGATCATGCTTCCAGGACTTTTTCACTGTGGCCATCTTGTGGACAAATAGTAAAACTACACACACATCCATTTTTAATAAACAAATACATTTTTTTACATTTCAAATTAGTTGTTTACCTCCCACACTAAAAATGACCCACATACAATTTTTATTACAAAAAAAATAAAAAAATGACAATAAAAAAATACACATAAATAGTTACCTAAGGGTCTGAACTTTTTAAATATGCATGTCAAAGGAGTATATTAATATAATTTTTTAAATTATGGGCTTGTAAATAGTAATGGACGCAAATTGAAAAAATGCACCTTTATTTCCAAATAAAATATCAGCGCCATACATTGTGATAGGGACATAATTTTAATGGTGTAATAAGCGGGACAAATGGGCAAATAAAATACATGGGTTTTAATTACGGCAGCATGTATTAATTTCAAAAACTGGCTAAAAACTGAGAATTTTTTTTTCATTTCTTTCTTAATATTCCTGGTAAAATGGATTTAGAATAAAATAATTCTTAGCAAAATGATTCACCCAAAGAGAGCCTAATTGGTGGCAGAAAAAAAGAAGATATAGACTAATTCATTGTGATGAGTAATGATAAAGTTATTGGCAAATGAATGGGGGTGAAAGTTGCTCAGATGCAAAAAATAAACAACCCTTCGGGCTTAAGTGGTTAATTTATTGTTCACTTCTGGTGATTAGCAAAGCATAAAAGTGTGTGCTGGGACACATCTATTAAAATCACCAGCGCTGTTGCACACAACTGTCGCACACCTCACCGCACCCGGACAACCACAGCCTCACACATGCATAAGGGCCCATCAATATTGTCCATCTCATAGGCCAGAGAACAAATCTTCAATGGCACAGTTCATCAAACTATCACCAGGACCTCAAAAACTTCCCACATAACAAAGCAAAGGTTAATCTTAGCAAGGCGTGTATTATTATGTTAGTTGAAGCGTTGGACAGTTTGTATACTCAAGCCACCCGGATTAACTTGCTCAGACCAAAGGATAGTTCCATCTGGGGGGCCCCCCGCATAGTCCCAATAAGCAACCTGCTGCTCCAGTCTCCTGAATTACACGTGTTCCATAGAGTCCCGCCGAAACAGGTGCACTTAGCGTCTTACACCTCCGCACACTAGTTTCACAGACTGCCACTCGCGTCTCTCACACTGCGAGTCAGCTGACTTCTCCTCCGCAGATGACATTAGACCGGCGGACCTCCGCCATTACCAGTGCACACCCAGTTCCAATAGTTAACTTCTCTCCTCCCTGAAACATCTCCTTTCAATCGGACATTCGACTAGGCAGCACAATTCACAGGCAAATGGCCAGGACGCCCGGGTCGGCAGCGCGCCACTGCATTGGCCGACTAGTTTTGACCGTCAAAGTGTGGGCACC
The DNA here is from genome assembly GCF_040937935.1 of Hyperolius riggenbachi. Classification (NCBI taxonomy): domain Eukaryota; kingdom Metazoa; phylum Chordata; class Amphibia; order Anura; family Hyperoliidae; genus Hyperolius; species Hyperolius riggenbachi. The sequence goes on along the minus strand of NC_090647.1, from coordinate 248,878,193 downwards.
TCTGCTCTAAGTACATTTAGTTAGTTGGCTAAAGTGTAACACACTGTCACACTGATCTCCGGAGGAATCCTCACAGAGAGTGCTTTGAGAGTGCTACACACCCACTCCATGACAGCTGCTTTTAGGGCCTTGTTGCCTGGAAATACATGATCAAGCAGGGTCCTCCTCCCTGTTGAACAGGAATAGTTATTTGGTGTAAGGTATGGTGAACAATCCGGGAGTTATAGCGGGCGCACAATCAACCCTTAGTGGCCATTCACAATGGAGTACCACCTCCAATCAACCAAGGCCATCTAGTTGAATAAAGACAAAGCGGAGGGCATGTCCATGTCTTGAAGAACACCTGAAGTAGGTGGCGGGATATAGAGGCTGACGTATTAATTTACTTTTAAACAATGCAAATTCCTTAGCTGTCCTGGTGATCCTCTGCCTCTAAAACTTTTAGCCATAGCCCCTAAAAAAGCAGGCAGATCAGGTGTTTCTGACTAAAGTCTGACTGAATTTGCTGCATGCGTGTGTCAAGTTTGTCATTCAGACACCACTGCAGCCAGATTAATCAGCAGGACTGCCAGGCAGCTGGTATTGTTTGAAGGTAAATAAATATGGCAGCCTACATATCACTCTCACTTCAGGGAGGCTGCCAATGTAGAGAGGTCCCATATTTCGGTTACTGTCTTACCATACATCAAGTAGTTTGATGCTTTGTTCTGCTGCTACAAATGTGAGATTATTGCTTGGCCGAGCCAAGACTATGAAATCTGACTTGAAAATTATATTAAACAATTTCATAAAACCTGTTAAATTCACACTACAGCTTAAAATTACTGATTGACGTTTATGCATTATGCACGGGATTTGAGACCAATGTTTTATGCATCATTGTATTAACAATATTTTTTCTTTTCCCTTGTTCTTCATTTTCCATTCTGTTTAACAAAAGTATTTGAATAAAAAAAGAGAAAAAAAATGAAATGTTGAATTTATCTTTTTTCTCCTGCAGAGGAAATAGCTGTACCGGTGGTCTTTGCGGCCGTGAAGATGTTAAGCAGTCTCCTGATACATGGCTATATCAGGTAATTAAAGACAGACAGGAAGCCTATGCACTGGCTTTGAAACTTTTTTTTTATGTTAGCCTTTCTTTTGAAACTTAAGCAGTCAAAGCAGAAAATGTAAAATCACCCATAACCTTTAAACTTATGAACAATAGCACATGTCATTTCTTCAAGTAACAATACTAACTTTAGTAGCTATTAAAATCGATGGAGGTTGAAAAGCGCATACTCTGCCCTGAGCCACCAATAGTGTTCTATTAATTGTAGCACAGCTAGATTGTTAGCAACAGCCAGCCCCAAGTGACCAAGGAGCTCGGTTTTCTGCCGTGCACAAGTAAATGCCCTGTAGATTTCTGGAATGATTTTTTCCAATGTATAGGTGGCCAATAATGGCATTTTTACTTTATAGCAATAATGAAATCTGCGGTGCATGGATTAAAGACAGCTGGCAAAACTAGAGAGGTCACAATGCAATAATGTCACTCGTCACTGAAAAACTATATTTAATGTCAGGGCCGGATTTACAGCTCAGGAGCCTATAGGCACAGAAGTTCTGGCGCCCTAAACTCCGCCCCTCAGCAAAGGCCACCCCCCCAAAGTTATGCTGCTTGAAAATGGACCAATCAATTCCCACCCAGGTTTAAATTGATTGGTTCCTTTTCAAGCTGCATATATTTACATAATCATGCATAAACGCTGAACTATTTGCATCTCATTGATCATCCCTAATTTAGAAGGTAGCAGGTAACAGATGACAAGCAGTGATAAATTGTGGCCTAGGCAACAAACCCTTTTATAAAGTACAGGGTGGTGCACAAAGGATCGTCCCAGTTGCCTGTCATAAAGGCAAGTATATAGGCACACGCTGGGCAGCCTGCCCCCGTGCATCTCTTGCTCAGTCTCTGCTGTGTGTGCCCTCTCCAGCTTTATTGAAGCCTGTGTCACCTGCATGTGTGTATAAGATCATTACTCATACAGAAGCAAATACAGGCAACACAGGCTTTAATGAAGCTGGGGAGGGCACACGACAGGGATAGAGCGAAAGGTGCACAGGGACTGGCCAGAGTCTGCCTGTAAACTCATGCACATGACAGGTAACAGTCTTTTGTGCACACCTTTATAAAGCCCCCTTAATGGAGTCATCAGGTAAAAATATGAGTCCCCCGCTCTACTTACCCGGGGCTTCCTCCAGCACCTTGCAGAAGACACGTCCCACGCCGCAGCTCCGCGCTCAGTTTTTGGCCTGGGGTCCCTGCGGGTGAAGACGGCGACCTTCTCTAGTGCGTCTGCACTGCTGTCAATCAAGTTCATGTTGTAAATGGTGTACTGTGCCGGCACAGTAGTTCAGTGGCGCATACACCGTAGATTGACAGTGGCGCATACACAGTAGAGACAACCTCGAGGTCGCCCTTTGCACTGGCGAGGACCTCGGGCTGAAAACTGAGCGCAGAGCTGTGGCGTGTCATCTGCAAGGGGCTGGAGGAAACCCCACGTAAGTAGAGCGGTAGACCCATATTTTTGCCAGATGACCCCTTTAAAGCCTAGACAAGGACCACCCTTCCCAGGTCATTTTGCCCAAACAGCCCCTGGCCTAGGTATTAATACAATCCCCCCAGGCAAACTGCAGCCTGGACAATAGCCATTCCATTACCCCCCCCCCCTTCCCCCACGCAATAAAGCATGCTTGTTTAAAGTAAACTTGAGAGGTTAAATACTGTGGGATTTATACTTACCTGGGGCTTCCTCCAGCCCCATGTAGGCCATGGGCTTCATCCCTGTCCTCTGGGGCTGCTCGGTTGTCCCCTGGTCACCTCTGCACGTGTGTCCTCCCCAGGCAGAGAACACTCCCAGCTGCAGGAGTGTGACAGGGGTGCGTACACAGCAGGGTTGTACATGTGTTGTGAAGCGTAACTGGCCAATTTACCGGATGTGACAACGGAGCGACTGGTGAGGGCAGCGAGGAAGCTCAAAGCCTACATGGGACTAAAACAAGCCCCAACTAAGTATACAACGCTTCAGTATTAATGCTCTCAATAACACTTAAAAAAACACACACCCTACACACACACACACACACAAGCTCTCAGTACACACACACACACACACACACACACACACACACACACAGAACTCACGGCACACACACAGGGAGACAAAGCTCACAGTACACACACACACACACACACACACACACACACACACACACACACACACACACACACACACACACACCTCACAGTACAGACACAGCTCACAGTACACACACACAATGCACACAGTACACACACTCACAGTACACAAACACACAGCTCACAGTACACACACATTCTCACCAATGTCAGCAGAGACTGGCTGCATCAGTTTTCTGTGCCCCCTCACCTGAGCACAATGCTGCTACTGGACCTGTTCCTCCATTCATGCACTGATTCAGCTTATTGAAAGGGGGGAGGGGCGGGGCAGAGTTGATCAGCCGGCTACCATAGGGGTGATCCTTTTTCGGCTCACAGGAATATGCTGCTGAGGCAGCTGAGCAAATGCAGTGCACCCTGGCTGGTCACAATGTGCACACACACACAGCTCACAATACACACACAACACACAATCCAAACACACAATCACTCCACAACCAGCAGACTGGCTGCATACATTTTTCTCTGTACATCCTAGGTTCCAGCAAGTGTGTCCCCTCTCCACCAGGTACCAGCCAGGGCACTGCGTCAGTCACACAGCCACAGACAGCCTCAAGCCCCCAAAAGTATACACATGGGGCGGGGCGAAGTTGTAACTATAAAGTGCAGGGCTATCAGTCAGTCATGAGTCCTACCTACAGGGCTGTTTCCTCCGCACCCCTCCCCGCCTGTTACTTGAAAACACGTGCTGATTGCTGATGGACAGGAGAGGGGTCGGCGGGGCGGAGCTTCTTGCCTAACCGTGCTACTGGATTCATCTCCCTCCTCTCTGTGACTGTCCCCCTTCCATGATCGCACCGGCAGGATAATTTTCGCTGGTAAGTGATGATCATTCAGCCCCGCCTCTCCCGCCCACGTGGTTTATCAAAGTTCCAGACTCCAGGGCAGCAGGGACAGACAATCGTGCCGCCCCCCGCCGCCTATGCACGCAGCAGCTGCTGTTAGTTGCAGCGCTGCGTGCAGACATGAATACGGCGGCCGGTGGGCGGGGAGAGCGGCACATAATTGTGTGTGCGAGTGTCACTTAGCCGCCCGCCCCTCACTGTAGTTGCGGCCGCACACGTGGCCATCGGATCATTATGCAAAGAGAGGGAGGCGGGCGGCGCTGGCATTAGTGTTGCTTTTTCAGCCTTTTCATCTTAAAGGGACATGATTTACTCCCGCCCCTTGTCCAATCAGGCGCCTGTAGGCACATGCCTAGTGTGCCTTATGGTAAATCCGGCCCTGTTTAATGTATATTTTTATCTACAGTGCATTCATTATTGTAATTTTGCAAACACATTTTTAATACCATTTATTTATTAAATGAGTGGTTATGGAATTATGCAAGGGCAAGATCACACACTCTTATGCACACGCAAACATGTTATGCAGCCTATGATGTCAATTAAGACTGGCACACGCATCCAATTTTGATTGGCCAATCACTGGCCAATTTTATCACCTCCATGTAGCATGAGAGCTTACATATACAATATTTTTATAATATTCAAAGTCTGTTGACCCTCATACTACATGGAGTTGGTAAAATTGCCCAACCATTGACCAATCAAAATTGTATATGTGTACCAGGCTTAAAGGGATACTTAAGCCTGTAATAAAAAAATCATTTCACTTCTACCTGCCCTCTGCAGCCATCCCGTGCCCTCGCAGTCACTCACGGATTCTCCGGTCCCCCCGCCGCCAGCTAGTTTAGTTTCACCGACAGGCCTGGCCACACGTAGCCTTTTCGCGTTCCAATCCGCAAGGCGCAGGTGCTATTGCGGACAGGAACACGAAGAAGGAGATAAGTGGCTAGGCCTCCGCAGATGCAGTAAGCCTGTCGGCCGAAAATGACACTGGCTCGGCGGGGGACAGGAGGATCCGTGAGTGACTGCAAGGGGATGGGACAGCTGCAGGGGACTGGTAGAAGCACCTGGTGAGTAAAAATGATTTGCCTAGGCTGTTTATTATGTAGAATCCCCCCCCCCCCGAGCATTCTGGGAGATCTGCTTTATTGCCTACTGGCTTTAGAACTCCCAGTAGACGAATATTCCGTAGAGATCACCTGCCAATGCAAAAGGTGTTGCCTCGTGTGCTAAGTTTCTGAAAGTAAATGAGGAAGAGGAAAGATTTTGCAATGGGCAAACACTGACTAAATAATTTGTAAATGTATATTGTAAAAAAATAAACAATTTTGCTCACTACTGGTAATTTGACCCATTCCATGAACAGGCACTAGGTGGCCTCCTGCCATACTGCTTGTGTGTGGTCGTGTGTACGGTCGTGCCCCTGTGCACGCACAGCACCCCACACCCCTGTGCACTACCCTAGGTGGCACACACGGACGCAGGTGGACACAGACACCTGTGATTTTATTAGATAAGATGTTATTTTGACTACAGGTCCTCTGACAGATTTGATCACCTTAGTTGAATCTGCCAGTAATTTATTCAATGCCCTCTTTCTGGCCAATTAACTTACAATTATTCTTTGATATTTATCAATCAGAGGTAGTACATTTTGGACAATCAGGCAACAGGCCAATCAGTTGCTAGGGCGGAAAGTGGTATGAATGATTTAAATACAGCAATATACTAAATTGATCATTACTCAACCATCGCATTTCCAATGGATAGTGATCAGTCATTTGTTTAATCAAGCTTTAACTGACCCATGTAGGATTCTATTTACAGTCTACGGGACAAAAGCTGGACAGTAGAGGTAAGAGAACTGTGTAATTTGCTGCATTTAAGATGGAGCTGTGTGTGCTGGTAGAAACATTATAAATGTAGGTTAATGGAAGAACATTCAGCAGGTAGTAAATTACATTGTAAAGTATTCCATTAGCTCCAAAGTTAAAGCTTTTGGAGTATCACCTTAACTTCAAAGTCTTTGACTAACTAGCAAAGAGAATCTGTTTCTTTGTTCTTCAATGTGCAATTAATTTTAAAAAAAGTAATTTAAAAAATTGTTTGTAAAAGTTACAAAATCTCTTTGAAGGAAAACCCACTGAAATGTGTCCGGTGTATTTTATAGCCAATAAGCCTAGACAAAGAGACATCCCTGTTGGTACCAGCAAGCACCTCCATGGCTAAGAACTAGGGTAATGCAAATGTAAGTACTGCTTAGTAGCAGGTCACATCCTTGCAGATAGCATTAAACTATAAATACATCAGAAAAAGGATGTGCTTAGTCTTTTTAGATGGGTTCAAAGTATTGCATTACCTTTTTTCAGAAATCTGAAAGATTGCTTCCCACGAGCAAGTTGCAGTGCAGCCTAATACAATAAACAGCATGTTGGATAATTGGCTCTGGGATACCATGAGTAATCTTGTCTCCAAACACATTCTGTAAGCTCGCAATGGATCATATTAGGTAGTTTATGTGTAACCTCTCTAAAACTACACGTGCCTCATACTGAAAGCAATTTGTAAGCTACCTTTCCAGGTGTTACATGCTGAATGCATTTCTTGTAAAAAGACAGAAACTTCTCCAAAAGAAGTGGGTATGTAAATTGAAATACATTACAAATTCAGAAGAAGGTCTCAAGTATAGACATTGGTTTATCACTCATCTCATTATGTTTAGGAGGCTATTGTTCACCTTTAACATCCAGCATGCATAACTGTTACTTTATGGTAATAGCTTCAATCCTTTACCAAAAAGCAGAATATTTCCAAAGCACAAATGAAAACTATATGTGCTGTGTTTCTTTGTTTATGGATGGGGACCTTTGAGGTGGAGGTGGGGATAAAGGATGGGCCAAGTCAGAGATTGTAACACATTAAGCGTATCATGGTTTGACCAATAGATCAATTTTCAGTAAATTAGCAAAAAATAAACAAGGATCAATAAAAAATAACTTAGTATGGGATAGCATTTCAATGTCACATTAAAGCTTTTTCAACTTTCACACAGCTTTTTACAGGAAGAGTAAATATTACTCCACTTAGTTTGATGGCTTCAAACAGTTGATCAATAGTGGAAAAAAAAACATTGCTAGTTTATATTTAGTTACAGACAAAATATGCTTTGTATGCTGATATAGTATAAATCAGGATTCTGGCCAAGCAAGTATATGTGAGTACTTCTCATGATGAAATCTATTGCAAATTGATGTGCTGTGTGAGTTATAGGATTTACTTTGCCAAATCAAGTGACAATCTATAAGTGTATAGGCAGCTTAAAGGGAACCTGAGGTGAAAATAAACTGATGGAATAAAGAAATATATCTATCCTTCTTCTCCTAAAATAACTTTTTTTTAGAATTCTGCAGTTTTTTCTGTGTATCAGCTAAGAAAATAATACTTAATGTTGTATAGCCTCGTATGCTGACACAATCTTTCAGTGCCCCAGAAGCTAAAATATACGAATTAATGATATTTGTATCTATCTCCGGCTATCAGAAGCAGTTTTCTTCAAGGAAAGTGTTCTATAGCTGTAATTCCTTATCAGTAAGGGTTATGCTATAGTCCACTTTATCCCAACTTGAGAGAAACGGTCACTTGCATACATGTTAACTCTTTCAAGCAGAAAAAGAAAAAAAAGGAAAACAGCATAGTTGCAAAAAATTGTAGATACAGAATTGGCATATCCCACCTAGGGCTCGATTCACTAAAGCGTGATAACGCAGATATCACTTGTTAAAGCTTTTCATGCGCAAACGCACGCGTAAACCATTGTGAGCGCATGTTGCACGTGAAAAGTCACGTGATATTTTTTTACCGTGTGTAGGGCATTGCGCTTCACGCAATGAGCATGCTTTTCACTTGATAATTACGAGTTTGGTACTGAAATCAGCAATGGTGCTGTGAAACGTGAGTTAATTCAATACGACATAATTCATTGCACGCGATATTCTTTACGCGCAGTGTGTAATTTAGTTTCCTGCTGTGTTCAATTGGACTATTTAGTGTACAAGCATACAACTATCAGTACTGTTAGATGCGCATAATGCTTTACGCAAGTAAAAGAAATACGCACATCAACAATGATGTGACAGTACAAATTTTGCCTATCTTACTACTGTATGCATTAAAAACAACAGACACGTGTAGGCCACAATAAAAATGGACAATAGCATTGTGAGGCTATGTCCCCATAATATTGCAAGACCAAATCGTTAATTTACGCTGCATCATTATTAAAAAAAAATAAAATAAGGGACCCACACAAATCAACAACACCTACTTGCTCAGTCGCAAACCATTCTGAAGCAGGTGGTGATAAGCAAAGCTTTTAAAGGCAAAAAACTGCATATAAATGTTAAGGAGCAATCATTATTATAAACACATCACGCGCAAAGTTCTACGCTGGTCGCGAGCAAAGTTTCAAGCGGATCGCGTGATGTGCTGTGTGCAGTTATAACGCGTGATCTGCATTCCATTTGCGTGATCTGCAGTGATATCACGTGATACTGATGTTTATCACGTGATATCCTGCCTTTGCACGCAAAGTCATTAGTTATCGCGCGCAAGCCTTTACGCGCATGAAATCAGGCAGAAAAGCGCTTATCACAGCCGTGATAAGCGTTATCACGCTTTAGTGAATCGAACCCCTAATCAGTATAGTCCAATACAGGTCAGTTTATTGCATGTTACAAAAAATTGGACAAAGTGAGGTTCTTCATAAGGAGCCAGAAAACACACATAATATAAAATTATTATTGAGCAACAAGTTAAAATCAAGGACCAACCCTTTTCCCCTCAAATTACCCCGATTCAGCCTTGTGTGCACGGAGACAGGCCAATTTGATTGACTCATATGCTCCGTGCGCGCAAGCCCTTGTGCCCGCCGCCTAGTCTCACACAACACAGCACCTCCACTCAGCAACTGCCTCCCTCTAACAGGGAAAAAGTCCTATATATTGTCTATTCTGCAGCACAGGTAGTTGGTCGGCAAAGCTTCATAGCATAAAACCAGGAACAGTTCATTCCATATATTCCTTTGTATGTATTTTGAATATAATGCTTTTCAAGTTGCCTTGGCGCAGATAAAGTACTTGCAGTTTGTAAATCTCATCAGCGGTATTATTGGTCCGGCTCAGCACAGCATAGTAACTTCCGTCATATCCACACGTGCTACAGTGTCCTTAATTCACTGTGAGTCTATGGCCGTTTTCCTCCGCTCAGGGGGTGGTGTCATTGCACTCTTCCTTCCATGACATGTGCCGGCATCGTTATGGCTAAATGTTGCGGTTGGTTACAACAAGCATTTGCTGGATCAACGGGTAGGTCAGCGGGCAGATTCGGTTCATGGGGGTCTCGCACTGACACAGGTGGCCCCTCCCACCGACGTGTTTCACTATGACGTTTCATCAGGATGTGAAACGCGTCGTGAAACCTCACTGTGTCCAATTTTTGTAACATGCAATAAACTGACCTGTTTTGAACTATACTGATTAAGTGTGATATGCCAATTCTGTATCTACATTTTTTTGCAACTTATATACAGTACGGCTGCACCAACCTGCAGAGTCCAATTGAGGGTCTGTGCATCATATACATTGCATGGCACCATTTGCAACACTCCCATAAAAAAAAAAACGTTTTTAAAACAGCATAGTTGTTTGAATGCTTAGCATTGTATATACACATGTTAATATTATGATGTCACAGGTCACCTCGGGTATCCCCAGCCTCAAGTCCTATTCTTTGTGCAAACAAGTTTCAAGGGCAACTGTAGTCAGACAAACATGTCTTGTCTCCATGGAAGCCTGTCTATAGATGAAGACCCTGGGATCATTACAGAGCCATATCACCAGTGTCAGCTAATGCAAAAGGCTTCTCATGGCATGGGGCCTCTATGCTCTATGTTTAAGAGGAAATTCAGATCTTAAAAAAAAGAGGATTTGCTACTCCTCCATTTATAGGCTCACTGTGCTGTATGAATGGGCCGCATCTAGAAACAGAGGAGGAGCCAGTTGCAAGCTGTTAGTTAAGCAGAAGAACTTGAAGGAGGCAGACTTCTTTCAGACAAGCAAGGTAGAAAACTGCAAGCAACATGGGTAGAAGACTTCTATGAACAAGACAGGAGCCACACTATAATCAAGGTTTCTGATGAAGATGGGGGTCCTGGAAAAAAAAACCAAATACTTTAGAACAGTGTTTTTATCAATTTAAACATTTAAACTCTGGGCCAATGTGTATGGGGTTTCAGGAAACCCTTGTACACCTTTTCAGGAAACCCTTATGCACAGGAACAGTGGGCTGTAGGAGGATGGGAAGCCTGTGGATTGCCCAGAGGCTTCTCACTGCTGAAGTAGGTATTAACCTTATTTTTTATAAGTACTTTCAGATGACCTTTATTTCTGTCCCTGAGCCATATCTTAGCAATGTCTGTATAGGTTTGATGAGTCAAAAGTTAGTTTAAATATTCTTAACTAACGTGTTATTTTTTTGCTTACAGTCAAAGTGGTATAAAACTCAACATTCCTTCTTTTCTCTAAAAGATTATTTACAGCATAAAATCTACTACCACAAAAAAATGTAACAGGACAGCACTCAAACAGCTAAACACAGCACTTTTTTCTTCAGTGGAAAGAGCCTTTCTTCAGTGGGCAGCTTCTGGCCACATCCAAAGAGGTGATAACATTATCTTTTGTTTACATTCCTTTTTCAGATGCATTTAGTGAACATTAGCAAACTACCAAAACTGGGCTGTACTGAGCTGAGAAGACATCACAAAATAGATTTTTAATATATAAATACAGCAGCTATGTAATACAATGTGAGGGCATCTTTCAGAGCAGATGAACTGTACTTTGGGCATTTGTCATTTGTAGACAGACAATATTACTTGTGCACAAAAGTCGGAAAACACATTTTTATTGAACGTTATGTCAGAGTTTTATCCCTGTTTAAGCACAAAATGCAAAACGTTGCTCATACTGTTAATGTCTTTTAAATCTGGAGACAGCAAAATCCTTAGAGCAGAGTTAAAACAGGAATTAATGGCACCAGCGAAATTACCTGAATCAAACTCCTATGCTTATAATAGCTGGCATCATCCTGATTCAAAACGTCCTACTAACACTGTACAATACACTGCTGCTAGAGATAAAGAACGGGGAGCTACATGATGGTGTGAATTCTAAGGAGAAGGAGGGGTTGCTCTCAGCAATCATATGGATGGGTGTTGTCTGGCCAGTTATTGCTACACTAACATTTACAAGACCCTAAAAGCAAAGAAAATCCTTATTAAACAATTGAAATTTTATGGAGTTTAACGTTTTACAACAATTGACTATAACAAATGTTTACTAGCAAATGATGGCACAGAGGATCTCAAAAGGGTGTTTTATTGTGCAATATGTGTTAACATAATCTGCATTCATCAACAGAACGTTTATGGATAAAGCTCAGTGGCCCTTTTCAATGACTGAGTAATGTATATCTAGTTTAGTACTTTATAATAAAGACAATATTTTGGCAGCATTTTATGCCTGGAAGCGACCTTGTGATTTTTATTAAATAGAAAGTGACCTACCCATATAAGCAAAGGTAATTTTTAAGGACTTTTTGCCAGAATCAGTAGTTTAGTATAGTAGTAGTATAGTAATATCTAATGCAAATCCAGCTGCTAATTATTTACCATTGGTTTCCAAAGCATGTCTTTTGTTTTGCATTGGATGGCGTGCTATTTCAAAGCAGCATCCAGTGAAATTTATGGAACAAAACATGTGGCTGTCGTCTCACTAATCCTCTCATGTTGCACTTCCTTTCCAGGATTGATAAATGTCTTCTAAAGTGTTTTGATCTTCTGTTTGTGGTGCATTGTTTTATTGCAAGATCATTTTACTTACACCATAAACATAGAGCTATAGCGGTTGAAGCTTTCTTACTCATTAAAGCAGAACTAAAGCCTAGCAGCCTGACATATAACAAAGTCACAGTAGTAGCGATGTTTAATGTCTTGCATGACACTATTCTGTAGATGTCCATAAACATGTAGAGCAGCTCCTGCATTTTAATTTCCCTCACAATACAGTAGCAGAGCAGGGGAAGGGTCACTGCTCACTTACAAGTGAATTGTCGCAGATACCTTCTGAAGGCAAAATTATATTCAGTGTTGTTTTTTAGTAGGAGGGCTTTTCAGTCTCTTTTAGCCCCTTATATTTTCCTAGAGCTTCTGGGTCACCATAAGCTACTTTGGTGTTCTGTAGTACTGATCCAATCATATCCCATAGAGACATATCAATCCATACCATGCACTGATGAGGACCAGAAAGTCCAAAACAGGTTGTATGCATGTCGGGTTGATGTGGCTTTGCAAACTGTATAAACTATATGCTCACTATCTGCCAGTTATTCTGCATGAGAGCCTGGATGCATGATGGGAAACCACAGTTTCTCACTTAAAGAGGAGCTGTCAGCCAAACTATATCAGAAAAAAAATATATAAGTAGATAGATACTTGCTCTACTTACATAACATATGTATTGCACTGTCCACGGTTTGATTCTAGTGAGTTTTCTATAGTAAAAAAAGAGAAAATCTTTGTTAGGATTCTCCATCTTAACTGTATCTATTTTGAAGCCAATCCTGATGTCATTTCCACCCTTACTCTCCTCTGCCTGATTGTGTATGCATTGCCCACCCTCCACTATAGAAAGTGCATTGTTTCAGCATGAGAAATATTGGCCAATCAGAGAAGAACAAAGCTGTGGGAGGGGAAAACAGGAGGGAAAGAGACTTCAGCCAATCGGGCTGCGTTAGTTAAGTCTGAGAGCAAAGTAAAGAAGCAAAAATAGACAACCCAGCATGTCCTGCAACTTGCAACTTCCTTTGTGCGCCAATGTACCAAATAAGAGTCAGGTAAACTGGGGAATGATCATTTATCAACAAGAAAAGTAACAGTGATTTTAACTTTGGGATTGCCTGGTTAGCATCCTTATTACTTGTTTACCAGATAAAAATAATCATCATTTCTTAGCGTTCCTTTCCCAATCCTATGGACCCGATCGATGCATATCTGAATATCCTCACTGTCCAAGCATCTGGAAAAGATCCTTTGCAAGGCTGAGGCTAAATCCTCTGCTTTTATCCTTTCTGGGAGTCCGCGGACCCTTATATTGTTGCGCCTATTACGATTTTGTCCTCAATCTGACCCCTAAAGATAGTATTCATATCTTTTTGTTTTTCCACAAGGGCCCTTAAACTATCGACTTCAGACTTCAGAGCCTCTATTTCACCCTCCACTGCCAAAACTTTTTGGGATACCTCTCCCATCTCCTCTTTTATCACCTCAATCTCCGCCTTGGTGGAGTCCAAGATGGTAGTGGTTTGCAATTCTAGGTCTGCTTTAGTTGGAAGTTCACGGAAATATGCCCAAATCTCCTCTAGTCTATGCATCTGTGATTGAAATGGACCGGGAGAGCTCTCAGCTGCCATGTTGTCCAACAATCTACCTTGCTTCCCCTGCGCGGGCGAGGCAGCTGGAAAATAATTTGAGACCCTCGGTTGGGGTTGCTTCGCAGTATCTGGGGACTTTTTCTGCTTATTTTCCCCCAATCACAAGGCTCCAACAGCCAGTTACTATTATACAGATTGAAGAGTAGATCTCCTAGCAACTTCACAGGAATTCCCCAGGGGGATCTTTAGCCCTACTCAGCCTCAGTCTATTAGAGCTATCCCAAACAATCCCCCGATACCAGTCCAGCCACTCATATCTGTCTGCTCACCTCTCCTCCATCAGACACGTGGACTTTCAATCAGCTGGCCAAGACCCAGAGCAGCAGTGCAGGCTTGCAGGCAAAAGAGTTTCCAGGCACATTAGCTCCAATTGGCTTAGTTGGGCAGTGGTGCAGGCCTTCCGACAGATGAAACGCCGGTTCCTCTCTCCATTTGCCACCGCAGGCTTCCCCCTCGGTACAGTGCAATCCTTGGGCACACTCAGGTGGCTTGCAGAGAGCTATAGTGATCACGGAGGGGAGAGAGCAAGCTCCACCTCCCTCTACACGCTGTCGGCAGTTTTCTTTCGGCTGAGGGACTCCTGCCGCCCGGCCAACAGAAGAGGAGGAAGCGGCTCAGCCACGAGAGGGGCTGGGGAGGCGCCCTTTACCTCGGCAAGTGCAGACCAACCAGCAGCGTCTCTGTCCCGCTCTAGGTGTCCCTCATATGGATTAAGCCTGGGCTGGGGATCGATACATGGGGATAGTGGTGGGTCAGAGCCTCAGCGTGCACGTCCTCACGACGCCATGCTAGACCACGCCCTCATGCATAAAGACTCTTTCGGATTGTTGATCCTCAGTACATGGCATGGATTATTATGGCTCTATGGGGTAGGTCTTGAAACACCCAGAGTTACAGATCGCCCGGTGAGGTCATGTTGAACCAGAACTTCTAGGAGTGTTTAAGTGGCTGAAAAGGGCCAGAAAGTCTCCTTATTAAGGTTATAGTAAAAACAGAAGTTTGCCTTCTTAAAACAGAAGGTATTTGTGATTATTCAGTGAGCATATGATGTATCCCACAATGCATCACTACTGAATATGCAAATAATCTCTTTGTTGTCCCTATAAACTAAACACACCTCCAGATCAGCTGGAATGCAATAATTTATCAGCTTGTTTTTTTAGGTTTGAGGTGGTAGGAGGCAAATAATTAGTCAATATGCAATTTAAATGAGGGAGTCAAGTCAAGGTTAGAGATGGCCCAAACGGTCCGCCGGCGAACGGTTCCTGGCGAACTTTCAGGGTTCGCAATTGCGGAGAACCACAAACTTTTCCAGAAGTTTGGTTCACCCCCATAGTTCATCATGAGGGTCAACTTTGACCCTCTCCATCACATTCAGCAGGCACATTGTAGCCAATCAGGCTACACTCCCTCCTGGAGCCACTCCTCCCCTTATAAAAGGCAGGCAGCGTAAGGCGTTTCACTCACTCGTGTGCCTGCATTAATTAGAGAAGGGAAAGCTGCTGCAGACTCTCATAGGGAAAGCTTAGTTAGGCTCTTGTAGGCTTCTTAGCTTGCTTCTTGCTGATTCTTATTGCCAAAAAAGCACCCCTCAACAGCTCTTTTGAGAGCTAATCTTGTTCTTGTGATCTATTTTTTTTTGTGTGGCTCACTGACACTTGTGTTGCATAGACAGCCTTGGTAATTCCTACTGTGTGTGCCGCTGCTAGGCCCAGCGCATTCAGTGATTACCTGTGTGTGTGCCAGGTGCACATTGTAATACCCATCACTGCATATACATACTACCTGTTGTTCACTTCAGTGCACCCACCTACCTACGTGAGCGCACGCAGTGTCACTGTGCCTGTCCGGTATCTGTCTGTGTGTGACAGGTGCACATTGTAATACCCATCACTGCATATACCTACTACCTGTTTTCACTTCAGTGCACCCACCTACCTACGTGAGCGCGTGAGCGCACGCAGTGTCACTGTGCCTGTCCGGTACCTGTGTGTGTGTGACAGGTACACATTGTAATACCAGTCATTGCATAATTGTTCACAGTACCTGTGTGACCGCACGCTGTGTAATATACCATTTCGAGCATATCTGTTAACTGCACCTGTGTGACAGCTGCACATTGTATTGTAATACCAGTCACTGCATACCTTTCACTGCATCTGTAACTGCACATTGTATTATACCTGGCAGTCAGTGCATACCTTTCACTTAAATGGAAGGCAGACTTGCCCTCCATATCAGATTCTCGTTAAAGGCAAGTGGTGTCATCTCTGGCCCACAGCGCTGGGTCAAGGGTCCATCTGACCACAGATGCCTAGTCTGCAATGCACGGTCAGGGCAGGTGCAATACTTATACAGCAAATGGATCCTTACTTGGATGTGTGGTGGCGGTAGCCGGTTCTCAGGCTCCCACTCTGGACCAGAATCGAGCCCTGATTCCCCAGCCATTACCCGTGGTCACTCACAATGGCAGACTTGCTCTCCATAACAGATTCTCGTTACAGGTACTAAACAGCCGGCAAAAAATGTAATTTAAAAAAATAGATGTAAGCTTTAACAATGGTAGACAAAGAACCATTGAAAGTTGATAAGGCAGTCTGACATTACCTGATATCATTGAGGAAGAGCAATCTCGCCATGGTGCGCACCAGTCCAGCACGAACACACAAACAGCTGTTTGCGGTGCATTACACAGTGAGTTTGGTGTGTCAGTGTGAATGTACTCTAATTACACTACCTGATTGATGTATATGTTACGGCCAGAACCCGAAGTTTGGCCAGAACTAGAAGTGGCCGGCCACTTCGGGTTCTGGCCGGCCAATGTGCGAACTGGCCGCTGCGCTGCGGCCAATGTGAGAAATGCAACAATTCCTGTAAGGTTAATGGGATGTTGTGGCCGCAGCGCAGCGGGCAAATGTATCACACATCTTTACTTTATTCAATGACATTAAGCCGACCGGCTTTTTCTCTGCCTCTCTCCTCCCCCCCCCCCCCCCCCCGCCTCTCTCTCCTCCCCCCGCCTCTCTCTCTTCTTCTCTTATGGGCAGCCGGGCGGGGACACGCGTGTCCCTCCGGAGTCGTTCGTCGCGGCAGGGGAATCCTGCCGTTCTTGCAGAGCGGGTGCTGGCAGAAGCGATGTCTGCAGCCTCCCCGCTCTGCTCTCCTGCCGCGACGAACGACTCTCCTGGACACGCGTGTCCCCCGCCCGGCTGCCCATAAGAGAAGGAAGAGAGAGAGGCGAGGGGAGGAGAGAGAGGCGAGGGGAAGAGAGAAAGCGGGGGAAAAAGCCGGTCGGCTTAATGTCATTGAATAAAGTAAAGATGTGTGATACATTTGCCCGCTGCGCTGCGGCCACAACATCCCATTAACTTTACAGGAATTGTTGCATTTCTCACATTGGCCGCAGCGCAGCGGCCAGTTCGCACATTGGCCGGCCAGAACCCGAAGTGGCCGGCCACTTCTAGTTCTGGCCAAACTTCGGGTTCTGGCCGTAACATATACACATGCAAGATGTTTTAAAGCACTTTAGGCCTGCAATTTAGCATTCAATGTGATTTCTGCCCTTAAAACGCTGCTTTGTGTCAAATCCAGATTTTTCCCCGTCTATCCCACTCCGCCATGCCCCCCTCCGGGTGTTATACCCCTTGAAACATCTTTTCCATCACTTCTGTTACCAGCATAAATGTTTCTAGTTTTCAAAGTTCGCTTCCCCATTGAAGTCTATTGCGGTACGCAAAAGTTTCGCGAACCGAAATTTCGCGGAAGTTCGCGAACTGAAAATCGGAGTTTCGGGCCATCTCTAATAAAGGTGAGGGACAGGGATTTTTGGAGCGTTGTCCACATTAATTCTTATGTCAAGAAGAGGAGTTAAATCCTGGAATAAATAAGTATTTCAGTTTTGTCCATGGTAAGCTTTTGAAAGCAGGAGAACATGGAGAAAAAGAGGAGGAGGGAACAGTGAGACAGTTGTGGATTGTGTTAATGTGTAGCTACTGTATATTAGAGCTGAGACATAGATTTAGGTGCCATCAGCATATAGATAATATCCAAACCCAAAACCGCTAATAAGTTGCAGATGGAGAAGAGGAGGGGTGCCAAGACTGAGCCAATTTTATTGGCTCCTGACCCTGTGATTACTGTTAGCCAATCACAGTAATCTTTGTTTATAAAGGGAAAGGATGGGCCTTAGAGCTAATGGGAATCCACACCTAAATAAAAAAAGTCAGATGCTCACCTAAGGAGAGGGAAGGCTCGGGTCCTAATGAGCCTTCCCTCTCCTCTCCCAGTGCCCTCGGTGCTGTGCTGGCTCCCAGGTTCAAATCCCCGCCTCGGGGACTTCGGAAGTCTTTGGGAGCCGAGTGCACAGGCGGCTCCATACTGTGCACGTGCGAGTGCGTCATAGAGGGCGCTCGCGCATGCGCAGTATAGAGTGGCCCATCTTCGGGAGCACTCGAGCTCTCAAAGCATTTTCGAAGCTTCTCTTCAGCGGGGAAACAGCGGTATTTGACTGAAACGGTTGAATACCGCTACGTGGGAGCCAGCGGAACAGCGGGGACCGGGAAAAGAGAGGGAATGCTTTATGGGACCCAGAGCCTCCCTCTCCTTAGGTGAGTATCTGACTTTTTTATTTAGATTTGGGTTCCCATTCACTTTAAAGTGAATCTGTAGTGACATTTTTTTTAAAAAAAGGGGGAAGGCTCTACAGAGCCTTCCCGTTCCTCTTCTTATCCTCTCATTCCCCCATAGGCTCATCCGATTAAATATCGCGCTGCGGGGGGCTTCAGCAGTCTTCGGTAGCCCGAGTGCTCCCAAAGACAGGCGGCTTCCTTCTGTGCACGTGCAAGTGCGTGAGAGAAGGCGCTTGCGCGTGCACAGTACGGAGCAGCCCAAGACTTTCGTAGTCCACCCGCAGCAGAAAAAGAGCAGTCCCCGACCCATGAGTTAGAGACTGCTAATAGTGGAACCAGCGCAGGAACGACGGGACGAGGAGAGGAACTGGTAGGCTCTATAAGACCCAGAGCATTCCTCCTCCTTAGGTAAGTACTGTATATATGCTTTGTTTTTAAACTTTTTGCTTCAGACTTTCTTTAAGGGGCCAGAACGTCCGGTCTTGAAGTAGTTACGTTTATTACATGGGTTAGTTTTACTGCTGAATTTCCTCAACATGGAACAGCAGACACGAAAATCTGAAAGTCCATAAAACACTGTTCAAATAAGCATTGCAATAATTACCTACCATATGTATTTAGGAAAAATAAACTATACTTTCCTATTAAACGGCCACATGTGAGTTAAATGTCAGGTTACTGTCCAATGCTATGCACCTGTTCTAATCTCACACTTTCTGACAGAGACGTGAGACTTCTGGGAGCCGGTAGTATATTAAATTAAATAACACATTAAGCACTTTATGGAATGTGGTATTATCCATTATTTCTATCTTCGGAAATAAAATGGCTTATCCTATAGGGATTTATTATCATAATACATTTGTTGAGAATACAATTTTCTTCTTATACTGTTGAAAAAAGGTAGTTAAATGCGTGACAAGGCAAATTAGATCTTCTAGTCAAATGTTTGCAGTCAGAAATATATTCCCATAAAGTGAGAACGGCACTGAAAATGCTTTCAATTAATTTAGAGCTAGTCATCTATGAATGTGGTACTAAAAATGGCAAATACATAAAAGTATTAACCATGCACAGCACAATCTGTAACACTCACACTCCACGGCATTACCTTCCAATACAATTAAAAATTGAACTAGTCTGATAATTAAAATAAAAACAAGTCTTTTTCTTTTACAAATAGGTTCTAGTCGTTCAGATAAAAAATACACAGTGTAGAATGAAGTGCCGTAATGACTTTACAGGATTGGGACTTCAGCAATTAACTTGGCAGAAATGTAAATTAATGTATAAAAGAACCATTTAAAGAGGACCTGAACTCAAAATAGGAAGTTTTTGTCTACTGTTTCATCATACTTCAGGACTATGGATGGCCCGAACGGTTCCCGGCGAACTTCCGGGGTTCGCGATCGCGGAGAACCGCAAACTTTTCCGGAAGTTTGATTCACCCCCATAGTACATCATTAGGGTCAACTTTGACCCTCTACATCACAGTCAGCAGGCACATTGTAGCCAATCAGGCTACACGCCCTCCTGGAGGCCCTTCCCCCCTTATAAAATGCAGGCAGCGTCAGGCATTGGACTCACTCGTGTGCCTGCAGTAATAAGAGAAGGGAGAGCTGCTGCAGACTCTCATAGGGAAAGCTTAGTTAGGCTCTTGTAGGCTTGTTAGCTTGCTCCTTGCTGATTCTTATTGCTACAAAAAGCACCCCTCAACAGCTCTATCAAGAGCTAATCTTGTTCTTGTGATCTATTTTTATGTGTGTGTGTGTGTGTGTGGCCCACTTACATTATATTTATATACAGCCCTGTCAGTCAGTCGCAGCTGGCCTTTGGCCCCTTAATTCCTACTGTGCCACTGCCAGGCCCAGCACATTCAGTGACTACCTGTGTGTGTGACAGGCAGCTGCACATTTGTAATCCCAATCACTGCACCTGTTCACTGTTTAGTCCACCTACCTACCTACCTACCTACCTTCGTGAGTGCACGCATTGTTAATACCACCAGTCATTGCATCTGTTCACGGTACGTGTGTGTGTGACAGGTGCACATTTGTAATACCCAGCAGCACTGTGTGCTATTTAATACCACCAGTCACTGCATACCTGTTAACTGCACCTGTGTGACCATACATTGTACTGTATTAGCCAAGTTAGTGCGTACCTTTTACTTCATCCTCCCCCTCCCCCCCCCAATATGGACTAAACAAGAGACAGAGCCAGAGGCAGGCCACCTGGCAGGTCTGTTCGAGCTCACGCTGTCGTGATTTCGTGCGGCCCTCGACCAAAGTACAGTGTTCAGAAGTAGACACGTGCCATCAACCCCAAATATTGTCAGGACGTAGTTGACTATTTAACACAGAACACCTCATCTTCCTCAGCTTCCACACGGAAGCGTGACATATCTTCTTCCTCCTGCTCTGATTCTGGCACCCCACTTAACATTCCGTCGGCAGCCATCACCAAAGTGCCATCATCCCAGTGCTCAGCGGTGTGGACATTTTTTTGAGTGTCTGCCTCAGATGAGAGCAATTCCATCTGTACTCTCTGCCTCCGAAAATTGAGTGGTGGAAAGACCAAGACCCGCGTAGGGACAACTACCTTACGTAGGCACATGATTACAAAGCACAAACTGCAATGGGATGACCACCTGAGGAAAAGCAGCACACAAAAGCAAAGCCACACACCACAGTGGAAGATACCAGGCCGAAATTATTTCTCAAAAAAGGGGATACCTAAACTGTACCGTGATGTTGAAAGGCAAGTGGTGACATCTCTGGCACACAGCGTTGGGTCAAGGGTCCATCTGACCATGGATGCCTGGACTGCAAAGCACGCTCAGGTCTGCCCGAAGACTAAGTCAGTCCCCACACACAGTATCTCTGCCTGCACGCTGTGTGACTGCCTGCCCCAAGATAAAGTCGGTCCCCACACAGCAGCTCTGCCTACAGGCTGCTTGACTGCCTTCTCCGCCACCACCAACAGGGTCCAGGACTCCAGGCGAATTCCTGAATTTCTAGCAGCGGCCGCTATAATAATTTTTCTGGTGTGTGTACATGCCTACCTAATTGTGCAACAACAAAACAAAAGGCATGTACATGTGCCAATTCCCCTTCGTGATCGTTACCTTGCCGTGGTGAAGGGGCTTGCGTATCACAATGAAGCAATGACTGCCGGCTATATTAGTGTCTCGGGGGGGGGGGGCATACCCAAGACAATAAGGCCTTTGCTTTATTGTGGACAGACCAAATTCGATCAGCTTTACAGTCACTGTTGTTCTATCATTGAGCTACCACAGCCCAGCGACCGTATGGGCTTAAAAACCTCCACGGCCTGCACTCTCGCCATGGTGCGTACCAGTGCAGCATGGCCGTCACTACACAAACAGCTGTTTGCGGTGCGTTACACAGTGAGTTTGGTGTGTCAGTGTGAAGCAGTACTCTAATTACACTCCCTGATTGATGTATACACATGCAAGATGTTTTAAAGCACTTTAGGCCTCTAATTTAGCATGCAATGTGATTTCTGCCCTTAAAACGCTGCTTTGCGTCAAATCCAGATTTTTCCTCAGGACTTTTGGTGTGTATCCCACTCATCCATGCAAAAACTGATCCCAGCTGGCAATGAAAGTACTGTTTTTTTTTCAACAATAAGCAACAGTAAAATGCAATAAAGTGTGTTTATTTTATGGGCACAACTGATCCCAGCTGGCACTGAAAGTACTGTTTTTTTTTTCAACAATAAGCAACAGTAAAATTCAATAAACTGTGTTTTTTTATGGGCACTGTGGCTGCTGCCAGTGGTGAGGCTGGGGCGCTGTGGCTGCTGCCAATGTCTGGCAGTGGTGAGGCAGGGGCTCTGTGGCTGCTGCTGGCAGTGGTGAGGCAGGTGCTCTGTGGCTGCTGCTGGCAGTGTTGAGGCTAGGGCACTGTGGCTGCTGCTGGCAGTGGTGGTGAGGCTGGGACACTGTGGCTGGCCTGGCTGGCAGTGCTGGCACCTACCTAACCGCTATGCTAGCTCTGTCTCCTACCTACCCCAAGCAAAACCCCAATGCAAATGGCGGAGCCAGTCACGCGTTCGGGTATTTATATACCTGAACACGTGACCCGCTCAGCCATTCACAGCTATGGTCACAGCCAGCTAGGCTGTGTGACCATAGCTGTGAAAAAAGCATCGTCGCCGCTTATTGGCTGCCTGCAAAGGCGCCAATAAGCAAGGGGAGGAGACCGAACAGTGTGGTGCTCGGCTGTGCTCGACCCGAACACCCTAATGTTTGGGGAATAACGAACAGTGTCGAGCACTGTTCGATCAACACTAATGATCACTATGATCGCCGGCAGATCGTAGTGATCACGATTGGCAGCGGCGGCAGGAGGGGAAAAAGAGGAAGAGGACTAACCTTCCTGATGTTCTCCAAGTGATCGTCATTCCCCTCCACTCTGGCCGGCATCCCCACTCGCTCTTCATTAAGTTTTGGGTCCCGGCTTGATGACATCATGAAGCCGCGACCCAGGACTTGATGGCAGTGCGAGCAAGGATGCCAGCCAGAGCAGAGGGGGCTAGAGCTGCTCAACGCTTGAGCGTGGGAGGTGAGTAAAGGCTGCTGACAAATCGGGGGACACCTGCCTACACTGGGGACACCATACCTACAAAGCTATTCTGGGGATCCGGCTGCCTGACCCCCCCAAATGTGCCCTTCCCCACATGTAAAATGGCCTGGTCCTTAAGGGCGATTAGGCAGCCGTTCCCCAAATAGTTAAAGTATACCAGTTGCCTAACAGTCCTGCTGATTTCTTGGACTTCTGTAGAGTCCAAACCACACATCTGAAACAAGCATGTGGCCAATCAAGTCAGTCTTCAGTCAGAAACACCTGACCTGTATGCTTACTCAGGGTGGACCCTGGCTAAAAGCACATGCTATAGGTAGAAGCTCAGCCGGGCAACCAGGCAAACTGCATTGTTTAAAAGGAAATAAATATGTCAGCCTCCATTATTATTATTATTTAGTATTTATATAATGCCAACATCTTCCGCAGCAGTGGTCTGCTGGTGTAGAGGCTTCCACAGAGCTGCCTGTAGTGGCAGCCCTGCAAGATTATTGAAGCTGAAGTTGGCACATGTTGCTATAGCCAGACAAACTTTTAAATCAATTTGCTATAAGGAAAGTGTTAATACAATGGATGTGTTTGCAGTAGAGGTGGGTTGAAGAACTGCCTTAAGGTGATATGAAAGTTGGCTGGCCAAGGAAGTTGGTGAAATGACTGTTTCATTTCAACAGAGCTTGTTGCTCATCGCATGGCTGTTATCGTCTGGTGAAAAGATTGTTCTCGCATGAGCACGCTGCATGGAACTTTGAGTTTAGCCTTATGCACTTGGTACTCCCAATTTCCATGCACTTTCTTTCTGATGGCAAAGGAAATTAGGAATATATTCTGAACAAGGCTTATATTATCCACCCATGTAGTGTAATTGCTAATGAATACTTCTGACCTAAGACGGGCTGTTTTTAGGTAGAGGTGGTACGTTGGGCCTAAGATGGGCTGTTTTTAGGTAGAGGTGGAGTATTTATGTGTATGTTTTAATGGAGGGGATTTTAGGCTTTAGATTGTTGCAGACATTTGGCTATTTAATTTGGATAGATTTTCTTATTACACATTGTTGACACCTGTTTTCCTCTATTTGGAAGTCACAGGTTTTACAGTCAGTTGCAGTAACGTGTAACAAAAATGTTTCTATACATGCGCATAATTGTACTGAACACACATATTTCACTGCACTTCACCTTTTTAGTGAGTTTATTCAGTGTATGAATCAGAACAGAAAACAAGAAAGTCTTTGGATTAAACGTACCAGCAGAAGCCTCATGCTTCACTTGAAACTGTCAATGATTCCTAAATGCCAGCGTAAGTTGATTGTTTTCATTTTATCTTCATAAAAAAAAATTAGGTTTGTGACTGCTTCCTTTCAAATATATTTTATTCCCTAGTTACGCTCTCTTGGCTCCAATAACAAACCACATTTTATTCCTAAGTCTTCTATTAAACATGCATACACAAAATGCTGTTCTCCTAAATCATTCCGGTCGTATGTTGTGTGCTCTTCAGCGTTGATATTCACTCCGCATTCTTGCACTCTTTTGTTGTAAAACGTCTTTCCATCACCGTGAAAGAGTCACATGGAATTGACTGCTCCATTCTCCTTTGTTGGCAGGAGCATTCAGAGGCCTAATTGTTTGTAAGGTTGAAACACTGTGCTAGACTCATAGAAGAAAAGATTTGTAAAACAGAATGATTATCTTCATATCATCAGTGGCATTTTATTCTTCGTGTTCCATAGATCATCGCCCCAGCAGCAGTGTGCTTAGTGATGGTGACCTTCCATGAAAGGTGAATGGGCCGAGCCATTTCTGCAGAACAAAACACGTCACCCTCCTGACAAGTTTATAGAAACTGAAAAGCAATAAATGTAATTATCTTTTCTACGCTTTATTCACTTCTGGCAAAATTACTGAAACCTCACACTGTGAGCACCTAGACAGAGGAACAAGCTAACAATTTTACTGCTTAAAAATTATGAATATTACACTGCATCTTTTACACTGAAAGTTAAGTGACAGATTATTAGAGCTGTGTTACTTAAAGGCGCAAGTCCCAAAAAAAGTAATGGAACCTTAGAAAAAAGCTATTAGTAACTAATAAAACCACTCTTTACTTCATGTATCTGCTGCTTACATCATATTAACGTATCTGTTTTCATTTCTTCATAATGGGCTACCACACATTATGTAGCAGAACTCAGCACTGAAGTGATAAGAAGGCTAGAACTCAAATTTTCCTAATGAAAATGCTGCTCCCTGTCTATTATATTGATCCTCCAACCAGTGACATACTGAGGGTATTTGACACCTGATGCTAATTATCTAGACAGCCCCCAATCAAACAATAGTTTTTGAGGGGGTTTGAGTGGGTGGCACACTAGAGGTACTTACCATGTGACATCCCCAGTGGTCTAGTGGTACCCCCCCCCCCCCCCCTATGTGACATTCCTGGTACAGGTAGTCCCCGGGTTACGAATGCCTGATTTACGAACGACCCGCCGATACGAATGCCTGCCTACCCGCCGCGATGATGTCACGCTGCCCGGGGACTACCTCTTGTGCTCCCTTTCCTAAGGCAGAGTATGCGCAACGGAAGCCGTGACAAGTCTCACTTCTTCCATGGCGGCTTCGGGCCAATCAGCGGCGTCCTCTCTTCCCTCAATGTTCCTCCCAGCGCCTTCACTAGCGTCGCATAATGCCGCAATCATTAAGAGCCCCTGTGGCTCCTTCTGATTTCATCATTGCGCGACGCTACTAGTGAAGCCGCTGGGCGGAATGGTGAACGGAGAGAGGACGTCACTGATTGGCCCGGTGCTGCAATGGATGAGGTGAGACTTGTAGTGGCTTCTGCTGTACATACTCTGCTTTAGGGGGCACAAGAGGCACAAGGACACACAGAGGGGGGCAGAGATGATACAGAGGGGGACATTGGAAGCACAGGGGACAGAGAAGGCACAGCGTTCCGACTTAAGAACGGATTCAGGTTAAGAACGAGCCTACAGTCCCTATCTCATTCGTTATCCGGGGACTACCTGTAGTCTGGTGGTAACCCCCTCGTCCCCGCATCGCTCGCCTGGTGGTCTAGTGGTACACCGCAGGTAGGAGCACAACATCATTTTTCACACCCTCTCCATGGGCCCCCCTCCTCTGTCCCCCTGCAGAGTAGGGCATAATGGGGTGGTTTATGAGTGAATCCAGGGCCAGTGCTACCATAGAGGCAAAGGAGGCAATTGCCCCAGGGCCCCAGAGACTGTAAGAGCTCCCCAGGGGCCCCTCAGGGGCCCTCCTCTCCAGCTATGGTGATCCCATACCGCCATACGTCCCTGCAGGGAACAAGGAAGAGAAGTGCCTGTGACAAGAAGAAGTCTAGTGCATGGTGCTGCCTCGTGTCCTTCCTGGACCATGACTCCGCTGTGTGTACACTCTGAATTTGTAAGAAAAAGAAGGAGGGGAATAATGAGGACCCCAACAATGCTTTTGGGGACGTATCATGGACACCTAATGACTTTGTGAAGCTGGGAGGGTGATGGTATGGGTCCTGTGAGCCGGCTCAGGGGCTGCAGGGGGGTGTTAATGGGAAAGAGCCCAAGTTACTTTTGCTCTGGGGCCCCATTGTAGCTAGAACCAGCCCTGAGTGAATTTCGCCTGATCCTGATGCGTTAATGCTCCCTGGCAGCTGGCCACTCTCTGCCTGCTCCGATCTCTGCACGATTCATGTAATTACGTGACATGCAAGAAACGGAAAGTAGAGTGAGTGAGTGGCTGCCAAGGAGCATGGACACATCGTGATTAGGTGAGATTCACTCACAAGCCACACCGCTGCACCCTACTCTGCAGGGGGACACTGGAGTGGGACCCATAAAGAGGGAGGGAGGGAGGAATAAGCTTGCCCCCATGTCTCCAGACCCTCCAACACTAATCAGACCCATCAGCTGGTGCCTCGACCACTTCTGCCTAGGTTTCACCCCTTTCATGATGACACCCATGCACCATGCTTAGTATGACTCTGCCTCCAACTATGATGTAATGATTTACTAATCCAAAAAGTTGCAAATACATATCGTCCTTCTTAGTATGCTGCTGGGGCCGTAACCACATGCTGCATGGGTTCTGATGTGACCACAATGTACATAGAACCACAAACCTCTGTGGCTCTCTGTACATTACAAACCCCATCCGACTCTTGAAAAAAGAAGAGGAAACAGGGTATGGCTGTGCATGTTTTATTATTCATCACAAGGAATACAATTGCCTTGGGTGTGGGCTGCCTGCATAACTTATTAACTTATAAGAAAAAAAATACACAGTACAATTAATGCTGCGCTTAGCTTTCATTCTCCAGCCTCCAACACAATCACCCTAGACAAATAGAAGCTTCCCTAATGTAAAAACTAAACAATGCTTTATTTCTATAAACGATTCCAATACAACCAGCACACCTACATGTGGGATACCAGTACAGGCTTGAGCTAGATGCGGGATCTCCCCATAAGCTTATAGCTTCTTTTGCTGAGAAACATCCCTCTCTCCACTCTGCTGCCAAGCTCCACCCTTGCTAGATCGCGTCACTATGTCCAGAGCAGCTTGTATATTAGAACAAACTATGGGGCACTGAAAAGTGTAGCCATACTACCAAGAGCACTAGAAAACTGTGACACACTATAAGGTTATTGGAAATTTGGGAAAAATCGGGGAACTGCAAAGCTTAGTTGGGCCAGTATAGAGAGCACTGGAAAACCGCTACATAACTGTGAGAATCTGCTCAGCTGCCTGTGCAGACAGGCAGCTTTTTGACCACTGTTCAGGTCTGCATTCTGCAGGTCTCTTTAAGAGAGACTTTTTGTCAGTATTGCAGCTTGCTGCTGAGGAATTTGCATACATTCGTTATGCAAATCCCCTACCTGCCTCCTGTGATGACTGGCAGTATAAAGGTTGGGATTACCCACAGTCCTTGGCTGGTCATTCCTTCAGGGTTTGTAGTAAACACTCCTAGAGAGTGTCAGCCATGCTACTTCTTGTTGAAGTTATCTTAGAGTAATTCCTGGAAAACTGCACTAGGCAGGTTTCCTTGGTGCAGTTAGGATTGCTTATCTGTTTGTTTGTTCTGTTGCGATTGTCCTGTCCCAGCGGTGGTCGACAGGAAATGGTACTGATCTCTGTTCTTGGAGTATAGCTGGTGCAGCGGTTGCTACCAGCTATCTCTTCTGATCTGTCTCCTTGGATCCCGCTAGCCACTTTCCGCTAGTGCTGTGGATCCTTCTGTTCTGCTACTCTGTACCTGGATCGCGCTAGTCACTTTCGCTAGTGCTGTGGATCCTTCTGTTCTGCTACTCTGTACCTGGATCGCGCTAGTCACTTTCGCTAGTGCTGTGGATCCTTCTGTTCTGCTACTCTGTACCTGGATCGCGCTAGTCACTTTCGCTAGTGCTGTGAATCCTTCTGTTCTGCTACTCTGTACCTGGATCGCGCTAGTCACTTTCGCTAGTGCTGTGGATCCTTCTGTTCTGCTACTCTGTACCTGGATCGCGCTAGTCACTTTCGCTAGTGCTGTGAATCCTTCTGTTCTGCTACTCTGTACCTGGATCGCGCTAGTCACTTTCGCTAGTGCTGTGGATCCTTCTGTTCTGCTACTCTGTACCTGGATCGCGCTGGTCACTTTCGCTAGTGCTGTGGATCCTTCTGTTCTGCTACTCTGTCTGCCTGGATCGCACTCTCCTAGCGCTAGTGCTGTGGATCCTTCTGATCTGTCTTCCTGGATCGCACTAACCGCTAGCGGTAGCGGCTGTGAATTTTTCTGATCTGTGTTTCTGCTTGGATCACACTTGCTCTGACGGAAGAGCGGTGGATCCTTTCTGCCTAATTCCTGTTTCACGTTTGTCTGTCTTGTCTGATACGAACGCTTGCTGTAGGCTCGGTGAGGTAACCGTTAAGCAAGCAGTCGCGTTCTCTGTTTCGTGTTTGTCTGTCTCTGGTTAGTTAGGCGTGCTTGTCTCTGTTGTGCGTAACACACGGAGACCGCGCACGAACGCGTGCACTGTTGCGAATGAGTGCGGTGTTCGCATTCAGCTAGCATTTGATATTTTCCTTATCTTTCTCTTTGTATGATTTGCTGTGCCTTTGCTACCCTTGTGCTCTGTCCTGCTCAGTCTTGTGTCACTATTGGCAATCGCCATTCTTGCGATTGCGTTTCCTACTTCGTTTCCGCCGTTGTGTGTTCGCTGTTGCTGGGTAGCGACTAGTTTGGTGGGCACACATTGGTTCTCTCCCTTTGCTCTGTTCCCTGTGGGCTATCCAGCCCTGCCTGATTGTACCTTGTCCTGGATCTGTACAATTCCCATTTGGCATCTGTGGCTGTGCAGCGGCTGTGTTCACCTGCACTCTACAGCGCCATCTGCCGGTGGGAATTGCCCTCTGCGGGTGCATAGCACCTAGCCTGGGTGTCCTCAATTATACGCTTGTGGAGGAAATCTGGTCTGGTCTGGTGCGTTGACCATGGAGACGATTCCACAATCGTTACAGAATGACCAGCCTAACCAAAATTCCCAGGGCAGAGAGAACCTTTGATTTGCTTCAGATGTCATTGCCTGAGACAAAAGCGTATGTGGATCCTGCTATAGGTAGGATCGCACACTATATTAAAGCAGTTAAAAAATCTGTTCTTGTTCCTGAACTCCACCCATATGGAGATTATCTGGATACTGGCCTGTTTGAACCCCCATTTGCTTCCTGGGATGTTGGGGCCCTGCTGGAAGAATTCGATTTTGATTGGAAAGCATTTTGCGATTTTTACATTGCAAAAAGCGAAGATGTCTTGAATGATTGTCTCGATTCTATGTACCTTTTGATTGATTCCGGTGAATGTGACGAGGGTGATGTGGATCTGGTGAATTATGTGTGGCAGACGATTTTGGATGAGTTGCACACACACCAACCAATTGATTCCAATAAAGAAACATCGTTGTCAGATGATTGTTCCTGCCTTTCTGGGGTAAAGCATGAGAGTCTTGACTTTGTGCAATCTGAAATGAATGAGTGTGCCGCTGTGGTTGATTCCTGTGCGAATCCTGAAGGATTCTCTCCTGACAGTGTGCAGTTTGAATCTGTGCGATCTGATGCCTGTTTCTTGGATGTTCCTGCAGATTGTGATCGGCATGAGTCTGCCGGTTTCCTCAAGGATGTGTGGGATCCTTTTTCATTTAAAAACAGATCTTTGAGATCTTCCGTCTGTGACCCTGCTATGGGAAAAATTTCTCGACTATGCAGCGTCAAAAGTAAAATTAATATGCCTAATAAAGTTTATCCTGTTGATGTCGCTATTTCTTCTGCTAATGTGTCTCTGTCTCACCCTGTTCACACCTGTAAGGGCCCGTTGCTTGGTGACAGTTGCTCCATTGTTTCTGTCCTGAACACCTTACAGTCTGCTCCGCAGATCGCGGATTTTTGCGCTATGGAAGCGTCAGTTTCACAACCTAAAGTGATTTTTGATTTGCAGGTTTTGCGTTCTGACTCCTCAGATTCGACATTGTTAGCCGAATCTAAGAGTCAGACAGCGCTTCGGTTTTGCGAATCTGATGCTGAACCTTCTTTGCCTTGTTCAGAGACGCTTTCTCTGAACCTGCCCTGTACCATGAATGAAAACATGTTTTCCTTTCACACTGACGTTTGTGAGCCCCTTTCTTGTTCTGAGGGAAGTGCTGATTCTGCACCCTGTACTCTGGATGAGTCAATGTGGCCTTGCTTAGAATCCCCTGCAGTGTCCCTAGAGGCTCGTCTAGGTATTGCCACTATACTCACCTGTTTTTCTGCAGTTTTGGAGTTACAAGCTAGTTTGACTGCCACACAGAATTCTGGGTACAGTGAGAATGAAGTTAGGGAGTCAGTGTGTGTTCCAGTAAATATTCCTGTACATCCCGCTAATTATGATGAAGTTCAGTCTCAGGTTATGGTGGAACCATTCCTGGGACATCTGCCCTGCCTGCAGGAGGTATTTAATGTTCAGCCCTGTAACATGGATAGTTCAGAATCCTTCTTAGAAAACCTGGAAAATTATGTTCCTGAGGTCTTGTTTGATGTTCTGGAGGTCTCCGAGTTCCTCCCAAAGGGTGCAGAACTTGTAGGAGATGTCTCCTGCCCCCCAAGTCCTTTTGAGGTGTTGCCCTCTTCCGTAGGCATTGCTGCCTTGCTGGCTACCTTTTCAGCTCTGGTGGAGCGTCAGTCATGTGTAGTCAATGATGAATTTCTGTCAGATACCATTACAGTCATTGAGATTTCTAAGCCTGAGACCGAGTCTTCTTTTGAAAGACCAGTACCTGTGACCTCTACTCGTGATGATTTTCTGCCCGGTCCTGGTTTTGGTCTTGTCGTGCCGGACTCTGAGGTTGGCAGTTCCCCGACATGTCCTGAGGTTTCTCCTGTGCTGGTGTACCCCGGTGTGCTCTGTGACCCAGAAAGCCCAAGTGTGCCTCGGTTACCAGCGTACTCGGTTACCAGCGTTACGTGCTTGTCTCTGTTGTGCGTAACACGCGGAGACCGCGCACGAACGCGTGCACTGTTGCGAATGAGTGCGGTGTTCGCGTTCAGCTAGCGTTTGTTATTTTCCTTATCTTTCTCTTTGTATGATTTGCTGTGCCTTTGCTACCCTTGTGCTCTGTCCTGCTCAGTCTTGTGTCGCTATTGGCAATCGCCATTTTTGCGATTGCGTTTCCTACTTCGTTTCCGCCGTTGTGTGTTCGCCATTGCTGGGTGGCGACTAGTTTGGTGGGCACACATTGGTTCTCTCCCTTTGCTCTGTTCCCTGTGGGCTATCCAGCCCTGCCTGATTGTACCTTGTCCTGGATCTGTACAATTCCCATTTGGCATCTGTGGCTGTGCAGCGGCTGTGTTCGCCTGCACTCCACAGCGCCATCTGCCGGTGGGAATTGCCCTCTGCGGGTGCATAGCACCTAGCCTGGGTGTCCTCAATTATACGCTTGTGGAGGAAATCCGCCGCGTCAGCGCACGTCTGGTGCGCTGACCACAGAGACGATTCCACAATCGTTACAATAACCTTTCCTTACTGTATGTATTGCATGTAGCCAGGGTCAGACTGGGACACTAAGGGCCCACCAGGAAAACTTTAGCCTGGGGCCTGCTGCCCCCCCCAACCAATCCCTCCCCCCTTCCCCCCCTTTTTTCTTACTCAGCTCCTATTTTCTACCCAACTTACATCAAGCTGGCTTAATAGATGCCCTCGTGTTGGGAAATATTTGCATCATAGTCAGAAGAAGAAAAAGTATATAAGAAAGCTCTTTAACCAGCCGGGCGGTATGGACGAGCTCAGCTCGTCCATCACCGCCGGAGGCTGCCGCTCCAATTTTCATCAAATAAAAAGCAGCACACGCAGCCGGCACTTTGCCAGCCGCGTGTGCTGTCTGATCGCCGCCGCAGCGCGTGCAGCGGCGAAAGAGGGTCCCCCCAGCCGCCTAAGCCCAGCGTAGCCGGAACAAAAAGTTCCGGCCAGCGCTAAGGGCTGGATCGGAGGCGGCTGACGTCAGGACGTCGGCTGACGTCCATGACATCACTCCGCTCGTCGCCATTGCGACGAGGTAAGCGAAACACGGAAGGCCGCTCATTGCGGCCTTCCGTGTTACTTCTGGCCGCCGGAGGCGATCAGAAGAACGCATCCGGAGCGCCCTCTAGTGGGCTTTCATGCAGCCAACTTTCAGTTGGCTGCATGAAATAGTTTTTTTTTTATTAAAAAAAAACCCTCCCGCAGCCGCCCTGGCAATCTTAATAGAACGCCAGGGTGGTTAATACCTAACAAAATTGGCCTTAACAAGATATAATAATAACTATCCTACCCTTACTCATTCTGACTCTCATTCTCACGCCCATCCATCCATATTCCCATAGCAGCCTTTCTAAAGTTCCTCCACCTTTCATGTAGCTATAAATGGCTCTTTATCTAACCCTGTCGTTCTTTCGTAGTAACAAAATCCTTAGCGCCTATTCCTTTACTCCGAAGCCCGTTAACGCAACTAATGCCGCGTTTAACATAATTGCAGCAAAAACAATTTATTGATTTCTACCTTATATTTATTATCAACGAGCTCCGCTCCCGCATCTAAGCGCCATTAGTCCACCACATTGTGAAGGAACCTCAGGTACATCCTTCCTCCTCCCTTCTTTTATCGATAATAGTAGCCCATCTTTCCTTAATTTGCTGTATCTCCCTCTCTCCATTATGCATGCTCTCTTCAATTTCCAAACAATTGTACACCTCCTATATCCATTCTGAAATTGATGGTAGGTTAGGTTTTTTCCAGTTTTTTACTATCACCATTTTTGCTGCCAATATGCCATATTTAATTAACTTATATTCACTTTTTTTTACTACCGTTAGAAGTCCCAAGCAATGCAGCGAAAGGATCTATCCTGTAATTGCTATCAACTTCTTTTATATAGAAGAATTCAATCTTTTTCCAAAAGGTCTCCACCACTTTACACTTCCACCACATGTGGATGTAAGTGCCTTCCTCCTTCTGTCATTTCCAACAAGTTCTGGATATACACTGAGGGTTCCTCTTGATTTTAGCAGGATAAAAATACCATCTTAAAACTACTTTATATTGCATAACTTGGTACTGCCTACTTTGAATGCTCCATATATTGTCAAAAACCTGTTGCCATGGATTTAGACCCGGTAAAAAACCTAGGTCAATTTCCCATTTCCTGCAGCAACTTAAATTACTTGCAGGTAACATCTCGTCCATAAAACAATACATTTTTGAAAGCAGCTTTGGCACCCTGCTACATTGTACAATAAACTTTTCCAGTAAATTCGGTTTCCATCTGATTTTCCCTTTTTTGGAATTTAATGTTGTTATATAACTTTGTAGTTGAATCCTGCCCCAATCTGTAAAGCCATCAAAATTTTGGTTTTGTTGAACATCTATCAACCGAGAATCTGTATTCATCCCATTCACCCTTAACCAATTTTTGGATTGCCCTGGGGTGAAATCTGGATTGTTAAATAGTGCGGTTATAGGGGAGCAGCCTGTTAATGTCTGCCAGGAGTCTAAAACTCCATATAATGATCTAATTGCTGGGTAGACAAATGGGTGAACAATTGAATGGCAGAGTCTTTGTATATTTGCCAGATGCCATGAAAACATCATATGTGGATCAAAATAACTCAACTCAATTGATGGCCAGATCTTTGTCGGATCATTTAAACGCCATTCTAATATTCTACAGAGGTGTATACTTATATAATATCAAGTTATATCTGGGGCCACCAGGCCACCTGCTTTTTTAGACCTTGCAATCAATTTATATGCTATTCTCCGCTTAGTCCTTAGCACTCTAGAAATTTTGCACTATATATATATATATATATATATATATATATATATATATATATATACATATATATATATATATATATATATATATATATATATATATATATATATATATATATCCCTAACAGGGAGATGTCCACATGCGGCGTGCACAGCGCGCTGCAGCAAAAATAAATGGGTGTCACCACGCACTGGAACATGGACATGGTCATGATGGGTCATGGGCAGACTTAAAAATATACAAATTAACAAAAAAAATACAGAAAATGAGTAG
This sequence comes from Hyperolius riggenbachi, assembly GCF_040937935.1. NCBI lineage: Eukaryota > Metazoa > Chordata > Amphibia > Anura > Hyperoliidae > Hyperolius > Hyperolius riggenbachi. The sequence continues at coordinate 248,843,717 of NC_090647.1, read as the reverse complement.
CAGTGTTATTCACAGAGAGTGGGTCTGAGCAGATACATTTTAGATAAAATAATCAAGTAGTTACATGCCTCATGATAATTCATCAAGTAGTCAAATGCCGCAAAATAAAAATATTAAGTAGTTCAGTGCTGTCCAACTTCGTGGGCATGGAGTGCCATTTTTTTCCAGACCACATGGTGGAGGGCCGACCTCCCCAAAGAAAAAAAAATCTAGCAGCAGTTTCTCCACAAAATGCAACCAGATTGTCAGCAGATTTCCCCACAAAATGCAACCAGATTGTCAGCCGATTTCCCCATAAAATGCAACCAGATTGTCGGCAGATTTCTCATCAAAATGCAACCCGATTGTAGGCAGATTTCCCCCCAAAATGCAACCAGATTGTCGGCAGATTTCCCCACAAAATGCAACCAGATTGTCGGCAGATTTCCCCCCAAAATGCAAGCGGATTGTCGGCAGATTTCCCCTCAAAATGCAACCAGGTTGTCGGCAGATTTCCCCTCAAAATGGAACCAGATTGTCTGCAGATTTCTCCTCAAAATGCAACCAGATTGTCCGGAGACTTCCCCTCAAAATGCAACCAGAATTTCGGCAGATTTCCCCACAAAATGCAACCAGATTGTCGGCAGATTTCCCCTCAAAATGCAACCAGATGGCCGGCAGATTTCCCCACAAAACGGCAGATTGAAGAGCAACACGGAGGGGGGGGGGGAGAATGTCCCCCCCTCCCTCACTCACCTGGGGGCCCCCCCTTCGCCGCTCCCTCCTCCAGGCTAGAATGTGCAGTGAGTGGTAGCGAGCGGGCAAAAACTGTCTACTTACTATGTCTTGCATCCTGCTCTGCCTGCCGCTGCTCTGGTCTGGTCTTCTCTGCTGTCCAATCACGCTCTCATAGGAAGCACAGTGAGAGCGTGATTGGACAGTTCAGCAGAGAAGACCAGACCAGAGTAGTGGCATGCAGAGCGGGAACCAGGAAGTAGTACGTTGATCGGTTCCCTGCTTGCTGCCGCTCTGGTCTGCCGCCCACTGCACATTGTAGCTTGGAGGGGAAAGCGTAGAAGGGGGGGGTCCTAAGGAGAGGGAGGGGTGAAGACTTCCCCCCCCTCCTTGCTGCTCTGTGCCCCCCGCTGCTCCTCCTTCTTCAGACAGGGCCGAGCTCTGCTGGCCCTGTCTGAGCCTGTATGTGACGTGCCCACTTTTAAAGACACATTGACCACACATGCTAATGTCCCTATACCCCATATCTCGCAAGGGTCATTTTTGCACCTAAGCCAGGCTGCCTGAATCCTCCCTTGTTCCAACTATGTATGAACAATTTTTTATCGTTGCATCTTCCCTTGTAAAAGAGATTTGTTACAACTCATAAGTGGATTTGCTTCAAAGAGCTTTTCGATTTATTTTACATAAATACCACACAAAGCACAAACTCTACATCTTCATCTTGTCTGTTTAAAGCCCCATTAAACTCAAACAGCAGGGCTAGTGCTAACTGGTTCAGCACTGCCCTACAAATCTTTACAGCTTACTTTCCTTAGGTAAAAATGTGTGGAGTCTCCTCCCTGCTGCAGCTTGCATTAAAAACTGGAAACATGATAATGATCATTTTGTATTTCTGGAAAGCCTTGAAATGCCTCATCATGCAAATGGAGTGCCATATTTTATTTTTTTAACAAGGATACTTAGAGGATTAATGCTCTATGTATTTGTTATCACAAAAGTTTTTCAAATGCCGCAAGATTCAAAATACTGCCATGACCTTCTGTTTTAACCAGCAAACCCAGAAGGATGACATTCTTATTTGTATTGCCAAATAAGCTATATGTAGTTTGTATTGCCTTGCCATGCAAATGGGCTGCCACATTCTACTCTCCAACTACAAAACCTCACTAATGTTCTTATTTCTGTTGTTAAGGAAGCTGCATCTGTGCTTTGAAAGGCCACACATACTTTTATTCAGTAAACACGCAGGGAATACATTACAATTATTTGTGGTCAATAAAGCTATCTGTGCTGTGCAATGCCAAACCATGCAAATGGAGTGCCACATTCACTTTCTAACCAGCAAACCCAGCACACTGGTGCTATATTATTTCTTGTTACCAAGAAAGCTGACTTTGTTTTGCAATGCTGCTCCATGCCAGTGGGATGCCGAGTTCTACTTTTCAACCAGCAAAACCAGAGAAATGATGCTCTTATTTATTGTTAAAGTGACAGATGCCTATTGTGTGAAGTCCATTGCTGCTTCTAGCCTGCTATCCTTATTACATCTATTAAGAATAAAAGCTTTTTGCTCACAGCTATTGTCAAAATTGGTATTTTTTGGAAGAGCAGACAACTGCATGCTTAATAGTGTTTGCTGAACTGCCACCAGTTGAGAGACATACTACAAAAGAAAAGACATTTAATTTAGCAGACTTGACAATGGGTTTTTGGGTGTGTATAAAGAATTGTATTTAAAAAGCTGGTGACACAGATAAAAATATTTGTTGCCAGTCTACAGAGTCCCAGAAATGAGCCTAGTGATTTACTAACAGCATGTCTAGCATTAGGAGCAATGTTGCCAACTCATCGCTTTAAATACTGACACACATGAATTATACAGGTCTTGTAGTTAGCTAGATGATGATCAGACACTGATTATATGTAGGAAACCACAGACCCTGCATAACTTAATCTTGTCAGTAATTAAAGCAAACTTGTCTCAAGGCCAGGGCCGGCCCGCCCATGAGGCGGGGTGAAACTTTTGCCTCAGGCGGCACTTCTGGAAGGGCGGCAGCCGCCCGTCTGTGTGTGTGGGGGGCCGCCCGAGCTGGAGGGGATAGCGGGCAGGAAGGGGGTATTGGGCCTAGCGGCGGGGAGGGGGGTCGGACCCCCCCCCTCCCTCGCCTGGGTCCCCCGTCCTCCGCTCCCCTCCAGCTTTAGAAGTGAGGTCGCTGGCTGCAGCTATATTGTAAGAGGCAACGGGCGGGGAGGACTCACCTCTTCCTCGTTCCAGCCCGAGCCTGCGCTCCACTGACGTCACTTCCTGCTACGCCGCAGGAAGTGATGTCAGTGGAGCGCAGGCTCGGGCTGGAACGAGGAAGAGGTGAGTGATCCCCGCCCGTTGCCTCTTACAATATAGCTGCAGCCAGCGACCTCACTTCTAAAGCTGGAGGGGAGCGGAGGACGGGGGACCCAGGCGAGGGAGGGGGGGGGTCCGACCCCCCTCCCCGCCGCTAGGCCCAATACCCCCTTCCTGCCCGCTATCCCCTCCAGCTCGGGCGGCCCCCCACACACACACGGCTTGGGGGGGGGAGGGAGGGGCGGCGATTTTTTTGAATTTTGCCTCAGGCGGCAAAAAGTCTAGGGCCGGGCCTGCCCAAGGCAAAGCTACTTAAAGGGGAACTTCAGCCTAAACAAACATACTGTCATCAAATTACATTAGTTATGTTAATTAGAATAGATAGGTAATATAATCTTTTACCCACCCTGTTTTAAAAAAATAGGCAAATGTTTGTGATTCATGGGGGCTGCCATCTTTGTCATGGGGGCAGCCATCTTTTTGGTTGAAAGGAGGTGACAAGGAGCAGGAGACACAGTTCCAACTGTCCTGTGTCCTGATTACCCCTCCAAGCTGCACACGCTAGGCTTCAAATGTCAAATTCAAAATGTAAAAAAAAAAATTGCACCAAAACAGCAGAACGAGAACAACAAAATCAGAAATCCCATAATGCTTTGCACAGCATCAGGGGAAAAAAGCCCGGGCAGTTTTCTTCTGTGCAGCTAAAAATGAGGCTTGTATAAGAGAAACAAAGTTCTGATGCTGTGAAACTGTTAAAGAAACACCAAGCCTTTTCAGTGCTGCTGAGTCGATTTTTAGTCCGGAGGTTCACTTTAAGGTAAGTACAGAGGTATGTTCCTCCTGGTTCCACATACCTCAGTGTGTTATCCGTTACTCTCCTCATACCCCCAGTCTCCATAATCACTACTTGGAAAATCTGACTCTTGGCTAAAGTCAGTTTCATATAGGAAGAGGCGGCGGGTTTGCTGCGATTTTCCCTCCTATCACCCTCCTATTCTCTCCTCTTCTCCATCCCCATTCACTCCTCTTAAAGTGAACCTAAACTAAGTAAAATGATTTAAAATAAACACATGATGTACCTGCAAGTGAATATCACATACTTACCTTACCGTCAGTTGCATACATGTTGTTCGGCCGTTGGTGAGTTGGGGACAGGGCGTGCCGAATGACGGCTCTCCTTGTCCTTGCTGCCGCTAAACTCCCAGACGGCGTTAAATACTATTCCCACTCTGAGGTGTAGCAACTCGGAGGGAAATGTAATTTGGTGTTTGGTGATCCCCGATTTACTCTTGTATGCTATGACGGCACTCAGCTTTGGCGCTTGTTGGTAAGCACCGTGCGCCGAAGGGCCCTTTTTCACTATATCAGTTGCTGTTAGCTATAATTGAAAGGACAACTGATGTGCAAGCTAATTTCCATGTTTCCCTGTGGCTCAAGCGATATTACTGGTTAACAGAGTACTGACCCAGAAGCTGTTATGGGGTCATTACCATTTTTATAATGAAGGGTGGAGAATTCCATTGATCACAGTGGACAAACAGGACGTAGGAGAAAAGAAAGAGATTTATAAGCAGACTATGTGGGAGGTTAGTATGATACGTGTATTGTTATATTCTGGGGGAAGTTGTGATGTTTAGTTTGTGTTGGTGGAGGAGATCAAAGCATAGAAGGGTCATAAGATACAAGCATGTAAGTTTTTAGGGTTAAAATAAAATAACACCACTACATTGGTCTGTCAAATAATGTCCATAACAACAACAAACATACACCACACTGGGTATTCAGTGGCGGTGTAGTCACACACAAGATATGCAGCCTTCTGCTTCTGTACTAATCCTACATCGGGTTCTCTTCAGGGTCACCCTGTTACTATCCGCAGCCACACTGGCTCTTGAGTGGCACCCTGCAGGAGGCCTAATGGCAGTCCTTGGCCACTCACTTATTCAGGCCTCTCCTGGATTACCATACTGGAGTCCATTCCCTGCCTCCCCCCGCCACCTTCTCTTATTGCACCAGACTTGGCAGCCTCTCTGCTGCAAAGTCCTTTAGGAGCCTCCTTGCTCCACACATAGCCCCCTGCATGATTGAGAGCTGCAGCCTCTTATGCAATTGATGCAGATGATCCAATTAACTCTTTTTATGCCAACCTCATGCCTGGACTTGGAGGAGTGGTGTGTAAGGCCCACCCGTCTCCCAATATATGCCAGTCCTGGATCCCAAATGCATCTGCATGATAGTGGTGCTGCTAACTTACAACAACTATCACTATCCTGGACATTTTCCTCAAATTTCATAGCAGAACTCAGCAGAGGTTTGCTGTGTACCTTACAGTATGTTTATTTTGGCTTTTATTTTTCAGTTAAGGTTTGCTTTAACCACTCTACGACCGCCTAACTCCAATCGGCAGCCGCAGAGTGGCACCCCCAGGACCGCCTAACGCCAAAAAGCATCAAGTCCTGGGGGAGAGGATTAGCAGGGACCGCGCGCCGCTTGAGTGACGGAGCAGAGCTCTGTAAACAGTTTGCCATCAGTGATCGTTCCTGGCAGACTGTTAAAAGAAAATAAGCTACCATTTCTTTTTGTTGTACAACGCTGCGATCTACTGCAGCGATGTACTGGGGATAGCTCTGTCACTTGGCTGTCCCCTAGAGCGGCTCACTACGCCATCCCCTCTAATAGGCTAATTCCTATGAGAGAGGATTGCCCCGATTGGCTCTCTGGGGGAGGCAGGGGAGAGAAAAAAATAACAACAATTTTTTTTATTCAAAATAAAATTACAGAAAGCTCAGTTGGTGGGCATAAAAGTGGGGCAGATTGATTTGTGTATTAAGTTGTATGGCACTGCAGCACACTGTTAAAGAGAAACCCCAGTGAAAATGATGTAATACAAAAATACTTAATTTTTACAATAATTATCTATATATGATTTAGTGTTTGCCCACTGTAAAATCTTTCCTCTCCCTGATTTACATTCTGACATTTATCACATGGTGACATTTTTACTGCTGGGAGGTGATGTCACTGGAAGAGGATGCTGCTTACATTTTTGGCAGTTGGAAACAGCTCCCACAGTGGGATGTCAGTACCTCAGTACTGTAAGGCACTGACATAAAACTGAAGGAGGGGTTTCATCACAAAATCAGCCATACAGAGCCCCCTGATGATCCGTTTGAGAAAAGGAATGGATTTCTCATGGGAAAGGGGATATTAGCTACTGATCGGGATGAAGTTCAATTCTTGGTTACGGTTTCTCTTTAAAGCTGCAGTGTGCTGAATTGTAAAAAAATAGCCCTTCAGTAGGGGAGGTCCTGTTTCAACCTAATAGCAAAAGAGAGGCTTAGATCAAAAATATAGGTTGCAAATATTAAGCCTGGTTTGGCCACCTTAATTTAATATACATCTCTTTAAGTGCCTAAATAAAGATCTTTTTACTCTCTGTTTTGAACAACAGACTTTAAATCTATAAAGATGAGTTAATATTGACTCGGAAACGGAGAATTAACAAACAAAATCAATACAGGGTTTGCAAATAGGAAATATGTACCAAGTATACACGACACACACTTTTATACTTTAGAAATAAGGCATGTATTTAATTTAAATCACAACCACAGACATATTCCTTCTGCACAGTATGATGTGTCACTGTCACTTGTCACTGAGATCTTTCTGGTACAAATGTCAGTGTGTAATCATGTCCCTGCCAACGGCTCCATGCTCACCCAGATTGTCAAGGGTATGACTACTTTAATTCATACAAGGGACATTCCTATAGAAAATATTCAGACTTTGAGCCTGGTTACGTAGGAACAGTAGAAACTCACACACTTCATTTTATTTACTTTTTTCTTTTAAGATATGCATTTCTTTGCATAACGTAACATTTAAAAGTAAGATTTAAACCTTTGCTGGTATTGCATATGATCTTATTTTACCATTGCATTATCTTATAAAAAACATAAGAAGCCAATGTACTGGGAGAGTTACAGAATGAAATATTGCCTTTATAGCCTTATATTTTCCCATTTCATTGATGTGAAGAATATTATCTGCCATTTAGCAGAGAGAGTGAGAACTCACATTTTAGTGAAATCTGTGTATAGAAGCTGGGGTTTTTTCATTCTCTAAGAAAAATGTATATGAAAATTGCATTTTTATGAAAAGTAATATTTAAATATACAAACTGGAAGGATGATTTACTGCATCTTATTGCTGTATTTCTGCTCACATCAGGAAAATATATACTTCAGATAAAAATGGATATGTGTGCCATGCAGAATACCACAAAATTATGCCTTTGTCAGAAGGTATGGAATTAATATCGTAGAAAGGTAATTCAGACAGTAGAAATCCATCAAAACAGAGAGAGAGAGAGAGAGAGAGATAGAGGAGAGAGAGAGAGAGAGAGAGAGAGAGAGAGAGAGAGAGAGAGAGAGAGAGAGAGAGAGAGAGAGAGAGAGAGAGAGAGAGAGTGTGTGTGTGTGTGTGTGTGTGTGTGTGTGTGTGTGTGTGTGTGTGTGTGTGTGTGTGTGTGTGTGTGTGTGTGTGTGTGTGTGTGTGTGTGTGTGTGTGTGTGTGTGTGTGTGTGTGTGTGTGTGTGTGTGTGTCTGTGTGCATGCGTGCGTTCGTGCGTGTGTGTGTACACGTCACTCTGACCTCTGTATTTTTCCAGTAGTAGCAGTACAATATTGTACTGTGTTAGCCATCAGTAAAAGCAAGAAGTTTTGAATCAAAACAATGATAAATGGTATAATTCGGATTCAACACTTCTTGCTATATTTTTGTTTTACTACCAACCCTGCTCAGGTATGTACTCACCTGCACAGATCTTTCAGAACTTGGAACTGCACTATCTCACTTTACCTTTCTGACAATCTGCAACCTCTACTCACCTTACGGTCCTTCATTGACTCTGAGATAGCAGCTACTTAACACAACTCTGTCACACTAATTAAACACAAATTGCCTATGTTTCAAAAGCCCACCCATATACCAGTCACCAACCTTGTCAAACTAAACAATGCCTAAAATGGGATCTAGGTTCTCCAAATGGCATTAGATAGACAGCAACACAGATGGTGGCTTTCTGTTTTTCAAAAAAAAAAAGAGAAGAAAACACTGGAGGAATTACTCTCACACAGGAGTGCACGGAAGATGACACATTACATTTCCTTCATATCCTCCGTGTTAGGACCATTTGTAGGCATAGGCCATCTAGACATATACTTTGGGTCCCATCTAGTGGTCAAGGCACACACTGCATCATTTCATTGTGGAGATGCTACTGCCTGCAAACCATGCTGGAGATAAATAGCATCTGCTGCGCAACAATAGGTGTGAGAATCCTGCTTCTTTCCAGTCCTGCTAGTTAGTATCTGCTGTCAAAGAAAAAGCACCAGAAGCTCTTAGATAGGCAGCTATCAGGAAAGTCAATGAATAATGGTATGAAAAACAGACCTGTTTTCCTAGATTTAGAGGAAGTATTGAAGAAGATGTCATGGGGGAACCTGTGTGGTGCTAAGAAAGAGAGGAGTGAAGGGGAGAGATTGCAAATGTGCTACTGGGGATTCAAAGTTTGTATTAATGCTGCTAAAATTACATTTGAACAACCTATCCAGTACTGCAATATCTTCATAGTAAAAGGAGAGTACACCGGGGAGATTAGTTTTCACAGTACTTGTTTGAGCTCATAATGGATGATGTGCTTTACAAAGTAAAGAGGTTTTCAAGGAAGATGGTAATAGGGAACTGGCTACTAAGCCCAGTAGGAATATGTGACCCATTTTTTGCAGATGGAATAGCTGCCACAGCCAAATCAAGTGCTGACCTTCAGTACAATTTAAACATTTAGAAAGGGGATTTAAGAAAGATAGCCATAACCATTAGCACTAGTAAAACTAAAACAATAGTTATCAGTAGAAGAAATATCAGGCAGAACATTACTTTGGATGGTAAAGATCTAGATAGCAAACGCTTTCAGCTTTCTCTATGCTCAATAACCTCAGCGAATAGGAGAATTGATGCTAAACTATATGAGAAATTAGCATCTGTTGGCAGACTGTAATATGCCACTAATAGAGGATTCATATGGAAATGAGAAGTAAATGAAAGTAAAACAGCTGTGTTCTGATCCGCCTTTATACCCACTTTGACCTATGGCTCTAACTACACAAAACCAGAGCATAATACAAGCTGTAAATAGCCAATATCTTAGAAGAGCCATCTGGAAATCTAGCAAAGGCAGGTTTCAGAACTAGACCATCATCTAGACAATGGCCTCAATTCACTAAGCTTATCTCCTGTCTTTAATAATGTTTCTAGAGTGATCACCATGGTGATAAGACATGTAGTATTCAGGAAACATTTTACCTCACACAAACCTAAAGTTAACTCTTCTGTCTTTAAGTTAACTCTTCAATCCTTAAAATAACTCCAGAATTCTAATGTTAAAGACAGGCTGTTAATTAACCACCCTGGCTATTAAGATCGCCAGGGTGGCGGCGCAGCAGTATTTTTTAATTTTTTTACTCTTACTCACCTTTCCGATCGCTTCTGGCGCATTAGCCCATCCGGAAGTCCAGTTCTGAATGGGATTTCTTGGAAGGCTTCCCCGTCTTCATGGTGACGATCGTGATGACGTCATCGTCGTCGTGACGTCATCGATGTCATGACGTCATCAGGAGTCTCGATTCACCCCTCAGCGCTGCCTGGCACTAATTGGCCAGGCTGCGCAGGGGTCTCGGGAGGGGGGGCCCTTAAGCGGCGGGTAGCAGCGCATCGGCGGCGAGCGGCGGCGATCGTCCCCCACACCCAGCTAGCAAAGTGCTAGCTGCGTGTTTTAAAAAAAAAAAATCGGCCCAGCAGGGCCTGAGCAGCGCCCTCCAGCGGTCATGAACGAGCTGAGCTCATCCATCCCGCCAAGGAGGTTAACTGCGTGTGAAAATAACTACAGAGGAGGTAACTTAACTACAGAGAAGGTAACTTAACTACAGAGAAGGTAACTTAACTACATAGGAGGTAACTTAGCTACAGAGGAGGTAACTTAAGGAATGAAGAGATAAGATAACTCTCTCACTGTGTGGTGGCAAGTTATCTCTTGCCTTATTATCTCCAGCATGATCTTAGTGAATTGAGGCCAATATCATCAAAACTGAAGTTGATGCTTGTACAAGAGGAAACATAACAGGCACAACTAAAATGGTTTGGCTACTTGGTGAAAATGAAGTAAGTATCCTGAGCAAAGAAATGAAGAATGACACCTGAAGAGAGAAATAAAGTGAAACAGGATAGCTGTATAAAGTATAAAAAGCACTAAACAAAAAAGAAGGACGTTGGGGAAAGGCCAGCACCTTAACACAGGGGCTTTCTATATCTCCACAAATAGCACTAGAAGACAACTAGAATCAATAAGTTCCTAGGAAGGAATGGCGAATGGCAGTGCTGGGAAAGTGTAATCGCTACTTAGAGTACCATTTGGATTGAAAACAGGTGCCCTTTATATCTATTTTTCAGACCCATTACACATTTTCCGGTTATACAAGAGTTAGTTAACCAGCTGGGCGGTATGGACGAGCTCAGCTCGTCCAGTACCGCCGGAGCCTGCCGCTCAGGCCCTGCTGGGCCGATTTGCCCCAAATAAAGTGCAGCACACGCAGCCGGCACTTTGCCAGCCGCGTGTGCTGCCCGATCGCCGCCGCTCTGCGGCGATTCGCCGCGAGCAGCGGCGAAAGAGGGTCCCCCCAGCCGCCTGAGCCCTGCGCAGCCGGAACAAAAAGTTCCGGCCAGCGCTAAGGGCTGGATCGGATGCGTCTGACGTCAGGACGTCGGCTGACGTCCATGACGTCACTCCGCTCGTCGCTATGGCGACGGTGTAAGCAAAACAAGGAAGGCCGCTCATTGCGGCCTTCCTTGTTTATTCTGGGCGCCGGAGGCGATCGGAAGAACGCCTCCGGAGCGCCATCTAGTGGGCTTTCATGCAGCCAACTTTCAGTTGGCTGCATGAAATAGTTTTTTTTTAATTTAAAAAAAACCCTCCCGCAGCCTCCCTGGCGATCTTATCAGAACGCCAGGGTGGTTAAAATCCTACCAGCACTGAAAAATCAAAACATAAAAAAAAGCAATAATGATGTCAAGGGACAAAATGGACGCATGTGTTAATATATGGTCCAAATGGACAGACTTTCAGTGTTTACCACAACATTTGAGACTTTGGACAATCTTTAAATACGTTACATTATATTGTGGTAAGATGGGGAAGACTAGAATCGAGTGGACGTATGATGGCTCCCTGAGAGCTGAAGTGTGTCCTTCACTTTAGTTGTTGTTCTGTTTTGTTATGTTTGTTTTTGGTTTGCTTTATTTGCTCCCCCTTGGAAAAGAAGGAAGAAATAAAAAGAAAACACAACTCAGATTCAACTTATAGATACGCTATATTTTATAGATATATTAGTAGGCACGATGACCTGGGCTCATATATCATCTATGGCATAAAACAAGTAGTATATTAACATAGAGATTAAAGTGGACCCAAACTAAAAATACAAGATTTCAGAAATGAAATGTATTTTTTAAGTTATAATAATAAATAGCAGCCTTTTTTCAGCTGCATGATGACAAATATAAAATATTTTACATTTATTGGAGGAACCCCTCCCTTCCTTTCAAATTGCCGGGATTTTTCCGGCAAACTGGTGGAGTAGATGGTGTCCAGCAATGGAGGAATTACTAATGGCTGCCCCCAGTATAACCCTAGCTATGAAAAGAGAAGGGTGAAAAGCATGCACTGAAAAGCTCATAGGCTTGAAGGAGTGTTTATTTATCTTTGTATGTGTCAGAGTGGTGCAACTAAATATTTTTAATTAAAAAAATGTTTGGTTTGGGTCCGCTTTAAGATGTTACTGGTTGCGTTATTTAACAGGTAGATGTAATTGGATGAATAAGGATTTAATTATGTGAGTGGTTAACACAAATGTTGAAAACTGTGGGTTGGGTTGGTGTATTGGTTTCATTTTCCAAATGGTTTTTGAGTGTGCAAATATGACTTCGTACACATTTGATTGTAATATGTTTTCTTTCTTTTTTTTTAACCAATAAATTTTTTTTTAATGTAAAAAAACCCCATCAACAATTCCTTTTAAAAATTATAATTTATTACTCCAGTGATGTCACCTTTTGTGCAGATGTGCTTGTAGCATCTACATGTCCTCAATCCTTGAGGCTAAGTTCATAACGGGACATTAAAGTCGCACGTTAAAACAAAATTTAACACAGAATAGCGCACTGCAATAAAAAATCAATGCGACGTTCACAGTGCACATATTGCGTTGGTGTCTAACGCTGCACGTTAAGTGAAAGTACTGCATGCAGTGCGTTATACATGTTATTAGCTGCGTTAGACTGTTTGCACATGCTCAGTAATGACATACTGTTCATTGCCTGTATGCTCTACTGTATCTGCTGTATGCGACGGTAATGCTGCGTTGCGACTTTTTTGGCATGTTGCAACTTTGCATTTCGACTTTAACGCCGCATCAAAATGCACCATCCCACTGTGAATCTAGCCTAAGGCTCTGTTTATACTTAAAGGGGCACTACAGCGAAAAACTGTAAAATGTAAAATATGTACAAACATATACAAATAAGAAGTACATTTTTTTCCAGAGTAAAATTAGCCATAAATTACTTTTCTCCTATGTTGCTGTCACTTGCAGTAGGTAGTAGAAATCTTACAGAACTGACAGGTTCTGGACTAGGCTAGCCCATCACCTCATGGGGGATTCTTGGGGTTTTTCTTTTTTTCAAAAGCACTTAGTGAACAGCAGTTGCTCAGTCCAAATGCCACAGGTAGTGGCCTGCATCTTTGTATAGATCCTTTCCAGGGAGTGCTTTTGTAAAGCATAAATTAAATACTAAGAATACCCCATGTCAGATTTCTACTACGCTAACTACTGTAAGTGACAGCAACACAGGAGAAAAGCAATTCATAGTTCATTTTACTCTGAAATAAACGTACTTCTTATTTTATGTGTTTCCATGTATTTTAAATTTTACAATTGTTCGCAATAGTGGTCCTTTAAAGTGGTTGTGTATTTTCATGGTGCTTGTAAGGCAATCACCCCTACTTCCCTTGCAACAGAATCTGGCTCCTAGCTGAGTAAGATGTGCTAGTGACTATGTATTTGCCTTAAACCCATTCTTTTCCAAATGCAATAGAATCAGGCATAAAGGATTGTTATGTATCCTTTTATTCTTATCCATTGACTTGTAAGAAAAATCTCATATCTAAATGCTCAGTCATGCTATGATAAGTAGTACCAGGGGAAATATTCTTAGTCTACTATCACATTGTTCTAAAAATGTTAGTGCATCAGGACAAATGGCATAATATATTCTAGTCGAAAGATTTGTGTACTTGTATCATTAGTACCTGTGTACAATTGCATCATATCTTCAAAATAAAACTGCCTTTGAAAATAAAACAAATACAATGACAACAGAAAATTGACTTTAATTCTCCCTCTTTAAAAATCAGATAAAGTGACTCAAATGCATGATCAAAGAAATACCCTTCTGCTTTTCGATGAAATAAAAAACATCATAAAAGCCTATATCAGCAAAAAAAAAACATTCCTTGATATAAGGTTATAGATTCCAATATGCTTATCCAAGGGTGAAGTAGTCAACAGTACCTACAATTACCAAATGATGCATCTGTATATCGTCTTATTGTTTAATAGCTGAATTTAGCTTGTGCTTCTCTGTACATAATATATCTGAATAAAAAAAAATAGAGCACACAGCCTAGAATGTTTGATTGTAGAATGGTAAAAATATTTCTAAAATGTTCCTGAAGCAGTAATATCAAAGGTAAGCCATCAAAAGAAACTTGTTTGCCTTTACATTTGAACATATGCTGACAAGTGTCAAATAGTATTGCTTCTTGTTGCTTGTGACTGCTTGAAGTGAAATGCATTTATTTTAGAGGAACCTTTTGCTTCTGAAAAAAAAAGCTGACAGAAGAAGGACATTAGCAAGCACACCCAGTCAACAATGCAACTCAGGCTATAGCAGTCTTTCTACAAAGAAGTTATGCATTTTTTAAAAGTAATGATCAGTATATTTATTAGTTAAGAAATGCTGTGATATTAGGCAGTACAGGATAAGATAAAACTCTGAATTGCTAAGTAAGTCAGCGAATGTAACCAAGATATCAATGGGACACACAGTATGTGCAACTAATATCTCTTTATTGTGACCAGCGATGGGTACTCTTGCTAACTCAGATCAGAGGAGAAGATCAATGGAAATTGCCTGACCCTGTGTGACCCTACCATACAAGTAATAGATTGGCCTGAGCCACGGGCGATATAATCACTTTTTTTACTCTGCCTAATATTAGACAGTCAGAAAGTGCAAGATGGACATGAGAATAAAAATATAAATTTTTACTTAAAAGAAACATTTGCCACCTTAGAGTCTGATCATACTTAAAGGGAACCTGAAGCGTGAAATATATGTAGGCTGCCATAATTATATCCTTTTAAACAATACCAGTTGCCTGGCAGCCCTGCTGATCTCTTTGGCTGCAGTAGTGTCTGAATAACACCAGAAACAAGCATGGTGCTAATAATCAATAATGTCAGAAACACTTGATCTGCATATGCTTGTTCAGGGTATATGGCTAAAAGTATTAGAGGCAGAGGATCAGCAGGGTAGAAAAGTAACTGATATTGCTTAAAAGGAAATAAAGATGGCAGCTACCATATCCCTCTCACCTCAGGTGTCCTTTAACCTCCTTGCCGGTCTAAAAAATCCGGCAAGGAGGCAGCGCCGCACATTTTTTTAATTTTTTTTTTTTTAAATCATGTAGCGAGCCAAGGGCTCGCTACATGATAGCCGCTAAGCGGCGGCATCCCCCCACCCACTCCGATCGCCTTCGGCGATCAGAGTATGCAGGGAATCCCGTTGAGAACGGGATTTCCTGCAGGGCTTCCCCGGTCGCCATGGCGACGGGGCGGGATGACGTCACCGACGTCATGGACGTCGGGACGTCATAGGGAATCCCGATCCGCCCCTCAACGCTGCCTGGCACTGATTGGCCAGGCAGCGCAGGGCTCTGGGGCGGGGGGGAGCGACTCGGCGCGGCGGATTGCGGCGGATCGGCGGCGAGCGGCGGCGATCGGAAGTTACAAGCAGCTAGCAAAGTGCTAGCTGCTTGTAACAAAAAAAATTATGCAAATCGGCCCAGCGGGGCCTGAGATATCCTCCTGCGCAGGTTACCCAGAGCTGAGCTCGGGATAACCGGCAAGGAGGTTAAGGGGTTTATTGAAAACTTTTAAATTTAAAAATAGACAGGAGCTTGTGGAGCTCAAAATAAAATAATACTTTTGCTTACAAATTCTCTATAGGATTTCTAATGATTACAATAATCCATAACAAGCATGCTGAAACTGTATTTTTACTCAGCAAAATAACATTGTCTGTTACTGGGTTTCAACTTAATATATACAGTGTATTTTTTTTCAGTTTAGCCAATGCAAAGTTCACTCTATAACATTCTCTCCAGTAAAATAGTTAATTTCCTGGTGTATCAAAACACATCATCCAAACAGGTAGCCATTAGGGATGAGCAAGTGAGATTTACAAGTTCGATTTCAAAGTAAGTCAGGCCTTAACTCGCTTACTGAACTTTTCCCCATGAAAGACCTAGAGATTAGCCATTGGTTGTAATCTTGCTGAACAAATGCAGGCAAAAGCGAGGGTCGGTACTAAATTTTGTCAGGAAGCATAGAATGGGCATATCCTGGAGGCAATCATTTGCTCCCAGGATGCACAGCAAGGCCCAGCTGCCAATGAAAAAGAAATCCCATTACAGGCAGATATATACAGGGGTGGAGGGAGGAGTTAGTTGTTCCATTTTGTGTTCTATGTATGTAGGACATAGAGACAGAGACAGGAAGGGCTCGATTCACAAAGCGGTGCTAACCCAGTTAGAGACTTTAGGCATGATAACCATTGCACCACTCTGGTGAAAAGCCAGTTTAGGTGTGATAAGTTTAGGCATGATAAGTTTAGGTGTGATAAGTTTAGGCATGCTAAGTTTAGATAAGTTTAGATTGCTTGCAAAGTCCCGCACGCAAAGCAGCGCCATTAAACTTTATACGAAGTGCACCAGTCTTTGCTAGCGCAAAACTTTTGATCAGCTGTGCACTGCGGTGCTAACGCAGTTGGCGCTTAAACTTATCATGCCTAAACTTATCACACCTAAACTTATCATGCCTAAACTTATCACACCTAAACTTATCACACCTAAACTTTTCATGCCTAAACTGAGTTTAGGCATGATAAAGGGCTTTTCACCAGGGTGCTAACTGTTAGCACCGCTTTGTGAATCAGGCCCGAAGAGTATTATATTGTGATAGGGAGAGATTTACAGCTTAAATAGGTCAGCTTTAGCAGCCTAGATCTGTTTCTTGGGGCTGGGTTTTCCAAGCAAGTCCCCAAGTACCACCAGTAGTGCATGTTTTGTGGAAATCCAGCTCTGCTGAGACACTAGTTACCTCACCTGTGAATGTATGTGGTTTTCTGCAAAACTTGCACTGTTGGTGGTACTTGAGGACAGGGTTGGGAAGCCCTGTCTTAGGTCCTGTTCACACCTAGGGTGTTTTGCGTTTTTTTAAAGCGCCGGCGCTTTTCAAAATCGCCTTAAAACCGCTTGTGCAATGATTCCCTATGAGAGTGTTTACATCTGAGCAGTTTGTTTCTGATCCTCTCAGCAAAGCGCTGCCTGTACCATTTTTAGGGGGATTTTGCTTCAATGAAAGGTATAGGAAAAATGTGCAGTGATTGCGTTCGCACTTTTAAGAATAAATACAAGGGGCTCGATTCACAAAGAGGTGCTAACCCAGTTAGAGACTTTAGGCATGATAACCATTGCACCACTCTGGTGAAAAGCCAGGTTAGGTGTGATAAGTTTAGGCATGATAAGTTTAGATGTGATAAGTTTAGGCATGCTAAGTTTAGATAAGTTTAGATTGCTTGCAAAGTCCCGCATGCAAAGCAGCGCCATTAAACTTTATACGAAGTGCACCAGACTTTGCTAGCGTAAAACTTTTGATCAGCTGTGCACTGCGGTGCTAACGCAGTTGGCGCTTAAACTTATCACGCCTAAACTTATCACACCTAAACTTATCATGCCTAAACTTATCACACCTAAACTTATCACACCTAAACTTATCATGCCTAAACTGAGTTTAGGCATGATAAAGGGCTTTTCACCAGGGTGCTAACTGTTAGCACCGCTTTGTGAATCAGGCCCATTGTATTTATTATTTTCCGGGTCAAAGAGTTCACTTCCTGACTTGTGTCAGGAAGTGAAAAAATAAATCTCTCTGCAAAAGTGCTTTGAAAAGCGCTTTACAAAAAATCGTATCGTTCAGGTAAGTGCGGGACGGGGCAGAAATCACTCACAAAATCGCAAAACGCTGGCCTCAGCGATTGCCATTGTAGATGTGAACAAAGCCTTAAGGTATAGACACAGGGGCGTAGCAATAGAGGTCGCAAAGGTCCCATTGGCGACCGGGCCCGCCGCCTGAAGCCTTGAGGGGGGGCCCGGCTGCCGGGCCCCCCCCTCCCTGTTGTTTGCATGCACGGTACTAGTGTGTGGGACCTGTGGGTGCTGCCGGGCCGCCGGCATCCATTTCCTAATTGCGGCGCGGCCGCCGGCTCCGGCAGAGTGCAGAAGATTTCTCTCTCCCTCGGCTGGCTCTGCCCCCCTCCTCTCCAGCGTCAGCAGCAGAGTGAGCAGTGAGCACAGTCATTAGCGGCGGCCGGCGGAGCCAGGCGAGATGAGTCATGTCACTGTCTGTGACTAATGACGTCACTCGCTCTCTCCCCCCTGGTGCTGACTGGCTTGATGCTGATGGGTCAAGGTAATATATGACGCTAACACCGCTCTGCTCTTTATCTTGAGGGGATAAAGACACTAAGGCACTGCATTCTTGTGGGGTGGAGAAGGGAGTCTTGCTGGCTGAGTTTTGATCGAGTTTCATCTTGCATTTGTAAGAGGCTTACAACTACCATTGTAATACCTTAGTAATCATACTTAAGTATTTTTTTCGAATTTGTGCTAAAAAAAACGATGTTGGTGGAGGGAGGGCTGTGTGTGAAGGAGACATTGTGGAGGTACCCATTATGTTTGCATGTATGCATAATAACATGTGAAGTATGATGGCTTCTGTTTCCCGCTGCTGGCTTTCTTGTGTCACTAGTGGCGCAGCAACCTTCCCAGCTCTAGCGGTGCGTTGTTTGCTGCCTTGAGGAACTAGCAACCGCAGAGATCCACATACATGTGTAACTCTATTCATATATAATGGATGTTGGTTTTGCATTTACCGTAGATGTGTAAGTGTAATCATATATAATGAATCCTGTTTTTTGCATTTCCCCCGTATTTTAGATTTAGCATCCGTTTAGATGTTTATTGCCTTATAGTTTCTTCACCGCAGTACATAGTAGAGTCTCCTCGTAGTCATGGCGATCGGCATAACCATTTGTATCCCAGCACTTTATAAATATGCTGGACCCGGTCCCAGACGTGGGACCGGCAGGATGTAAAAATCTGTGTTATAGAGAATAATAATATAAACACCAACTAGCCTTCATTTGCTAGAATCAAAGATGCATTTGAAAAAAACGTTATCGATATCTCCAGATCTCTAGGCGGCTAGACAATATAGAAGTATTCAGTGTAGGATTTTTTTTGTGTCCAGAAGTGCTTAGGTAGACATTATTGCTGTTACTGTACTTAGGCCAGGCCAGTTTCTAGGGCCATGCGGGGTGTGCCGCCGCCCGGGGCGCTGTTGGGAGGGGGGCGCTATAATGGAGGGGGGAGCCGGAGCCGCGGGGAGGGCAGCCCGACCTCTCCCTCCATCTCCCGGGCTGCCCTCAGTGCTCCCCCCTCAGATGCAGAGCGAGCGCAGCAGGAAGCGCTGTTTACAACTAACCTGCCTGGGTCCAAGCGCTGCTCTCTCGCCGCCTGTCTCCTCTCTCTGCATAGATGCGGATACACACACACGCTGCTTCCGGCTAAACAGGAAGCAGCGTGTGTATCCGCATCTATGCAGAGAGAGGAGACAGGCGGCGAGAGAGCAGCGTTTGGAGCCAGGCAGGTGAGTTGTAAACAGCGCTTCCTGCTGCGCTCGCTCTGCATCTGAGGGGGGAGCACGGAGGGCAGCTCGGGAGAGGGAGGGAGAGGTCGGGCTGCCCTCCCCGCGGCTCCAGCTCCCCCCTACATTGTAGGGGACAGCTACCTATCTAACCTATCCTGGGGGCAGCTACCTAATCTAACCTATGCTGGGGGGCAGCTACCTATCTAACCTATACTGGGGGGCACCTACCTAATCTAACCTACACTGGGGGGCAGCTACCTATCTAACCTATACTGGGGGGCAGCTACCTAATCTAACCTACGCTGGGGGGCAGCTACCTATCTAACCTATACTGGGGGGCACCTACCTAATCTAACCTACACTGGGGGGCAGCTACCTATCTAACCTATACTGGGGGACACCTACCTAATCTAACCTATCCTGGGGGCAGCTACCTAATCTAACCTACTCTGGGGGGCAGCTACCTAATCTAACCTACACTGGGGGGCAGCTACCTATCTAACCTATACTGGGGGGCACCTACCTAATCTAACCTACACTGGGGGCAGCTACCTATCTAACCTATACTGGGGGGCAGTTACCTAATCTAACCTACGCTGGGGGGCAGCTACCTATCTAACCTATACTGGGGGGCACCTACCTAATCTAACCTACACTGGGGGGCAGCTACCTATCTAACCTATACTGGGGGGCACCTACCTAATTTAACCTATACTGGGGGGCAGCTACCTATCTAACCTACACTGGGGGGGGCAGCTACCTATCTAACCTATACTGGGGGGCAGCTACCTATCTAACCTACACTGGGGGGCAGCTACCTATCTAACCTATACTGGGGGTCACCTACCTAATCTAACCTACACTGGGGGGCAGCTACCTATCTAACCTACACTGAGGGGCAGCTACCTATCTAAGCTACACTGGGGGGCAGCTACCTAATCTTACCTATACTGGGGGGCAGCTACCTATCTAACCTACACTGGGGGGCAGCTACCTAATCTAACCTACACTGGGGGGCAGCTACCTAATATAACCTATACTGGGGGGCAGCTACCTATCTAACCTATACTGGGGGCACTTATCTAACCTGTATTGGGGCACCTACCTAGCTAGCCTATACAGGTGGCAACTATACTGGCTACCTATATTGCAGGCACCTACCTAAATAACCTATACTGGGGGCACCTACCTATCTAACTTATGCTGGGGACAACTATTCTGGCTACCTATATTAGAGGCACCCACCTAGCTAACCTGTACTGGGGCACCTACCTATCTAACTTATACCGGGTGCGCCTGCCTATCTAACCTATACTGGGGGCAACTATACTGGCTACCTATACTGGAGGCACCTACCTGGCTAACCTATAGCGGGGGCAACTATTCTGGCTCACCTATGCCTGGCTACCTATACTGGGGTACCTATTCTTGGCTACTTATACTGGGGGGACCTATACTAAGTGCAACTAGACCTGGCTAACCTATACTGCGGGCACCCATACCTTGCTCAGGGGGGGGGCGCAATTTTTACACCCTCGCCCTGGGTGCATTTTAGCCTAGAAACTGCACTGACTTAGGCAGACTTGTCAGGTACTGCACACTGTATTATATTCTATAACTGTGAGAAGAACACTGTCAGCTCTTGACTGCAGATTCACAAAGGCTAGAACTGTGTGAACAGAAGGTATCTGTAGTCCTCCTCCACACAGACTGCAGCTTGTGTGTTGCTGCTTTTCCATACTACTGTCTTAGAGAAGAACATTGTTAGCATCAACAGCATTTTTTCATTGCTCACTCAGAATAAGAGTGTGTATTCCACTAGTTAGGTACTGTGCTAGTGTGCTGCTACTACTACTTCTGCTGCTCCTTGGCCACATTGTCCATTAAAGAGAATCTGTATTGTTAAAATCGCACAAAAGTAAACATACCAGTGTGTTAGGGGACATCTCCTATTACCCTCTGTCACAATTTCACCGCTCCCCGCCGCATTAAAAGTAGTCAAAAACAGTTTTAAAAAGTTTGTTTATAAACAAACAAAATGGCCACCAAAACAGGAAGTAGGTTGATGTACAGCATGTCCACACATAGAAAATACATCCATACACAAGCAGGCTGTATACAGTCTTACTTCTGAATCTCAAGAGATCACTTGTGTGTGTTTACCTTCTGTCCCCAGCTTCTCTCATGCACTGAACATTACAGGCTTCCTGCAGACAGCTCTGCCTATGTCGTTAATTCCTCAGTGTGACAGACCAGCTCCTTTCACAGCCTCCAGAGGAGGATTTTTATCCAGCTCTCTTCTATCACTGATAAGATAGCAGAGAAGCTGCTGACTTATGTAAATAAAACACACACTGGAGTGTGAATAGAGGAACAGTTCAACACTGAAGAACTTGGCAGCCTTCCAGACACAGGCCGACAAGTCTGACAACGGAAAGATACATTGATTTATTACAGAGATGGTTATAGTAGAAAGAGCTGCAGTGAGCCAGAACAGATTAGAAAAGGTTTAGGAACTTGTAGGATGGTAGAAAAAACGTTGTAATTTTTGTTACAGAGTCACTTTAAGTACTATACCAACTGCATAACAGAATATGTACTACCCCAATAACCTTCATCTCTAATTCATTCCATTGTGACATTTCCACTCTGTAATGGCTTTTAGCGGACTTTCAACGCATAGGGATTGCAGCGCTTTAATTTAAATTGTGCATTTATTAAATTGTTGCAGACACTCATCTTGCACACATCTTTTAATACACAGTGATTACAGGGCAAAGTTGTGTACAAAGTAAACATGAGAGGTAGACCTAGGCCCAGGCCATGAGAGGTAGATGTGCCACATCTGACAGGGGGCATAGTCCCAGGGAGTCCACCACTGTAGGACAGCAGCAGCAAATGGTTGAAGGAAGTAGCACAAGTTCTCAAACGGGTCCGAGATGTGTGTGGAGTACCAGTACATTGCTATATGTATTTGGAGGAATAAAACATAAGCCACGTCATGCGGCGATGATTGTGGACTGGCACTATGGGTGCGGTGGCTCCACCAGTTAGCTTTTCCCGTGTGCCTGTACCTCCCAAAGAGTCTCCCCTCTATTGAGGATGATCCATAAGATCTGTCAGAGCAATGTACAGAGCAGGAGGCAGACTTTGATACCATTGGAGCATGTGGTCAACACCTGCTGGGTGCTGCTGAAGGAACAGAGGAATCTGGAGCAGTGGCTGCATATGCAGAGGTTGGCCTAGAGGAAAATGAGGATAATGACGACTGTGATGTCACCTGGGAACAACCGGAGCAAGGGCTAACAGCAGTTTGGAAATAGACATTGGCCTCAATTCACTAAGCTTATCTCCTGTCTTTAATAACGTTTCTAGAGTTATCACCATGGTGATGAGGCATGTAGTATTCAGGAAACATTTTACCTCAGGCAAACCTAAAGTTAACTCATCTGTCTTTAAGTCAACTCTTCAATCCTTAAAATAACTCCAGAATTCTAATGTTAAAGACAGGCTGTTAATTAACTGCGTGTGAAAATAACTACAGAGGAGGTAACTTAACTACAGAGGAGGTAACGTAACTACTGAGGAGGTAACTTAAGGAATGAAGAGATAAGATAACTCTCTCACTGTGTGGTGGCAAGTTTTCTCTTGCCTTATTATCTCCAGCATGATCTTAGTGAATTGAGGCCATAGGCCTCAATTCACTAAGCTTATCTCCTGCCTTTAATAAAGTTTCTAGAGTTATCACCATGGTGATAAGGCATGTAGTATTCAGGAAACATTTTACCTCAGGCAAACCTAAAGTTAACTCGTCTGTCTTTAAGTTAAGGTGAGATGTCTAAAGTTAACTCTTCAACCCTTAAAATAACTCCAGAATTCTGAAAATAACTACACAGGAGGTAACTTAACTACAGAGGAGGTAACTTAACTACAGAGGCATTAACTTAAGGAATGGAGAGATAATATAACTCTCTCACTGTGTGGAGGTAAGTTTTCTCTTGCCTTATTATCTCCAGCATGATCTTAGTGAATTGAGGCCATTGAGGAAATGCAGCAGAGAAGGAAGAGAATGGAGTCCTCCTAATGCTCATTTTCCACCAATTCCAATTTCTTCAGCTTCTCATGATGTCAGTGCATGCATGTCAGGGAATTACAGGACATGGCCCCAGGATTTGTGTGGTCAGACACAGCTTCCTATTGTCTATTAACACAGAGAGTTGCTCTTATTAACTACACTAGTTTGTAAATGTAATTTTATTTTTAATTCTTAACCTCCCTGGCGGTAAGCCCGTGCTGAGCACGGGCTATGCCGCCGGGAGGCACCGCTCAGGCCCCGCTGGGCCGATTTGCATAATTTTTTTTTTGCTGCACGCAGCTAGCACTTTGCTAGCTGCGTGCAGTGCCCGATCGCCGCTATACGCTATACGCCCCCCCCCTAGACCCCGTGCGCTGCCTGGCCAATCAGTGCCAGGCAGCGCCGTGGGGTGGATCGGAGTCCCCTTTGACGTCACGACGTCGATGACGTCGGTGACGTCATCCCGCCCCATCGCCATGGCGACGGGGGAAGCCCTCCAGGAGATCCCGTTCTTTGAACGGGATCTCCTGATCTCCGATCGCCGGCGGCGATCGGAGGGGCTGGGGGGATGCCGCTCAGCAGCGGCTATCATGTAGCGAGACCTCGTCTCGCTACATGAAAAAAAAATTTATTTTTTTTTTAAAAACGTATTTGCTGCCCCCTGGCGGATTTTGACAAACCGCCAGGAGGGTTAAACACACATTCCTTTTATTCATGTAATATATACAGTGGAAACACAATTTGTTTTAATTTTTTTATACTACACATATTTCAAAAATGTTCTAATATTGACACATTCATTTATTTATTATATTAAGAACAATTAATTTTCTGTCAAAATATTTTGAAATACAAAAATGAATTTATTTTCAATTCTTTTTGTTACAAATCCCACAAAAAAGGCCAATAAAATGATCAGGAAAACGGCGTTTGAAAATTTGGTAGAAAAAGATATCAGGCGCATGAAAGTTAGTGGGTTCGGACACGATAACCTAACTTGTTTGGAAAGACGGGCCATGAAAGAATTAAGGAATGATCCATCTATTGTTATACGCCCGGCGGATAAAGGTGGGGGGATTGTAATACAGGATTATGATGTATACCAGGCTGAAGCAAATAGACTTTTGAGCGACCCAGAGACCTACCATGTCTTGGGCCGGGATCCAACAGTCGATTTTGCGAAGCAGCTGATTGTTTTATTAGATGAGGGATTGAGGTGTGGAGTATTAAACTCAAAAGAATATGACTTTTTGAACATAGTATTCCCACGGAGACCATTGTTCTACCGTCTGCCGAAGGTACATAAGGGTCTAAATAACCCTCCAGGAAGGCCAATAGTACCGGGGGTGGACTCCCTAACTGCAAACCTCTAAAGGTATGTGGACACCTTTTTGCAGAAATCGGTGAAAAATACGAAAGCCTATATGGAGGACACTAAACACATATTGAATGCCTTGGGAGGTTTGCAGTGGGAGGATGACTGGATAATGTGTACCCTGGATGTGACATCCTTATATACTATAATCGACCATGAGAGGGGATTGGAGGCTGTCAGTTTCTATTTGGACAGGGATGACGCTATAGATGTAACACAGAAGGAATTTATATTAAGATCAATCCGGTTCATATTGGAGCATAATTACTTCCAGTTTGATGACACCTGGTACCTTCAGGTCGGTGGGACGGCGATGGGGACCAGGTTCGCACCTGCTTATGCAAATCTATTTATGTCCCATTGGGAAGAAAGCCATGTTTATGGGGAACAGGGCCGGGTGCAAACCTGGTCCTCTGGCGTTGTTTCATCGACGATGTATTGATGATATGGAGAGGGGATATCTCGTCTCTGGAGAAGTTCATACAGGACATCAAAAACTAATAGTTGGAGAATTAAATTTACGGCAGATATTAACAAACTGAATGTAAATTTTTGGGATCTGGAGCTGTATGTGGAGAATAAATCTCTCAACACAAGGACATTCCACAAATCAGTGGACGTGAACAGCTATATTTTATATACCAGCTGTCATCTCCCACGGTGGCTCAATAATATTCCCAGGGGGCAGCTCACGAGACTCCGCCGCAATTGTACTAGCCTGGACGATTATGACCGGGAGGCGGGGAGGCTTGTGGACTGCTTCCTGGAAAAGGGTTACCCGGGAGAAGGTGTTATGAAATCCAGACAGGATATTACACAGAAGGATCGTGATAGCCTATTGGGTCAGAGGACTGAGCAAAAGTGGGATGAGAATGATGCAATACACGTCCCAATCGAATAAAGTGGTAAACATAATTCGTAAGCATTGGGATGTGTTGAGGGAGGACAAGACTTTAGGTGAGAAATTACCGGGTATTCCAAAAGTGATTTTTAGGAGAGCACCCAATTTGGGACTCTCTATAGCAACAGCAGCCAATGAAGCAAATAAAGGGGAAAACCATGGAATGGGAAGAGGTAGAGCGGGGTTTGTCAGATTTGGGATGTGCCTGAATTGTAGAAGAATGAACAATCCCGGTAGAATAGTGGAAATTGAGACATTGGATGCAGTGAAATCTAAAATCAAGGACTCCATGACCTGCACTACTTGTGGGGTCATTTAATGCATCCAATGCCCCTGTCATAAGAGATATGTGGGGAGAATGAAAAGATCGCTTCTGAGGAGGGTGGGGGAACATTTTAACAACATTGAAAAAAAGAATGAGGGACATCCTTTATCGAAACATTATAAGGAACAACATGGGGGGAGTGTGAGGGGGGCCATATTTTTGGGTTTAGAAATTGTACAACTTAATGTAAGGGGGGGGGGGGGATTATATACAGAAAATGTCAAGGAATGAGTCCAAATGGATTTTTCAACTGGATACCCTTATCCCCAAGGGAGTTAACAGTGAGATGGAACTGTTTGGGTTTTTTAAATAACCCCTGTAATCATTAGGAACTGACCCCTATGTTTCGGAGAATGGGGTGCCTGATTTTAGTGTGTGAGGGACAGTGAGGGGATACTGTCAGTTATATATATACTGAGTATGAGGGGTATACTGAATTTTAATAATTGACTATTTATATGAGGGGGAGAGGCTTTATGGGGTGTGCCTGTATGTGAAGAGGGATATGAATGTGTGTGTTCAATCCTACTCATATTGTGATGACTACTTGTTGAAGGATGCGGATTTGAATAAAGATATAACAGATGTCACTATTTGACTGAGGAATTATAAAAGAAAGCGGTTTAGCCATGTTCTGGCATCCTTTGAACTATGACCTATAACCCGATTAAGATGGAGGAAGGGAAGACTGATAAAAACTATATAAGATGCGGCGAACGGTTCCCCCTTCCCTAATCTTCTTCTTTCCACTTCCCTTCTCTCGCTTTCTTCTCTCTATAAATGGTTCTGTCCCATTTACCCAGCAGATCCTGTAGCCCTGTAGCTAGGAGACCAATAGAGTCTGGGACTATTTCCCTTTAGTCTGAGCCACTAACCTAAACAATTACCAGGCTGTTTACCAAAAATAGGGTACCTTTAGTCGAGTGCTACCAGACCACCAAGACTGAATGGTGGCCACTGTCATATTGTTGGATGTCTAGCTATTTGTCGACTTTCTTGAGGTGTTGGTGATTGATGCCTTGTGCCACCGACACCTATGTTAATCTTATGACGAAGATCTGCGGTTGCAGAATTGGATGTACCTTATGTTGTGCACATTTCAATGCAGTTGTATATTTCATATATGTTTATATGGATTTGTTCACTTTTATATTGAAAACAATAAAAATTTTTGTGACAAAAAAAAACTATATAAGATGGATGGACAATGCCCAGCTTGAGACTATCTAGAGTAAACCCTCCTGAAGAAGGCCAACGTTGATTGGCAGAAACGCGTAGAGGGGCAGCACGGTGGCGTAGTGGTTAGCTCTCTCGCCTTGCAGCGCTGGGTCCCTGGTTCGAATCCCAGCCAGGGCACTATCTGCAAAGAGTTTGTATGTTTTCTCCGTGTCTGCGTGGGTTTCCTCCGGGCACTCCGGTTTCCTCCCACATTCCGAAAACATACGGATAAGTTAATTGGCTCCCCCTAAAATTGGCCCTAGACTACAGTACTTACACTACATAATATAGACATATGGTAATGGTAGGGATTAGATTGTGAGCTCCTTTGAGGGACAGTTAGTGACAAGATATATATATACACTGTACAGCGCTGCGTAATATGTCGGCGCTATATAAATACTAAATAATAATAATAATAATAATAATAATTGTTTATTGCTACTCTTTTGGCTTAGATCGTGGACAATAGGCGAGCCGCGGTAGTGCGCAGCGGCCGCCTGTAAGCAAAGGTTCAGCGGATCTTTAGTGGTGACGTCACCCAGAATAGCCGAAACACAGACTGCAACCAGCCAGAACGAAGTGCGACGAGCGGACCCGTGTGTTACACTTTCGGAAGTGACGTATGCGCACTTCAACTACTCGGCGCGGAGAGCAGCAAGGAGACGGTTCACCATCACACAGACCCTGGGTTTGCGGTGGTGAGACCTACAGGAAAGACAGTATCTCGGAGCTGAGTGGACCCATCCTGATATAGCAGATACACTGCGGAACTGTAAGTGGAAAGCTCTTTTCTTTAGTTGGAGAGACCACGATATAATAGCTTTTGGAAACAGACGCTGGTCTAATTGGGACAGACTCTCTATGAGGATTTTTTTATTCCTGGACTCCATAAGGAATTTTTTAAACCTGTTTTTACAATTTTTATTCACTATTCTTATAGCACAATCGTTCCTCCCCTTTGTGTACATACATATGAGTAGGGTTGAGGTGGAAGGGCCCTTCTATTATGAATGTGCGTGAATGAATGGGCTTGGATGATTTGGGTTTTTATTACCAGTTTGCCTGATCATTTTATTGGCCTTTTTTGTGGGATTTGTAACAAAAAGAATTGAAAATAAAAGGAAATTGAGATTTATCTTTGGAGCGCGTGTTAGATTTAATACATCATTTTGGTTTATCGTTTTTTTTTAGGGTTTTAGGGATCCCTCAACTAACAACGCAGCTTTTTTAACATAAGAACCTCCAGCGCTTGGTAATAGTATACAAAAATGAATTTAGTCTGTAGCTCCTTTCAGCTACTAACCCATGTGAGTAGTATTATTCTACACAGCTAACTAGTAACCTACTACACTCAGAGGGTTCTTGCTACCCCTGTTCTCCCTATCAGAGTTTTTCAGGTAGCTTCTGGACTCTGCTCAGGGCTGGTTTAAAGGATACCCGAGGTTACATGTGACATGATGAGATAGACATGAGTATGTACAGAGCCTAGCACACAAATAACTATGCTGTGTTCCTTCTTTTTCTTTCTATGCCAGAAAGAGTTAAACATAAGGTATGTAAGTGGCTGACTCAGTCCTGACTCAAACAGGAAGTGACTACAGTGCGACCCTCACTGATAAGAAATTACAACTATAAAACACTTTCCTAGCAGAAAATGGCTTCTGAGAGCAGTAAAGAGATGAAAAGAGTCAATAATTCATAGATTTTAGCTCTGGCATACTTCAATGAATGTGTAATTGAGCAAAACAACAATATAACAGTAAAAACTTAAATAGTAGATTTAAACAAAAACTAAAACTGTGGAATATCTTAAAAAGTCATTTTTAGGAGAAGGAAGATAGATACAATTGTAATCTAATTAAAATCAACAACGCTGTTGCACACAAATGGCATCACACCTTCTCATATCCAAGCGTGCTACACCTGCAGCCTCACACAAGCATACAGGCCCAAAGTTCAAAACTTCCTCAGATATCACAAACGATCAAAACACCACTGTACTTGGTCAAGTGAGCAACAAAGTTCATAGCAAAGCAAAGAAAAAGCCAGAGCTTCCTGCACAGCATAACCAAGACAGCAACAGTTCCAGATCAGCTCATAGATTGAGACCAGCAAATTGAAGGGCAGGGCGGAGGCCACACAGGTCTGTACTACAGCTCCCACAATCCCTTGCATCACTTACTGCTCATACCAGGTGACAGCTCCTAGTCAGTGAACGGTCACCTTTTACAAGCAGTAGGCGATGCAAGTGATTGTGGGGGCTGTAGTGCGGACGTGTGAGGCCTACGCATCTTCTACACAGTGCTGCAATGCTGTGCAGCCAGCATCATGTTGCAGGGGTCCCAGGAGCAGTTCAGGGGTGACCATCTGCAGTTCCGTCAGCACGGGTGGCTCGACAGCTGTCTGGGGCCCTAGGACAATTGCCCTCTTTGCCTTAATGGCAGCACTGGCCCTGACTCTGCTCTTGCATACACTGATAGAAAACATAATTTGGGAGGGGCTATATGTGACTTTGTTGTGGCTTGCAAACAGGCCAGATGAACTTCATGTTTGGTGACTTCTCTATGGAGCTAAGTAGCATCTTGAGCCTCCGTTACAAGTCATGTGCAGTGCTAGGCAATTTCATGCACCATTGAGAATTTCTATATGCAGCAGGCAATTGCAGCAGATATGAAGTTCCTACACAAGTTGGCATCTGAGTTTACGTATCTCCCAATTGCCAGCTTTCTTTTAAAATGAATGTAAAGTTAAATATTGCTAAACATGCATGCACTTCTTGTATGAACATGGAACAGAAAATGCATGCCAGACAACAGCACATGTTACATCCATAATTTATTCAGTATTTACTGAAAACACTTCTGTGTGTGCTGTCAGCACTTTCTTCAAAGGGTTCACTACACCCTCAGTACTTTCTACAGAGCTGTCTGACATCCAGCCACCAGGCGCTCTCTGAGGACTGTAATGTCTAAATAATTTATTTTATTTTTATTTTTCTAGGAGAATTTTTTTTTATTTTTACAAATTCTCAAACCTGAAGGTCATAGCCTAAAATCTAGTTTGTTAAAAATGACATCATTGTTCTGTTTTGCACATTCGGTTAGCTGAGATGAAAAATATACTCATAAAAGTAGAACACAATAAACATGGCATTTTAGAAAGATTTAAAATACTTTGTATACAGTGACTGAGAACTACAGGTTAATGCGGATTTAACAAGTTTGTCAAATCTCGTCCTTGCCATTTACTGTAGAAACTTTTACTTCCCATCGGCAGGCTACACGAAATTTACAGGAACAGGTTAGCTATCTGTAACTGGCTTACTATATTGACAGTGAACTACTGCAGCCTTCAAAATGTCTTGGACGGAAGTGTTCTTTCATCTCACTTATGCGAGAACATTTCAACCTGAATTCTTCCAGTGAATTAGCTAGCTTTTTGTACACTGTGCAAATAAATTATCCCAAATACCAAGTTTAATGAAACAAGTATCAAGTAAAGGTGGCCACACACTATACAATTTTTTTTGTTTTGGCTTAAGAGTTAAGATTTACTTTTCTGATTGTATCTTTTAAAACTTCTGACCAATGTATCACACTAAGGGCCATATTCTATTGCTGAACTCGCCAGCGCTAAGCACTGGCGAGTTCTTAACTTAGGCGATGGGGGCATCGCCTAATCTAATTAAACTTTAGACCCCCCCAGGCGGAAAAGAACTCGCTTGGGCGATATAATCGCCCAGCGAGTTCTTAACACGGAATCCAATTACCCTTATCATGTCTCCGGGAAGCGATGCTTCCCGGCAGACATGAGCGTTAGCTTAGACCTGCAAAAAGCAGGTCTAAACTAGCTAACGCACGTCGTCGCCGCAGCATCTGGGGGTCTCCTTTAATAAGGAGAACCCCAGAGCTCCCCGTCGGGTCGCCGCACAGTTTAGAAGCCAGCACGCAGCTCTGCCCGGCTCCTCTGTCATACGTACCGCCGCCGATCACCCGCCGCCTCTCGCCGCAAAATCCGTCACGTAATTACAGTGTATCTAACACTGTAATTACTGTGCGCATAGAAGGAGCCCGGGCAAAGCATCTTTGAATCTGCAGCCGGGCTCCCCATTGGTCTGCTGTGTGAGCCATTTTATTGGTTCAGACAGCAGACCAATGGGGAGCCCGGCTGCAGATTCAAAGATGCTTTGCCCGGGCTCCTTCTATGCGCACAGTAATTACAGTGTTAGATACACTGTAATTACGTGACGGATTTTGCGGCGAGAGGCGGCGGGTGATCGGCGGCGGTACGTATGACAGAGGAGCCGGGCAGAGCTGCGCGCTGGCTTCTAAACTGTGCGGCGACCCGACGGGGAGCTCTGGGGGTCTCCTTATTAAAGGAGACCCCCAGATGCTGCGGCGGAAGATGTCGGCGATGTTCGGCGGACGAGTGCGCATGTGTGGGGAGTGAGGCCGTGGTGCTGATGGACAGCACCACAGCGTAAACCTCACTCCCCATCGCTCGGTAACAGGGAGCATCGCTCAGGCTTTCGCCTGAGTAATGCTCCCTAACGATCGGCCATCGCGCGAAGGATATGGGCAATAGGATTTGCCGGTAATCCTCGCGCGATGGCAAGGTGATAAGTAGCTCGCATCTGCAAGCTACTTATCACCTTGAATAGGATATGGCCCTATATGTTAAATTTTTCACCAATTATGAAAAACAAATTATCTAAAATTCTGAAAAAATGCATGGGTCTATAAATCAAGAGAAATATATCCCACACCATTCATTTATCTGAAAAATTGATCAGAATTTTCTGCCGCTGCTGACTGACTTTTCACTGCAACTCGCTGCTGCCCCACCAGCTAAGTTACACTACACTGCGGTCCTCGGTATTTCCTGGTAGACTCCTACTTCCTGATTAGTGGTTCCCTGCGTGACTGCAACGACGCGCGTACACCGTATGTCATGCATGACCCCAGCACACTTGTGCCACTGTGGTCACGCAAGGATCCACTAACCAGGAAGTAGGAGCCAACCAAGAAGTATGGAGGACTGAAGCTGTATAGTGGCAGGTGCCTGCAGTGTATGGAATCGTAGACACTGCAGGAGGAGAAGAGGAGCATGTGTGCATCAGGAGCATGTGTGCATCAACAAGACTGGAGCGAGTGGGAGTGGAGCATGGTGGCAGAATGCAGTAAGTAAATTCTGTATTCCGCTGGCAAGATGCGTTACCATGTAATCAAAATATAAGGCACACCCACTTTTTCCCTACAGCTTTGGGGAAGAAAAAGTGCATCTTATTATCCAAAAATATGGTATATTGAAAATATACTGAAATCGAAATCACATTTCCAGCTCAGAAACCAAATAAAATTTAAATTTCTCTAAATAACCGACCTTTTTTTTTTGAGGGGGGGGGGAGAAGATATTAAATCTTTTTATTGTATTGTGTGTGTCCACCTTTAGACAATTCACATTATGTATTTCCGCATTGTGGTAAAGTGTAAGAAAATTGGACAAAGTGTAAAGGTGGCCTTAAAGATTGACCCAGGAGTTCATCTTCCCACTGAAAAATAAACTGTTGGACTCAAAGTAAACCTGTCTAGTTCAGCACTAGAGATGTCAAATGAGATGCAAATAATTTGGGCCTGCATGCAAAGTTCAATTGAACCGATCAAAGGAATTACATTGGATTAACCCAATTCAAAGCTGCCTACAATTTACATCAAATTTGCAGACAAGCCAGAATTATTTGCCTGTCATTGGCTATGTTTATTCTGCACTACATAGAGACTTCTTACTATACAATATAAATGTACTTTTAATGCCTGGGACACAAGTAATATTTCATGCTATTGATTGTCCTAATCATCCTTCAAATCTGTAATCAATCAGATTGGAATGCCAAATAAATCCATACACACGTACAATGACTCTTCCATCTGATATTATGTTACTCTGCAAATTGGAAATTTTTTATTATTTTAAAAAAAATTGAAACATTAATTTTTAATTCCTTCACAATCGTTTTAAGAAGATTGCATTATGATTAAGGTTGCATTAAGATTGCATTGTTATACATGTGTGAATAGCATTAGAGCAAGTTCACAATGTAAAGGTGGCCACACACCATACATTTTTTTAAATATCTTTTCAATTCAACAATTGCAATACATTTTTCTGATTGATTGTAACAGTTCAAAAATCTGACCAATGTACCACACACATGTTCATTTTTCTCTAAGTATGAAAAAAAAAATGATTGAAAACTCAGAAAAAAATTGGTTGGGTCTGTACATCAAGTAATTGACAGTCTACCACACACCATACAATTTTGATAAAAATTGATCAGAAAAATCCAACACAACCAATCTTCTTTTATCAAATAAAAATGGGAAACTCGATCAGATTTCTCGAACTAATGTAAAAAAGCTTTTGATTTTTTTGGGACAACCAATTGTAATTATCTAAATAATGTAAAATTGGATCTTTTAATTGTATGGTGTGTGGCCACCTTTAGTGTAGAATTAAGCTGAAAACCAGCCAAGGATCAACTGCCACTCAACTGCTGTATTTGCCATTAAATATGGTCATGTAGTAGGAAGTAGAGGTGACACCAGCAAACTTTTCAACAAACATTGAGACTGGCCTGGTTCGTCAGTCAGTGACAATGACGTAGCAATCTTGTAAAATGAAGGATGAAGGACTGGCACATGTAATGATCTGCTCAGTTGTCTGCACAGGCAGACAGCTGTTTGACCATTCTTTAGGTCTGAGTGCTGCAGGTCTCTGG
The DNA here is from genome assembly GCF_040937935.1 of Hyperolius riggenbachi. Taxonomy (NCBI): domain Eukaryota; kingdom Metazoa; phylum Chordata; class Amphibia; order Anura; family Hyperoliidae; genus Hyperolius; species Hyperolius riggenbachi. Next base: position 248,809,815 of record NC_090647.1, on the reverse strand, counting down.
AAAAGAGACCTGTATTCACTCTGCAAGTTTCAGAGTTGCTCTGCTGGTGAGGAATTTGCATCTACTTGTCATGCAAATTGCTTAGCTGCTTCCTTTGATGGCTTGCAGTATAAATACCATTCCCTCCCAGAATTCCTTGCTGGTCATGATGATTTGTTCCTGCTAACTCACCTGGAGTCTCAGCCTTTGCTAATCGTTTGCTAAGATTATCTTAGAGTAATTCCTTGGGAGTGCACTAGGCATTCCTTCTAGCGTAGTCAGGTTGTATTCTCTGTTTTGCCTCGTACTGTCTATTTGTGGCGATTGTCTTGTCACCAGCGGCGGTCGACAGGAAATCGTTCTGTCTGTTGGGATCGCATCCGCCCTAGCGGTAGTGGCGGTGGTTCCTTCTGTACTCTGTCTTAGGGGTGCAAGCCAGAGCAGCGGTTGCTACTGGTTGCTCCATCTATCTGTCTGTCTGGATCGCATCCGCTCTAGCGGTAGTGGCGGTGGTTCCTTCTGTACTCTGTCTGGGAGTGTAGACCAGAGCTGCGGTTGCTACTGGCTACTCCTTCTGTCTGTCTTGTCTGGAACGAACACTTGCTGTAGGCTCGGTGAGGTAACCGTTTAGCGAGCGTTCGCGTTCTCTATTCGTTTTTGTGTTCATTGGTTAGTTAGGGTTGGCGTGCTTTGTCTCTGTTGCGCTTTTTGTGTGGAGACCGCGCCATTAGCGTGCTTTGTCGCTGTTGCGCTTTTCGCGCGGCGACCGCGCTTAGCGAGTGCGTTTGTTATTTTCCTTGGCTTTCTGATCATTGTTATTTGCTGTGTCTTTCTTGCTACACTTGTGCTCTGTCTTACTCGGTCTTGTGTCACTGTTGGCAATCGCCATTCTTGCGATTGCGTTCCCACTTGGTTTCCGTTGTTGTGTGTTCAACGTCGCCGGGTGGCGACTACAGTGGTGTGAAAAACTATTTGCCCCCTTCCTGATTTCTTATTCTTTTGCATGTTTGTCACACTTAAATGTTTCTGCTCATCAAAAACCGTTAACTATTAGTCAGAGATAACATAATTGAACACAAAATGCAGTTTTAAATGACGGTTTTTATTATTTAGTGAGGAAAAAAAACTCAAAACCTACATGGCCCTGTGTGAAAAAGTGATTGCCCCCCTTGTTAAAAAATAACTTAACTGTGGTTTATCACACCTGAGTTCAATTTCTGTAGTCACCCCCAGGCCTGATTACTGCCACACCTGTTTCAATCAAGAAATCACTTAAATAGGAGCTATCTGACACAGAGAAGTAGACCAAAAGCATCTCAAAAGCTAGACATCATGCCAAGATCCAAAGAAATTCAGGAACAAATGAGAACAAAAGTACTGTAATTGAGATCTATCAGTCTGGTAAAGGTTATAAAGCCATTTCTAAAGCTTTGGGACTCCAGCGAACCACAGTGAGAGCCATTATCCACAAATGGCAAAAACATGGAACAGTGATGAACCTTCCCAGGAGTGGCTGGCCGACCAAAATTACCCCAAGAGCGCAGAGAAAACTCATCCGAGAGGCCACAAAAGACCCCAGGGCGCACGAGAAATAGCGGTTGCAGGGATCTTGTTAACAAAAGTTTTCGTTTACAGAATAAGGTTTATTACAAATACCGTTTACAAGTTCGTTTTAACTTACTTATTTTTTCGTTTTTAAATTTCGCTTATAGGAGCTTTTACTTATTTTTCCGTTTTTAAATTTCGCTTTCAGGGTTGTAACAAGTACATTATCGTTTACACTTATTTTATCATTTAAAATTCATTTTCATACGTGTAATGCTTAACCTACTTTAGTTCCTGGACGTAGGAACTACGTCCAGGAACCATGCGCGCTACCGCGTGCTCCCGCAGCCGATCGCGCGCGTGCACGCGCGCTCCCGGCCGCGGATCGTTAGCCCACGAATCAGTGAATCAAGCTATGGTGCCCGATCACTGATTCCTCTCCCCCCGCTGAAAAAGCGACAGCTTCTCTCGGAAGCTGCGCCTTTTCTGGCTGTTACCTCCCCCATGCGTCTCTCTAAGCGTGTGTTACGCTTAGAGTGACGTCATGTAAACAAAAAGTAATACTACAACTAAAAGTAAAAAAAAAAAAAAAAATCAACACACATTTACATTATAAACCTATTATTTACATCCCACCCTCCCAAAGCTACCCAAATAAAATGTTTAATATAAAAAAAAAACATTACAATAAAAAAAACCATGTAAATATTTACCTAAGGGTCTAAACTTTTTAAATATCAATGTAAAGATGAAATATTTCTATTTTTTTTTTTTATTTTAAACTTGTAAATAGTGATAGATGCAAAACGGAAAAAATGCACCTTTATTTCCAAATAAAATATTGTCGCCATACATTGTGATAGGGACATAATAATGTGTAATAACCAGGACATATGGGCAAATACAATACGTGAGTTTTAAATATGGAGGCATGTATTATTTTAAAACTATAATGGCTGAAAACTGAGAAATAATGATTTTTTTCCGTTTTTTTCTTATTCTTGCTGTTAAAATGCATTTACAGTAAAGTGGCTCTTAGCAAAAGGTACCCCCCAAAGAAAGCCTAATTGGTGGCGGAAAAAACAAGATATAGATCAGTTCATTGTGATAAGTAGTGATAAAGTTATAGGCTAATGAATAGGAGGTGAACATTTCTCAAGTGAAAACGACGGAACGCGAATGGGTTAAAAATCGTTTTCATCCTTGTTCTATTGGAAATACATCGCTTTTGGTATTAACTTTGTTTTTTTACACTTATAATGCGTTGGTTATAGTTTACTAATATATCGCTTTTAATATTACCCTTATTTTAAGATTTTTAATGCGTACGTGATTGTAAGGCTATCTATTCTATTACATACAGTGGTGCTCAAATACCCCTTTTTAAAATTCGAGTTTGGTCGAATTCGAATAGTAAATTATTCGAGGTCAGTCAAATATTCGAGTCGAATAATTTTTACTATTCGATTCGACCTCGGACTTTGAGCTGACTATTCGAGTCGGTATTCGAGCTCATTATTCGAGCTGACTATTCGAATTGGCCTTAAATAGCTTCCAACACTTGTTTTGAGGGTGAATGATGCAAGAAACATCTTTTTTTCCAAGTAACAACAGCAAGTGATTATGTGGGGATGTTCCTTTAAAAAAAAAAAGGTGGAAAGAGAAGTTGTGTCCAGAATTTTGTTCAGTACTGTATATACTACTTCTTCTTCTTCTTCTTCTTCTTTATCTTCTATATCTTCTTCTTCTATATCTTCTTCTATATCTTCTTCTTCTTCTATATTGTCTTCTTCTTTTTCTTCTTCTTCATCTTCTTCTTCTTCATCTTCTAATCTTCATCTTCTTCTTCTTCTTCATCTTCTTCATCTTCTTCTTCATCTTCTTCTTCTTCTTCTTCTTCATCATCTTCTTCATCTTCTTCTTCTTCTTCTTCTTCATCTTCTTCTTCTTCATCATCTTCTTCTTCTTCTTCATCTTCTTCTTCTTCTTCTTCATCTTCTTCTTCATCTTCTTCTTCTTCTTCTTCATCTTCTTCTTCTTCATCTTCTTCATCTTCTTCTTCTTCATCTTCTTCATCTTCTTCATCTTCTTCATCTTCTTCTTCTTCATCATCTTCTTCTTCTTCTTCTTCTTCATCATCTTCTTCTTCATCTTCTTCATCTTCTTCATCTTCTTCTTCTTCATCATCTTCTTCTTCTTCTTCTTCTTCATCTTCTTCATCTTCTTCTTCATCTTCTTCTTCTTCTTCTTCTTCTTCTTCTTCTTCTTCTTCTCCTTCTCCTTTTTCTATATCGTCTTCTTCTTCTTCACTTATTTCTCTTTCCATTTTTTTTTTAAAGAAATGCAGCTATTTTTGAGCGTAACAAATAGCTGGTGGGCGCACGCATGTTGGAAGCGCCATTGTATGTGCTCCCTGGCAGTGGAAACACACAGACAGCAGGAGGTAAATTCAGCAGCAGGAGAAGGAGGATGAGTGTGTGGCAGCAGGCAGTCAATGAGGCAGGCAGCGTGACATAATAGCCCTGGTACCTAGCGGTGATACCAGGGCTGTAAATAAACACAACAGGAGGTCCCAGACAGCGGTCGTGCAGCCCACATCGTGTCCAATACACAACTGGGACAACACAGTTTTCAACCCGGGCACCTCAGAAAAATTAAACCTTTTTTTTTTTTAATGGTTTTTTGGTTTTGGTTTTACAACCAATTACACAGATATAGCTATTATTTGACGTAATAGCTGGTGGCAGAGTGGCAGCAGAAGGTAATTCTGTGTACCCTGGCAGTGGGAAACACAGACAGACAGCAGCAGCAGCAGGAGGAGGAATGGAGGAGGAGCAGTGTGAGTGTGGCCGCAGGTAGGCAGCGTGACATAATAGCCCTGGTACCTAGCGGTGATACCAGGGCTGTAAATAAACACAACAGGAGGTCCCAGACAGCGGTCGTGCAGCCCACATCGTGTCCAATACACAACTGGGACAACACAGTTTTCAACCCGGGCACCTCAGAAAAATTAAACCTTTTTTTTTTTTAATGGTTTTTTTAGTTTTGGTTTTACAACCAATATAGCTATTGTTTGACGTAATAGCTGGTGGCAGAGTGGCAGCAGAAGGTAATTCTGTGTACCCTGGCAGTGGGAAACACAGACAGACAGCAGAAGGGCAGTACACAGCAGCCCACTGTAGGTGTAAAATGTGTGGCTGCAGGCGACGTAATAGTCAAAGTGAACCAGGCTGGCTTAGTGAGCAGGAGCCAGGAGGTGGTAAAGGGTGGTAAGGCACATTAACGATGGTTCTAAGTTCCGGCAGCCAGTTCATGTCCCCCTCTCGCCGACAACAGGGGCCAGGAACTCGCCTTCCACCCACGCCTGGTTCATCTTGAGAAACGTCAGTCTGTCCACAGACTTGTGAGACAGACGTGAGCGTTTCTCGGTGACCACGCCACCAGCTGCACTGAAGCAGCGCTCGGACAGCACGCTGGAAGGGGGGCAGGACAGCACTTCCAGGGCGTACTGCGCCAGCTCGCTCCAGATCTCCAGGCGCTTGACCCAATACTCCATGGGATCAACAGGGGCATCGCTGTCAAGCCCGCTGTAGGACCCCATGTAGTCAGCCACCATGCGGGTCAGGCGCTGGCTGTGACCGGAGGAGGATGCTGCTGCATGCACCTCCTCTCTAGTCACTGCTGCCGGAGCCTCTACAGTCCTGTAGAGCTCGTGGCTGAGAGACAGCAGGTCTGTGGGGCGCTTGCTGCTGGATGCAGGCACCTGCTGCTGCCTCTGTGCTGGCTGCTGGACAGTGGGGGTGGAAGACTGGGGGAAGGCTTCCTCCAAGCGCTCAACAAGGGCCTGCTGCAAGCTCCTTATTTGTTGCGCTGGGTCTCCTCCTGCAGGCGGCAGGAACTGGCTCAACTTCCCCTTGAGGCGTGGGTCCAACATCATGCTGATCCAGATGTCCTCCCTCTGCTTCATCTGGATCACCCTGGGGTCCTTTCGCAGGCACGCCAGCATGTGCGCTGCCATTGGGAAGAGGCGGACCACGTGTGCTGGCACATCGATGGCAGTGCTGTCCTCATCCTCCTCCTCTGCCTCGTCAGCCTCATCCTCTCTCCACCCCCGCACCAACTCAGCTGCGCTGTGCTGCTCCCCCTCATCAGCAGCAAGGTCAGGGACCTCCACCAAGTCCTCCTCCTCCTCCCCCTCAGAGGTGGACTGTGCAGCTGCTTGCCGCTCCTGCTGGTCCAAGGCTGCCGCTCCCTGTTCCAGCAAAGCATCGAGGGCCCTGTTCAGCAGACAAACCAGGGGCACCCACTCGCAGACCATAGCATGGTCCCTGCTCACCATGTTAGTGGCCTGCAGAAAGGGAGCCAGCACTAAGCACACCTGCTGCATGTGCCTCCAGTCATCATCGGGGACGATGGACGGGATGTTGCTGGTCTTGTCCCTTCTCTGAGCGGCGGAAACAGTGGCCAGGGCAAGGTACTGGTTGACAGCGTGCTTCTGTTCAACCAGACGCTCCAACATCGCCAGGGTGGAGTTCCAGCGAGTCGGAACGTCAAGGATCAGCCGATGGCGTGGCAGCTCCAGCTCCTTTTGCACGTCTTCCAGGCTCGCACAGGCTGCAGCCGAGCGCCGGAAGTGACGCACAACGTTCCTTGCCGTTTCCAGCAGTTCGCCCATCCCCTGGTAGGTGCGCAAGAACTTCTGCACCACCAGGTTCAGCACGTGGGCAAGACAGGGGATGTGGGTCAGGTTTCCCCTGTCTATTGCGGCAACCAGATTGGCCCCATTGTCGGCCACCACCTCTCCGACTTTGAGGCCTCTGGGGGTCAGCCAAATCCTCTCCTGCTCCTGGAGTTTGGCCAACACATGGGTTGCCGTCAGCTTGGTCTTCCCAAGGCTGACCAAGTGCAGCAGCGCTTGGCAGTGGCGGGCCTTCACGCTGCTGCTGAGGCGGGGGGTTTGGCCAGGTGTGCCGGAGGATGGCAGAGGATCGGAGGAACCTGCTGCAGTTCCCCTGACCCTGCGGGGTGGCACCACCCACTGTGTTGCTGCTGCTGCTGTGCCCGCTGCTGCTCTCCCATCCTCACCCCCTTCCACCAAGCTGACCCAGTGGACAGTGAAGGACAGGTAGCGGCCTGTCCCGAAGCGGCTGCTCCAGGAGTCCATGGTGACGTGGACCCTTTCACCAACCGCGTGCTCCAGCCCTCGCTCCACATTGGCCATCACAAAGCGGTGCAGTGCAGGAATGGCCTTGCGGGAGAAAAAGTGTCTGCTGGGGAGCTGCCAGTCTGGGGCTGCGCAAGCAAGCAGCGCACGAATGTCGCTCCCCTCCTGCACGAGCGTGTACGGCAGGAGTTGGGAGCACATGGCCCGTGCCAGCAAGCCGTTCAGCTGCCGCACGCGACGGCTGCTGGGAGGCAGAGCCCTAACCACCCCCTGGAAGGACTCGCTCAAAAGGCTCTGGCGTGGCCTTTTGCTGGCACGGGAATCAGCAGACACAGCGGAGGAGGCCACTGAGGACTGGCTGCCAGAACAGGCCTCAGTGTCGGCGGGAGGAGTTGCAGAGGGGGGAGGAGCAGTGCGTTTCCGCACTCCTGCTGGTGCTGCTGGAGGAGCAGGAGGGCGGGTGGCTGCTGTTGCTGCTGCTGCTGCTGCTGAAGGCTGTGCAGTGATGGGTGTGGTGCCACTGCCAGCACCAGATGCCTTCAGCCTCTGGAACTCCTCATGCTGGTGGAAATGTTTCGCAGCAAGGTGGTTGATGAGCGAGCTGGTGCTGAACTTTAAAGGGTTTGCACCTCTGCTCAACTTCCGCTGACAGTGGTTGCAAGTGGCGTACTTGCTGTACACAGTGGGCATGGTGAAATATCGCCAGATTGGTGACAGAAACATCCCCCTACGTCATGGAAGCGCTGCTGCCTGTCTCCCTGTGGTGGTTGGGGGGGGGCTTGGGTGCGGCTGGTGGTGGTACTGGCAGATGCTGCTGCTGCTGCTGCTGAGCCTGAGACACCAGCAGGCTGTGGGACCTGCCTACTGCTGCCAATGCTTGCAATGATGCGCCTCCTTGCAAGGCCCACAAGAGCATCCTCCTCCTCAGAGCTGCTGAGGACGACATCCCCTGGAGGTGGTGGCACCCAGTCTCTGTCTGTCACCGGGTCATCATCATCCTCCCCCTCCTGAAACATGTCCTGCTGGGATGATGACCCCCCAACCTCCTCTCCTGATGCATGGATGGGCTGCTTGACTGTCGCCACAGTCTTGCTGTCCAATCCCTCATCCCCCAAAGTGCCCATCAGCATCTCCTCCTCAAAATCGCCAACAACAGCAGACAATACCCTGATGGTGCCTGGGGTAAAAATACTGCTGAGTGACAGGTCGCCAACTTGTGACGGTGAACTGGCCTCCTCCCCAGACCCTGCTGGGCGGCTGCTGCGAACAGGGGTGGTGGTGGTGGTGGTGAGGGTGGAGGCCTCGGATGCAGAGCTGATGGCGGGCTGCTCATCCTCCGTCATGAGTTGCACCACAGTGTCTGCATGCTTTTCCTCAATGGGACGTTTCCAACCCGGCTGGAGGAAAATCGGAGCAGGTGCTACACGCTGCTGCTGCTGTGTCTCTGCAGCGTGAGTTGCAGATGCTCCTGCTGGGCGGCGCCCAAGGCGTCCACGGCCAGTGGCTATGGGAGGAATGTTAGCCACTGACGCTGCTGCTGCTGCTGCGGAACTGTGCATGGTGGCGCGGCCGCGGCCTGCCACAATGCTGCTCCCTCTCCTCCTGATTCCCTTGCTGCCCTTCCCCTTGCCCAAACCGCGCTGGCTGCCACTTCCAGACATCTTCGATGTTTTGGGCGTATAGGCAAAAGTTTTTTAAAAGGGCGGGTGAAAAGTGGGGTACTTTAATGGAGTGGGTTGGTGGGTGAGGTGACTGAGTGAGTGTCCCTAGTACAGTAAGTAAGTAGTAACAGTCAGGAAGTACAACTAGCAGTTACAATAATCAGTAGTAATCACAAGTAAATTTAGTGTGTGTACACTACAGACAGTGAGTGCACGCACGCGCAAACACGCGCAGGAGCTAGCCTATGAACAGTGACTGAGTGAGTGTCCCTAGTACAGTAAGTAAGTAGTAACAGTCAGTAAGTACAACTAACTAATTACAATAATCAATCAGTAATCAGAAGGAAATAGAGTGTGTGTAGTGTGTGTACACAGACAGTGAGTGCACACACACAGGAGCTAGTAGCCTATGAACAGTGACTGAGTGTCCTAGACTCCTAGTACAGTAAGAGTAAGTAGTAACAGTAAGTACAACTAACTAATTACAATAATCAATCAGTTATCAGAAGGAAATAGAGTGTGTGTAGTGTGTGTACACAGACAGTGAGTGCACACACGCAGGAGCTAGTAGCCTATGAACAGTGACTGAGTGTCCTAGACTCCTAGTACAGTAAGAGTAAGTAGTAACAGTAAGTACAACTAACTAATTACAATAATCAATCAGTTATCAGAAGGAAATAGAGTGTGTGTAGTGTGTGTACACAGACAGTGAGTGCACACACGCAGGAGCTAGTAGCCTATGAACAGTGACTGAGTGTCCTAGACTCCTAGTACAGTAAGAGTAAGTAGTAACAGTAAGTACAACTAACTAATTACAATAAGCAATCAGTTATCAGAAGGAAATAGAGTGTGTGTAGTGTGTGTACACAGACAGTGAGTGCACACACGCAGGAGCTAGTAGCCTATGAACAGTGACTGAGTGTCCTAGACTCCTAGTACAGTAAGAGTAAGTAGTAACAGTAAGTACAACTAACTAATTACAATAAGCAATCAGTTATCAGAAGGAAATAGAGTGTGTGTAGTGTGTGTACACAGACAGTGAGTGCACACACGCAGGAGCTAGTAGCCTATGAACAGTGACTGAGTGTCCTAGACTCCTAGTACAGTAAGAGTAAGTAGTAACAGTAAGTACAACTAACTAATTACAATAATCAATCAGTTATCAGAAGGAAATAGAGTGTGTGTAGTGTGTGTACACAGACAGTGAGTGCACACACGCAGGAGCTAGTAGCCTATGAACAGTGACTGAGTGTCCTAGACTCCTAGTACAGTAAGAGTAAGTAGTAACAGTAAGTACAACTAACTAATTACAATAAGCAATCAGTTATCAGAAGGAAATAGAGTGTGTGTAGTGTGTGTACACAGACAGTGAGTGCACACACGCAGGAGCTAGTAGCCTATGAACAGTGACTGAGTGTCCTAGACTCCTAGTACAGTAAGTAGTAACAGTAAGTACAACTAACTAATTACAATAAGCAATCAGTTATCAGAAGGAAATAGAGTGTGTGTAGTGTGTACACACTACACAGACAGTGAGTGCACACACGCAGGAGCAGCTAGTAGCCTATGAACAGTGACAGTGAGTGTCCTAGTACAGTTACAGTATATAACTACAATACTAATACAATCAGTAGTAAAGGACAGCAGAAATACTGGTATAGATGAGAGAAATAAACAGAGGACAGGAGAGAACAGCTGCCCACACAGGCAGGCCCTGAGGCCTAAAGCTGTAAGCGTGCAGCAGCTGTCTGAGTCTCTCTCTATGTAACACAAAAGCTACTAACTAAAATACAATGTCTAACTAACTAACAACAATATAGGTGTGTATAGGAGGTGTATGTGAGCAAAAACGCTAGGCAAATGACCACAATAGAGCTCTTGCTAAGCCAAAGCACAAAGGAGCAACTCTCTCTCTGTACAAGTCTCAGGCAAGCACGGAGAAACCTAACATGGCGGCCGCTATTTATAGGGTAGGGGCTGGCCAGGGTCCCCCTCTGTGATTGGCTGCCGTCAGAGGGCCTGGGAGCCCTCTGATTGGCCCTAAGGACATCAATCTGGGCTATGACGCTATTCGAGCTCGGTACCGAGCGCCGGTTTGCTCGAATAGCTCGAATAGTGAATGGGCTATTCGAGTGTACTCGAATAGCCCATTCGAATAGCTACAGCTATTCGGAGCTCGAATACCGAGCTCGAATAGCTGAAAAAGAGCTCGAATATTCGAGCTACTCGAATATTCGAGCTCTGCTGAGCACCACTAATTATATATATATATATATATATATATATATATATATATATATATAAATATATATATATATATATATATATATATACCCTTTTCTATTTATAACATTATTAATGTGTACGTTGTCAGGAACCGGCCTGCGGCACGCCTGCGTATACGGTTCCCGACTGCGGGTTTGACCAGACTGAGAGGGGAAGCAGCCTTAGTCAAGCTAAAACAAGGCTGGGACCCCTCAGAACACCACTAACTGCTCCTTAGTCTGGCCGCTCACCGTCTCGATGCCTTTGTGCTCACACAGGTTGAGCAGTATCTCTTTGTTTTGCCTTGCATAGCTGGATGCTTTCTGAGCTATCGTGTTTCAAAAAATAAAAAGAAAAAAGGGGGAAAGGGAAAGCAAATACCAAGTGTGTATCCTTGAACAAAAAAAAAAGTATATAGATTCTGCACTGAGTAGACTTCTGTAGGCTAGTTGCTTCTAGCAAGCTTCCAGCCTTTAGTACTCAGAATAGCGAGCTAAACTGCGTACTAATGTACTAAACAATCCCACCACTGCCAGCCAATTATGTCAGGAACCGGCCCGCGGCACGCCTGCGTATACGGTTCCCGACTGCGGGTTTGACCAGACTGAGAGGGGAAGCAGCCCTAGTCAAGCTAAAACAAGGCTGGGACCCCTCAGAACACCTCTCACTGCCACCACTAGCAGTTCGCTAGACACTTCCACTCTGCTATCGAGTCCTCAGCGCGCACTCCGCGTTTTCGTATTTGGGTCCGCTTTGCGCTTAGGCCGAATACGAGAACGCCACGCACCCACACACACAGTACAGTTGTACAGTAACACAGCACAATCAGACACTGACTTGTAATGCGAGTTACACTGTCGTGCAGCAAAACCACTAACAGTCGTTCCGAACGATACTGTTAGCTACTCGCACTGGCGTTTCGTATGTTGGGTCAGCTGCGCGCTTTAGGCCAACGTATGACAAACGCCCCCCCACACACACACTGCAATTACAATTTCATATGGTAGTGTTGCTCAAACATACAACTAGGCACGGACTTATACACAGCTACACTGCAGTCTCCTTTAGGCTATGAGTGTTAGTTTAGTACGGCAGAAGTCAAGCTTATTAAATCATAATTTAATATTCCAGAAAAACATAGAACAATGCAGAACTTAATATATACAACAGATTACAAAAAACAAAGTAAAAATAGTTACAAGATAAAAGTTACAAAGATAACACACACGGATATTTGCATAAAATAAAAATGGGGATTAAAAAAAACGTTACCAACTTGAAGGTCTCAACGTTGTCGGCAGGAGCATGCCGCTTGTTCGACCAGAAGTCGAGATCAACTCTAGCTATGCGCTAACTCCAAGAGCAGATGATCACTAGGTATCTGTCTCTGCTTTTTATACTCTGAAGTGTCCCCTGGGGCATTTAATGTCCAGCCCCCAGGAACTAATGCAGTTTCCCCGTTTGTGACATCACTGAACGCTTGTCATAATCTTTCTTGTGATATGCAAACCTCAAAGGAGTTCCTGTTTTAGCTTCTTGAAGTTTGCAGAATTCAATAGGTGAGATTGTATCCTACCAGACATCAAAAAGCTTCCTTGCCTATTGAAGGGGACTGGTCCATTCACTGAAGACAATGGCAGCTGTCTACATTATTACAAAAGATCACAGCGTACAGTTCCTCTGGACAGCCAGAAACAGGTAATGAGGTTCCCTTTTGTCTGTCTATTGACACCACACACAATCACATTAATAGTCCATGAAGCTAGCTGCCAATATCTTCAAGCCATACTGGCTGACCTCCACCTCTGAAAGATATACAGCAGACATAAAAATGATAGAATAGGTTTCTGTACTCCCTAATATCATCAGCACCTCAATATATCTCCACATACGTGATTTTAACGCTATTTATTCTATTACAAATATATAAATTATTATATTAATGTTATTCATAGTGAAGTATTTTAACCACTTTACCTCCCTTGCTACGCTTATCTACTCCCCACAAAACTTTACTTGAATCTCAGGGGAGTAGATAGGCGTACTTGTGGTAAACAGTGTGCTGTATGCCCAATAAGCTATCTGATTATGTATATAGGGTATCATTTTAACCATGACAAGTGAGAGAATAGATTTTGTGGTGTTTGACAACTGAAGGATAAGTCATGTGATTTTTTTTACCGGAAAACTGAATGAAAAGCAATAAAACTGTTATTTACATGTACTCTATACCTCTAAATAAATACTTGTAAAAAAAAACAAAAGTGACAGCATTGAAAAGAGAATACACAGTTACCCTAGGGACTTAGCTTTTAAAATATGTATGCCATGAGAGTGTATTACTGTTAATCATGAAGATAAGGGCTTTTTAATTACTGATAGAGTACAATGAGAAAACAAAAAACACAAACCAGAAACTAATATATTATCGCCATACATTGTACTAGGAACATTATTTAAATGTTGAGATAACCAGGACAAATTAGCAAATACAATGTGTGGGTTTTACCTATGGTAACATTGTTTATTTGAAAACTATAGTGCATGGAAATGGAGAAATAGTGTATTTTTTCTTTTTTTTCCCTCATTTTTCCCTTTAAAATGCACAGATAATAGCATAATTACTAAAAGCAAATATCACCCTCACAAAGCATAATTTGTGGCAAAAAAAAACAAGATATAGATCATTTACATCTGATGAGTAGCAATAAAGTTATTGGTGAATGAATGGGAGGAGCGCTGAAATGTGAAAATTGCTCTGGTTTTTAAGCAAAAAACCCTGTGGTGCTGAAGTGGTTAAGGATTAAATATATTATTGTTTATATGTGTGTAAGGGTGTTTGTGCAGTGGGGAAGGTAAAGGTTAGGCATGACCAGGGGGATGGTTAGGGTTAGGCACGACTAGGGGGATGGTTAGGGTTAGGCACTACCAGGGGAGATTTAGGGTTAGGCTACCACCGGGGAGGTTTTAGGATTAGGCACCACCAGGGGGGTCTTAGGGCTAGGCACCACCAGGGGGTGGTTAGGGTTAGGCACCACCAGGGGGGTGGTTAGGGTTAGGCACCACCGGGGGGGTGGTTAGGGTTAGGCACCACCAGGCGGGTGGTTAGGGTTAAGCACCTCCAGGGGGGGTTAGGGTTAGGCACCACCTGGGGGTCTAGGGGTTAGAGATAGGTACCGGGAGGGTTCTGTGTGAGAGTAGGTATAGGTATAGTTGCAGTACAATATACACCACCAGGGGGGGTGGTTAGGGTTAGGCACCACCAGGGGGGTGGTTAGGGTTAGGCACCACCAGGGGGGTGGTTAGGGTTAGGCACCACCAGGGTGGTGGTTAGGGTTAAGCACCACTAGGGGGGTCTTAGGGTTAGGCACCACCAGGGGAGGGGGGGTTAGGGTTAGGCACCACTAGGGGGTCTAGGGGTTAGGGATAGGTACAGGGAGGGTTCTGTGTGAGAGTAGGGATAGGTATAGTTACAGTACAATATACACCACAAGGGGGGTGGTTAGGGTTAGGCACCACCAGGGGGGGTCTAGGGGTTAGGGATAGGTACAGGGAGGGTTCTGTGTGAGAGTAGGGATAGGTGTAGTTACAGTACAATATACACCACCAGGGGGGTGGTTAGGGTTAGGCACCACCAGGGGGGTCTAGGGGTTAGGGATAGGTACAGGGAGGGTTCTGTGTGAGAGTAGGGATAGGTATAGTTACAGTACAATATTTGTAATATACACAATTTATAAAATTATCTATATTTACACAAAGGGGGGGGGGGGTCTAGGGGTTAGGGATAGGGATAGGGAGAGCCTACAGTTAGGTATAATTGCAGTAAAATGCCTGTAAAATCTACCATTGTATTACTATGCTTAATACAAGTGTAAATATCAATTTTTGTTATAGACGCTATTTGACGTTTCATTTCCGAATTCGTTTGTTGTTATAGATGGTATTTTGCCGTTTCATTTCCGTTTATTGAACCGATTTAGCACTATATTTTCATTTATAAGCTATAAACGAAAAATATTATTTTACAACTTATAATTTCGGCTATATTCCGCACCCTTTTTTCCAGGCGCCCTTTTTTTTTATACACACCCCTCATGGATAGTTTTACTACCATTTGTGCTTTATTCCTCTTTTTTGAGAAGCAAGGCTCTTCTGACCCGCAGCAGAACTCTAAAGTCTGATTTAAATTCAACTAGTATGTTTTCTTCTTTCCTATCTGATTGCTGTCTGCCCTGTAGTTTAGGATAGAGCCTGGCATGGCTGGTCTTCCATATCAAAAAGTCTACTAATTCTGAGGGCTTTTAGTTTGCTGATGTACATGGTTCATTAGAAGTAATTCTAAGGACCTGCCACAGCTTTAGCACCAGATTTGCTTTTAGTGATTCCACTCACTTTAAAAAATAAATGATTTTAAACAATTAAAGTAGGCAGGACTGAAGGGGTAGTTTTGCTGTTATTCATATGACTATTCACCTCTTGGACCACAACTTTCTAAAGTGTATGGTTCTGAAGCACAAAGTTCAAAAGGGCACATGAACAGCTTTTGGTATCCATAACACCCAATTAGCTACTACCTCAATGACGCTGTTGAAGGCTGCAACATGAAAAGAAAATGCTTAATTTCTACCAAAGGCAACAAAATGGGATTTTGTTTATATATATATATTGGTGGTGGTGGTGGTGGGGGGGTTATATAACAAATAAGGCTATTAATCTGCAGAACCGTCTCTTATGGTTACTATGATTTACAACCAAACAAATATTGGATATAAATGCATCTAAGTTACTCATTTACATTCCTTGCAAAAAAACTGTGTTTGTTTTTTGTCTGTACATTTGATTTGCGATTTGGGCGCATTGCTAATGTTTATAGATGATGTTGGTCCTCAGAGTTGTTGGTTTTTAAATATCAACATTCAAGCAGCAGTTGTGCAGATTAAGAGAGGCCACTAGCCTTCCAACATTTTGTTGATGATGGTATCACCATAAAATAATCTTAAGTGCATTTTTGGAGTTTCAAGACATTTCTCAGCTGGATTCAATAATACCAAAATATGTATTAATAACTGCTATTGATAATATGTGTTTTAACATCCTGGTGTGTTTGTCTAGCATTTAGCAATATGACTTGCATAACAGAAATTATCATTCCCTCATTATATGGGCTTGAGGGCAGGAAACCTGCTGTACAGCGTGAATCTCTTTGTATAAATCTCAGAAATGTGATACGAGCCCTGGCAACAATAAGGAAACATGCGGATGTAAAATGTAAATCACTGTTCAGGGGCTCATGTTCCTGACCTCATATCCCATAATGTTGCAATTAGAAGCCCTTGTGACTCACTTTGCCATATGGATCACATAACATCAATACACAGCCATATGCAAAAGGACTATAACGGCTACAATGTTCAACAGGTCATTCTCTAGCAGTGGCAGCTCCACTTGTAGGGGAAATAAAAGTTCAAAAGGCAATTCTGAGAGCTTTGGCTTAGCGTGTGGATCAAGTCATTACTAAAGTACTGAGCCAAGGCCGGACATGATTTTGTGAATAGAAAAAAACATTTTGAAGGAATAGGAACAACCTGCTGCATGTTGGGGAGCTTACATGCCACCCCTGACTTCAGATGCCTGCACTAATTATAATGGCTTATGACCTTCATTAGAAAAAGTTAGCATGGATTAAAACAAAATGTTCTTTCTGTTTTCATCCTCTAAATTGGAAAGACATACATATGTCTGAGCTGTAGCTTCCAAACTCCGTTTTTCAATCCCTGGAGCAAAGAAGGTGATGTGGCTTTTGGAAGGGCCATATTTCAAGTACACTGATCACTTCATGTCACAATATAATCAGTTAAAAGCAGATTTGTGAAACAAGAGGTTTTCATTTAGCCTAGCTGCAATACATACATTTGATAAAGGCACACTATGAAATAGTGCAGGAAATAATAGCAGGAAATAGTTGGTGGTAGAATATCAGTACCATTTACCAATATTCTACTACTTCATGCATATAGTAAAATATCAATAATCTTTACCAATATTTTACTATGACCTAACCCCTCCCTACTCTCACACAGACCCCCCCCCCCCCCCCGGTACTGCCTAACTTTAACATCCCCCCATAAGTGCCTAACCTTAACTCCTCCTGGTGTCCTGGTGGACAACAAACCCTAATACACACTCCCATGGGCACCTAAACATAATCCCCTCCTGGGCACCTAATTTTAACCCTGGCATCCTGCTGAAAAAGGTGAGTGCTACTTTTCAACTGCTCCAACTTTTCAACGGGTGCCCTTTTCAACTGCTCCAAGCTGCAAACCTTATGTCCATACATTATACAGTATTGTTGCCTAAATGCTGTGTTGTCTGCAAAGATGGGTTTACTATAAGGCACGAAGGGGGCTACTGTTGCCAGAGTGGCAGTTCTTATGGGCTTCCCGAACAAGCAGTCCATGGCACCATCCAATTCCACTTCAGCCTTTCCTTGTACATAGCTTCTGAGCTCTTACTATGCTCCAAAGCAAGACCCATAGCCCAAAGTGTGAAACTGGCACTTGGTTTCCTCTTTACTCTGTGTCATGTCATGCAATGCACAGAGGAGAAGCATCACACTGAATCTATGCAATGTGAAGGGAAACCTGTCTGCCGCATCTATACTCTGTAGATAAAAGGTTGATTTGCAGAGCAGTGAGATGCCATCAGCAGCAAGAGGTCATTTTAAACAGAGAAAGGGGAAAGCAAGACTGAAGTGAGCAAAGAGAAAAGGTTTGGGGAAGGGGAAGCCAAGTTAGAAGAACGTGGAGGGTTATGGTCAGGAGAGTGCAGACTAAAATTAAAGGGAGGAAAATGAAAGGCAGTGTATATAGAAGTGGATGGGAACACACAGTGTGGCAAGAAAGCAAGAAATCCAAAGAGAGGAGGTAAAATGGGAGGGGGGATGTTTTGGAAGGGTGTAAAACACTATATAGAAAAGATGAAAGGTACAGAACCCTCGTATGATCATAGTAATAATCTAATAATAATAATCTGAACATTTGTATAGTGCTTTTCTCCTGTCGGACTCAAAGCACTCAAGAGCTGCAGCCACTAAGGGGCGCTCAAGAGGCCACACTGCAGTGTTAGGGAGTCTTGCCTTGAACTCCTTATTGAATAGGTACTTGACCTACCCAGGAATCGAACCCTGGTCTCCCATGTCAGAGCCCTTAACCAGTACACTATCCAGCCACAGTAGGTACCTATTACATAATACCCAGTGTAGTCTGAAAGTTTATAAGAAATCGCTTAGTAGACATCTTCTGAGTGCAGCAAGGATACTAATAAGTAGGCATTGAAAGTCTGAGATTGTGCCCACACTGTCATTTGCATTAAATCTTCCATACTCTGGGTGAAATTTCTTTCACCCAGAGTATGGAAGAATTAATGCAAACGATTAATGGTAAAGAGGAACAGAATAAAGAGATCTGGAATAGCTGGGAAGTTTTTACCACAACAGCAGAATGTGAGCGACAGCTGGGTGAGAGTTAGTATTGAACAGGGAGCCCTGTGCGCGTGGTGGCAGAAGGTGATGGGGATGGGGTTAGTGCCTGGTCCCTACCCTTCCTCCCCCCGTGAGAATTCCTTCATCCATGCACGTGCACCTCCATCACTCATTCACAGCGGGATTAACATGTCGGGGATTGGTGA
The DNA here is from genome assembly GCF_040937935.1 of Hyperolius riggenbachi. NCBI lineage: Eukaryota > Metazoa > Chordata > Amphibia > Anura > Hyperoliidae > Hyperolius > Hyperolius riggenbachi. Next base: position 248,791,515 of record NC_090647.1, on the reverse strand, counting down.
AGGAGAACATGTGTTCCCTGAGCCAATCGAAGTGCCTGGGAATGAATGAACATGACTCTAATCAGGAGCCATGTTCAGTCAAAAAATGAAAGTAAAAAGTAAAGTTTAACAATGATCAAACACTTCCTGGTAACCCAGGATAGTGTATAGCGCCATCTTGTGGCCAAAAATAAAAACCCATAAAAAAAATACTATAGTTATTAACGAAAGCAGGAAATTTGGGGCCCGCCAACGATTTGGATGCCACCATAGGCACTAATGCAAATATATTGGCTACTAGCTGATGACTTGGCATTGCCCGGGTATGCATTTGGTTAGGGATCTTATAACCAGTTCGGCCTATCTGGACGAGCTTCCTCGTCCAGATAGGCACTGCTGCTGCCGCCGCCTCGTGCGCGCGATCGGGCGCGCCCCCGCGCGCGCTCCCGCTGCCCGCCGCTAGCCCCCCGATCAGTGAATGGGAATATAATTCCCATTCACCGATCTATCTTCCCCGCAGAAATACCGACGCTTTCTCTCCAGAGAGCGTGGTATTTCTGCCCCCAGGAAACATTTCCCCTACTTTTAAGTTCCTAGATGCGAAATCGTTCGCATCTAGGACTTTTTTCACTGTGGCCATCTTGTGGCCGAATAGTAAACTGCACCACAATTCATTTTTAATTAAAAAAAATATATATTTTACATTTAAAATTAACAGTTTCCCTCCCACACCAAAAATTACCCACATACACTTTTTTTATTAAAAATAAAAATAAAAAATACAATAAAAAAAAACAAAAACAACATAAATAGTTACCCAAGGGTCTGAACTTTTTAAATATGCATGTCAAGAGAATATGTTGTTATATTATTTAAAATTATAAGCTTATAAACAGTGATGGACACAAATTGAAAAAATGCACCTTTATTTCTAAATGAAATATTGGCACCATAAATTGTGATAGGGACATCGTTTAAATGGTGTAATAAGCGGGACAGATGGGCAAATAAAATACATGAGTTTTAATTACGCTAGCGTATATTAATTTCAAACTATAATGGCCAAAAACTGAGAAATAATGATTTTTTTTTCATTTCTTTCTTAATCTTCCTGTTAAAATAGATTTAGAAAAAAATAATTCTTAGCAAAATGTAGCACCCAAAGAAAGCCTAATTAGTGGCGAAAAAAACAAGATATAGATCAATTCATTGTGATGAGTAGCAATAAAGTTATAGGCGAATGAATGGGAGGTGAACGTTGCTCGGATGCATGAGATTTTCGGACTGCGGTGCTGAACCGAATAATCAATAATCAGAATCAGAATCATTTTATTTCGCCAAATACAGAGAGAGCTATACTCGGAATTGATTGTGGTTCACATGGCTTAGACATAGTAAAGGGAGACAAGACGCACACACAAACAATTAAGAACTACAGTGATGGTATAGATCTGTTCAACACAAGTGACAGTCCTGGTTCAGCAGTTAGTGCTTTTCTACCTGCTGTGCAGGAGCAGTCCAATAGTAATAACAATAACTGACCGAAAGACCCCGCTAGTGCATGTCAGTAGACCGGCCTGTCAGGGGTTGGAGTTCAGCAGCCGTACCGCTTGGGGGAAGAAAGTGTTCTTCCGTCTGGTGGTTTTGCATGGTATAGACCTGAAGCGGTGGCCCAGTGGGAGGAGCTTGAAGTAGCGGCTGCCTGGGTGGGAGGGGTCATGGGAGATCGCTGTGGCCCTCTTCCTCATCCTGGCGGGGTGGAGGAGATCAAGAGGTGAGAGAGGAGTCCCGATGATTCTCTCTGCGTCAGTTATGACTCTCTGCAGTTTCTGTTTATCGCTGGCTGTTGTGCCTGTATACCAGACTATGACTAAGGAGCAGAGCATGGATTCTATGGTGGCGGTATAGAAGCTGGTCAGCAGCTCCCTGGGCATGCCGAATCTCTTCAGTTGGCGCAGGAAGAACAACCTCTGCTGAGATTTCTTCTGAATTTTGGCGGTGTTCTGCTTGTTAGTGAGAGTCGTGCCGAGGAACCTCACAGATGTCACCCTAGAAACTTTGGTTCCCCCAATGAGGACAGGGGGGAGGGAAGGAGGGTTCCTCCTGAAGTCTACAACTAGTTCAACAGTCTTTGCAGCATTGAGTACTAGTGGATGGGAACACACAATGTGAGAATGGAAGCAGTTTATGAATCAAAGAAGTCTGATTGGCTGTTTGTGGCTTCACCATTTGTCTGAATTTGAACCCCAATCACCTAGGTATGGCCGGAAATGCCTATTTCAGATTATGCGGAAATTCCGATTCCCTATTTTCCGATTTCCGATTTTCCATTTTTATCCATTTCGAGGAGTATTTTATTTGTCATTCTTTGCATCAGAGAATGCAAAAAATGAAGAAAAAAATAAAGTCAGAAAAACAGAAATTGGAAAAATGGAGATAAAAAAAATTGTAAAATTAGCCTTGTGATTGGTGTAAAATAAAAATTTTGCCGAAAAATTATGCATTCTCTGATTGGTCTAATGCTTCCAAGTTCTGTGATTGGACTAAAATTACTGAGTTGCAGTAAGTCGGATTTCTGCAGAATTCCGATTTCCAATCGGAAATACGTATTTCCGATCAGAAATACAGACATTTCAATTCCATGGAATCCGAATGAACATCCCCATAGTCACCCAGTGAATAACTGTACCAGGTTTGAGTTCTTTGCCATTAACAGTGTAAGAATAGCAGCAATATTCCCCTTGAAAATCAATGGGTGACTTTTGATTGGCTGTTGTAGGCTCCACTCACTTTTGTGAATATTAATCCCAGTCACCCAGTGACCAACTGTGCCAAGTTTGAGAACCCTGCCATTAACAGTTTAAAAATAGCTGCAGTTTACATTTCCCCATTGAAAATGAATTGTTGAAATTTGATTGGCTGTTTATGCTCTAGCCACTCCCTACATTTTTAACTTTGGTCACCAAGTGACCAACTGTGCCAAGTTTGGGGACTCTGGCTTTAGTACTGTGAGAATGGCAGCCTTTTGCATTTTTTCCATTTACCTAAATGGGTGAAATCTGATTGGCTGTTTGTAGTTCTGCCCAGGTAAGCAAGGAGGAAGCGAGACCATCAGAACATATCATCCCAGGTAGTAAGGGATCTGTGTACTAAGTTTCGCTTAAATCGGTCAAGGCATTTTTGAGTGATTACGGCACATACACACATAATCTATATAATATATATATAAAGAAAAAGAATGATATAAAGATGAAGCAATTTAAAGCAATTCAGTCTTGCAGTGGGTACTTAGCTTAAAATCTATGTTATCAGTGCTTCCTGTCAGTGGGGGTTGTGCAGGTCAGCGTTTGGGTGTTTAAAACAGCTATACTTTTTATTTTTTCAACAATTTGGCACATCATTTTTGATGTTGCAATTTTGAAGTTTCTGACATGTGCTTGTTCTTCTAATTAGGCTTTATTTGTATTTTAACCTTTTGGCTGTACAACTATAATTGAAAATTAAATTGCTTTTTATTTAACTTTAAATAAAATCTGTCCATCAAGTGAACTTTATTTTGCGAGAGCTTAATTAGTAGACTGAATTACGTCCATTAATGAAAATATATCTTTTGATTGCTTTTCATATTCCTCTTCTAACGAAAACACTCTTATTGTATTAAATGTTATCCTTTATGAATATTAATTAATTGAGGTATTGTTAAGAAAACTAACAAGTAAATAGAACAATAGATAAATAATTATATTGTGCAGGTAGATGATTTACAACAGAAGTGTGTTTAGAAACAAGTATTACTGCACACATAAATCATTCCAAATAATCTTACACTGAAATGCTACTTTGTTCTACACTTATCATTTGTGTCATCTAAGCTATTCTGAGCCATAAATGTCCTATCCAGCAGAGGCAGTGTCCCAGGCTGCTCCATGTATTATTATTATTATTTATATTTATATAGCTCCAACATCTTCTGTACCTCAATATTCAATACAATTAAACCACTTAAGGACCGCAGTGTTAAATTCGACCCCCCCCCCCCCCCCCCCCCGCCCCCGTGACCAGGTTATTTTTACTAAAATAGGCCACTGCAGCTGTAAAGCCTCGCTGCAGGGCCGTACAACTCAGCACACAAGTGCCCCCCTCCCTTCTTTCTGTTGGTGGGGTCTGATTGCTCCCCCAATGTTTATTTATTTTTTTATAAATATTTTTCTTTTCTTTTTTTTATAAAATTGCTTATTTTTTCATTATTTTTCCCTCCCTCCCTTCCTCCGTCAGCCTATCACAGCGGATCGCTCCTGTGTCCCCCAGGGGAACAGCCGTGTCACACAGCTGTCCCCAGTACAGCGCCGCCTTAGATCGCAGAGCTGTACAGAGTTATTAGATGTCGGTTTCACCATCGAACAGTGTCCAAGCCGCAATGGAAGACTGAAGGTGGAGCGGAGCTCTGTCATTCATGCAGAGTTGCGTGCACTCTTCTGCAATCCCCATTCCCAGCCATTCACAGCAATCGGCATGCAGTGGTCCTGGGGCTGCCGCGCTGCTCACGCCAGTCATTAGGCAGTTAAGCGACACAAGTATCAAATACACATTTAGTTAATTTGTAGTTTGAAACACTGCATAGTGTTAAGGGCTCTGCCTCTGACACAGGAGACCAATGTTCAAATCTCTGCTCTTCCTGTTCAGGAAGCCAGCACCTATTCAATAGGAGACCTTGGGCAAGACTATCTAACACTGGTACTGCCTATAGAGCACGTCCTAGTGGCTTCAGCTCTGGAGCTTATTATTTGTCTTGACATACCTTTACATATTCATATGATAAAGTAGGGCAAAAAGTGGGAGAACCCTGCTCTCTGCCACTGGAATATCATAACTACCCAAGGCCTAGAGTCTGAGCAGCCATACAAAGCTAAGTGATTGATTTAGATAGATAGTCAGTGAGACAAATGCCTGTCCTCAGATGATTGGCATGCATCATAGATTATTTGCAATACTCCCATTTGACTGATGAGTGCAAAAGTAAACGACTTGCCTATTTCTTCCCAAAGGAAAAGCATTGTGCTGCTATCAGCAGAGGCGTAGCTATGGGTGGGCAAGGGGGACATATGTCCCAGCACTCAGCATGGCCACTGCACCCCCATGTGCAGGTGGCTCGCTGGCTACCCTAAGTGCCCCTGCTTCTCTCCCTCCTTCTCAAGAGGATTGCAGAAGCATTAACCCTCCTGGCGGTAACCCCGAACGCAGTTCGGGGTAAGCCGCGCAGGAGGATTTCTCAGGCCCTACTGGGCTGATTTGCAATTTTTTTTTGCTACACGCAGCTAGCACTTTGCTAGCTGTGTGTGTACACCAATCGCCGCCGCTCCGCGCTGATTCGCCGCTACCCCCCCCAGACCCCAAGCGCTGCCTGGCCAATCAGTGGCAGGCAGCTCTGAGGGGTGGATCTGGGCTCCCTTTGATGTCATGACGTTGGTGACGTAATCCCGCCCGTCGCCATGGCGACGGGGGAAGCCCTAATGAAAATCCCGTTCAGAACGGGATTTCCGGACGGGCTTTATCGCCGGAGGCGATCGAAGAGAGTGGGGGGATGCCACTGCACAGCGGCTATCATGTAGCGAGCCCAGGCTTGCTACATGATTTAAAAAAAATAAAATAAAATAAACTGCTGCGCCGCCAGGAGGGTTAACAGCAGCAGAAAAAGACTATCTAAAAGGGGGCACATCTGGATATCTAGATGGGGAAGGGGGTGGCACATCTGGCTATCTAAAGAGATGCACATTTGGCTATTTAAAGGGGGGCACATCTGGCTATCTGAATGGGGTAAGGAGGCACATACGGCTATCTAAATAACATTTGACTCCACCCAAGACCACAACCACATTCTGATGTGTGGCCACACCTATTTTGTCTAGAGGTGGGTGCAAAAACCATCTTTGTCCCTGGGTGCTATGCCTTGCTAGCTATGCTAGGACTGTTGCATTATGTGAATTTTGGGGGAACGCTGCTGCATTATGTGAATTTTGGGGAACACTGCCGCATTACTTGTATTTTGGCAGAATGCTCCTGAATTATGTGTATTTTGGGGGAACACAGCCTCATTATTTGTATTTTGGCAGAATGCTGTCGGATTATGTGTATTTTGGAGGAACACTCCTGCATTATTTGTATTTTTGGGGGAACACTGCCACATTATGCGTATCTTGGGGAACACTGTCTCATTATTTGTATGTTGAGGAAACGCTGTCGCATTATGTGTATTATGGAGGACACATTGCCTCATTATGTGTATTTTGGGAGAATGCTGCCACATTATATGTATTTTGGGGGAATGCTGCCACATTATATGTATTTTGAGGGAATGCTGCCACATTATGTGTATTTTGGGGGAATGCTGCCACATTATGTGTATTTTGGGGGAATGCTGCCACATTATATGTATTTTGGGGGAATGCTGCCACATTATATGTATTTTGGGGGAATGCTGCCACATTATGTGTATTTTGGGGAAAAACTGACACATTATGTTTATTTTGTAGGGAAATGCTACCAAATAATGTGTATCTGCTTAGCGCCGGGAGATTCTTTTTTTTACTATCACCCATACTGAGTCATAGGACTCACTCAGATCTCTCTGGCAGCACCCATCAAACTGTGTCAATACCAAACTCTCTGTCAATATGTAATTATATAGCACTGACATCTTCTGCAGCATTTACAGAGTATTTAGTCATGATACTGACTGTCCTCAGAGGAGCTCATAATCTAATCCCTACCATAGTCATTGCCTAATGTTTTACCATATTTTTATAATGTATTTATATATGCATGAAAAAAGGGCCCGGTTGGATAATGAAAAGGCGCCAGTGGATAACGAAATCTCAACAATGATAAACATTGTTAACAAAATTTGCTAACAATAAATACTGTTTTAAAACAGACAGGAGTTGATAGCGAAAATATATTAAAATTAAAAATCGTTATGTAATTCAACAATACAGCTTGACCCAACCCTACTCTAACACAGAACCAACCCCTGTAGTGAAGGTGCCTAAACCTAACCCCCCCCCCCATGGTGCCTAACCCTAAGCAGCCCCCGGTGGTGCCTAACCCCCCTGCACCACCACCCCTGCAGAAACACCCTTTTACACATAGAAACAATAATATCTTGGATAATGTAAAATCTGTACATACAAACGAAATAATATGACAAATATATATATTTATTTATATTATACATACTGGGTTCATATTCTTATTGTTTAGATGTGCACAACAATTTGGATCCTACAAAACTGAAACAACAAGAAGTGGTGTCATCTGTCAGTTGCAAGTCAACACATACATAATACTATACACATTAGCAGTTTTATAGAAAAAAATTCTGGAGAATTACATAGGTGATCAGATAGATGTGGTCTTTTGCTGGGAATAGACAGTTCATTTCTGCCGCAGGTAGATGGCTCGATAGAAATTTCGACATGTCCAATCTCCCGTTCGATCGTTTCGCTGCTCGATTCCTGATAGAAGTGAATGGAAAAAGCTAAGAAAAACGAGCGGAAGATAAGAGAATTGACTGCAGAATCGAGCAGCAAAAACGATCGAGCGGAGAATCGCATTGTGGATTCCCAGCATTAGATGGCCTCACACTGTGCTTCTGTAGGTTGTAGGATCACATGAGGAAGCCATAATCCAGGAGAGTGAGGAAATTAGGAATTGTGTTTTAGGCATGGCAGATGAATATAAGTGAATGGGACAGCTCAGTGCTGCTAGCCATCTCCTAGTTTCTCTCGGTTTCACATTTGAAAGTGGTGAGTGACATTGCTGAGGCATTTAAAGCCAAGTGGATTTATAATACAGCAAAACACTCAAATGATAGCTAAAGTTTCTGCAATGTAATTGTGGTTTCCATTTTTTTCACCTGGAAGTGGTGAGCGATCATTTGTAGACTGGAAACAAAGTGGATTTATGATATAATACACAAACAACAACCCCAAACTAACTGTATAACATTTTATGTTCCTGGAGAGCCATTTCATTTATTTGTAATTTATTTAGATATATTTTTATGAGTTTATGTATATTTGTACATTATGGAAGGGAATTGCAATTACATATTCAGACACTCTATATGACAGATATAAATGCAGTGAAACAAGGGGTGGGAAGCAATGATGCAAGAAAACACTGTGAAAAAAATCCTCCAAGCACCTATTACAATTATTCACACTTTTACTCAAAGTGTTTGACAATGTAGTAGCAATAAGAATAGCTCTTCTGTGTGAAATATTACCTTCCATGTACATTTCAGCAGTCTTGCTTATAAAGTAGAGATATACAATATTGATACAAATTGCATAAAGTACCAGAAGTGTACTTCTGTTGGGATGCTGCCAAATAAAATCACATCTCCTGGAGAAAACAAACATTGGGCAGTCAGAGTTTTAAGATCCCCTTTTTAGCAGTTCAAAAATGCCTCTATTACCTGGAAACAGAGAATGACTGACAATCAATTTGCCAATTATTTTATGGCCATATCACATGGGCGATTGTCAGTGGCCATCCTCGTTGTTTACCACCGGGATCCACAGCATCCGGCATTGAGATGAAGGGGAGCGTTCATCTGAATGCGTTTACCAACGATTGTTGTCGATTGTGCAAGGACCATGGTGTATTGGAATTTTCCAAGATGCTGCATGTACCATCTAGAGTCAGTTGTGTTCGGGGTTCCATATGATGGGAAACAATGCCAAATGCTTTTCTGCTCGGTAGCAGAAAAGCGTTTTGACATCAGTGAAACAAGCCACCAGCAATCCCCGTATAATAATATAGGCCGTAATGATCCTATAAACACAATAAAAAAAACAAACAGGAAAAAGTTTGCCATTGAAGCAACTGACAGGGGGAATATGGAAGCTGACATCTTTACTTCCTTGGAAATGTCAGTTGTTTGGGTCATATATGTGCAACAAAGATTCATTAAAACCTGACTTAGGTCACATGACATGCAAAGCACAGCATTGCATATTAATGATGGGTCAATGGAACTATCAGACCGTGGGATGGTCAATGAGACGAAAATAATTCTGAGATGTCTCACAGTCAAGTCATGGAACACATATTTGCAAATGGATCAATCAAATCACACCTTGACTTCATTTGATTGGTTTATTTTGAATCTGCATAGAGTTGAATAAAAATGTGCTTAATTCTTCATCAGCTTAGAATTATTTGCATCTTATTTGCCATTCCTAATCAGAACCACGGAATCAGCGAACTAAATGAGGGAACATTTTGTTTAAAAGAGAACATAAATGGGAGCGCTTCCTTTAATATGCAGTGCTATGGAGGTTGTCTAGAGATACTATAGTGTCCACAAATCTGAAGAGAGTAATCAATAAGCATAGCCTTTTACTCTTCTGAAGGTACCCCAAGGCTACATGCATTTTATCGCTCAAAAGCATTATTCAAGTCTGTCAATACTACACACACTGCCCAGGCAACACAGCTCAGCATACTACTTTCAAGAATATTTCACCTTCATTCTGAAGACACTATTGTACTGCATGTTAGTAAAAGGTCTGACCTAACCCCTTTAATGATTATCAGCACGTAATAAATGCCAAAAATTTAGCAGTTCACTGAGCAGTTATTCAGACTTGATGCGAACTGCCTGATTTCAATTTGATAATTTTACATGTTCAGGCAAAACATCTCGCTCAACAGTAATTACATGAATGTACTTTATTTTGAATTTAACAGCATTCAGTAAGCACTGATTTAATTAATTCACTTGATCACTTGGCAGTTTTAAAAATGTGATCACTAAAAATGATATACCCTAAGAAATAATTAACTATAAGCCAGTAAACCCTCTACTCAATATTTATGCGTGTTTTCTTTGTGAAGATTCAAAGGATTAAATTACTTCACATGTTTTTAAAGTGAAATTCTACTTTTAATGAGACACTATCAACAAGTTTCTCTATTATAGACACTAAGTATTTCCACGATCTTTTATTCCAGGCCTTCACCTAATGCGTAGCACTGGAGATCTGCCCTGTAAGAACAGGGGTTTCTCTTACGACCATCAGAGGAAAATGATGACATTATTGTCATTATTATTTATTTTTTCAATTCTTCATTCATTCATTGTACATTATTTTTTGAACTTATTTATTTTTCCTCACCTGGATTACGTGTTACTATGTAGGGTTGGGGATCAATATCTGCACTATATTGATAGTGGAAGACATAATCATTCAAGAGTGCATAGCCAGATTTCTGGAAAGGCCTTGGGTGGCTGCAGCCCAAGGGGGGCACCTGAAAATGAGAGAATGGTTGCTATATATGAAAGAGGAGGTTGAAAATGGAGAGCAACGCATGAAAAAAGGAAACTTATGCTCAAGGTGACTGTTCATGAAAGAGAGGGGCTGCATACATGGATGATACACATGGAAGAGGGGGCTGCACATGGAATGGGAGGGGCGCTGCTGAACACAGAAGGGGAACCACAACATACTTGGCCTAGGGCAGCCAAAGTATAAATCCAACCTTGCATGGTTGTCCAATGCAGCACAATCCCTAATTCCTAAATCTGGCCCAGGACGCATGCATGGACCATTATTATTATTATTATTATTCAAATCTGAGCCAGGACACTATCTGCATGTTTGCATGTGTTTACTCTTGATACTCTGGTTCCCATCAACACCCAAAAAACACACAGATAAGTAAATTGCCCCCACCCAAAAAGAAATGGCCTTAGACTATAATAAGAACATAATACAATGACTGGCTATGGTAGGTATACAACTGTGAACTCCTCTAAATGAAAATGAATATGATTTTAAATCCTATATAATAAACCCCATGTGTCTCTGCATCATCCTCCTGTCCCTGTGTCTGTGTGTTTTGGCTACTGCACATGTGTAGCCATTGGGACAGGAGGAGGACGGGGCTGGAGGGCAGGTGTACGGCAGCTTGTGTGGACGTGCACGCGCGCTTTCGCACATCACGTGGCTTCCGTGGCAAGAACCTAGCTCATGTTTTTAAATGGGCCTTAGGCCTAGTACTATATAAATGAATGGGAAGATGTCAGTGCTATATAAATACACAATAATAAAATGCACTATACAGCTTTGGGAGTAAAAAGAGCCATTTCTGTTTTTGTTAAGTAGAAAATGAGATACAGAAAATATTTGTACGTGATAACTAAAACTCAATGGTATTTTGTTTTTATATCAATAAATACACATTTTAAATCTGTATACAAATGAAATTACCAGTTTTAAATCCTGTAATGCACTTAATACGGAATGCATTATGTATCATATCACGAAAGCATATGGCATATTAATCTAGCAATTACAACTATAATACCTTGATTTGGTATTATATGTGAAAAATAACCAGGACTAATCAAGTAAACCAGCAAAACGAATGTATAAAAATAACTTGGCTTCCATCACATAGTTTAATTCTTGCAGAAAATGCTTATTGAGGAGACTGCAGTGTTTCTAATGGCTGTGTGTGCAAGAACAATTTTACCATTATCAGTTATAATGCTATTCCTTGCCATGGCAATAGATAGACACTAATGATTTGGGTCACCAGTAAGTAGTACTGTGCTGATGGCTCATGTACTCTCTGCTCACAGCAATGTTGCCTGAGGCTCATGCTATAAAGCTTATTAGGACAATATTATGTGATAGCAGTTTGATGTGGCCCATTGCTAGGACACTGCTATGTGAGGATGACTCAACCCCAGATGCCTCACAGCTTAATGTTACAATTTTCATTGATGCAGCAGTCACTTGCTTTTCAGAAATCCAATTGTTTTTTGGGTTTTTTTAATACTTTTTTTAATTTATAATAGCTCGTGTTTTATATCGTGATACCTTACTAGGGCTGCATTAACAATCAGAAATAAGATGCACATTACAAAGTATTTCCCTGAAATCTTATTTAGTAAGCTTTTGTAAATGAGTGAAAGTAGTTATAAAAAGTTGCTGAACGAGGCAACAGTCTTGCATAACTTTTGCAAGGAACGCTTCTACAATACCTTATGTGGTACTTATGCACATCTATGGGTGTAGTACATCTATACATTCCAAAATAGGAATAAACAAAACATTAGGTGAAGGTTTTAAGGCCCGTAGATTATGTTCAAATAGTATGAAACATAAATTTAATTACAAACTTTGTAAATACAGAAATGTGACAACATATAATAAAAACAGTTATTATGTCACAATGTAACAATATCATCAATGGCCTAAACATCTAAACATTAACAAAAGTTATAAACAAATCTCCATGCAAGTACCTGCCTGCTGGAGACCACGTGAACTTATATAGACAGTTTATTTTTCTTTTTTTCTTGACTAATTTTTTTATTGATCTTTCTACAATAAACAAATACATTAAAGCAGATTAAAATACCACATTGGTCGATTAACAATGTGGTTCAGGAGATCACTACATAAAGTAGATTTCTAACTTATATACGATTGTTATAACAATAATAATAATTACAGAATTTGTATAGCGCTTTTCTCCTGTCGGACTCAAAGCGCTTGAAAGGCAGCCACTAGGCAGCAGCAGTGTTAGGGAGTCTTTCCCAAGAACTCCTTACTGAATAGGTGCTGGTTTACAGAAATAGAAAGAGCCAAGATTTGTACACAGGTTTCCTACTATGTCAAAGGCAGAGCCTTAAAGTGAACCCGAAATAGGCGTGATATGGAGGCTGCCATATTTGTTTCCTTTTAAACAATTACAGTTGTCCGGCAGCCCTGCTGGTCTATTTGGTTGCAGGAGTGTCTGATTAACACTAGAAACAAGCATGAAGCTAATCTTGTTAGATCTGACAATATTCTCAGAAACACCTGATCTGCATATGCTTGTTCAGGGCCTATAACTACAAGTATTAGAGGCAGAGGATCGGCAGGACAGCCAAGCAATGTGTATGGCTTAAAAGGAAATGAATATGGCAGCCTCCATATAACTCTCACCTCGGGTTCACTTTAAACATTACATTATCCAGTCACTATGTAGTAAGAGATCTCAGTCATTCACAGCCTTAAGGTGCCCATACACTTATCAATTTTCCAGTTCAATTTCTGGCACATTAAATCAATCTGCTGGGAATCAATTCCCCCAAAATGTCCGAATGTTCGATTTTAACCAAAAAAATCAATTAAAAATATCAAGTGGACAGGATGAAAGATCTAGATCAATTGGGGGTGGGGCAAAAGTGGCAGTAAATTGACTTCCCATATGGTTGTACTGCATCAAACAGTGCAACTCTGATGGTTAGATTGATTTTTAATAGATTCTCAGCTGGAATCTTTTGAAAATTGATGTGCATTGTGTGGAATCTATTGTTTTGCCACATTGGGTGGCAATGTGTAAGTGTTTGACCTGCCTAATGGTGCCCATACACGGTACAATAAAAACATTCATTTTTCCGGTTTATTCATCCAAAACGATTGAATTGAGTGAAAGTCAAAAAGAATGTTTTTTTTTCAATTAAGAAAAACGAATGATTATCCCATTTTTCTATAAAAATCCGATCAAACATGTTGGAAAAATCTTCATATTCGATCTAATGGAATTATTATTATTATTATTGATTTATTGATGGCGCTGTACAAAGTAAGAAACAAACATGGGGTACATAATAATACAGACAATGGTGTACACTAATATACAAGATACATAATTAGTGACAAATACAAAAAATGATACAAATGGAATAATGAATGAAATTATCTAATCGAACAAAAATGAAAAAATTGTACCATATATGGGCACCATTAGAGTGACTATTAAACAGGAGAACAAAAAAAAAGATTCAGCAAATCAAAACATATAAACCTGTCAAAAGAAGCATAAAATACAAGTATGGATCATGTCAGGGCAAACCTTTGTAATATTTTGGTGCTTCCTTATACAAAATGGGATCTAGCAATTTTTCCCGTGTACATCTGATCCTACTGATCCCAGTGCCAGGGTTCAATGGATGCTATTAGTAGGAACCAGGGGTGTAACTACAGGTTCAGGTTTGTTGGATCACTGGGGGTGCCTGGAGATGCCTTGTCTTTTTTAGCCTTGGTAGTTAGTGGAAAGAAGTTAAAGGGAACCTAAACTGAGAAGGATATGGATTTTTCCTTTTAAAATAATATCAGTTGCCTGACTCCCCTGCTGATCCTGTGTCTCTAATAATTTCAGTGCAGCAACAAACTGACTGGGTCTCTTAGAAGCACTTGATAAAGACCGATTGGGTCGAAATGTTGTGCTTTGCACTGTTACTGCAATAAGTTGGCCAATAGGCCTTAAAATCCAGGTAGAGACCCAGTCCGTTTGTTGCTACACTGGATAGACCCATTTAGGTGGAAAGGGGGTTGACTGGTAGACTCCCTGGTGTTGGAAATTATTGGGTTGCAGCGCTGAGATACTTCATATTGCTTTTCTCTAATACTTTAAGCCACAGCCCTCAACAAGCATGCAGATCAGGTGCTCTGACTTAAGTCAGACTGGATTAGCTGCATGCTTGTTTCAGGTGGGAGATCCAGATTCTATTGCAGCAAAGAGATCAGCAGGACTGACAAGCAACAGGTATTGTTCAAAAGGAACCATCCATATCCCTCTCAGTTAAGGTTCCCTTTAAGCTTGATCCCTCCTATATTGGTTTAGGAATTTAAAAAAAAAAAAAGCAAAGCTGATTTAGACAGCAAAATTTGCCCAGCAAGCTCACGGTGAACCAGAACTCCTAGGAGTGTGTAAGGGGCTAAAAAAGACCAAAAAACCCTCTAACTAAAATGCTATGCAATGGTCAATGGCAGTGTGATTTTGTTGAAAATGTTTCAGGAGGTATTGATAATAAGGGCTCAGAGAGATAGAGGGAGTGAAGGTGGTCCTGCAGTCCTGTAGATCATTTATGTTAACCACTTGCCGACTGCCCCCAGCCGATGGGCGGCGGCAAAGACTGGGCCTAAACGACCGCAATACACCCATCGGCGGAGGCGGCGGCGGGCGTGGTTATGCGGTGATCGCGTCATTCGTGACGCGATCAGCCGCTCCGCCCCCCTCGCACTGTAACCCGCCGGCCGTTCGGAAGCGCCGGCGGGTTACTAGCATCCGGATCGCCTCATGTAAAGTGTATTTGTAATGTATACAAAGCCTATTATACAGGCTGCCTCCTGCCCTGGTGATCCCAGTGTCCGAGGGACCACCAGGGCAGGCTGCAGCCACCCTAGTCTGCACCCAAGCACACTGATTCCCCCCCCCCCCCTGCCCCCTGATCGCCCACAGCACCCCTCAGATTCCCCCCTGCCCACCCCCTAGACCACTGTTTGTACCCAGTCACCCCCCTAATTACCCATCAATCACTCCCTGTCACTATCTGTCAACGCTATTTTTTTTTAAACCCTAAACTGCCCCCTGCTCCCTCCTGATCACCCCTTACCCCTCAGACTCTCCCCAGACCCCCCCCCCCCCTGTGTATTGTATGCCTCTATCACCCTGTAATAACCCACTGATCACCTGTCAATCACCTGTCAATCACCCGTCAATCACCCCCTGTCACTGCCACCCATCAATCAGCCCCTAACCCGCCCCTTGCGGGCAATCTGATCACCCACCCACACCAATAGATCGCCCGCAGATCCGACATCAGATCACCTCCCAAGTGCAGTGTCTACATCTGTTCTCTACCCTAAACACCCACTAATTACCCATCAATCACTCATCAATCACCCCCTATCACCACCTGTCACTGTTACCCATAAGATTAGACCCTAATCTGCCCCTTGCGGGCACCCAATCACCCGCCCACACGCTCAGATTGCCCTCAGACTCCCCCTTATCAATTCGCCAGTGCATTATTTACATCTGTTCTTCCCTGTAATAACCCACTGATCACCTGTCAATCACTTATCAATCACCCATCAATCTTCTATGAACTCACCATACACCTAAAAGAATACCTTGAGGTGTCTTCTTTCTAAAATGGGGTCACTTGTGGGGTTCCTATACTGCCCTGGTATTTTAAGGGCCCTAAACCGTGAGGAGTAGTCTAGAAAACAAATGCCTCAAAATGACCTGTGAATAGGACGTTGGGCCCCTTAGCGCACCTAGGCTGCAAAAAAGTGTCACACATGTGGTATCGCCGTACTCAGGAGAGGTAGTATAATGTGTTTTGTGGTGTATTTTTACACATACCCATGCTGGGTGGGAGAAATCTCTCTGTAAATGGACAATTGTGTTTAAAAAAAAATCAAAAATGTGTCATTTACAGAGATATTTCTCCCACCCAGCATGGTTATATGTAAAAATACACCACAAAACACATTATACTACTTCTCCTGAGTACGGCGATACCACATGTGTGACACTTTTTTGCAGCCTAACAGTGCTAAGGGGCCCAAAGTCCAATGAGTACCTTTAGGATTTCACAGGTCATTTTGAGACATTTGGGTTCAAGACTACTCCTCACGGTTTAGGGCCCCTAAAATGCCAGGGCAGTATAGGAACCTCACAAGTGACCCCATTTTAGAAAGAAGACACCCCAAGGTATTCTGTTAGGTGTATGATGAGTTCATAGAAGATTTAATTTTTTGTCACAAGTTAGCGGAAATTGATTTGTATTGTTTTTTTTTTCTTCACTAAGTGTTATTTTCCGCTAACTTGTGACAAAAAAAAATCTTCTATGAACTCACAATTCTCCTAACAGAATACCTTGGGGTGTCTTCTTTCTAAAATGGGGTCACTTGTGGGGTTCCTATACTGCCCTGGCATTTTAGGGGCCCTAAACCGTGATGAGTAGTCTAGAATCCAAATGCTTAAAAATGACCTGTGAATAGGACGTTAGGCCCCGTAGCGCACCTAGGTTGCAAAAAAGTGTCACACATGTGGTATCGCCATACTCAGAAGAAGTAGTATAATGTGTTGTGGGGTGTATTTTTACACATACCCATGCCGGGTGGGAGAAATCTCACTGTAAATGGACAATTGTGTGTAAAAAAAATCAAAAAATTGTCATTTACAGAGATATTTCTTCCACCCAGCATGGGTATGTGTAAAAATACACCACAAAACACATTACACTACTTCTCCTGAGTACGGCGGTACCACATGTGTGGCACTTTTTTGCACCCTAACTGCGCTAAGGGGCCCAAAGTCCAATGAGTACCTTTAGGATTTCACAGGTCATTTTGCGACATTTGGTTTCAAGACTACTCCTCACGGTTTAGGGCACCTAAAATGCCAGGGCAGTATAGGAACCCCACAAATGACCCCATTTTAGAAAGAAGACACCCCCAAGGTATTCCGTTAGGAGTATGGTGAGTTCATAGAAGATTTATTTTTTGTCACAAGTTAGCGGAAAATGACACTTTGTAAAAAAAAAAACAATTAAATTCAATTTCCGCTTAATTGTGACAAAAAATAAAATCTTCTATGAACTCACCATACTCCTAACGGAATACCTTGGGGTGTCTTCTTTCTAAAATGGGGTCATTTGTGGGGTTCCTATACTGCCCTGGCATTTTAGGGGCCCTAAACCGTCTTGAAACCAAATGTCACAAAATGACCTGTGAAATCCTAAAGGTATTCCATACACAATCAATCGATTCCGGACTCAACCCTTGCACGAATAATCTTCAGAATTTATTGTAATAATGTATGCGGTTATACAGCAGACAAAAAAGCACGACGTTTCGGGCTACATGCCCTTTCTCAAGTGCTTAACCATCTGAACAAACTTAGACCTTCATATAAACACACACATATTGACACACCCCTCCAAAGCATTAAGGGGCGGGCACAAAACTTTTCCAGAACATTAACCCTTACTCCTGAAAGGACAACCATTTATCATAAGAAGCACTTTAAACTGAATTCCTCGTTAAGGCCACTGGGGGACTGAGTCCCCAACCTGTCCATCCACCAAGCCTCACGCCGCAACAGCGCACTCCTAAATTCTCTACCTTCTTGGCGCTGAACCACTTCGAGTACCTGCCATCGAAGCTGGCTCACGCCATGATTAAATTCCGCGAAATGGCGTGCGAGGGGATATTCCCATTTTTTCTCCTCATCCTTTTTCTTTTTACACACTTCGGGGTGGCGAATGTTGCTCTTATGCTCGTTGAGTCTAGTTTTAATGTCCCTTGAGGTCCGGCCAACATAGGACAGACCGCAAGGGCATTTGATTAAGTACACAACACCCGTCGAATCGCAAGTAGCGAAATCTCTAATAGGAACCGGCTTAACCTATCTAGTACTTTGTATGTTGGGCCCCCTTATGATGCCATTGCAATGCTGGCAATTGAGACATGTCTCAATTGCCAGCATTGCAATGGCATCATAAGGGGGCCCAACATACAAAGTACTAGATAGGTTAAGCCGGTTCCTATTAGAGATTTCGCTACTTGCGATTCGACGGGTGTTGTGTACTTAATCAAATGCCCTTGCGGTCTGTTCTATGTTGGCCAGACCTCAAGGGACATTAAAACTAGACTAAACGAGCATAAGAGCAACATTTGCCACCCCGAAGCGTGTAAGAAGAAAAAGGATGAGGAGAAAAAACGGGAATATCCCCTCGCACGCCATTTCGCGGAATTTAATCATGGCGTGAGCCAGCTTCGATGGCAGGTACTCGAAGTGGTTCAGCACCAAGAAGGTAGAGAATTTAGGAGTGCGCTGTTGCGGCGTGAGGCTTGGTGGATGGACAGGTTGGGGACGCAGTCCCCCAGTGGCCTTAACAAGGAATTCAGTTTAAAGTGCTTCTTATGATAAATGGTTGTCCTTTCAGGAGTAAGGGTTAATGTTCTGGAAAAGTTTTGTGCCCACCCCTTAATGCTTTGGAGGGGTGTGTCAATATGTGTGTGTTTATACTGTATGAAGGTTTAAGTTTGTTCAGATGGTTAAGCACTTGAGAAAGAGCATGTAGCCCGAAACGTCGTGCTTTTTTGTCTGCTGTATAACTGCATACATTATTACAATAAATTCTGAAGATTATTCGTGCAAGGGTTGAGTCCGGAATCGATTGATTGTGTATGAACTGGATTATGATTGGAGGCTTGATGGACCTCCTACGATGATCTGTGACTCCCCGAGATTAACAGAGTGATTCCTGAGGTCTGTGGACAACCCCCGTTGAGTTTGTTGACAAATCCTAAAGGTACTCATTGGACTATGGGCCCCTTAGCGCAGTTAGGGTGCAAAAAAGTGCCACACATGTGGTATCCCCGTACTCAGGGGAAGTAGTATAATGTGTTTTGGGGTGTATTTTTACACATACCCATGCTGAGTGGGAGAAATCTCCCTGTAAATGGACAATTGTGTGTAAAAAAAAAATCAAAAAATTGTCATTTACGGAGATATTTCTCCCACCCAGCATGGGTATGTGTAAAAATACACCCCAAAACACATTATACTACTTCTCCTGAGTACGGCAATACCACATGTGTGGCACTTTTTTACAGCCTAACTGCGCTAAGGGGCCCAAAGTCCAATGAGCATCTTTAGGCTTTACAGGGGTGCTTACAATTAGGCACCCCCCAAAATGCCAGGACAGTGAACACACCCCATAAATGAACCCATTT